>NC_142875.1:133052500-133711875 GCF_051225735.1 Oryctolagus cuniculus | reverse complement strand
AGAGCTGAGACGGTGCTGCAGCCTTGCTTTGCAGGGCTGGGGTGGACCTCCCGGAAGAGCCGAAATCCACAGGGGGCTGGGGGCGGGCAGTCCCAGCTGGGGCCACTGAGGAAGAGGCCCAGGCGGGGTCGTGGAGGGGCTGGCGTGGTGCAAGACGGTCTGCAGGAGGGATGGCAGAAGGCTGGCAGCAGCGGGAATGTGGTGGGTACGCGGCCGCCCTGTGGCAAGGGGATCCTGTGGCAGGTGCCCGTTGTCCTGGCTTAGGCGAGGTGTTGACAGCCACATGTGGGCTTCTGTTTCTGTGTACTACTTGCTAAGTTTCTCATCCAATAAACTTGACAGATACGGTTCCTAAATAATCAGTTTATCATGATATGACTGTACTCACTGAAGAATTACAAAATTTAGTGTTGATGTTGGTTTTAATGTAGCAGGCCTTGTATGCCTTCAGAAATTAATACCGTATTTTATTAATGCTTTACTGTGTGTTGTCAGAAGGTGATAAAAATGAAGAAAAGTGCTTTTGGGGTCCCAGGATTTTGCAGGATAGGAAAGAAATGCATTCCTATAAAAATGTAATTCCTTTGTTTCCCTTGAACATCTAAAAAATATATTAGAGAATTAAGCCTCGCTAATTTTATATGATCTTTTCTTTGGTTTATAAAAATATACCTTTAAAAACTCAGGTAATAGTTTTAAGTTGATTACCTTTGATTTCTTTTTGAAATGTTATTTTTAAAATGACTTCAAATACTGAATTAATGATTGTTTTGGGCCTGTGTTAACTACAGCTTCTTTCTGCCCATTTTTCAACGTAATGAAGTTAATCAGTCTCTTATGGTGCTCTTGCGTTGTGTTTCTCTCTTTCCTTATCTATAATTCAGTGAGAAGCGCAGTGTTTTCAAGAAGCGCATCCCGCCGGGGGTTGCCTGTGCGAGCTGCAGCGAGCGGCTCTCACGGAGCCGAGACCTCGGCGGACATTGTGACGGGTCAGGGTCAGGGTCAGGGTCAGGGCCGGGCGGGATCTGGACCCGGCTGCGTGGGCCGGATCTTCGGCCGTTACAGGCCACGCGTTTGTTAAACGTTAGCTTTTGCGTGAACAGAAATGCTAAGTGTGAACACTGCGGGCTCACAGGGGAGAACGTTCTGGGGTCTGTGCAGTGCTTGCTGTGCGTCCGAGTCCCCGTGCCGCTTGGTGTCCCTGCTAGCCCGGGTGGACCCACCCCTGGCTCTGCGGGCAGGCCCCGGCGGATGCGGCCAGAACCCAGGGTGTGCTGGGGCGCACTGCCCCTCTCCCAGGTTCTGTGCTTGGGAGGTGCCCCACGCCGCGTGCCTGCGGCCCGGAGAGCCTCCGCTCTGCTCCCTGCCCTCGCCTGGCAGCCCGAAGCTCCGCGCGGCCCTGCGGGGCTGGGTGCTCGGGAGGAGGGGGCGGCCAGGGGCGCAGCGAGGTCTGGGGCGGGCCGGGCGCACGGGGCGAGCTCTGCTCGGGAAGTCAGCGTGGGAGCCTGAGCTGTCACTCCGCGTGGGGGGCCGCTCTTCCTCAGGGTGTTCGCGTGTTAGCGTGGATAAAGGACGCGGACCCGAAATGCACTCTGGAGCCGGTGGCCCGCAGCGCGGGGCAGAGTGGCCTCTGTGCCGGGGTGGCCGGGTCGCGTTCCCGCCACGCGAGGCGGAGCCCCTGCCCGGAGCGCAGCCGCGTGTCCGGGTCCCTTGGCCTGCGGGGCCGAGGGGTCACTCGCGACACCCCCTCAGCCTCTGCTTCTCTCCGCAGTGCTCCTTCGAGGACGACAGCGTGCGCGCGCTGCTGCCGCCGCTGGAGCTGGCGCTGCGCGGGACGGCGCACACCTACTGCGGCCGCAGCTACGGCCTCTTCATCAAGCAGCTGGCCCGCAGCGTCCGCGAGCGCGTGGCCAGGGCGCCGCGAGCCACGTGACTCGGCCGCCGTGCGCCACGTGCCTGGGCCGGAGCCCGCGCCCACTCCCGCAACTGTGAAACGGGCTGAGCCGCGCCCTCGGGCTCGCTGTGAGGTCACCGCCGTCCTCCGTCCGTCCGTCTGTCCGTCTGTCCGTCCGTCCGTCGTCTCGGCGCTGAGGAGGCGCTCCTGCCCTGGGAGCCTGCGCACCACTGCCGGCCGCCCTCCGCGGGCTCCTGCAGCCGCGCACCACGGCCGGCCTCCCGGGCTCCCGCAGCCGCGCACCACGGCCGGCCTCCCGGGCTCCCGCAGCCGCGCACCACGGCCGCCCTCCGCGGGCTCCCGCAGCCGCGCACCACGGCCGGCCTCCCGGGCTCCCGCAGCCGCGCACCACGGCCGGCCTCCCGGGCTCCCGCAGCTGCACACCCCGGGCTCCCGCAGCTGCACACCACGGCCGGCCTCCCGGGCTCCCGCAGCCGCGCACCCCGGGCTCCCGCAGCCGCGCACCACGGCCGGCCTCCCGGGCTCCCGCAGCCGCGCACCACGGCCGGCCTCCCGGGCTCCCGCAGCTGCACACCACGGCCGGCCTCCCGGGCTCCCGCAGCTGCACACCACGGCCGGCCTCCCGGGCTCCCGCAGCTGCACACCACGGCCGGCCTCCCGGGCTCCCGCAGCCGTCCCCCACGGGGCCTGTTTACAGGAGCAGGAAGGCCCTGCTCTCCTCGAGAAATGTGATGTGAACGGCGTCCCCCGTCGACAATCTCCGTGTGCCTTTACGCATTTCATCTCTGCCCTCAGATGTGGTGACAATCGTGTTTGTTCAGTCTCCGTACCTGCACGTTAAACCCCGAGCTGTATCCGAAGGGAGGAACCGTGAGCACTTTGGGGTTGTGTGTGTGTGTGTGTGTGTGTGACAGAGAGAGAGAGAGAGAAGTGGGGTGTTTGCGTCCTGTCCCTGTTCAACTGTCTTGCCAAAACTCAGATCGAAGATTGTTAAGTAGATATTAGGGAAGTATTTTTTTTTTTAGTCACTTTGAATGAAAACTTTCAGCTTTACTGGGCATTCTGGAAGCAAAATATATTATGCTGACAGTAAAGAGAAAACCTTAGTAGGATATTAAGATGGTGGAAACTTCAGCGGACCAAAATGCGTAAGCCGCGCACTTCCTGTGAGGAGAAATTTGAGAGACCGTGAAGTAGGAAGGAGCGGTCTAGTTACACTTTGCTTCTACCTCAAAATGGCTTTTCAAGGTGTTTCTGGAGAAGCTGGCGGATGGAGCCTTCCTCTGGGGAGGTTGTGAGGGGATCCGGAGTAAGAAGACTGTTACATCTGACCGTACAAAGAGCAGGGTGGCTCACAGGCCTTGACTTTGTACCAGCTGATGTTTTAAAGCCTTGAACGTAAGAACGCCACATCGCTTGGCGCTCTCGGGGACCAGCGCCTCTGAGGGCGCGCATCTCATCTCACCAGGTGCCACCTGGCTCTCAGGTAGAGGGAAGCCCGTGAAGGCAGTGCCGCATGGAAATCCTGCACCCGCAGCCCTCTGTGGCGACATGGGCTGCAGAGCCATGGGCTGCAGAGCGGTGGCGTCCCACAGCCCGTGAGGGACAGGTGGAGGGAGGAGGGCACAGTGGGAGTCGTTCCCCCGTAGTCCAACACCCTAGGGCAGGCGGACACCTTGAACAGGTGGACTTTGTGTGCCTGAGCTGTAGAATGCTGTGGTAACAGAACCCGTGAGACAGGTTGACATGAGCTCGCTGAGTAGAACAGGAGAACCCGGAGTTGAGCGATTGGGAGGGTGTATCCTGGGGCCCCAGGGGTACCACGGCCTGCCTGGCTGGGAGGCCTCTGGGGTGGGGGTGAGGGGGTTCATTCAGGTTCATGAGCAGCACCCAGCGGTGGTCCTGGGGTGCTGGGTCCTGGGTGGAATCCACAAGTAAATGTTAACGATGAGATTTTGAAAATGATGAGCAAGTGGGAGCGTGTGCAGTGGTACTCCACAGCCCAGCTCAGAGCTTAGCAGCACCTTCCTGTTTCTTTCACCCCACCCCCCCTTTGTTGCTGAAGCATATTAAAGAAAGTCCCAGACGTTCTGTTGGTCCCCACTGAGCAGCGACATCGTGGCCAACAACAACACCTGAGATCTGTTCCTTAAGCACATTTTCCCCATTGTCTTAAATTTGCCGTCTTTTGGTTTGGGTTTGTTGGGGTACAAAACTAAGTCACATGAAGGTTCTTTGTCAGCAGACGTCTCAGGTGATCCTGACGTTCCCTAGTTAGAGACGACTGGAGATGACCTTGCCAGCTTGAAGGTTGGAATTTGTGTCCCAACTCATGGCACGGCTGGTGGTTGGTAATGTGGTTTTGAGATACTGTATTAGAGGAAACACTTGGGGCTTTTAGCAAGATACCAATTTTCTTTAGTAAATTCCTCAAGAGTTCACTTTCTCAGCGAGCAGAGGGCCTGACTGGATGGGGTTATGTAGGGTGTGGTCTCAGCTTCATCCCTCGGGGTGGGACTGCAGACTGTGCTGGTGCTGTGGGCCACCTGCTCTTTAGGCCCCAGCCTGCCTGAGCTTTCGTCATGAACGGAGTTGGGGTGACACACATCCACCAGGACTCTTCTTACCTGACTCGTGGGTGTCCTGGAACTCCTGTGACAAGGTTGAAATGAATTCTCGGAGTTTATCTCTGGACAAGGTAACTTTTCCCTTGAGTGTTCTCAGGAAATGCTGTTCTCAGTGAGGTTAAATGATAGATGGACAAGTTGGAGAATGTGTGTAGTCTTCCCTAAAGCGCTGTGTTATCTATGCAGTCTGTGTGAGTTGTGTGCTCTGTGCTTGGAGTCTGTGTGTATCAACAACGCTGACCTCACAGGTGTCTGGCCCAGTGTTACCAAAGCTGAAGGAGTCTCCTGGGTGGTCAGCCTTCATTTGTAGCAAGTGACCACTCCAGAAGAACTTGGAAAACCTTTAGAAAATACTTTGGTTCACGTTTGAAGAAAATGCATTTTTTTTTTTTTTATAAAGAGTAGTGCAAATGCGTAAGGTCACCGAGTTCCTTTGGCTCCAGAGTGATTGCATGCTGGTACTGGCTCTCTGCTCCCGCTCAAGCCTGTGTCCCTGGTGCGAGGAAGGGAAAACCAGGTGGGAAGGAGATCTGGACCCTGTGCCTGGGACTGTCTGCGCCTTGGACCTTTACGCAGGCAGAACGCCCTACAGGTGTCATCAGAGGCAGAGGCTCGGGGTGCGGTGGAAAGTGTTCTGCCCGGCTTTTTCTCACAAAGCAGTTTGTAGGTAAATGGGACCAGGAGTTTCATGCGATGAAGCCTTGTTAGAGTGTGTGCTTGGCTCTGACGTCCCATACCTTTTGTGGGCTCCAGAATACCCCCTGGTGAGGCTGCAGCAGCATCCCCCTGCGGGCCCGCCCTGTGCAGGTGGTCCCATGTCCTGGGGCTGAACGGTCTCTGGTAGGGGAATTTTGCTTGTATTATGTAAGGAAGGAGAAAGTTAGGAAAAAGGGTGATGCACGTGAGTAGTCAGAGAAGAAAGCAGAGGAAGTGAGAAACGGGGAGAGGAAGGAAAGGAAAGGAATTGAGTGAGAGTCTGGTGAGAGGCGAGGGAAGAGGAAGAATGGACCGAGGGCGGAGACCGAGAAGCAGGGGAGGAGGCGGGTGGGCTGCTCACCTGGGAGCTGCAGCCGGGACCGAGTCACTGGCCGCTCGCCTGGGCCCTGCAGGAGGGCAGAGGTGCTGGCTGCCCTGAGAGAGAGAAATAGGCCCGGCTTTAGCTTTCTATCTTTATAAACCAGAGTTGTTTCCTGGTCACCTTACTCACCGATCACTTAGTGCTAAGGATTCGGCGTTCTGTCTTTGTGCTGGATCCCAGTTTGTGGCAACACAGGTATCCTCCTTCACCTTGCCCTGTGGCCATGCCAGGTGCTGGGTGATGGCGCACCGCCTAGCTGGGGCAGAAGGCTAAAGCCTCTGTTGTGGTTTTCCCAGGGAGTACTGATTCGAAGCCAGGTTGGGGTGGGGTGGTCACTGCCCAGCCTTGACTGGAGCTTAAGCTGGAAGTCACATCTGTTCACTCCCTCTAGGGGCACTTCCGGTTGCAGTTTGAGAAGATTCAAGAGAACAGGAGATGGCAGATACACATTAACTAGTACCCCAGTATTGGTTAAACCTCTTTGAGATCTTCTTAGTCCCTTGATCTGTGTTTTTTAAGGATTCAAGAAAAAGTTTTGAGAGGCACAGAAAGAGAAGGAGAGCTCCCGTTTGCTGGTTGGCTCCCGGTACACCTGGAACAGCCCGGCGTAGGCAGAGCCAGCAGCCGGGAACAGGGTCTCCCAGGTGGGTGGCCGGAGCCCAGTGACTTGAGCCATCACTGCTGCCTCCCAGGGTCTGCATTAGTAAGAAGCTGGAGTCGGGAGCTGGAGCCGAGAATCACGGAGGCGCTCTGATGCGGAATGTGGGCAGTTAACCGCCGCAGGAAAAGCACCCTCCCTGACCAGTTTTTTTTTTTTTTAATGTTTTGATTCTTTTAAGTAGAGAAGAAAAGTAGGAGTATAATATCTCAGATGTCGGGCCAGTTATACAGTTATTAAATGCAATTTTTTCAGTTGACTTAATAATTGCCTTATTGCATTTTGATATTTAATAAAAAGTAGTTTAATTGATTTATACCCTAACAGTCATCCTTTTACATATCACCAAAGCAACTTTTTTCCCTGTTAAAGTCTGGCTAAACTTTTCTGAAATGTTTGTTGTTCCTTAGTTCATTGAAAATGAAATTAGATTTTAAAAGCTAAGTGATGTAAAGTTAAGACAGAAGTCTAAAAAGTAGTTTAAGAATTTTAAAAAGTGAATTACGATATTACTCCGATTTCTAGCAATCCGTGAGAAGAACAGAATAACGCCTTACACTGAGCGGTTTGGCATTGCCTGTAAGTCAGCCTCAGTCTTGCTGTTAAATGGAAAGTGATTGTCCTCACTGCCTCCCTACCTGGTGTCTAATGAGATGGCTTCCTTAGCATTTTCTGTAAATTCAGTTTTCAAACAAAAGGGAGCCTTTGAAAAGATGGAAAAAACAGAAACGAAAGTATCTGTCATTAGTAAAACAGTACCGCCGAGAAGGGCTGTGACGGGGCGGTTTGAAGTCACCCCCGGGAACCGCCGAGATGACACTGTGGTGTGGACACTCACAGCTCCCTCAGCAGCTCCTTGTGAAGACAGACGCCACCATGTGCACTCCACCTGGACAAGTCGGTTCTGGCAGTGGTGGACAAGGGCTCTTTTCAACCTTGCTATAAAATTTTTCAGGAAATACTGGAATATGCTTTTTGTTGTTGTTGTGAGAGAAAACCCAGGGCTTGTGGTATTGCAGTAGAACATGCTTCCATTCAGAGGTGCAAGAGAGCATATGTGCCATCTGTCACATGTGTGTGGAAGCCGCACCTGGGCATTTGACCCGTGCCACACAGCACATCTGGGAAGGAGGTGGTTGTCTGTGCCTGTGCTGAAGTCTGGCTGCTGTTGGGAGCGGCCGCGTTCCAAGCTCAGGCAAAGCAGGGAGTGTGCTGTGTGTAGCCACCCCTGCGCTTAGACTGCTTCTCACTGTTCCGTTTCAGAATGTGAACAGCCTCCTCCAGTGGCAGCAGTTACCACGGGGGAGAGTGAGCTGTCAGATTCAAGTCTAATCCGAGAACAATGCAAACTGCTTCTTTGTGTTTGGAAGAGTTCCGTTCCTTTTTATTTTTTTGTATTTTTTTGAGAAATTGTGTTATTACTAAGTAAACATGTACTCAATAAATGTTTAGTTTCCTTACGTGGTATGTCTGAATTATTTTGGCGGTTTAGAGTCCAGACTTGGATGCTTGTTGACCAGCAGTTCAGATGGAGGGGGCTGCCTAGCCAGCTGGCCAGCAGCCGAGCGCGGTCCTCGGGAGCCAGCATTCTGCCCGTTGCCACCCTCAGCCCGCGAGTGTGGCCCCTCATGGCCCAGGGTGACAGCAGGTGCACAGAGGCTGAAAGACGTCTCTGTCCTAAGAGGAAGACTCTGGCCCTGCCTGCAGCAGTGCCCACCCCTGACTGTTCTTCAGTGAAGGGAGCAGAGCCCTCGCGGTGGCTTCATGCTGGGAAAATCCCTCCCAAAGCAGGAACTGGCTGCTCAGCTCCATCAGGGAGCTGTGGGCTCCGCACAGGGGCTGGGGAGAACACAGCTAGGCTGGCCACACCCACGTCTTTACTGGCACCGCCCCAGGGAGCCCAAACTCTGGTTGTGGCAAAGAGTACACTTTACAGGCCAGGGATGAACTTTGATTTAAAAAGACTCTGAGGGGTGCCAGATTCTGTCCCGGTTGCCCCTCTTCCAGTCCAGCTCTCTGCTGTGGCCTGGGAGTGCAGTGGAGGATGGCCCAAGTGCTTGGGACCTGCACCCACATGGGAGGCCAGGAGAAGCACCTGGCTCCTGACTTCGGATCAGTGCAGCGCACTGGCCATAGCAGCCACTTGAGGGGTGAACCAATAGAAAAGGAAGACCTTTCTCTTTGTCTCTCGCTCTAACTCTGCCTGTCAAAAAAATAAGTAAAAACTCTGAAATGGGTTGGGGCTGTGGTGTGGTGGGTAAAGCCCTGCCTGCAGTGCTAGCATCCCATTGGCTGGTTGGTGTCCTGGCTGCTCCACTTCCAGTCCAGCTCTCTGCAGTGGCCTGGGAAGGCAGTTGAGGATGGCCCAAAGTCCCTGGGCCCCTGCACTCACATGGGAGACCTGGGGGAAGCTCCAGGCTCTGGCTTCTGACTGGCCCAGCTCCAGCTCTCATGGCCATTTGGGGAGTGAACTAGTGGATGGAAGACCTCTCTCTCTCTCCGTCTCTGCCTCTGCCTCTATAACTGCATTTCAAATAAATAAATCTTTTTTTAAAAAACAGGCTCTGAAGTGTTGGGTTGCAACAGTTTCTCAGTTTGGCATTTTTTTTTTAAGATTTATTTATTTGAAAGAGTTACATAGAGAGGTAGAGACAGAGAGAGGTCTTCCATCTGTTGGTTCACTTCCCAGATGGCCACAACGGCTGGAGTTGCGCTGTTCCAAAGCCAGGAGCTTCTTCCAGGTCTCCCACATGGGTGCAGGGGCCCAAGGACTTGGGCCATCCTCCACTACTTTCCCAGGCCATAGCAGAGAGCTGCATTGGAAGTGGAGCAGCCGGGACTAGAACCAGCACCCATATGGGATGCCGGCGCTTCAAGCCAGGGTGTTAGCCCGCATGCCACAGCGCTAGCCCTGGCATACTTATTTTTCTATTGTGCAGTAGATGGGGTTAGTGATGTCAGCCACAGCATAAAGGGCTTTAAAAGATTGTCGAGGTGACATTGGCTTCCCAGAACTTTGTAAATTACAAAATGTCCTCATTGAAACAGCCTTCAAAATACAAAAGGATGAAACGAATATGAAGTGAAAAGGCCTTCCTTTGAGCCCACAGCTGAGGAATACTGGGTGTCACTGGGTGTGTCCCCTTGCCCCTTGCTGCACGTGTGTCCAGCGCTGCAGGGCCTCTTCCTCCCTCCACACACTCAGCCTGTCGCCAGGAGAAGGGGACTTTTCCCTCGCCAGTTGGGTGAGGTCTGTCAGTACCAGTGTCAGTGTTCCACAGCCCCTCCTGCAGGTTGTGTCGTCCCCACATGTAACGGTGCAGTGCATGCAGGCAGCCGAAGAGACCGTAAACTTTACTAATCGCGTTGTTCACGAAACGCGGCAATCTCTAATTTCCAGCCAAAACGAGCTGTTGTGTCCCACCCATGTTAAGATCCCACTGTCGGTGCCGTGCCTGGCACCAGGTATGTGCGCATGCGCCATTGTGCAGAAGTCACATGCCTTGCTGAGGAAGGAAGCCATCAGCTCTCCTGTGGCCCGTCTCTTTTTCTTTTTCTTTTCTTTTTTTTTTTTTTTGACAGGCAGAGTGGACAGTGAGAGAGAGAGATAGCGAGAAAGGTCTTCCTTTGCCGTTGGTTCATCCTCCAATGGCCACTGCAGCCGGCGCACCGCGCTGATCCGATGGCAGGAGCCAGGTGCTTCTCCTGGTCTCCCATGGGGTGCAGGGCCCAAGCACTTGGGCTATCCTCCACTGCCCTCCCGGGCCACAGCAGAGAGCTGGCCTGGAAGAGGGGCAACCGGGACAGAATCCGGCGCCCTGACCGGGACTAGAACCCGGGGTGCCGGCACCGAAGGTGGAGGATTAGCCTAGTGAGCCGCGGCGCCGGCCTGGCCGTTTCTCAAGCGGCTGCACTGACGTCTGCGGTTGCTGACAAACCTCCAGTTGTCGGAGCCACCGCTGCTTTGTGTGCGTGGCCCTTGGCTCCTGAGCCCTGCTCCCGAGTCCTGACGTGTCCTCAGGCTGGTCCTCCCGAGCTCCCCCTTCTGAACTCCAAACCCTGACCCGTCTTCACTCGGACGGACGGCGTTTCCTCGAGGTGCCACTCGGCTGCCCCGTCGGCTGCCAGTGGCTCCCACTGTTGTCAGACCTGCCTTGTGCTGACTCAGCACTGGTGACGGGGACCAGGCCTGGGGGCCACACGTTGCTGCTGCACTGCTGTCCACAGCCCATGTGTTTTGCTGCAGACCAGGCGCCTCTGTGTGCTCGGGAGCACTGCCACATCACCCCTTCCCTGTTTCTCTTCCCAAGTTTTTCTTCATTTCATTGGATCTTTCCTAGCAGAATTTTTTGCAAGAGCTGTCTATATTTTTTGTACGCGATTCTCATATCAAGGTCACCAGTGACTGATGCCACCCTCTAGTTGCTTGTCCTCATCTTAGTTGGGCAGTCAGCTGTGTGTGACGTGAGCGATGTGGGAGGCAGGGAGAGCGCTCTCTGCTGGTGCACTCCGCAAGTGCCCAGGACGGCTTCCTCTGCCTTTGGGTCCTCAGCGGGTCAGGAGTCACCGTCCCAGGCTGGTGATGCGGGCACTCGTCTCTTCCTGGAAGCCCCTCCTGGCACAGCCAGGAGCACTGTTCCCCAGGTGCCGGGCATCCTTATCCCCAACAAATATGCGCCCAGTTTGCCTACAGAAAAACCCACCCAGCCTGTATGTAACAGGGTGTAAAGGGGTACAGGTGACCTAAGGCACAGTAAGCCTGGCCAGTCACAAATTTCAGGGCGAGTACGCCTCATTGTGCTCCAGGAAGTGCTAGAATCTCCTCCCGCAGTCTGTGCCTCCGAGTCCAGCCGAATCATGCTCCGCAGCTACACTCCCTTGCAGGACGAGCTGTCGTGACCCACCCAAGTTAAGATCAAGCCACCCGTTCTCTTCAAGTTTCTCTAGAAAGTGCACGGATGCTTGAGGTGCGTTAAAACAAAACAGAGAAGCCTGCTCTTGTAGGGCCTACCGCCCAGTTTCGGTTGTGGCCGCTGCCTCTGACTCCCGAGTCCTCCCAAGCACAGCTCTCCTTCTGAACGTAACCGCCCTGACCCATCTTCCCTCCACGACAGCAGTTCTTGAGAGTCAGTCTGCTGCTTCCTAAGCTGTCATGAGCTTACGCTTTCCCTTTACCTCAAAACTTATCCTTGTTATTCGGATTTGGCACCGTTGACAAGGACCGGACTTTCAGTAATAATAGCACGTTAAAAACTTCTGAAGGGGCCAGCGCTGTGGCGCAGCAGGTTAATGCCCTGGCCTGAAGCGCTGGCATCCCATGTGGATGCCGGTTCAAGACCCGGCTGCTCCACTTCTGATCCAGCTCTCTGCTATGGCCTGGGAAACAGTGGAGGATGGCCCAAGTCCTTGGGCCCCTGCACCCACGTGGCAGACCTGGAAGAAGCTCCTGGCTCCTGGCTTCAGATCAGCACAGCTCCAGCCGTTGCGGCTCTCTCTCTCTCTCTCTCTCCCTCCCTCCCTCCCTCCCTGCCTCTCCTCTCTCTGTGTAACTCTGACTTTCAAATAATAAAAACAATAATAATAAACCTTCTGAAAACAGTCTCCTTGCCCAGAATGGACCAAGCACACATAGAATTTGTGTATGTACATGAACACCTTTTTGCAAGAATATTCTGTGTTCTTGGGGACATGCGCTTGCTGAAGAGCAAGGGGCTTTGGGGGATGCCCCGGGGCCCTGGGGCTGGTGATGTGACACCATGAAGCATGCCATCACAGACGAGCAGCCCCGGGACCCCAGGCGGGAGCCTTCATCGCTCTCCCGGTGCCCAGAACCCAGCAGAAAGCCTGCAGTCACAGGCTGGTCTCTGGCCCACATATCACTGGACTGCAGTCCAACACAGGGATCAGCTGTGTTCCTGTCCCCATAGTGCACTTTGCCCTGGCCCGAGGAATGGCAGATACTCCTCAGCTGGGGCTGAAGGGTCGGCAGGCCCAGGCCCGTCTCAGAGTCTGTGATCTGGGCAGGCTCCATCAAAGGTCAAGGCTGGGCCCAGCCCTGGGCAGAGGAGCCGTGGCTAATGTGGATGCCCCGAGCCATGTCTGTCATCCAGCAGGTTGTGGCAGCCCAGCTGGACCTGGTGGTGTCCACTGCAGTTGAGCACTTGAACGTGATGCATGGCGCACAGTTGCCTGCCACTCCCACTCCCAGCCCTCTGGGATCCAGCACGCAATGGCCATCCCAGGGACACAGCATGGTGCCAGGGGTGTCCAGGGCCAGGAGGTGGTGGTCTAGTTGCTGAACTCCTTCCTCTTACCAGGCTCTGTCCTGTTGGCACCCAGATGCCAGCCAAAGCCTAGGGGCTGGACACCTTTCCTACTCCCGAGGCAGTGGGCAGGGCGGAGGCTGGCACTAGTTTTCCTGTAGCCTGTCGACGGCCATGGGTGCATTGCTGGATTATGAGACGTGAGAAAAAGCCACTGAGGAGAGGCCCAGTGAGGTCTCCAAGGCTCCCAGGGAGGTACCACCTCATCTGTTCAGTGCCACCAGCGGAGGTCCTGTGGGGCCAGATGTGTGCCAAGGACATGATGACATCTCTCTTCTTTCCTGGCTCCCTGGGCCCCAGCTGCACACCGTGTTCACAGACATCTCAGTCTTTTGGAGAATGGTTTTGGAGAACCGTGCAACAGCGTCGTTTCATGATGAGCTCTGTGACTGACACTCCTTTTCCCTGCGTGTCAGTCTGTCCTGCAGAATTCAGGTTTGTATCTGCCTTGCCCATGGGGGAGTGGGATCCATGGAAGAGCGAGAAGGTGATGAAAAGTCTGCACACAGCTAATCTTTGCTTTCCCAGGAGCAACCCGCAGGGTCTCAGGGCGCTTCGATTGGCCCAGGGGGTGGACTTGGCACTTCGGGCTGCCTTTGAGCTCCGTGCTGACCTGAGGGTCATCTTCCTCAGACATCTGACTCATGTCACACGACTCCTGACTCAGCTGTCACAGAAATAGGTTTTCCTCCCTCTCATCGCTTACACCTAGCTGACCTGTGGTCAAGACACCAAAAATTAGGAAATGCATGCAGATACAAAGGAAGAGATGAGCCTGAGCTCCAAGACGACCAGGGCTCAGGTCTGCACGCGTCTTCGGGACATCCCTGCACACACCCTGCATATACTGTGAAGGGGCCAGAGCCTGCTCCTGTAGTGTAGGCGTTCCGAGCTGAAGGCAGCCGAAAAGCAGCTGATGCAGGAAAACGCGTCTGCCCCCCTCGTCTGGCTACAAGCAGGACGGAAATTGTCACTTGTGAGGGATTTTGTCCCCTACAAGGAAACAAAAAACAGCTGTTAGTCACCAGGGGTCCTGATGGCCTGAGAGGACGGGCCAGGAGGGTCCCTCATCACCCACTGCTGTCTTCCCACAGTTTACCAGCCCAGGACCCCCGCCTCTTCCCTGTGCTGTGTCACACATATGTATGCATATATACACACACATATGTGCACCCGCATATACATATGCACATGTGTGTATGAATGTAACATATACACATGTACACACAACTACACACATATGTAAGCATACATGCATACACACATGCGCACATATATATACACATACATGCATACATTTACACATGCAAAACATGCATGAACACATGCACACTCATGCACACACGTACACATGCAAAACATCTACATGTACATATACACACATCTACACATCCACATGCATACATATGCACATGTATGCACATGTATGCACCTACAGTCACATGTATGTGTACACACACATACATGCACATATATGCACATACCTACATATCCGCAATACATATATATGTATATACAACATACGCATATACATGCACATATATACATCTATATATACATAGCCATGCTTACACATATATGTGCACACATGCACACAGCACACATCCACACACATGTGTTAACATATACAATATATACACATGCACATCTGTACACTGAATACACATTATTCACACATATGTGTGCAATATATACATGTACCCATATATACACCTGCATATGCACACATAGCTGCTCATGCATTCATACATGTATGCACACACAATACAGATGTTTACACTATATTCTCACACAATACATATTTACACATACATACATGCATGCATGCAGACATGTGTGCACACATCGAGAGGACTTCAAAAGCTCACGGGAGAATGGAGTTAGGAGACAGGGTTCTTGGGGTGGGTGTTGTGAGACGGCGCCACGATGGGAGACGCAGGGCTCTGGGTGTCCTGGGAGCCCACTGAGTGCTTGGGTGCTCCAGCTCCCCCCCAGAGGAGGGCCTCCTGTCGTCAGTGCTGACCCTAAGGTCCCCAGGCCCTGCTCCCTGACTGAGCCCAGTGGGTGGACTGCTCAGCAGGGAGCTGAATCGGAGGTGGAGCAGCAGGGACTTTTTTTTTTTTTAATTTATTTCCTAAAGATTACAGATTTCCTAAGTACAGCTTTAGGAATATAGTGACTCTGCCCACCATCCCCGTCCTCCCACCACACTGCCACCCCTCCTCCTCGTCCCTGTCCCCTTGGCAGACCCATTCTCACAGCAGGGACTTGACCCGGTCCCATATGGGATGGTGGTGCTGCAGGGGGCACCACAGCCCGGCCTCAGATTTACTGAATTTCGAGTCTCACCTGCAGTGACCACGGCAGGGCCAGTCCGTGATTCTCATGGGCCTTAGTGGCCTGTGGTCTGGCCACTATCCCCAGCCTGATAAAGAAGCGATTGTTGAAGTGCAGAGGAGCGTGACGAGCACCCACAGTTTTCACGAAGTCGAACGTCCTGATAGACCCTGATGTCGGGGCACAGATTTTCTGAGATTTTCTGGGGCCGCTGTTCCGGCAGAAGCTGTGAAAGTTTTCCTTGCCCAGCACCGGGGGATGAAGGCGTTTCCTGTCTGAGTAAGGAGGCGGTGACGGGAGCCTGTGCCGGGGGCTCGCGTCCTGCTGTCCTGGGTCGGGAGCCGAGGGCTCTTCATTTCACTGCCAACAGTTCGCTTCAGTCCTGAGGCTCCCCTAAGGCTGCGGATGTGCGAGTTCCCTTTGTGGGAGCCAGTTTGGGACGTCTCCTTAAACGGCACTTACTTCCCTGTGGGGAGCAACCGGACTAGACTGAGTTACTGGAATTAAGACTTATTCTATGCATCTGCTCTCCCACAATATGGCGCTGGGAGAGAAGTAAGCAGCTTCCGCACAGCTGCCTCCAGTTCAACTAATAAACTGTAGGACTTGCTATTGATTGGAGGAGAGCAGTGTACTCGGCGTGTGGGCAGCCGAGTTAGGATTGGCGGAGGAGGACTATAAAGGAGGAGAGAGATGGCATGCACCGGGAACATCTATGGGGAACATCTAAGGGAGCCCGTGCAGCCCCCGAGAAAGCCGGCCGGCGGTGTGCCGCTCCCCTGCAGAAGTGGGGAATGTGGCCGGGGGGAACTGCCCTTCCACGGAGGTGGAAGGGATGGTAGCCAACCCGGGAAGAACCAGCAGCAAGCCTGGGGAGGGCCGAGCAGACGAAAGAACAGCGCAGGGTCTTGTGTCGTTCCTCCACGAAGAGGGGGAGCGACATAATGGTGCCGCGACTCGGATAGGAAACCTAGGAGGGAAAGACCGGGAAGAAGTGGGAAATTACTGGAGAGAGAGACTAGCAAACAGCCTAGGGAAAAGCCGGACGAAAAGGGTGCCGGAAGAAGCTATTGAAAGCCTAGGCATAGACTCAGATACGGACTACAGGGGGAAGCTGGGAGAAATCTCTAAGGTCGAAAGCGAAAGTGAACGCTAGAACAAACAGACTCGGACGCGGACTGTGGGGAGAGGCCAGGAGAAATGAGGGAGGAATATCGTTGGAGGAAAGTTTGGGGAAACATACCGGGTAGAGAAAAATGTTAGGGAAATTGAAGCCGTGGGGGGCAGGCCAAGGCGGACACGAAAGCCACTTTGGGATTCTCAAGTTAGCCCGGGAATAGGGGGCGAAAAGTTGAAACCAGAAGCTGAAACGTAAGCCAGATTGGGATCCATCTGATTAGCCCGGGGAGCAAAGGACGGGAAGCCAAACCGTGGGGCGGAGACGTATGCTGGGTTGAATTCGCCAGGCTAGCCCGGGGAACTTAGATTGAATGCTAGTGGCGGACACGTAAGCTACGCTGTGTTACTCGTGGAAGCCGCCGCGTGCAGAGAGAGCATGGGGCGTGAATAGATAGGGAACGGGGCTGGCGCGAGGCCGTGGTGCAGACGCGAAGGGCGTGGAGACCGCGGAGCGTGCGAAGCCAAGCCGCGCAAAGCCGGGAAGCTGCGCAGATGAAAGAGGCGCGGGCTGAAGCGGCTCAGCCGGGAAGCCGCCGAGAAGTAGCCTCGGGGCGGGCAGCGGGAAGCTGCGGGGATAAGAGAAACAGAAGTTTGGAAGTGGAGTGAGAGAAATGGGAATGTTGGCAGACAGAAGTAAAATGGGAGAAATAGGAATGCCCGGAGATAGAGAAATAGAGAAATAGAAAGGCCTCCCTACAATACAACAATTAGAAGGCTTGGATTCGGTCTGCCCGATTAGTGAGGCGATGAGCACCTGGGCGGCTAGCAGCTTATGCGCCGCAGGTCACCGAAGACAGGCACGAATTAACATCAGTAAGGCCTCCCCACAAAAAGGCAATGAGAAGGCTTGGATTCGGTTTGCCTGATAGGGCTTGTAAGCCCCTGCAGGCTCGACCAGAGCATGCGCTGCAGGGCACCGAACACAGGCACGCATCAGCGCCTAAAAACCTCCTCACAACATGGCGAAGAGAGGACCCGGATTCGGTTTGCCTGATTGATAGGACTTGTAAGAGCCTGTGGCAACTCTAGCAAGTAGAGCAGAGTGTGTGCCGCGGGACACCGAAGACAGGCACGTATCAACGCCAAAAAATAAAAAGAAAGGGGGATCTGTGGGGAGCAACCGGACTAGACTGAGTTACTGGAATTAAGACTTATTCTATGCATCTGCTCTCCCACAATATGGCGCTGGGAGAGAAGTAAGCAGCTTCCGCACAGCTGCCTCCAGTTCAACTAATAAACTGTAGGACTTGCTATTGATTGGAGGAGAGCAGTGTACTCGGCGTGTGGGCAGCCGAGTTAGGATTGGCGGAGGAGGACTATAAAGGAGGAGAGAGATGGCATGCACCGGGAACATCTATGGGGAACATCTAAGGGAGCCCGTGCAGCCCCCGAGAAAGCCGGCCGGCGGTGTGCCGCTCCCCTGCAGAAGTGGGGAATGTGGCCGGGGGGAACTGCCCTTCCACGGAGGTGGAAGGGATGGTAGCCAACCCGGGAAGAACCAGCAGCAAGCCCGGGGAGGGCCGAGCAGACGAAAGAACAGCGCAGGGTCTTGTGTCGTTCCTCCACGAAGAGGGGGAGCGACACTTCCCCAGAAGACTACGTTGTATTTTACAGTTGCTTATTGTCCCCATATTTTCTTTCACTTCTTGTTATTTGGAATAAGTGTTTTTTTTTTCTTTTTTCTTTTTCTGACAGGCAGAGTGGACAGTGAGAGAGAGACAGAGAGAAAGGTCTTCCTTTGCTGTTGGTTTACTCCCCAAATGGCCGCTGTGGCCAGTGCACCGCGCTGATCCAAAGCCAGGAGCCAGGTGCTTCCTCCTGGTCTCCCATGGGGTGCAGGGCCCAAGCACTTGGGCCATCCTCCACTGCACTCTCTGGCCACAGCAGAGAGCTGGCCTGGAAGAGGGGCAACCAGGACAGAATCCGGCACCCCGACTGGGACTAGAACCTGGTGTGCCAGCACCGCTAGGTGGAGGATTAGCCTAGTGAGCCATGGCACTGGCTGGAATAAGTATTAATAATTGTAGTTTATCAGGTAATAGCTTCTAGCTCACTACTGTTGCGTCATCGCGTGCTGCTTTTATGTACGGCTATTTTCTGCTCTCCGGTATCTCCAATAGCTGGAGTCCTTGTGGGCCTAATTTCTTGCTTCCGCTTATTTTTACTCGTAGCTGATTCTTTGCTCATGTGGTTTATAATTTTGGATTGTGAGATTGTATTCACTTGATCTTCATCTGTTAATTTCTCACTTTAGAATTTCCAAAACCAGAGACCGAATTTAAATCCCAACAGCAGGAAGTTAAACCTGCAGTTATGAATCACAGGAGAGACTTTATTTATCTAAAAGGCAGGGAGAGGGGGAGATTTGCCATCCTCTGGTTCACCTCCCAAATGGCCCTAACAGCCAGGGCTGGGCCAGGCCGAATCCAGGAGACTGGAGCCCCATCTGAGTCTCCCATATCGGTGCCCTGTGCCCAAGCACTTGTGCCAGCATCTACACCCTTCCCAGGTGCATTAGCAGGGAGCTGGGTTGGGAGCAGAGCAGCTGGGAAACCAAAAGGCAGAGTTACAGTGAGAGAGGGAGAGCGGTCTTCAATCCACTGTTTCACTCCCTAAATGGCTGCAAAAGCCAGGGCTGAGTCAGACGAAAGCCAGGAGCCAGGAGCTTCTTCCAGATCTCCCATGTGGACTGCAGGAGCTTAAGCACTTGGGCTGTCTTCTGCTGCTTTCCCAGGTGCATAAGGAAGGAGCTGCATCAGAAGCAGAGCAGCTGGGACTCAAACTGGCACTCACATGGGATGCCTGTGTATGCAGGTGGCAGCTTTACCTACTACACCACAATGCCAGCTCCTCCTGTCTTCACGCTCTCTCTTTTTTAAAGATTTTTTTAATTTATTCGAAAGTCAAAATTACAGATGGAAGAGAAGAGACAGAGAGAGATCATCCGTCCACAGGCTCACTCCCCAAATGGCCGAAAATGCTGGTGCTGAGCCAGGCCGGAGCCAGGAGCCAGGAGCTTCATCTGGGTCTCCCACGTGCAGAGACCCAAGCACGTGGGCCAACTTCCACTGCTTTCCCAGGCGCATTAGCAGGGAGCTGGACCGGGAGTGGAGCAGACGGGACTTGAGGTTGGAATCTGTCTTCTCTTAAACTGAGTGTGAGCTCTTTGTGTATTTCTGTTGCAAAGCCCTGCCCTAAGCAAGGTCACAGCCTTGATTCCTGTCCCAGAACTGTAGGTCATGTGCCCTCAGTCATTTGAGGACCGGCTGTTCTGTCTGGGAGCCTGCGACTGCAGCTGCTTAGTTAAAAAAATAGTGATTAGTGACCTCAGCCATGCATTGGAAAGGTTTGTTATGTTCCGTTTGTCTAGGTGACTTGTAGAATTTTCGACAATAGCTAGCCTGCTATTGCCTTCAAGCCCTACCTGTTTTTATTCCAGAATTTTCTCCAAATCTTGTTCTGAAGCAATGCAAGGTGTACTGTCTTTTGAATGCCCTTTATGTGTCTAGTCCTTTGTAGCAGTGAGCTCATGTTCTTGTCATCTTTGCTGTCGCGTCGGTCACTCTATTTGAAAAGGACCCCATCTCTGCCTCTCTGTTTCTGTTCTCTGAGTGTCCTGTATTGCGACCATCACTGTACGCCGTCATTTATTTTCTGTTGCACTAAACCACAGGTTCCACGAGGGTAAGAACTGTGTCCCTCCTAGTATTTATGCATCTCCTGTGAGCTCTTGGTAAGTGCTTGCCATACAGAGGAATATAATCCACAGTCTTGGTAACAGGAACCTGGGCCTGGGGGTGTGATGTGACTGATCCCAGGCTGCAGAGCCAGTCCGTGATGAGAGATGGAAGAGGAGACCCCAGGCCATGCCACGCTGTTGGCGAAGCTCTTCCTTTCATTAGTTTCTGGGAAGCCAAGGTGAGTAACTGCATTATGAAAGTGGCTTGATTAAATGATAACTGCAACAATTTTCTCACATCATTAATTTCAGATTACATCTGATTTTAACACAGAAGACTTATGTCATGTAGGATTAGAGAAACGTCGGAGTCAGCATGTCAGGGCAAAATGCTCAGGCCCTGTTGATGATACTTTGTGTCAGTTCTTTAAAAAAAAAACTTCCTTGAAAGGCAGAGAGAGAGAGAGAGAGAGAGAGAGAGAGAGAGAGAGAATCTTCTGTCCACTGTTTCACTTCCCAAATGACTGCAGCAACCAGTGCTGGGTCAGGCCAAAGCTAAGAGCCCAGAGCTCCCTCCAGGTCTCCCACGTGTGCAGGACTCAAGTCCTTGGGCCATGTTCCACTGCCTTCCCAGGGGCGTTAGCAGGGAGCTGGGTTGGAAGTGGTGTAGACTGGACTTGAACCAGTGCGCTGACATGGGATCTGGCGTCCTAAGAGCTGGCTTAACCCGCTGCGCAGTGCTGCCCCTGCTAGCTTTTGTCCTGTTGCTGAGAAGTAGGCAACTCGTGTTCTTTGGGAAGCGTAGTCTGCGCTCTCGCCCTAGTCAAGAGGAACATTGATGGTCGTTTCTCTTTCTTTCTCCCTTACTCTTCTTGCTGCTTGAAGAGATGGTTGGTTAACTATTTTATTTACCAAGTGCATTACAAAGCTCAATTTGTTATTTAAAAAAAAAACCTTGAAAATCAGCAAATTGAAAATGTCCTATTCTTAAATCTTTAGAAACTCTAAAAGAGATAAAAGTTGTTTTGCTTTGGGTAATCTCTTGCTGTTTTCTATTTAAGTAAGATCACCCTTTCAAAAACCATTCATTTATTTATTTTGAAAGAGTTACAGAGGGAGAGGGAGGGGGAGAGGGAGAGGGAGAGGGAGAAGGAGAGGGAGAGGGAGAGGGAGCGGTTGCACTGTGGCACAGGGGGTTCCTGCCCTGGCCTGAAGCACCGGCATCCCATATGGGCGCTGGTTGGAGTCCTGGCTGCTTTACTTCCAATCCAGCTCTCTGCTGTGGCCTGGGAAAGCAGTGGATGATGGCCCAAGTCCTTGGGCCCCTGCACCCCCGTGGGAGACCCGGAAAAAGCTCCTGGCTCCTGGCTTCGGATTGGTGCAGCTACAGCCATTATGGCCAATTGGGGAGTGAACCATTGGATGGAAGACCTCTCTCTCTCTCTCTGCTACTCCTCTCTCTGTTTAACTCTGACTTTCAAATAAATAAATAAATCTTAAAAAAAAAAAAAAGGAGAGAGAGAGATTGATTTTTCTGTCATCTGGTTCACTCCCCAGGTGGCCACAACACCTGGGGCTGGGCCAGGCAGAGGCCAGGAGCCAGGAGCTTCTTCCTGGTATCCCATGTGAGTGCAGAGACCCAAGCACGTGGGCCATCCTCCGCTGCTTTGCCAAGCACTTTAGCAGGGAGCTGGACCAGAACCGAAGCAACCAGGCTCCAACCAGCACCCATATGGGATGTTGGTGTTGCAGGCTTAGCCCACTGTGCCACAGCGCCAGCCCCAAGACTACGTTATTTTAACCAGATAATATTTTCTGTAATAGAGGCTGACCTAGTGAACTGGACATGACATCAGCCGACCACTACCAAAAATGTCTGCAGGTGGATGTGTGTGTGTCAGGCTGGGATTCTCACACCAGAAGGGGAGACACTGCGGGAGGAGGAGGAAGGACTCTTCGGGACTAGTCGGTAAGAAGGTGGGGGCCAGGCTCCCTCTGCTCATTCTCAGGTGGCGGCTGAGCCACGGGAGTGTCTTCCCTCTCTCAGAACAAGGACGTGGACCTGCGGGGTCTCCACCCACTTACAGCCAGGAGGGATGTGACTCCCACTGACTGGAAGGATCATGCCCTGTGGAGCCTGGAGGATGCTCTTGAACCTGCAATGGTGATTTTAAGACGTTGTCTGCAGGGCCCTGAGATGTGGAGCTGGAGGCCGAGTCGGCGTCCACACTGAAAGAAGGGGGCTGCGGCTGTTAGGGGCTCCTGTGTCCCATGCCGAGGCTCAAAGAACAGCTTTCCACACTGGAGTCTGAGTGTAGCTTGCTCTTGGCAGGTTGTGGGTTAATGTTCATTCTTAAACAATTGTCTGTTTTTTAGAGATCAAAGAGAGACAGAGACAAGAGTGATCTTTGACCTGCTGATTCAGTCTCCAGATGCCTGCTGCAGCCAGGACTGGGCCAGGCCAAAGCCAGAAGACCGGCCCTCCATCCAGGTCTCTCATGTGGGTGACTGACAGGTACCCAGGTGTCTGAGCCGTCACCTGCGGCCTCCTGGGGGGCATCAGCAGCCAGCGGGAATGAGAGGCAGGGCCAGGACTGGAGCTAGACTCTCAGGTACGGGATGCCGGCATCCTCAAGCATTGCACCAGATGCCTGCCCCAAGTCAATGCATGCTAGCTGCAAAAGTGGCCCACGAAATATGTTTTGGAGGGATACATGAATACATGAGGTGTATAGAAGCTACTATTTAGGGGATGTAATGTTTCAGAAGTTTTGGAGAAAGTAAAAGTTTAAAGTATTAATTTCTGTGTACCTCGCAGGTTGTGAGTTCCCATGGGCGGCTGTGCCTCTTCCTCCTCACTCAGTCTTCCCATGCCCACACACCTCCTCGGCACTTGGTGGCTGCCTTAGGAGACGCCGTGTGAGTGACCGGGGACGGGCGCCCGCTCCGAGTGACCGGGGCAGCTGCCTCCAGCACCCTGTGTGCTTTTCTTTTTTCTTTTTTCTTTCTTTCTTTTTTTTTTTTTTTAACAGGCAGAGTGGACAGTGTGAGAGAGAGACAGAGAGAAAGGTCTTCCTTTGCCGTTGGTTCACCCTCCAATGGCCACCGCGGCCGGCGCACCGCGCTGATCCGATGGCAGGAGCCAGGAGCCAGGTGCTTTTCCTGGTCTCCCATGGGGTGCAGGGCCCAAGCACCTGGGCCATCCTCCACTGCACTCCCTGGCCACAGCAGAGAGCTGGCCTGGAAGAGGGGCAACCGGGACAGAATCTGGCGCCCCGACCGGGACTAGAACCCGGTGTGCCGGCGCCGCAAGGCGGAGGATTAGCCTAGTGAGCCGTGGCGCCGGCCCCTGTGTGCTTTTCGATGCTGACAGTGGAGGCTATGCATAAGGCTCCCTGTGCTGCAGCCTCCCAGGGCAGATCTGACCCCTCCTTCCTGTCACCAAGTCCCTCAGACTTTTGAAGGCCAGCACAGCAGCACAGAAGCCTCACTACGGGTGGCAAGACCAGGCCTTAGAATCGATTCTGACTGCTCGCCTGCAGGACGCACTGGGGCCTGGCTCTCAGGCTGTCTCTCCCACGTGGGTGGCAGGGACCCAGGTACCTAAGCCATCGCCTGTTGCCTCCCAGGCTTCGCTTTAGTGGGAAGCTGGAACTGGGAGCAGAGCCAGGCCTTGAACCCAGGAACTTCAGTGTGGGACGGCGATATCCCAAGTGGCATGTTAACTGCTGCACCACACTCCCGACTCCTGAACTCCTGGTCTTCATCTGAGAATCATCTTGGGGAATAAGAACTGCTTGCTTGTGTCTGTAGCATTTATGGAGTTAGTGCCACACTGAAAGAAACAGACCGGAGCCCGGCGCAAGTTGGGATTTGAGATTCGGGAGGAGTCATCATGCATGCAGAAGGCAAACGGGATTAACTGAACCACTGTGTGGACAAGCACCTGGGTGCTGCTGGGTGTCCTGCAGGGTACGAGGGTGCAGCCCTGAGCCTTGGCACCATTCCCCCCTTTAGAGCTCACAGTCCCTGTCCTGAGGGAGGACAGGCCGGCCCAGCAGAGGACATCCTGTGAACCACAGAGATGGAGAGGAGATGCCTAGTTATGTAAATGAGCTTTCTACTTTTGTAGGACCTAAACTGTAGTTCTGTCAGTGACAACTGAAGCCTGTAACTAACAGTCAAAAATAGTGATGCCAAGGCTGGAGCTGAATTTTCGGAGGCTATTTAAAAATGTGGCATTTAAATTTATACATGAACTGAAAAATGAAGCAAGTCCTGTGACACTTTGACAGGCTTAATCACTTCCCCTGTAACACAAACAGTAACCTAATAGCAAGATGCTAATCGCGCCTTGGTGCAGGTGCTGCTAATTAGCTATTGGATTAGGCTGCGATGTATTCTTTCCCTCACCTATGCACGGTGTTTGTACAAGATGCAAATGAGAGCTCTAAGCTGAAATGTTCAAGGGCCAAGCACGGACTGACCTTGGAACAGGGCGAGGTCAGGGCGTGGTTGTCCTGCAGGTCTCAGCCGGGTTCCTGGTGCCCCTCCTGACAGTCCAGGGTTCCTCTCCACGGGGAGGTTCAGCTCTGGCCGAGTGACCAGGTGCAGAGTCGGAAGCCATTTCTCACTCCATCTTCTGCTCTTGGAGAGGCAGCAGCGGTCACTCGATAATTAGGGGTCATCATCCTTTGCTGGGCAGGTGTCTGTCACAGGCCTGCTGTAGGTAGTAGGGAGGACATGAGTATTTGCTGAATGAAAAATACTCTCTGGAGTGTTACAAAAAGGCTCCCATGAACACTCTGGGCACTTGGTACTTAACCTGTGGTGAAGTAGTGGTCTCCATTGTGGGGCGTATGTGCAGAAGAGCTAGTGCCCTGCCTTGGTCAGCTCTTTCCAGTTGGCTGGGAGGAACACAAGCTCTGGCCACAGGACAGGGGTACACTTCTGGGCTGAGGCCCTGGGTTGGGGGGGAAGGGGAGCCCAGTGAGATGGAGGAGGCCAAGGGAGGACGCAGGAGCCACGGCTGTTGCTGGCTCCTGCAGGAAAGGTGTGGGTAACTCCTTGCATCAAGATGACTTGTGTTTTTTCCTTGATTTTGTGAGATTAATACAGTTTTTAAATATTTATTTGAAAAGCATTGTTATAAAGAGAGAGAGAGAGAGATCTTCTGTCTGCTGGTTCACTCCCCATATGACTGCAGTGGCCAGGGCTGTGCCAGGCTAAAGCCAGGAGCCTGGAACTCCATCTGGGTCTCCCGTTTTGGAGTCAGGGGCCCAAGCACCGCTGCTTTCTCAGGCGCATGAACGGAGAATTGGATCAGCGCAGGAGCAGCTGGGACTTGAACAAGCTCCCTCTGGTCTGTACGTGTCCGTAAAAAGTAGTCGAAAGTCACCTTCAGTTCTTTTCTGAAAAGTCACCGATCTTTGGGCACCCTGGGGCCTTGAATCAATGGTTGCCAATCAATATTTTCTATGTTCGGTTACCGGTTCCTTCCCCCTTCTCCACCACGGGCTGTCCACCGAGAGGATCAATGGGGTGCATCTATGGTGAGAGCCCTGGATGGCTTACACGTGTCCTCGTGGAGAGCACACATGCGCAGGAAATCATGGGGACACCTTCTCAGAGGAGTCCTGAAGCCATTATGGGCTGGATCTGTGACCCAGGCTGCATCTCCTCAATTACGGTCACAGAACACATCAATCCAGCCGCCTCGCAGGAAGCTGCTGTCTCGGACATCCAAGCGCAGACACCAAACTCAGAATTTTGCAGGCTGTTTTCATTCCCAGCACATGTGGACTTGATTTTCAGGGGTGGTTACTACTCAGCGCTTTGAACAAAATCTCAACTTCCCTCAGTGCAGGGACATGCGTCTGAACGGTTCTGAACTTGCTGGGCTGGTGCAGCCGATGATGTGCTGTCAAGAGCTCAGTCACCAGGCCAATCCCAACCTTTCGGGTTCTCCGGGCCTCAGGAAAGACTGCCTTGGTTTTAAAGTGTAGATAGTGTGGCTGGCCCGTGTCCCAGGGAGCTAGCTGGCTTGGAGTAGCTTTCAGACATTGGTTTGGGTGTGGAGTGGAGTTGAATGGCTTGCCTGCTGACTTCCGGGCTGCTGCTGCCCGAGAAAGCCCCAGCAGGACGGAGTTCTGGAAGGATTTCTCCCGTGCTGATCAGTCATTGACAACAGGGGGAGCTGGAGAGGCGGAACTGGTGTTTGATTTCCTGATGTACTGGAATAGGCAGCATGAGCTGCTGACGCAAGTATTGCTATTTGCAAATGCGATTGACACATTCATTTCATCCTAAACAATTAGTTGCAGGTCAGAACTTATCCCTACTTCCTTGTGTGCTTAGCAAGCTTTGCTACCTTCTCCCAAGGCCCTGGGCAACCATTTCTTTTTTTTTTTTTTTTAATTAATTAATTAATTTGAAAGGCAGAGTTTCAGAGAGAGAAACAGAGAGAAGTAACTATCTTCTCTCCACCGGCTCACTCCTCAAATGGCCACAACAGCTAGGGCTGGGCCAGGCTGAAGCCAGGAGCCAGGAGCCAGGAGCTTCTTCCAGGACTGCCAAGTGGGTGCAGGGGTCCAGGAACTTGGACCATCCTCCACTGCTTTCCCAGGCACATTAGGAGGGAGCTGGATCGGAAGTGGAGCAGCCTGGACTTGCGCTGGCACACCAAGGGGGTGCTGGGGTCTCAGGCATGTTTAACCCAGTGTGCCACGATTCTGGCCCCTCCTCTGCTGGCTCTTCACTGGGCAAACGTGCTGTTTGCAGACTGGCAACTGCAGCTGGGAAGCCCAGTGTGAACAAGATGGAGTGTCTTCTATTGTGGATTTTGTCATCTGGTTGGAGAGACTGGGATGGTCTCGGTCCTGTGTCAGGCAGCTGGGCGGCTCACACATAGAAACTGTCTCACAGTGCTGGGGGAAGGCAAGATCGGGGTCAGGCTTTCTTCCTGGCCTGCTGGAGACATTTCTGCTGTGCCCCATGAGGGGCGGAAGAGGAGGAGGAGGAGGAGGAGGAGGAGGAGGAGGAGGAGGAGGAGGAAGAGGAGGAAGGGAGAACTGGCAGTTCTTCTAAGGGCACTAATCTCAACTCGAGAGTCCACCCTCCTGATTTCATTTAACCCTTATCACCTCCCCAAAGCCTCAACTCCAAAACCCGTCATCCTGGGAGTTAGGGCTTTGATGTATGAGCCATGAGAAGGGGCCCCACTCAGCCCGCAGCAGGACGTGGACTACCTCACAGGTACTTGATGGGTGTGGTGGTGCCGCAACCGTGGAGAGAAATCAAGCAGGGCCGGGGAGAGTTCTGGGTGTGAGCCAGGCCGTGTGAGCTCCTGCTGCTCCCAGGAGCTTCTGGCAGGGCAGTGCCAAGGCTCGGTTCGGTTTCAGGTGGATCCCCTGGCTGCTGCCCCAGGAACCGGCTCGTGGGCCGGGCAGCTCAAGAATGAACGGATTCCTGATCCACACTGAGCACAGAGCTGACGGGATTTGGGGATGGAATGGATGTGGCACGGGACAAAGAGAAAGCTGAAGGGGATGTGAGCGACTGGACAGACAGCTGCTTATGGGGAGGACGGAGGGAGAAGCCTTTCCTGGCTTCGGGGAAGGCAGGAGGGAGCACCCACGGTGGGGCGGCCAGGGTTTTGGTGCAGGGGCTGAGCTGGAGGTAACAGTCTTCAGGACACAGGTGGTTTTGAAAGTCGTGAGATGGGATGGGGTCAGCGAGGCGTCCCAGAAAGATGACTGCAAGCACCGAAGAGGGAGACAGGATAGAAGGTGACCCGAGAGGAAGCGCCATTTCAGAGTTCAGAGCTCATCTGGGTGGATAAGAGGATCCGTGGCAGGGACAGCTGAGCCGTGAAGGGTGTCAGCCAGATTTAGGGCAGGGGGAAGGACACAGCAGGCGTGTGCAGGTGGAGCTGAAGGGGAGAGAAGGGGGCACCTTCAGGGACCTGAGCCAAGAGTGAGAGGTAGACAGAGTGAGAGGAGATCTAGGAAAGAGATCGAGACAGGTGGTCAGGGGCCGGCACGTGGCGCAGCAGGTTAAAGCCACCGCCTGCAGTGCTGGCATCCCATATGGGTGCCAGTTCGAGTCCTGGCTGCTCCACTTCCAATCCAGCTCTCTGCTGTGGCCTGGGAAAGCAGGAGAAGATGGCCCAAGTCTTTGGGCCTCTGCACCCGTGTGGGAGACCCAGAAGAAGCTCCTGGATCCTGGCTTTGCATCCGCTCACCTCCAGCCATTGTAGCCATTTGGGGAGTGAACCAGAAGATGGAAGACCTCTCTCTCTCCCTCTGCCTCTCTCTCTCACTCTGCCATTACCTCTCTCTGTGACTCTGTCTTACAAAAAGTAATGGCTGACTCAGAGTACTGGGAGAAAACTGGCACTTTAGATGAGAGCCGCTGAGCCAGGTTGAGTTAAAGTAAGACACCTGTGCTCAATACAGGACCTATTGAATATGCACTTTTTTGCAAGCCCAGGAATCTGGTCTTAAAAAAAAGATTTCAGGTGATTGTTTTTTAAATGCCCACTAAAGTTAGAGAGCCGCTGTTTTTCCTTAGTTAACTGAAGAATCCAGCCGTTCAGTATTTGATGAGCCCGTGGTCAGCCAGTCCTCGCGTGGTATACAAAGACACGGGCTCATTTCTAGGTTGTGCGTTTTGGCTGCAGCTGTCTGGCCTGGTCCATGGGAAGTCCGGCTGCCTTCCACACCCACCCTAGGAATTGTGGCTGTCACGGCTGGCCCTTGGAGGGCTGAGGTCCTGCAGTGGGGATTTGCTCCATGAGCTCCCGGGAAGCCTTTCTGGAGAGGACTCGCTCCCTGTGCCAGTTGAAGCAGCGGTGGGCGGAAACCGTCAGGGTGGCGCCGAAGGTGAGCCCTGTGTTCTGGAAGGAGTGGGAGGGGAGTGGGGAGCTCAAGGAGGGGCGTGTGCACAGTGCCGTTGCCCACCCTGGGCTGGAGCGGCAGGGGTGTGTTCGCTGCCACCTGGCGCAGGTCTGCTAGGTGGGTGCCAGATGCCAGGGGATGTGAAAATACACGAAAGAGCCAGGACCCCTTTTGTGGAAGTCCTGACTGGATGAGAGCTTCCCAGAAGCTTCTCCTGCCCTGGTAAGAGAGACGCAGCTACCGCAGAGCCAAGGCCTGGAGTCGCTGGGCCCGGCACGGGTTCAGTCCAGTGGGATGAGGACTCGGAGCTCTCACGGCACTGCCTGGGGGACTGGCCGGTGAGCGTCTTGCAGATGGAGCTGGAGGACGCATGGGCCCCACCAGACTCGGAAGCGTGAATCTCAGAAACACTGTGTGCTTTCAGCAGGCTTGCCCACGACTCACCCAGCTGGGCATCTGCTGAGAGAGAGGGGAAAACCCTCCATTCGGTGGCTCGGACGCGGACTGGGTGTGGAGCATCTGCGGGTTCAGGTTGGTTGATGGGGCTGAACCTGACCCCTGCGTGAACAGCACGAGTGATAAGCAGGGGAACGCACTCTGGTCGGCCTTGCTTTCGGCGGGTTAGCAGGTGTTCTCCCGTCTGGCGTAGCTGCCTCCAGCTCGTGAGTCATGGCTCTGGTAATTGAAAGTTGGGGCCCGATCATGAAGGCCTTCGATGCGCGTCAAGAGGACGGATCGTTTTTCCATACAGCGTTATTTTTGTCTGAAGTGCTAGACTCTGTTTGCACTTTTCGAAGTCTGTGTAGAAAACAAATACTTCATGCCTTCAAGTAGGATATGCTTGATGAGAACTTCCAAATGAGATTAGCACCACTCACACAGCGTTAGCGGAATCCTTGTCATTAAGAAATGTTGTTTTCTATAAAAAAGTTGATAATAGGATACCAAGATGCTAATGTGATTAGGTGATGAGCTGATAATGGGAATTTTTTCTCATATCAGTGATTTTCATTTGTCACCTGCAAAGTTGATCTCCCTAATATGATATGAGATTATAATAAAATCCAGGCAGAAAGTCAGCAGTGAAGTTTATGATGCAAAAGAAAAGTCAATAGCATTATAAATCTTATAAACTGATTATAGTTCAGCTGTCAATGTTCTTGGCTGGGAAATCTCCTTTAATTCCTGTGTTTTAGTCCTATTTACTTGAGTGATACTGAGCAAGGAAATGAAGTAGATTTGAATCTTTATCTTAAGGATAACTTTAATGAGTGATAGTCAATTCCACACGACCTGATGCCCACAGTTCTGCAAGCTTTGCTGGATAAACTCCCATCCAATTAGGTGCACATTTAGAAGAAAGGAGACGGCAGGGTGCAGTCAGAGGAATTCGATACTATGAAATAAAAGCAAAGTTTTCCATGGGAGGCCCACTTGAGTATCTTTGGTTGATTACTGGTGGACTGGGGTCACACATTAGAGAAGGGAGGAATTTCTTTTTGATGAAAATGAGGGTTGTTGGAAAAGTGTCTTCCTGGGGCCAGAATTACGGAGCCAAAAGTTAGGAGAGTCATCGAGCGACTCCCTCATTCAGCTTGAAGCTCCCACGTCTAAACAGAAACCTATGGGACTCGAGGGCTTCTCTGTCATTCGTGTCCATGAAGGGATCTGGCCGTCTTAGTGAGCTGGCTCTTGTTGGCAGTACTTAGAGAACGTGAAATGCCCCCTGGGAATGTGGAGTGATAGCTCTCCCTCCCAGCTTATAAATCAGGGAAGGTTAGCATATAAAAGTTGCTTGTAGCAGTCACAAATGCTGTAATAAAATGGGAAAGTTGTAGTATGATATCTGCATTTGGTGTCTGACACATTGTCTAGAAATCCACTGTTCAACATGACTCATAAACAGCACAAGCTGGGACCAGCACTGTGGTGTAGCAGGTAAAGCCACCGCCTGCAGTGCCAGCATCCAGTATGGGCACCAGTTCTAGTCTTGGCTGCTCCACTTCCCATCCAGCTCTCTGCTATGGCCTGGGGTAGCCGTGGAGGATGGCCAAGTGCTTGGGCCCCTGCACCCACGTGGGAGACCAGGAAGGAGCTCCTGGCTCCTGGCTTCGGATTGGCACAGCTCAGGCCATTGCAGTCAGTTGGGAAGTGAATCAGTGGATGGGAGACCTCTGTCTCTCTATCTGACTCTACTTCTCTCTCTGTGTAACTCTGACTTTCAAATAAATAAATAAATCTTAACAACAAAGCAGCACTAAGCTTAGGGATGACGAGTGCAGGGCCGGGTGGCAGGCCTAGAGGTGGACTCTGCTTAGGACCCCATGGCCCACATCTGAGTACCGGGATCGGCTTCTGCCTTTGGCTCCTGATTCCTGCTTCCTGCTAACGTGAACCCTGGGAGGCATTGCGTTCCTGCTGTCCACATGAGAGACCTGGACTGAGATCCTGGCTCTCAGCTCACGCTTGCTGCAGCCCTGGCTGCTGGGGAAATTTTGGGAGTGAACCAGCAAATAAAAACCTTGTTTCTTTCTCTGTCTCCTCAAACAAACAGTAAATAAATAATTTAAAAAAATGATGAATACAGCAATCTGTAGGCATAGACCGAGGTCTGAGACTGAATGAGACTTACGCCGGGGCTCTCTCTTTACGACAGCCCCTACTGGACTGTAGAGTGCAGAGGCAGGCGGGCGCTACAGCAGCTTCTAACCCTGGAGAACTTTGTTGGCGCATTATTTTTTTTTTGACGGGCAGAGTGGACAGTGAGAGAGAGAGACAGAGAGAAAGGTCTTCCTCTGCCGTTGGTTCACCCTCCAATGGCCGCCGCGGCCGGCGCACTGCGGCCGGCACACCGCGCTGATCTGATGGCACGAGCCAGGTACTTCTCCTGGTCTTCCATGGGGTGCAGGGCCCAAGCACTTGGGCCATCCTCCACTGCACTCCCTGGCCACAGCAGAGGGCTGGCCTGGAAGAGGGGCAACCGGGACAGAATCCGGCGCCCCGACCGGGACTAGAACCCGGTGTGCCGGCGCCGGCCTTGTTGGGGCATTATTTCATCTACAACATGCCAGAGTGGTGTCCTCTTAACTTTCGGGGCATTTTCACCCTCTGGGTTCTCCAGGCACCTTATCAAGCAGAGATCCCAGTCCCCCACATGTGCTGGCTTCAAAATTCAAGGGAGAGTCCCACTCACTGTGTGTGCCGGCCTGGGTCACTTCCAGGGCTGTCACTTGCCTCGTTCAGGGCCAGAGCATTTTCCTTGCTCCCAGTGACAGATTTGGGTGGTGCAACATCTCCACTTTCTTCTTTAGAAAGCTTTTATTTAATACACACAAATTTCATAGGTACAGTTTTTGGACTATAGTGGTTCTTCCCCCTATAACCACCCTCCCACCACCAAACCATCCCACCTCCTACTCCCTCTCCCAACCCATTCTACATTAAGGTTCATTTTTAATTATCTTCATATACAGAAGATCAACTCTATACTAAGTAAATATTTCAACAGTTTGCACCCACACAGACACACAAAGTATAAAGTACTGTTTGAAGACTAGTTTTATTGTAAATTCTCATGGTATAACACATTAAGGACAGAGGTTCTATATGGGGAGCAAGTGCACAGTGACTCCCATTGTTGATTTAACAATCGACACTCTTATGTATGGCATCAGTAATCACCCGAGGCTCTTGTCATGAGCTGCCAAGGCTATGGAAGCCTCTTGAGGTCACAAACTCCGTCAGTGGTTAGACAAGGCCATAGTCAAAGTGGAAGTTCTCTCCTCCCTTTGGAGAAAGGTACCTCCTTCTTTGATGGCCTGGTTCTTTCCACTGGGATCTCACTCACAGAGATCTTTCATTTAGGTCATTTTTTTTTTTTTTGCCACAGTGTCTTGGCTTTCCATGCCTGCAATGTTCTCATGGACTTTTTAGCCAGATCCAAATGCCTAAAGAGCTGATTCTGAGGCCAGAGTGCTGTAACATCTCCACTTTAAGATCTGCACTGAGCAGCTGGTTTACCATGAACTTGGCTGGACTGAGCTTGGGAGAGGAGCCAGGCAGAGCAGAAAAGAGTTGCTTGGAACAGGAGCTACAGGGACAGCCCCGGGGAGCAGGCAGAATTCTGTATGTGAACTTCCAGGGCTTCTGAGACTTGGCTTTTGACTCCACCCGGTTTGGTTTCCCATCTCCTGTGGACGTAGTCAACTCTTGTCACCCAGCCACCAGGCTGCTTTCAGAAGTTCTTGGAAGCCCCTGGATCTACTCTGGGTGCCCTCTGCACCTGCCTACCTGGGTGTGGGACCGGATCTGCCCACTGTGAACTCAGGCGCCACCTTCAACTTGTGCACCAGAGGCTTGGATTCTGGTTGCTTTTGTTCTCAGTCTAGCCGAGCTAAGTCATAGCTCCTGGCGGCTTTGTCAGGTCACGGGCTTTGTGTGCTCTGCGCTCGGTGGGTGACTGTGTCCCGTGGGTACCAGAAGCCCTGGCGCTGACTCTGTAGTACTGTGAGGGTGGAAGGCCCGCTGTGGTGGCCTCTGCATGCTGGCTGCCTGCAAGTCCCAGACAATATTCTCAGTTGTCCCACAGGGGAATGGAAATTCCAGTGGGAAGTTGCTGTGGAGAGTCGACTTAAAACACACACACACATGTACACACATACATGCACACGTGTGTACACACCTGCACATGCACATACGCACAGATGCATGCACACATGCGTACACACATACAACACATCCACATCCACACACGCACACACTGTGTAGACGATCTCAGGTGGGCACTGTGCGGCCGGCTGACATTTGAAGGAAGCTGCTGCGTGGCCTTCCGTCTCCCAGAGAGGAGCTGCAGGCTCGGGATGCATCAGGGAGTGCTTCTGCAGGCCTTTTTAGTGGCCCCATTTGTGTGCCTGTAATTCTAACCTGGATTTCCAGATGCAGTAAACAAAGCACGAAGTGCAGCCATTTGAAGGTATTATTCAGATTGTTGTCTGGTAATCAGAATATTTGAAGAGATGCCTGAGTATCGTGGGTGCTGCCTTTAGAGCACGCAGGGCCGTCAGAAAGCTCATGGAGAACGTGTGCCACGAGAAACGTGGGCACACACTGCACAAAGCATTTCTTGTACCCTAAATAAATCTATCTTGTAGTTCAACTTTCTCACGCACTTTCTGCAGGCCGCCTCTCTCTCTCATCTCTCAACACTGCTTTGCCTGAAGGCTTTATTCTTTTACAAGCACTGTCTAAACCTCCCGCTTGGGTTATTGCATTCGATGACAGCGACAGCTCCTGTTGACGGAAGCCCAGTGCATCCCCCGGCAGGACGGACCCTCGGACCCCTTCCCGCAAGGCGCTCCTTACAGGCGGGGAAGCTGAGGCTGACAGCGGTTAGACCTCTTGCCGGAGGCTGCTGAGCTCACTCACTGGGAGCCGTGCCCTCGGGCCGCCTCCCGGGGCCGCCTCTCCCACTGGCCCTCTGCGAAGCTTGGGATCCCCAGGCAATTTGTAGTGAAGAGCTGGGCTGGAGCTGCGGTTCTAAACGCACTGCCTGCCCTTTCAGGTAGAAAACATTTTGTTAGAGGCAATAACCGCGTAATTATGGGCAGTGTCGCTGCTTCACTGTCACTGCCGCACCGGTCCAGGGTACAAGTTCGAAATTTCACTGATTATTGGTGCATAATTGGCTCTGTGTAGATGACAAATGTATTACTGATTGATTATCATGACTTGGTCATATTTGAAATGTCAGAGTAGAAAATTGAATTGTCATATTATCGCGTGTTCTCATTCATGCACCAGATAAATATTACAAACGATGATTTCCCACTGAGGACTATATAAAGAATTTATGGAATATTAATAATGCTGTTATCCACAACCTTCACGCTTGGTGGATGACCCCAAGCCGAAAGCCGGTTTGACTTTGGAGGGAATCAACCTCAGGCCTGCTCCGCGTTAACCCACCCTCTGCCGCCTACGAGTTTATGGGGTTGCTGTCCCCGAGGACGGCCCTCGCCCCTCTAGAGAGACCCTGACAGCTGCCACCTGCTCGTACCTGCTCCTCGGCTGTCTTCCTTCCTTATCCTGGGCCAGAGGCCTAGGGGACGCGGGGGAAGGGCGGGCTTGGTCTGCAACTTTCGCTGCGAGGTGTAACCTCTCCTTTTCCCCCCGCACTCCTGAAGACCATGGGAAGAGAACCCTAGGGACCAGGGGTGTCTCCCCAGGGACAGGTGCTGCCTTAGGCTGAATGGGCCCCACAGCTTCACTCCTCAGACTGTGCATGGTAGACACGGCAGATTTTCGTAAAATCCCTGTTACTTGAAGGGACTACTGAGTTTGCGATACCTTTCCACACTGTGCTTTTTAATCAGCTAATGCTAAAATAAAGTCGCGGCAGGTCTTTGGTGCGGCAGGTCAAGCTGCTGCATCCTGCATCAGGTGTCGCGTTCCAGTCCTGGCTCTGCTTCTGATTCCAGCCTCCTGCCGAGGCACACGCTGGGCGGCAGCAGGTGACGGCTCAGGTACTCGGCTTCTTCCCACCCGTGGGCGACACCTGGCCGGAGTGAGCATATGCAGGGTAATGGAAGACTTCACTCTGTCTTTCTGTCTCTCTCCACCTTGTGTCTTTCACATAAGATGAAGATAAACTGAAAAGAATCAATAATTTAAAAATTTTACTGAGTGGTGCATAGATTCTTTTTCCCCTCCAATTATCTGGTGTCATTTGGCTGGGCCCAGGGTCCATTTATTGGCTGATAATTGCTCTGGGGAGCGTACAGAAAAGGACAAACAGAGGAGACAGGGTATGAACTCACAGCCAGACTGAATTTATTCAGAGAAAATAAACTCGCAGAGGTCAACCAACTGCCAGCCTGCACAGAGAATGAACACACAGCAGAGGGCCCAGCCCGCAGCAGGCTGGGCCTTGTTCTATCTTAGGGAGGCTGGCAGTGGGGTAGGCGGCAGTAGGCAGAGGTGGGCTTCTCCGGACAGGTTTGTCAGGTTCTGGGGGTGCTTTCAAATCTGGAGAAGAAAGCAGGGGTGGGCGGTGAGATGGAGCTGGTGTCTTGAAAGCAGGCTGGGGTGGGGTGGGGAACAATACAGGGGGTGAGACGGAACTGGTGTCGTGAAAGCAGACAGCGGTAACAAGAACCTGGAATGACTGGGACGTCTGTCCTTCCATCGGGGAGAGGGGAGGGTGGCCGGGGGGAGCAGGTCCTCCTTCATCAGGGAGGGGGAGGGTGGCCGGGGGGAGCAGGTCCTCCTTCCATCGGGGAGAGGGGAGGGTGGCCAGGGGGGAGCAGGTCCTCCTTCCATCAGGGAGGGGGGAGGGTGGCCGGGGCAGGCAGGTCCTCCTTCCATCAGGGAGAGGGAGAGGGTGGCCGGGGCGGGCAGGTCCTCCTTCCATCAGGGAGAGGGAGAGGGTGGCCGGGGCGGGCAGGTCCTCCTTCCATCAGGGAGAGGGAGAGGGTGGCCGGGGCGGGCAGGTCCTCCTTCCATCTGGGAGAGGGGAGGGTGGTGGGGTGGGGAGAAGGTCCTCCTTCCATCAGGGAGAGGGGAGGGAGGCTGGGGGAGCAGGTCCTCCTTGCATCACGGAGGGGGAGGGTGGCCAGGGGGGAGCAGGTCCTCCTTCCATCGGGGAGGGGGAGGGTGGCCGGGGCCGGCAGGCCCGGTTGACGGAAGCTGCTGGCTGAAAGGGCAGTTGAGGACCACTTCCATCCGGGACCGTCGGGAGCCTTGGGGTCGCTCCCTGAGCCGTCCGCGTCTGCTCTGAGACACAGCTTCCTGCTCATTCCTTCTGCTGGTGCCTCCCCTGGCCTCTGGGCCAGAGCGCAGTGGCCTCCAAGTCTCCGCTGTGTTCGCTGAACCTTCGTGAACCTTACGCTAATGTGCCTGTCGCCGAGTCCTCAGTCCCGCCCATACTCAGGGCTGTCTCTGGAGCCCACGGGACGCCCCGGGGGTGGCAGGAAGAGGAAAGCAATGCGTCACAAGCGTCACTGAAATGTCTTTCCTGCTCCTCCTGGCTCTTAAGCAAAGACACCAAGGGGTCCTCATCTGATCAGCCACATGGGCTTCCCGGGGGGCTTCCCCCGAGCTGGATTTGCAGCTGTTTTAAGTTTTAAATCATTAATTTTAATTTATTGATTTAATTAATTAATTAGGCAGAGCAGGCAAGGGAGCTCTTCCACCTGCTGGTTCACTCCCCAGATCTTTGCAGCAGCCAGGGCTGGGCCAGGCTGAAGCCAGGAGCCGGGAGCTCCATCCAGGTCTCCCACGTGGGTACCAGGGACCCAAGTACTTGAGCCTTCACCTGTGCCTCCCAGAGCCTGCATAGCAGGAAGTGGGGTCAGGAGCTGGGAGGGTTCTTGAACCCAGGCGCTCCGATGGGGGATCCAGGTGTCGGCTGCACTCAGCATCTGCCCCTCCCCCGTTTGCCTTTCTTGTACGTCTCTATGTTTCGCAGTGAACATGAGCTCCAGGAGATCAGCACCGTACACGCCACCACTGCTCGCTCTCCTTTTTTTTTTTTTTTTTTAAATTGTTTTTGACAGGCAGAGTTAGAGAGAGACAGAGAGAAAGGTCTTCCTTTTTCTGTTGGTTCACCCCCCAAGTGGCCGCTACATCCGGCGCCTTGCGGCCGGTGCGCAACGCTGATCCGAAGGCAGGAGCCAGGTGCTTCTCCTGGTCTCCCATGGGGTGCAGGGCCCAAGCACTTGGGCCATCCTCCACTGCACTCCCTGGCCACAGCAGAGAGCTGGCCTGGAAGAGGGGCAACCGGGACAGAATCCGGCGCCCCGACCAGGACTAGAACCCCGGGTGCCGGCACGGCAGGTGGAGGATTAGCCTAGTGAGCCACAGCGCTTGCCCACCGCTGCTCTCACGTGCTCTGAGCCTGAAGTCTCCTCAGTTATCGGTGCCCAGGCTCAGTTCGGCAGGTAGCCCCCTCTGGATAACCAGCCTTGGCTGGCTAACCAGCAAGCTGCAAGCATGTCTGATCTTGCTTTGATGGGAATGCCAGGCAGCTGCCTTGTGTCTGAAGCTGCGTGGACTCGCTGCCATGCTTGCTGGTCTCAGAGCTCCTGGCGGTGTGGTGCTTAGCTGGTCTTGGGCCTGGGAATTCTCGCAGGCCAGCACTGACGTGTGTCTCTGCAAACATCAGCCGGATGCGTCCCCTTTCCCGGGAGGCACTGTGCTTCATCCAGGATCTGAAAGAGGAGACGCCACTGAGGCCACGTGGAGGTGTTGTGGACGTCCTAGAAGGCTCCAGGCATGGGAAGACCCCACCTCGTTTATTTGTCCCGTTGAAGTACCACCGCTCCCTCATCCAGGAGGCTGGGGGGGGGGCAGCTCTCCTTCTCCTGGGACCATGCAGGAGCTCCCTCTCTGTGTTCTGTTCCATGGGCAGCCTCCGGCCCACTCGTCATGGGAATTTCTCTGTGTTCGCTCTCTCATTTGTCTGTGATGTCTCATTTGTCTGATGGCCCCTCCATCCACATTGGAGACCAGGATGAAACTCCAGGCTTCTGGCTTCAACTTGCCCAGCCCTGGCTGTTTGTTGCCTTTTGGGGGAGTGAACTAGTGGATGGAAGATTTCTCCCTCTCTCCCTAAGTCTGACTTCCAAATAAGACACTTTTTTAAGATTTATTTTATTTATCTCGGGGGTGGAGAGCAAGATTAATGATACACAGGCCCATATCACTGGGTCAACATGTAATTAGGATACGGATTTCACTTGGGGTGGTGGGGCCGGTCAGCTCAGAACTTAGAGGGCTTCGTCGTCCCCCAGTGACCTCATAGAAATGTAGAACAGCCCTCTCTCTTGATTGACGATTCCCTGAATGAGGGCTGGGCCCAGGAACCTGCATTGTGCCCCCCTCCCCGTGTTCTGGAGGCCTGTGTTCTGTGGACAGAGCTGCGGGTGTGGCGGGGCAGATGCCCTCTGGTGCTTGGGACTAGTGAGAGGGGAGGCGTTCAGGGTGGATGGGGCAGCAGGTGCAGAAGTACGGGCCAGGGCGCGTGGCTGCAGTGAGCGTGGAGTGGGGAGTGTGGGCGCTGGGTCTGGCCGAACTCCCGGGAGGTGTTGAAAGCGGTGTCTGGCGTGTGTGGGTGCTCTCCTGATGGGGTACTGATGCATGGTCAACATAGTAGTCCTGTTAGGGGAAATTGCCCTTGCTGGGAGGAGTTAGGCTGGTGTAGCCCTCAGCCTGGACTCCGTGCTTCTGGCGCCCTCACTGCCCACTCTTCTGTCCGGCTCATGAGGGCACCGTTTCCCCCGTGGCTCCGGGCACCACGGCGCCCCCTCAGGTGTGCGTCATTGTTTCTGGGGGAAGTTGACTGGCCGAGGTCACGTGCCCAGCAGAGGCAGCAAGGGCTCCAAAGCCTGGGGTCCTCAGCTCTTTTTTTACAAATGGATTTTACTTATTTGAAAGATGCAGAGAGACAGGGAGCTCAGATGGAGAGGGGCGCAGGCACTCGGGTCTGGGACGTGGTCTTAAGCAGGGTCTTCTGTGCCCACTCCCCATCTCGGGTTCTTGCTGTCTCCGCAGATGCTGCTGCCTGTGCTCGGCGGGCTATGTGTCCGGGGACCTCTGTCCTCTCTCATAGTTGACCGCCCCTCTCGCGTTCTCACACCCCTGGTGTGTCTCTCTGTATCCACACTGACATAGAGCAGACCCCAAGCTAGTGGGAGGAGTCGCTGTATCACCCCCAAACGGGCACCACGAGCCAACCCCTGGCACCGGGGTGGTGGAACAGAGGAAGGGCTCACTGTAGAGCTCAGAGCAAGGGGCTGGGCACCTGCTGCTCCGTTCCCGGAGCCCCTGAGGGAGGGAAGGCAGGGAGTGAATCTTATAGTTCAAAGCTGGGGCAGGACAGGTGCACGTCCTGTGTGTGACCAGGTTCCTGGTGGGGCAGCAGTGCTTGGGCCCTCCCTCCGGGGGTCAGAAATACCACATTCTGTTTGGTGGAAAAGTGGCCTTCCTCCAATCTAGGCTGCAGGCAGTGGGCTGTTCTCCCCTGAAAAGAAACCGACCATCAGGAGGCGAATCATCCGATAGGTTTGCAGGGCCAGTGGCACCACTCCCTCTGTTCCTGGAGTTCCTCTTAGCAAGTGGTTACTTAGCAACCGTAAAGGAAGGGCCAGGACTCCTGGAGCTAAGGGCGGGAGGCTGGGACTGCTCAGGCTCTTGGGCAGGGGCCCGACTGCAGCATCTCCTCTAAGACCACAGCAGCCAGATGGCACGAGGGCCCTTCCAGCAGCCTCACTGAGCAGAGTGCCTTCCGCAGAGGCCGGTCGCCAGGAGCACTGACGTTCTCTCACGCTGGGGTTAGGGACTCCCCGCACGTTTTGCAGGGCGGAGTCACAAGTCCACACTGAGCCTTAAAAATAACCCTCCATTGTACTGGCTGTGAAATGCTGATCAAAAATGTAGGCTGTTCTATAAATACATGATTTCACACAGAGAAGTTTAGTGGAAATTAATTTTAGAATTTACCAGGCCCGATTACAGTAATTTCCAGGCGTCCAGCAGGTGAGCTGCTGGCGGCTCTGTGGCCTGCCTAGTCCCGGGTCCTGACCCACCTGAGGCTTTCCAATCACATTTATTTTATGCAATTAGTTTGCACCGACATGGGAGACAGCAAGGCCCCCACCCACCCACCTGCACACCTCCCTCCAGGTGTCACATCAGCGGGTGTGAATCGAATTAGTGATTTGTGATGGCAACTGAACTTAATGAATCACACAATCTGGAGCTGCTCCGAGTTAATCCATTAAATTGCACCATGCCAGCGGCCCATCAGGAAGAACTGAGAATAAAGACAGAAGAGAGAGAGAGAGAGTGTGTGTGTGTGTGTGTGTGTGTGTGTGTGTGAGATCCGGCCCCTCGGGAACGTGGTCAAGGGGGGCCCTGTCTCGGGTCGTGCTGCGATCTCAGCTTCCTCTGTGGAAGGTGGGGGCCATCACGCTCGCTGCGTGTGTGCGTTGTAGGGGTTCCGTGTGCTGTGGGAGGAGATGACAGCTCGTGTGTGAGCCCCAGGATGGCAGCACCGAGCATCCTCTCCTCCCTGTGCACTGTGCTCCGACACACAGTGCCGGATGCTGGGGGGTGTGCATCGCTGTTCACGGCTGCGTTCTTGCCCGGGCGAGTTAGCAAAGTGAGGATTTCCCTCCCTGGGGCCCCACACCACAGAGTCTGACCCAGGGAGGGTGCATGTGAGATTCACTTGTTAGAAAGCAGAGTTACAGAGAGAGACAGAGATTTTCCATCCGCTGTCTCACCCCTCAAATGACCAGTGGCCAGGCCTACGCCAGGAGCCAGTAACTCCAAACACGTCTCTCACGCGGGTGGCAGAACACGCCAGAGCTCTCTACCTGCTCTGGTGAATTCTCAGCACCTGTGGTGCTGGCCTGCGTACCATGATATCCTGATGTCTCTCTGTGTCACCAGGTCTGGCATTGTGTTTCTTTTATTCATTAGAGAGAGAGAGAGAGACAGACAGACAGACAGGGAGGTGTCCTAACTGCTGGTTCACTCCCCACATGGCTGCAATGGCCAACGCTGGGCCAAGTCATATACAGGAGCCAACAAATTCATCTGGGTCTCCCACATGGGTGCAGGGGCCCAAGCACTTGGGCTAGCCTCCGCTGCTTTCCCAGGTGCATTAGCAGGGAGCTGGATCGGAAGTGGAGCAGCTGGGACTCAAACCAGCACCTATATGGGATGCCGGTGTTGCAGGTGTTGGCTTTACCTGCTGCGCCACGACTCTGGCCCATATATATATATATATATTTTAAGGTTTGCTTATTTGGTTGAAAGAGCCACACACAGAGATCTTCCATCTGTTGTCACTCCACAAACGCCTGCAACAGCCAGGTGTGGGTCAGGCCCGAGCCAGGCACTCCAGCCAGGTCTCCTGTGGGGCTAGCAGGTGCCATCCTGTGCCCCCAGATGCAGTGTAGTGGTCAGGACTGACCCAGGCACTGCTGTATGTTCTGGGTCCACAGAGCTGGTCCTGGGGCAGTGTCCCCTTCCCACCTGCCCTGCCAGGGTCACCTTGCTTACCGGGGCCCCCTGACCCCCTCAGCACCCAGTGGTAACCCTAGATCTGAGGGGCCTTGCCCCTATCCCCTGAATGGGGACTCTGGAGTGGGCCCAGCCCCCTGCGTCTCACACACCCTCTAGGACGGTCTGTGCCTCACGCCCCTCTCCGTGTCTCCGTGGGTAGCAAGGCAGAGAGTGGACCTCACCCCTAATGCCTCTAGCCCAGGCTGGGGTGAAGTAAGTTCCCCGGTGGCACAGTGGGGGTCCCTGTCCTGCTCCCCACTTGCAGTCCTGACAGACCTTCACCTCCCAGTGTCTTCCTTCCAAGGAGAGCCCTGCCAACAGCAGGTGCCATGATGGACCTGGCGAGGCTGCCCTTCTCCGAGCAGTGCCATCCCCAGGAAAAGGTGCCGCGGCGCTCTCGACAGCCGCACGGGGACCGTGCACGCCGGAATTTTATAGATCGCTTGCAGAGAATCATGTTTTATTTATGCTGACTTTGGGATGTGTTTGAATTTTTGTCACGAGCATGTTTCAAAGCTGCTAGCACTGGTGGCACTCCTAGGGGATGCGCGCCTCAGAAAACGTGGCAGGGGCTGAGCTGACGTTGGGAGGAGAGAGAACGGCTCGTTCTCTGAACAGCGCAGAGCCAGCTTTCAGGGGACCAGCGCTGGGAGCGTCACCACGCCCTGGCTGTGCAGCACTGGTTCTGAGGCAGACTGAGTATGCGGGACTCACACTGGCCCCTGGAGAGGGGAGTTGGGGTTGAGGGATCCCAGGGAGGACCAGGACTGGGGCTTGGTTCAGGGGGTGGCTCATGGTGGGGCCCACGTTGCTGGCCTGCATACCATAATATGCTGATAATATCCCGCAGTCGTGTCCTGGAGCTCAGCCCAGGGGCACACAGTCCCTGCTGCTGTCATTACCAGAGCATAAGGTGAGGGCAGCCTTCTCATGTGATAGAGTGGTGGTCCGCACCAGAGTGCCCCTGCTGTCCTGAGTGCTGTGGCCAAGGTGCCCCTGCTGTCCTGTGTGTGACATATCCCGGGGTGGCCATCCTGTGTGTGACATATCCCGGGGTGGCCGTGCCGTCCTATGTGTGACATATTCCAGGGTAGCTGTGCTGTCCTGTGTGTGACATATTCCAGGGTAGCTGTGCTGTCCTGTGTATGTGACATATTCCAGGGTGGCCGTGCCATCCTGTGTGGGACATATCCCGGGGTGGCCGTGCTGTCCTGTGTGTGACATATTCCAGGGTGGCCGTGCCGTCCTGAGTGTGACATATTCCAGGGTAGCTGTGCCGTCCTGTGTGGGACATATTCCAGGGTAGCTGTGCTGTCCTGTGTGGGACATATCCCGGGGTGGCTGTGCTGTCTTGTGGGTGCTACCCCTACTTGACCAGCAGTGGTTGTGCTACTGTTGGGACTAAGGTGAAAGTGGGTGTAAACCGTTATTTTGTAGTTTGGTTTCTACAAGCACTGTGCCATACGGGCTCAGGTTTTGTTGAGTTTCTGGATGTACTCTGCCTGTTGCATGATGGTGTGAAGTTAGTCACAGGAAGACACCTGTGCAGCGTGTGAAGTGGCCGTGAGAGGAGGGGCAGGTTGCAGGGTGAAGGGAAGTGTGTCCATGCCAGCCGCTGGTGCCACTTTTTTTTTTTTTTTTTTTGACAGGCAGAGTGGACAGTGAGAGAGACAGAGAGAAAGGTCTTCCTTTGCCGTTGGTTCACCCTCCAATGGCCGCTGCGGCTGGCACGCTGATCCGATGGCAGGAGCCAGGTGCTTCTCCTGGTCTCCCATGGGGTGCAGGGCCCAAGCACTTGGGCCATCCTCCACTGCCTTCCCGGGCCACAGCAGAGAGCTGGCCTGGAAGAGGGGCAACCGGGACAGAATCTGGCGCCCCGACCGGGACTAGAACCTGGTGTGCCAGCCCTGCAAGGCGGAGGATTAGCCTAGTGAGCTGCAGCACCAGCTGGTGCCACTTTTGTGTCTGCTCTCCTAGTCTCCCTGGTATGGGGGGACGGGATCATGCTGTGAAGGTGTGGGTCCAGGAGCAGCCGATGAGACCGGTTTCAGTGATGAGAACCATTGTTGACAAGGGTGAAGGAGGAATCACACCAGCAACTGCTGCGTGTTGGTGACTGCATGTGGCACCATGCCCACCTTGATCCTCATGTCCTGGTTAACCCACGCACAGTGACCAGATCAGCCCCAAGCGCCGGGCTCCTGTGTAAGCTATAAGGGTTTCCCAAGCCAGGCCGAGTGTGCGCTCCCGCACCTGGGCCAGGTGAAGCTACCCAAGTTCACAGCCAGGAGCCGGTGCTCAGGGCTGCTATGCGGTGCCTCTGCCGACTCTGCTCACTCTCAAGGTCATCGGCCATTACATCAGAAGTGCTGTGTGTGTGGGGGTACAGCTCTCCCCTGCAGCAGGGCTCAGGACCACTGCGGCCAGGGCGCCCTGTGCAGTGAGGGGCGGGAGTCCAGCCAAGCGGTCGCGGGGACCGGGGGCGTCTGGGGCAGCCGTCTCAGCATCTCCCGAGGCTGGCTGTCACGGGCCTCACGCATGTCTGTGGTGTCTGCTCCAGGCCCACCTTGTCTTGGGAAGTCTTGCCAGGTTTCCAGGTTTGAAGACCGGTCTGTGGTCTGTGAAGGCACCCGCGGTGTCACCTGAGGTGTGTCACAGTCGCCGGAGAGGGCGCAGGGGCAGGGAGAAGGTGCCGCCGCGGGCGCCCTGGTCCCCGCCCGGGACAAGAAGTTGGTGCTCTTGGTAATAAGCTTCTGGCTGTGGGTGAGCTGTAAATCGTGGTGAAAATTGAACCGAAGATGCAGTATCGTAAATCTCTTGCTTGGTGGCAGAATATTTATGGGGAGAGCTATATAATCAGTTACGTGGCCCCGCCGCGTCTGACGGCTGGCAGAAGGGGGCCCTGTGCTGGGGACCTCCCGCCTAGAACATTCCTGCAGGACTGTTGTACACGGGGGTAATCAGATGGCCCCGCAGTCAGACAGATGTGGGATGCCTCCGTGCACAGGTAAGGCGCTCAGGGCAGCGTGGCGGGGGAGGCAAGGGCAGGCAGATGCAGGCCTCCTCCCACGTGGCTCAGTAATTCGGTTCCCTAAATCAATGCTTGTTTATTCTGGGAACTGAGAATCCTAAGAAAATGCACATTTCATTAGATTTGTTTTGAAACTCATTATCCTCACTATAAATACTTCTGTGTGGCAAGTAATGAAATAGAACCAAAGGCAGCGGCGAAATCCCGGCCAGCTGCGAGCTGCCGAGGCCACCGTCTCGATTCATCTCTCCGATGATGGTAATTATTTAAAAGAAAAATCTATAATCACTGTTTAATGGTTTTCAGACTTTTCCCCTCTTTCGGTCTGTAGGGAAACACTTTTTTCTTTCAAAGAGAAGTCTGAGCTGCAGCCCGTCGTGTAGGGCAGGCGGAGGCTTGGCTGGCAACACCCCACCCTCCCGGGGCTCGGCTCCCCACCTGTCCCACCCCAGGGTGGCTGCTTGCAGTTCTGTGACCCTTGGCCTGTGGCTGGTGGAGGAGGGGCAGGACAAGGCTCCTCGGCTCTCCTGGTGCTGATGTCGTGGACCCAGGCTGCCTGGGTCACGGAAGATGGCTCAGTCTGGATGAGATGACTCGGGTGAGCCGTCCCTCCGTCCACCTCCTCTCCGATGTTGGTCTTCCAGGGACTTTGCCCCCAGACCCCATGAAGACTCAGCCCCCACACTGGTCCCTGTGCTTAAAGATGTGCTGCTTGGTTCTCACTGTCACCCCTCACCCCTGACAGCATCTGTGCATGTCTGTCATTGTTTGCTTCTCCTGCACCCACTCCCACCAGCAGGACGGAGGGCAGTGCTTTTGCTTCGGTTTCTTCCTCGCAGATGCATCCCCTGCATTTGCTACAGCGCCAGGCACATAGTAGGTGTTCACTACACACGTGCTGAGTGAACGCCTCTGTGAAGGCTGATTAGAGACGAGTGAGACACTTCTCCGCCTTGTGGCTAAGGTCAAGTGTAGAGACGAGTGAGGCGGTCCCCACACGTTACCCATGACCATCTCGCCCATCCTCAGTGATTATGGGTTATTGGGCCCAGACAGGGCTTGGCAAATCCCAGGAGCTCAGCCATATTCAAGTGAAGGGAAGTGTCCTTCTGAATCTGTTGTGGGGATAGGGATCCCCAAACTATACTGGGGAGATCGAGGGCCGTGGTGGGGCACAGACAGAGCCCAGCTGGACATGGTCCAGGCTCTTGTCTTCCTGTGTGTAAGAATACACCTGGGAGATGTAGATAGAGGTGAACAGGAGAACAGGTGTTGAAAGGCGGGGTGGGGGGCAGTGTTGTTGTGGGGAGCAACCGAGACTGGACTAAATTACTGGAACTGCTAAGACTAACTCTATGCATCTGATCTCCCACCATATGGCGCTGAGAGAGAGTAAACAACTTCCACACAGCTGCCTCACCAATTCAACTCACAAGCTGCAGGAGCTGATCCTGCTCCTGATTGGAGGAGAGCAGCGTGCTCGGTGTGTGGGCAGCAGAGTTGGGATTGGTGGAAGAGGACTATAAAGGAGGAGAGAGACAACATGCACCAGGAACACCTGAGGAACATCTGAGCAGCCCCTGAGAGAGCTGGCCAGCGGTGTGCTGCTCCTCCGCAGAAGCAGGGAAAGCGGCAGGGGTGCTGCCCCTCCGGGGGGGGGGGGGCAGCAAACCCGGGACGGCGTCATTCCTCCGTGAGTGGGGGAGCGACAGTTGTGGTGTAGCGGGTAAAGCCACTGTCTGCAGTGCCGGCATCCCATATGAGTGCCAGTTCGAGTCTTGGCTGCTCCATTTCCCATCCAGTTCCCTGCTAATGACCTGGGAAAGCAGCAGAAAATGGCGCAAGTCCTTAGGCCCATGCACCCATGTGGGAGACCCGGAGGAAGCTCCTGGCTTCAGATCGGAGCAGCTCCAGCCATTGCGGCCAACTGGGGAGTGAACCAGTGGATGGAAGACTCCCCCCCCCCCTCTGTGTAACTCTGACTTTCAAATAAAGAAATGAATCTTAAAAAAGGCAGAGGGATAGCGCACACTCAGATGTGAGCATGGGAGCCTGCAGGAGAGAACCGCCCTGCCCTGCTGGCATTGTCCTCACTGAAGGGGAAGAGGCAGGGTTTGCAGAGGGCTGCAGAGCCCGTGTGTGCCTCCAGCGTGCGTTGGTGGGTGTGGCTCCACTGCATGGTGGGTGAGCCAAGCCCTCAGCCATGTGGAATCGACATGGAAGCTGAGGGGATCTGGGCGCTATGCATGACTTGGGTGCTGGCCATCCTTGGCTCCTTGTCCCTCACTGGCTCCCTGTTCACCCACATCAAGTCCACACCCCTGTGGGAGGGTGTGCTCTTTGCTTGTGCCTGAGTACCAGGGAGACGAAAACAGGTGCGGTAGGACTGGCCAGTGGTGCTTCATTTAGGGAGTCAGTGAACTTGAATGAAGTTTTACTTTCACTAACTTCTGGCTGAAATCAGGCATTTTCTTGAACCACAAAGGCAGGCAACAAACCCGGGAAACGGAAGTCACAGCTCCTTTTCTTAGTCTTTGCCGACATGCGAACATAGTGTTTTATGGTGGTGATTATGTCTCCATCTGGGTTTTATCACTGAACGCAGGCATTGAGCATCACACACAGTTGCAGCTGGACAGGGCGAGGTCACGGTGTTCACCGCTGGCTCCTTCCTGTGGGCGGCAGCGGGCGGGGCTCTGCTGGGTCTGGAGCCCCCGTGGTGGCTGACGTGCTCTGTACGGTGCTGCCAGGCTCCCGCAGGTCGGAGCTGGCAAGAGCCGGCCATGTGGCGGGACCTGAGATGCGTCTCCCGTTCTTGTGGGCTTCTTGCAATCTGTGCCCTACCTTTTAAATAAAGTCCATCTCCAGAAATATCCCTCAATTACATGTTTAGGCTATTCCTTTCCCCAGGATCCTGACGCATGAACCCAAAGACCAGATGCAACTGCTGTCTTCTCTCCTAGGGGTCTCCCCATGGCCCGGGTGCCCCTAGAAGACAGAAGACGCCTACTCAGCGTCTGCGTGGTTGTTGCCAATGGCGGGGCGATAAGACACAGGTTCTGTTGCCCACCTGGCCGAGCTCAGCACTGGGCTGTGTGGCTGCATCCTCCTGCCTAACCTCAGACTCTGGGCAGGCGGCCCTCCGCCGAGTGTGTGCAGCCAGTGTTTAGTTACAACAGACGACCTCCCAACTTGTAACCTGTTCATAGGAACCTGCGCAAGGGTTCACGGTGGCAGCGACTTCTGCTGCGGGGGAGTCATTCTGTTTGAAATATAATGTACTCCGAAAGCAGGCAAAACTCGAGTTAGAAATCACCGTAATGGCTTTCATGAAAGCTATCGTTAATTTAGGGCCCAATTAAAACCAGAAATCCAATTATTGCCGAATAACATAATTGCAAGAAAGTAACTTGAATGGCACGTATGGCAGTAATTAAGGAAGAAGCCTTAATAATGGCATCCATGTGAACCATTGCAAGGAGGGCCTATGAGCGTGAGACTGGGCCCAGGTGGGGGTGGTGGTCAGCCAGCAGTGGCCCAGCGGTTCTGAATCTTGTAAACACTGTGCACGATTACAGGCTAGGGCATGGGTCCATGTCAGATACATGCAGAATTTAAGAGCAGGGTAAGGTTGTGGTCTGAGTCCATGTGCACCAAAGGGTCAAGTACATCGTGAGCCCTGACAAATTAAAACTGGGAGGTGTTATTTTACGTTGCTTGAGAATCCCGGAGAAGCGGATGACAAGAGGAATGTCAAGAGTTGAGCCTTGTCAATTCAAACTCTGACTCTGACCTCGTGGTTGGTGTCAGTGCACCGATTCTGTTGCTTGCTGTGGTGGGCCCAGGCTGCCTGGATTGTGGTCAGGGCCTGGGGAGCCCCAGGTTGCTAAGACCCTGGGTGAGGCAGGGTCTTGGTGCCAGCCCCTTGTGCTTCCACTCGTGACCTGCAGAGGGCACCAGCAGCCCCTGAGCAGAGCCCCTGGCAGCTGCATGTCTTTCGCAGGTCTGTAGGTAGTCTGCCCTTTGGAGCAGCTGCCCGGTTGCTGGCGTCAGAACTGCCTGGCGGGCCTGCTGACCCACAGGGCTGGCTGCCACTGGTGTTTCTGAGTCAGTGAGGCCTGAGAACGTGCACTTCTGGTGCTTCCCGGGTGCTGCTGCCTACTGAGCCACTGCAGGGCAGTGCAAGTGTGAAGTGGGTCCTGCAGGGAGGCCCTGTGGTCAGCGAGACAGGCAAGGGCGGAATGCCACGTGGCTGGAGCCATGGTTGCCCAGGACAGCCCCCCACAGGCAGAAATGGCAACTCCGGCACCACACGCTCTTGCTCAGCCACCAGCTGTGACTACCCCTGGAGGGCTGGACTCAGCAGGCACGCCCAGGACCTGGGAGGTGGCCACTGTGAGGCAGTGTGGGAAGGAGCCCTGTTCTGCAGGGTTGCCTGAGCCGCTGTCCGTGTGTCTCCCGAGTGGAGGAAGTCAGACGGCGTCGGCTGTGAGACTTACACACAGGGGTGCCTGGAAGAGAAGGAAGGTGTGAGGACCTGGCTGGGACAGGTGAGGTCTGAGCAAGGAGGCCCCGAGCCCTGGCATGCGGGAAAACTGTGCAGGGAGCTGGGAGAGTACAAACGCCCAGGCCACGAGATGCCGGTCTAGTTTGAGGGCCATGAGCTTGCACCACTGTGGGGTCCTCGTGGGTCCAGGCCTTGGCTGGGGTCCAGCAGGTGGTCAGTGACGTCAGGGAGGGGTTGGAGGCATGGCTGACCAGCTCAAGGTTCAAGGTGTGGCTGCAGCCCCACGGCAGCAGGTGTGCAGTTGACGGCAGTGGGTAGCAGTGGGCGCCATATCTGAGGTCCTGGTGTGTGCCAGGTCCCGGCGCCCCGCCCCACTGAGAAAGGAGCTGGCGCTCTGAGACTGGCCCAACTTGTCCAAGTGACTTCAAATCCGCCCAGTCCCAAAGCCTGGGTCCTCCCTGGGAGTGAGGGAAGTGGGTGTGCGGAGGGCCTGGCAGCCTTGCGACCACCCAGAGCCGCGCTCTCAGGGGAAGGCTGGCATCTGTGTGCCCGCTGAGCTCAGTCACCGCGCTCACACCCCCGTCCCTGAAGTGGGGGCCTTGATCTGAGCCTGTGTTCACTGCGGTGGCTGCCAGGAGTCGAGGGGCTCAAGGCTCTGCAGGCAGAGTTGTCACAGTGGCCGCAGGGCCCCTGCTGAGGGGGCTCCCGGGGAGGACCCGTCCTTGCTCTCCAGGCCCTGGTGGCTCCAGGCTGTCACTGCCTGGTCACGCCACCTCTCCTCCGTGTGTGTTCTCTGTGTCTCCTAGAAGAACACTCGCCATGGGCTTTATGGCACCTGGGCAGTCCAGTCGGGTTTATCCCAGATTCTCAACTGTGTCTGCAGACTCACCTTTCACGGGTTCTAGGGGGTTGGAGACTTCTGTCCCTCCCTCCCTCCCTCCCTCCGTTTTCCTTCTTCATTCCTTCCCTCCAGACAGGGAAAGTGACACACACACACACACACTCAGAGCACGAGCTGTCACCCGTGGTTCCCTGTCCAGTGATCACCGTGACTGAGACCTAGGAACTTCATGCAGGTCCCCACATGGGTGGCAAGGAGCCCACCGCCTGAGCCATCTTGCTGCTTGCCTTTAGGTGGTGAGCATTGGGTGCCATTGACCGTGAGCATTAGAAGGAAGCTGGAATTAGGAGCCAAACTGAGACTTGAACTGTGATGAGGGCGTTTATGTAAGGGGACCACACTTCATGTGTACTTTGTATATGTACAATATGTATATAGTTCTAAGAGCATCGTGATGCTTCCTATCCTACCCTCCCTCCCTCCCGTGCTTCCACCCTTCCTCCTCCTTCATTTCTTATTTTTCTTTTAATTTTTTAAAAGATTTCATTGCTTGTTTATTTGAAAGGCAGAGTTACACACACACACACACACACACACAGAAATCTTCTGTCCACTGGTTCACTCCCCATATGACTGTAACAACTGGGGCTGAGTGGCCAAAGCAAGGAGCCAGCAGCTTCATCCAAGTCACCCACAGGGCCCAGGCTCTTGGGTCATCTTTTGCTGCTTTCTCAGGCCATTAGCAGGGAACTGGATTGAAATTGGAGCAGCTGGGATATGAACAGGCTCCCCTATGGGATGCTGGAATGGTAGGCAGTGGATTAACCTGCTACTCCATGCTGATGGCCCCTTTCTTTTAATTTTTATGTGACATATTTTTAATTTATAATCACAAGTTTAACCCTCCAGTAAATAAAGAATTCAATAAGTAATGAGTAGAAAAAACACTGTTCAAGAGTGTAGACAAGGGCTATAAACAATAATAAAATCTCAGAATGTCAATTTTGCTCATATATGTTACAATTATTTGTGCTCTGTGTATTAGTTGCCACAAATCAGGGAAAATATATTTGTCTTTCTAATACTGGCTTATTTCAATAAGCATGATAGTCTAATATGTTTGTACTTTGTTGCAAAAGATAGTATTTCATTCCTTTATATGGCTGAGTATTAGTCCATGGTATATATGCCACAACTTCTTTATCTGGTCATCAATTAATGGACGACATCTGAGTTGATTCCTTATCTTGGCTATTGTGAGTTGAGCTGCTATAAATAGAAGAGACAGACAAGTCTTGCTTATGCTGATTTCATTTCCTTTGATTAAATTCCCAGGAGTGGAATAGTAGATCTGCTTTCAGATTTTTGAGGAATCTTCATACTGACTTCCATCATGGTTGTATGAGTTTACATTCCCACCAACAGTGTGCTAGGGTACATTTTCCCCCACATCCTTGCCAGTCTTTGTAATTTTTTGATTTTTGGATGATAGCCATTCTGACTGGGGTGAGATGAAACCTCATGTGGTTTTTATTTTTATTTCCCTAATGGCAGTGATCCTGAGGATCTTTTCATGCTTCTGTTGGCCATTTGTATTACATCCTTCAGAAAATGCCTGTTTATGTCCTTTGTCCATTTTTTTTAAACTGGATTTTTTTGTTTTTGAGTTTATTGAGCTCCTTATTATCCTGGATATTAATTTTATTGCATGCATAATTTGCAAATATTTTTTCCCATTCTGTCAGTTGCCTCTCTGCTTTGCTGAATGTTTCCTGTGATGTGCAGAAGTGTCTTAGCTTGATGTAATCCCGTTTGTCTGTTTTTGCCTTTATTGCCTGTGCTTCTTGGGCCTTATCCAAGAAGACTTTGCTAGGTCAGTGTCTTGCAGAGTTTCCCCCTTTGTTTTCCTCTAATAATTTGGTGATTTCTGGTCTTAGATTTAGATCCTTGATCCATTGTCTGTTGACTTTTGCATTGTTTAGGGTGTAACGTAGGGGCTGTGTTTCATACTTCTGCATGTGTAAATCCAGTTTTCCCAGCACCATTTGTTGAAGAGGATGTCCTTTCTCTTGGGATTGATTTAGTTCATTTGCAAAGATTAGTTGGTTGTACATGTGTGGATTAATTTCTGGGATTTCTGTTCTGTTCTGTTGGTCTCCATGTCTATTTTTGTGCCTGTACCAAGCTGTTTTGATTGTACCAGTCCTGTGCTATGTCCTGAAGTCTGGTATTGGGATGTCTCCGGTTTCGTTGTTGTCAAAGATTGCTTTAGCTATTCAGGCTCTCTTGTGTTTCCATATAAATTTGAGTATCATTTTTTCTAGATCTGAGAAGAATGTCCTTGGACATCACATTGAATATGTAAATTGCTTTGGATAGTATGGCACTTTGATGATATTAATTCTTCAGATTTACGAATATGGAAGATTTTTCCCTTTTTGTTTTTTTCTATTTCTTTCTTTAATGTTTTATAATTTTCATTGTAGAGGTCTTTCACATCCTTGATTAAATTTATTCCAAAGTATTAAAATTTTTTGTAGCTATTGTGAATGGTACTGATCTTACCAATTCTTTCTCAGCCCTGGCATTTTCTGTGTATACAAAGGCTATTGATTTTTCTGTGTTGATTTTATATCCTACAACTTTATCAAACTGTCTTATGAGTTCCAATAATCTCTTTTGTTAGTTGCTTTTTTATTTCTAAAATTTGTATGTATCTCATAAATACAACACTATGAACATAGTAGTTCTTCCCACCCTTTCCACCCTCCCACCCATTCTCCATCCCCCTTCCTGTTCCCTCTCCTGTTTTATCTGAGATAGAAAAAGAAAGAGAAAGAAAAGAAAAAAGAACAAATGGAATAAAAAAACTAAGAGAACTGTTCCTCAATGATCTGTATAAGGGCTGTTCGCTGTTGCTGCTTCTCTTTTTCCTTCCTTTCTCCCCCTTCTTTCCTTCCAGAAACTTAATTGTCTTTAAAGAAGAACCCAGGGAGATACATCTTTTGTGAGCTCTTAGACATAACTATAACTTAATAATATCCTCCATTAGTATACTAAAATGAAGTGATTCTTGAGAACAAGTTTTACTACTAAGTTTCATGGTACAACTCTTTGAGGACAGAGGTCCTGCATGGGGAGTTAGTACACGGAGACTCTAATTGTTTATTAAAAAAAACTATTACATATGATATCAATGATCACCTAAGGCTCTTGACATGATCTACCTCAGCTATGGAAGCCTTTTGGATCCACTAGCTCAAGAAAGCCATAAGCAAAGTGGAAGTTCTTGCCTTCCTTCAGAGAAAAATAACCCTTCTTTGGTGGCTCCTTCTTTCCACTGGAGTCTCACCCACAGGGATCTTTTAGGTAGGACTTTTTTTTTGCTAAAGTGACTTGGCTTTCCATATCTGAAATACTCCCCTTTGGCTTTCCAGCCAGACTAGACTAGAATGCCTTAAGGGCTGATTCTGAGGTAGGAGTGCTACTTAAAGCGATTGTCATTCTATGAGTCTGCTGTATGGACTGCTTCCTATGTTGGAGCCTTCACTCCTTTTTAATTCTGTCTGTTGCTTCTATACACTTAGTCTTGTTTGTAGGATCACTTTATCATTTGATCCTATCTATATGGTCACTTTACCACTTAATTCTACCATTTGATCTTTATAGCACTTAAGCTGCTATTTTTATCAGCCAGCTTAAGGGATTTTGGAGTCCTATGGCAAGTTTTTAGCTGAACCCTTAGAAGAGAGTCTGTAGGAAAGTAAGTAGGACTATACTTGTTTGCAGTTACAAACTTCATACATTTCAAAATGACAGCTTTAAGATCTTGGTAATTCTTTATGCTGTGCCTGCTCTCCCATCCACACTCCCACCACCCTTCCTCTTCCCTTTCTTATTTTCACTCTTATTCTTTACTAAGAGCTATTTTAAATTATACCTATATTACTAACTTTATACATATATTACTAACTTTATGCTAAGTACAGAGTTCAATGATTTCTATGAAAGAGAAAAAGATAAGGAAAATATTATAAAGGAAAAGATAACCAAAAATACAGAATAAAATGCCGTTCCTCACAGTCAAGAGAAGGGCTATTCAAAATCATTGATCTCGTGGTGTTAACTTCATTTGCACATGCTGCCTTTTAAGTGTTCTGTTAGTTATTGCAGACCAGGGAGCACATATGGAATTTGCCCCTGTGAGACTGGTTTATTTCACGAAGTGTGATTTCCAATTTCATCCATTTCATTGGAAATGACTAGACACTTCGTTGGTTTTTTTTTTTCTGCTGTTTAGTATTCCATGGTGTACATATCCTATAATTTCTTTATCCAGTCTTTAGTTGACAGGCATCTGAGTTGATTCCATGTCTTTGCTATTGTGAATTGTGCTGTGATAAACATGGGGGTACAGATAGCTCTTTCATATATTGATTTCATTTCCCTTGGGTAAATTCCCAGGAGTGGGATAGCTGGGCCATATGGTAGGTCCATGTTCAGACCTCTGGGGTATCTCCACATTGTCTTCCATAGTGGCTTTACCAATTTACATTCCCACCAACAGTGGATTAGGGTATCTTTTCCCCCGCTTCCTCGCCAGAATTTATTGTTTGTTGATTTCTGTATGAAAACCAATCTAACTGGGGTGAGGTGAAGCCCCATTGTGTTTTTTTTTTTTTATTTTAAAGATTTATTTATTTATTTGAAAGTCAGAGTTACACAGAGAGAAGGAGGGGGGGGGAGATGTCTTTCATCTTCTGGTTCACTCCACAGTTGGCCACAACAGCCAGAGCTGTGCCGATCCGAAGCCAGGAGCCAGGAGCTTCTTCTGGGTCTTCTATGTGGATGCAGGGGCCCAAAGACTTGGGCCATCTTCTACTGCTTTCCCAGGCCATAGCAGAGAGCTGGATCAGAAGCGGAGTGGCCAGGATTTAACCCACTGATAAAATCCACCAGTTGTGTGTGTGCACCCCCTTCCCCCTCCATGAGCTGTTACAGCCTCCCTTCTCCTTATTGAGATGGAGCTTCCTCCCCGCTTGTCACCAGGTGCCCTTGTGGGGGGAGGGGAAGCAGGCACTGCACTGTCCCTTCATGGGGTTAGGCTGGGTCCCTGCCCCCTGCCCCCTGCCCGCTGCCCGCTGCCCGCTGCCAGTGTTCCAGGCTGGAACGGTGTGATCTGCCAGGTGCTCCCTCTGGCGATATCACCAGCGACACGGGTGCCGCAGACTCCACTCGCCTCGCTCCAAGAACATGGCTCCAGGCTCCGGCTGTGGGAGTTGCCAGTGCTGTCCCCGCTCGCTGCTTCGTGTTTGTCCCATCCGCGCTGCTCCTTGGCACCTCTCTTCTTGTCGAATTTCCATTGCAAACATCAGTTCCTCCAGTTTTCTTCTGTTATCTTCCTGTGGTCAGAATGAGCCTATGTTTTCCCTATTCAACCATCTTGGATCTCTTCTTGGCCTTTCAGAAAGATAAGAATTCTTAAGGACCTCCATGTCCAACTTCCCAGTGGGGCAGAGCCTAGGAATCCTTAGCATTTGTATGGGTCATTCTGTGGCCTTTCGCAAAGGAAGTGGCCACCCCCAGGTATCCAGCAGGGGCCTGCGGGCAGTTTCGGACATCACAGGGCTCGGTGGCATCCTCTGCAGGATGCTAGGTGGAGACGAGACACAGACACGGGATCATGAGTGTTAACTCTGCCCACTTCTCAGAGACAGTGCTGATTCCATTTGTAGAAGAGCATAAAGCCATCAGCTAAAATCTAATTAGGAAAATCGCCTTCTCCCGCCTGGTCCTGAGTGAGTGGCTTGCTGTGTCAGCCACCCTGACTTGATCTCCCTGGTGGGGATCAGAAACACAGGGTAGTGGGGGAGTTTTGCTCAGCGGTTTTCCAAGGTGGTACCTCAGTTAACAAACCTAGGGGAAGGAGGTGGTGTCAGAAAATCGTGTTCCAGTCCCCTTCATGAATCAAGCCTGGCGGAACTGCCTCAGGCATTGGCAGGAAAGCAAACCGAGCACAGCCCAGCCCTGCCGGTGCGGGCAGAGCGGATCCCCGGCACGTTCAGAGCCTCAGTGTCTCACTACCTTCTGTTTCCTGCTGCCTTCAGCATCTAAGATACAGACTGATGTGCGAGGCAGAGAGGTCGCATCTGCTGGTTCATTCCCAGGTGCCTGCATCGGCCGGGCTGGGCCCGAGGACAGGGACAGAGGGTGAGCCGTCACCGCTGCCTCCCAGGGTCTGGAAAGAGCAGCCAGAGCGGGCACTCAGATTCAGGCACCCTGCCGTGAGGTGCGGTGTCCCAACCGGCGTCAGCTGCTCGGCCAGACTCCCGTCTCTTCTGCCACTGTGTACCCGAGTGCCCCTCGCCTGAGCTAAGGAATCCCATGCCTTCTCGCCCTTCTCCTCTGACAGAAACGGACGCCATGCTATGTTTGTTGATGACTTCACAGAATGTTAATCACATGTTGATGGAATGTAATTGGCCTGGCAAGCCCCGCAGTCACAGAATTCCAGCCTTGCATGAGCTTGACGGACCTGCGGGCACTGCCGGCTCCCTGCAGTATCCCCAGAACCCAGCTCAGTACCTGCAGGCCAGTGACACACTCCATAGACAACCAGCCCGTGTTTCCTTCTCACTTGTAAGGGTTGGAGAGGCTGAGGGCAGAGGCTGAGCTGTTCTCTGGGAATAACCCTGACTCAGCTTCCACAAAGTGTCCAGGGGCATCTCCTCTGGCCTCTACAACCCCTGTTGTTTGTCTCTGGGGAGACAGGAAATGGCTCGGAGGGGCAGGGGCACTGGGACCCCCTCTTGTGGTAGCTGTGTGCAGGCCGGAGCAGGTGTATCCTTGCTGGGTTCTGGGCAGAGTGAAACCCGAGGAGCACCTTGCTCGTAATCACATAGAGGTCCATCCCAGAAGACGGTCTGCAGGCTCCTTGAGGAGGTCACCTCCTTGAGGTCACCGTGTGACCCTGCCACTCCATGAAAACACACATCCACACAGAGGCTGCACCCACACGGTCATGGTTGTGTTACTCAGCACAGCCAAAAGCAGGAAGAATCAAGCGTGACCAGCTGCTGAGTGAGCACACAGAGCGAGGGCTGTAGGTGCAGTGGACAGGTGGATCTGCACAGTGGAACATCACTCAGTGGAAGAAAGCAGGTGCTGATGGTGCTGCCAGGGACGGACCCTGAGAACCTCACGCTGAGTGACAGCAACCAGGTGCAAAAGGTCACTTATCTGTGAATCCATTCTCATAACGCGCCCAGAGAGAGCCTGAGAGCAGCTTTGTGGTCGCCAGGGTTTGGGGGAGGGACGTGCGACGTGCTGCTGATGGCTTCCAGAGGAGTGATGGGGACAGTCTGGAGTTAGGTGGTGCTGGTGGTTGCACAGCCTGTGGTCGTACTAAAAAAGCAGTGACTCGCATACTTGACAAGGGTGGTCTTCTGGTGTGTGAACTGTACCTTGAGAAAAATTGCTCAGAATCTGAAGATGCTGACAGCCTGGGGACCCTGCACAGCTGCTGTCCAGGCTGCTGTCCGCTCACACCCCCTGCATCGCCTCTTCCTGTCTGTGGTGCACGCTTTCTCCCACAGCTCGAGTCGGGGACAGACTGACCCACCATCCTGATTTGCTGGGGACTGAGAATTTCCTGGGAGGTGAGGCTTTCAGTGCTAAACACTGGAAACTCGTAGGCCAGCCAGGAGGTGTTGGTTACCTGGGAGCGCGTAGGCAGTCTCTTCTGTCGTCGTTTTTCCAAAGTGAAATCCAGAACCGCATCTCCAGGCCTCTGGTGCTGCCTGCTGATCACCCGCGTCTCTGGTGGAGATGCAGAGCCTGCGGCTCCTCCCAAGACTCTTGGGGCAGAGCTTGTGCTGTGACGAGATCCCGAGTCGCTCACAGACTCTGGAGCTCAGCTGCCCTGCTGTGGAGGAGCAGAGAGATCTGGGCTCCGATCCTGGCTGAAACACAGCAGTTGGATTCTCACAGCTGGTGATTAGTGGACACTGAGGTATTTGTTCAATGCATCTGGATTTGGCCGGCGCTGCGGCTCACTAGGCTAATCCTTCGCCTAGCGGCGGCAGCATACCGGGTTCTAGTCCCAGACGGGGCGCCGGATTCTGTCCCGGTTGCCCCTCTTCCAGGCCAGCTCTCTGCTGTGGCCAGGGAGTGCAGTGGAGGATGGCCCAAGTGCTTGGGCCCTGCACCCCATGGGAGACCAGGAGAAGTACCTGGCTCCTGCCATCGGATCAGCGCGGTGCGCCGGCCGCAGCGCGCCGGCTGCTGCGGCCATTGGAGGGTGAACCAACGGCAAAGGAAGACCTTTCTTTCTGTCTCGCTCTCTCACTGTCCTCTCTGCCTGTCAAAAAAAAAAAAAAAGCATCTGGATTTGGGCATCCTACCTCTACCGAACTCCCAGATGATACATTGCTGGTTTGGTCATTTCCAGTTTTCCCATTTGAGTCTGGAGCAGGGAGTGGGAGCAGCACCGACACGGTGCCCTGCGCGCGCTCTCTCTCCAGTGCACCTGCTTTGTATGGTGGTCTTATGTTTTGTATGATAAAGTCCAAGCGTATAAGATAGTGCCCTTGGAATTCAGCCTTGTGAACACAGTGCATCTGGATGGCTCTTTGTGATTAGAAGAATCACTGTGTCTGGCATTGGTGCAACCGCGTGGCCCCTTAGGGAGAGTGATTTAACTCAAGATTGCTTCTTACTGAGCTGGTTTCAGCTTGATGCCTAAAAGTCCACTCTGCATCTGCCTAGTGCTCTGGTGTCTTGGGGTAGAGCCATCTCAGGACCAAGAAAAATGCTTGCGTTCACGGTGCCTCCATGAGGTTTCCATGGCTACACAAATGGAGCTGTGGCCTCTGAGAAGCGTGGTGGTGAGCTCAGATCTCGAGGTTTGCCCTGGAGGCTGGGAGCTGGCGTGTAGGGAGTGGTGGTTCTGAGGCTCTGACGTGTTTGTGCTTCTTCTGTTTGATGGTCCCTGCACACTGTCGGATTTGCATGCTGGAGACATAATTAGCCATAGGCTGATTGCAAAGAATCAGCCATAATTTAAAAATATGAATTAACATAAAATGGCAAGCATTAAGAGTTAATGTTAGCTTGATGTTCACTTATTTTTGCATCCAAATGAACCGTATTAAGTTACTTAGTCCATCAAAACATGAGGATTTTTCTATGATGCTGAGCTGTGATAGCGGTTTCTTACATGGGAAATTCTGACATCATTTTTGGAAAGTGCAGGTCCAGTCCCCGCTGATAACCTATTTTCAGTTTCCTCTGTGGTCCTGTTTATTCCAGCACATTTGGAATGTTGAAGTTCAGGTTTTCTGCCATGGAATTGTGTTTGTCAGTGCCCCATGGCCCTCTTCACCATCATCCTTGTCAGTCACGCGCAGGGGGAATGCGGAGGGGAGGGAATTACAGAAACGCAGTGGGTCTGGGAGATGTGGGCTTAAACCAGCAAATCGAGCCAATTGGTTTAGAATCATGATGCTTGGCTTTCTAATGCATATTCAGGGGAGGCTGAAAAAATGTATGAAATTTAATTGTACCATAAAGCTGTCACCAGAAAATATATACTGAATATCAAATAGGGTAACATGTCTTCTGGAGAGGTAATCTGTGAAAGTTAAAAAAAAAAAGTTAAGGATGTGACAGTCAAACAAATAATGGGGAAAGTAGGTGGTGCCAGGAGCAGCTTAACTCAAGTTCAGTGGGCCGAGCACTTGGAATCTCGTTGGCATTAACAATTTCCCTACTGAATATGCACAAAAATCAGGGAAAAGAGCTTAAAAATGGAAGACTATTTTAAGGTTTTCTATGCCAAATATTTTACGTAAGTTTTCACAGATTTAGATAACCACTAATACTGTGAACCACATGCAGTAGCATTGATAAGTGGAGTTTTGCTCCTTTATAGTGAAAATCGAGTGTTCCATGAATCAGACTGAAAATATTCAGTGCCTTCTCTGGTGTAGGTTGTTTTTCACGTTTTAGTATGTGTATGGACACCTGGGGAATCTTAAAATGCACATTGTGTTTGCATTTTTTATTGAGGTTGAAATGCATGTAAGATAGCATTAATTACAAACTGTGTCAAGGCATAGGCTCAGTGGCACCCACTGCGCGTACCGTGCAGGGCAGCCTCTCCTCTGCTGGGTTCCAACACGTCTGCACCACCAAGGAGACCCCATGCCCACCAAACAGGCGCTGCCGGCTCCCTGACCCTGCCCCGGACCCCGAAGCCACTGGTCTGTTTTCTGTTTCCATGGCTTTGCCTGATACTTCTTGTCATTGGGGCCATAGACATGTGAATTTTTGTGTCTGGTCTCTTGCACTAAAATGTAGATTTTGATTTGAAGTTTGGGGCAGAGCTGAGATGCACCTTTCTGACAGATAACCAGTGACGCTGGTGTAGGGGTGTGCGGCTCCTGGCTGGGGGATCTGCAGCTGGGGAGTGGAGCAGGCAGACTGCAGCAGGATAAGCCACCATCATGCACAGAACCCAAGGGCCACACTGGCCTCTGTGGCTCCCCGGCAAAGCGTCTCCATGCATGAGACCTCAGGACATGGCATGATGTTGACGTTTGGGGATGGCAAGCGATGGCTCAGGGGCCACATCCTGTTCACCAGTTAGGAGGGGCTTTTGAAAAATACCTATTTTAGATTATTATTTCAGATTTGCCATTTGAAAGGCAGAGTTACAGAGCAAGAGTGTGTGTGGGGGTGACAGAGGGAAAGAGAAAGAGAGAGTGATAGATATGGATCTTCCATCTGCTGGTTCATTCCCCAAATGATCTCAGTGACTGGGGCTGATCTGTGCTGAAGCCAGGATCCAGAAACCCCTAGCACTTGGGCTATCTTCTGCCATCTTCCCAGGCCATTAGCAGGGTGCTGGATTGGACGTGGAGTGTCTGGGATGCCAACTGTTGCTTCTATGGATGCTGGTGTTGCAGGTGGGAACTTAATCTGCTGTATTACAATGCTAGCCCCTAACAGCTTGTTTTATTTTTTTATTTATTTTTAGTTTTTGGGTTTTTTTTTGAAACTTTTATTTAGTAAATATAATTTTCCAAAGTACAGTTTATGGATTACAATGGCTTTTCCCCCCCATAACTTCCCTCCCACCCGCACCCCTCCCATCTCCCACTCCCTCTCCCATTCCATTCACATCAAGATTCATTTTCAATTATCTTTATATACAGAAGATCGATTTAGTATATATTAAGTAAAGATTTCATCAGTTTGCACCCACACAGAAACACAAAGTGTAAAATACTGTTTGAGTACTAGTTATAGCATTACTTCACATTGGACAACACATTAAGGACAGAGATCCCACATGAGGAGTAAGTACACAGTGACTCCTATTGTTGACTTAACAATTTGACACTCTTGTTTATGGCGTCAGAAATCTCCCTAGGTTCTAGTCATGAGTTGCCAAGGCTGTGGAAGCCTCTTGAGTTTGCCGACTTCGATCTTATTCTGACAGGGTCATAGTCAAAGTGGAAGTTCTCTCCTCCCTTCAGAGAAAGGTATCTCCTTCTTTGATGGCCCATTCTTTCTACTGTGATCTCACTCATAGAGACCTTTCATTTAGGGTGGTTTGGGTTTGTTTTTTTTTTTTTTTTTTTTTGCCAGAGTGTCTTGGCTTTCCATGCCTGCAATACTCTCATGGGCTCTTCAGCCAGATCCGAGTGCCTTAAGGGCTGATTCTGAGGCCAGAGTGCTGTTTAGGACATCTGCCATTCTATGAGTCTGCTGTGCATCCCACTTCCCATGATGGATCGTTCTCTCCCATTTTGATTCTTTCAGTTAGTATTCACACACACTAGTCTTGTTTATGTGATCCCTTTGACTCTTAGACCTATCAGTGTGATCAATTGTGAACTGAAATTGATCACTTGGACTGGTGAGATGGCCTTGGTACATGTCACCTTGATGGGATTGTATTGGAATCCCCTGGCATGTTTCTAACTCCAACATTTGGGGCAAGTCTGATTGAACATGTCCCAAATTGTACATCTCCTCCCTCTCTTATTCCTACTCTTATATTTAACAGGGATCACTTTTCAGTTAAAATTTCAACACCTAAGAATAAATGTGTTTTGATTACAGAGTTCAACCAATAGTATTAACTAGAACAAAAAAAATTAAAAGGCATAAAGTATTAAATTGTACATCAACAGTCAGGACAAGGGCTGATCAAGTCACTGTTTCTCATAGTGTCCATTTCACTTCAACGGGTTTCCTTTTTTTGTGGTTGGTTAATTGTCACCGATCAGGGAGAACATATGATATTTGTCCCTTTGAGACTGGCTTAATTCACTCAGCATGATGTTTTCCAGATTCCTCCATTTTGTTGCAAATGACCAGATTTCATTGTTTTTGACTGCTGTATAGTATTCTATAGAGTACATGTCCCATAATTTCTTTATCCAGTGTACTGTTGATGGGCATTTGGGTTGATTCCAGGTCTTAGCTATTGTGAATTGAGCTGCAATAAACATTAAGATGCAGACAGCTTTTTTGTTTGCCAATTTAATTTCCTTTGGGTAAATTCCAAGGAGTGGGATGGCTGGGTTGTATGGTAGGGTTATATTCAGGTTACTGAGGAATCTCCAGACTTACTTCCATAGAGGCTTAACCAGTTTGCATTCCCACCAACAGTGTTAGACAGTGAGAGAGAGAGAGAGAGAGAGAGAGAGAGAGAGAGAGAGAGAAAGGTCTTCCTTTTTCCGTTGGTTCACCCCCCAAGTGGCCGCTGTGGCCGGTTCATTGCAGCTGGCGCACTGCGCCGATCCAAAGCCAGGAGCCAGGCGCTTCCTCTTGGTCTCCCATGCAGGTGCAGGGCCCAAGCACTTGGGCCATCCTCCACTGCCCTCCCAGGCCATAGCAGAGAGCTGGACTGGAAAAGGAGCAACCGGGACAGAATCCAGCACCCCAACCGGGACTAGAACCCACAGTGCTGGCGCTGCAGGTGGAGGATTAGCCTAGTGAGCTATGGCGCTGGCTTAATTTTTTTAATGATTGAAAATAGTGGTTCAGTTGCCTGTGGCATACATCAGAGTATCTAGGGTTGCCTCCCGGCTCAGGCTCCTAACTCTAGATTCCTGCCAATATGCACCCCTGGGAGGCAATAGGTGACGACTTAAGTACTTGGGTTCTTGCCACCTATGTGAGAGACTTGGATTGAATTTCTGCCCCCAGCTTGGAAACCCCCCCCCCCCCCCAGCTGTTGTGGGCATTTAGGGAATGAATGAATACAGTGGAGATCTCTCTGTTGTATAAATAAGTAAATAAAACTGAAAATAAAAATGATTGAAGAATCAGAAGAATAGTGTTTTACGATTCGTGACTGTTTTGTGACACTGAAGTTTCAGTCCATAAATAAAATTTTATTGGAACACAGCCAAGCTTGTTGTAGACATATCGCCTAGGGCTGTTTCCATGCTGTAGCCACAGAGGTGACAGAGACCATGTGGCCCACAGACTCAAAAGTACTTGCTGTTTGGTCCTTTGTACATGGTGTTTGCCAACTCTTGGTGCTTGCACGACACCAGGCTGCGAGCACACAATGAAATGTCAGATGGGGCCTGAGTTGTGGTGCTGTGGGTTAAGGTACCTCTTGCTGAACCAGCATCCCATACTGTCTGTTCCACTTCCAATCTAGCTTCCTGCTAACGTGCCTGAAAAGGCAGCAGCAGATGGCCCAGTTGCTTGGGCCCCTGCCACCCATGTAAGGAGACCTGGATAGCGTTCCTGGCTCCTGACTTCATCCTGGCCCTGCCTCAGCTGTTGCAGCCATTTGGGGTATGAAGCAGCAGGTAGAAGATATTCTCTCTCTCTCTCTCCCCCGCCCTTTCAAACAAATTAATTAATTAATTTTTGGGGAAAAATAAAGACATCCCAATACCCCATGAAGTCCTTGTGAATAGAAAAGCATGCTAGTGTTAGGCAGCTAAACCTACAGTTAAGATATCTCAGAGAAAAATCATCTCACAGAGAGGAGTTTTTTTAAAGTAGAGCTTTCAAAGAAGTTTGATTTTTTAGCGAAAAAAAGGAGCTGTGAATTGGACTTCTTCTCCTCACCAAATGTTAGAACATTTTTTCCTTTTCTTTTTTCTTCTTTTTCTCCTTCTCTCTTCTTCTTCTTTTTAAAGCCAGTCTTGGCCCTGTCTTGCACGCTTCCTCCCATTTCCACGGCTGTAAAGCATGTGAAAATGTCAAGTGCTTTTAAGAATGGATTTTCCACTTGCCATTTTCAAGTGCGGTGGATTTACACTTCAGAGAGTCAGCTGCGACTTCATAATTGCATAACTCCTGAGCTTTTCAAGTGCTGGGTCTGGAACAGGGTCAAGGACAAGCTCAGACAGAGACCAGGTTTTCAGAGGTTCAGTCCACCCTGAATTCAAGTCCTCAGTGTGAATAACAAATGAATTCTGCAGGTGGGGGGGGGGCACGAGGGGGAGATGGCTTTGCATTCATCATGTTCATTTTCCTGGGTATTTTTGATACTTAAAAAATTACCGCTGGATGACCTGGGATGGATGGTATTCCCCCATTTCACTGGCAGGGCCCCTGAGAAATCTCTGTGGAAATGACGGATTTGCTCCAGTTTTTGTCCCTTAAGGGTAAGTAGACCACAGGTCACCACTGAGGAAAGTCCAAGGCCAGCCCCAAGGGTCAATGGAAGGCATTGACTATCCAGAATCTCCAGCACTCAGAACTCAAACATGCACACACAGCCAAAAGATGGAATGCACGAGTAGCTATATCCTGTTGGTCTAGGGACCTTTTTTTAAAAAAGGAATAAATCAGAAAGCTAAACGAAATATGTTTTTCTCTGACTCATTGAAAAACTGTTGGCCAAACATTGTGGCAAAAAGGTATGCCTTTTTTAAGATTATTTGAAAATCAGAGTTAAAAGGAAAGAGGGTGAGATTGAGGGAGGGAGGAAGAGAGGGGGGAGAGGGAGGGAGAGGAAGAGGGAGATAGAGAGGGAGAGGGAGAAGGAGATAGAGAGGGAGAGGGACAGGGAGAGGGAGAGGGAGAGGGACAGGGACAGGGAGAGGGACAGGGAGAGGGAGAGGGACAGGGACAGGGACACGGAGAATGAGAGAATGAATCTTCCACCTGCAGGCCCACTCCCCAGATGACTGTAGCAGCCAGGGCTAGGCCAGGCTGAGGCCAGGAGCCAGGAGCTTCACCCAGGTCTTGTATGTGGCAGGGGCCCAAGCACTTGGGCCATCCTCTACTGCACTCCCTGGCCACAGCAGAGAGCTGGCCTGGAAGAGGAGCAACCGGGACAGAATCTGGCGCCCTGACCGGGACTAGAACCCAGTGTGCCGGCGCCGCAAGGCGGAGGATTATCCTAGTGAGTCGTGGCGCCGGCCTTCACCCAGGTCTTGTACGTGGCAGGGGCCCAAGCACTTGGGCCATCTTCTGCTTCTTTCCCTGGAGCATTAGCAGGGAGCTGGATTGCAAGCGGAGCACCTGGTACATCCATGGGCCCCTGCCCTCCATGTGGGAGATCCAGATGGCGTTCCTTGCTCCTGGCTTTGGCCTGGCCCAGCTCCAGGTGCTGCAGGCATCTGGAGAGAGAGAGCCAGCAGCTAGATCATCTCTCTCTCTCTCTCTCCTCCCCTATCTCGCCCGTCTCTCTTTTTTCTCTCTCACTCTTTGTGTGTCCCTTTGCTTCTGAAAAACATCTTGCTAAGATAAATTTGGGAATGGGAACTTTTGTCCAAGACAGTTGTGCACTGTGGTAGAATCAGAGTGTGCTGTGAGTGACGTCCGAGACCTGGGAGCAGCAGCAGGTGAACGGGGCCCAGAGCCCAGCGTCTCACAGGGTTGGGGATGCACTGCACACCTTCTCCTGCTGTTCTGAAGGCACAGCCCTGCACGGGATCGCCTTTATGTCTGATGCCAACTGCAAGTTCGGGAGGGTCCCCACACCATCCTGTGGTTCCCACACTTCTCTACAGAGACTCTCCGAGCTCCCCGAGACTCATAGTCCTCGCTGCTGTAGTTTCTACTGGGGAAGGGACACTGGTGAAAATAAGCCCCAGGAAGAGGCCCCCAGGGCAGAGAGAGGGGGCCAAGCCCAATGCTGTTGTGGTGCTCCTGGCACGACCTTGGGATGATGCCCGTGGACGTGGGCCAGCAGGGGCACTCACAGCAGCTGCGATGCCGAATGCTATGGGAGATTCATGATATGGCGTGATTGGCTGACTGTGCGTGTGGCTGACTTTGGTCACTAGGTCTCCTGCCATTGTGAGACCCAAGGCTTCCAGCCTACACCACAGGCCTGGTCTTTCTGGTGTGGCCAGCCCCAGACGTAAACAATGGAGTGACCCTCCCCGAAGCTGTGGCAAAGGACGGTCCATTCTTTGGGTGAAGCCACATTTTTTACTTTCAAGATGAAAATACTTTTTTTTGGAGGCAGATTTTTAGATCGCTAGCCCTTGGAGTTTTTGCTGTTGTATGCTCCAAAGCTTTGTGTTTCATCCTTGAAATTAGAGCTAGTGGTTAGGCAAGAGAGCTGTTCTGTACCTCGGGATGCCCTCTGCCTGCACACTTAAGACAGGACCTTTGTCTGTTTCTTTGGTAAGGAGACAATAAGTCCTTTTATTCTAGGTACATGGTTTCAGAGACAGAATGAGGCACTATTAAGAAAGGAGAGCTCATCCACTGTTTCAGCTCCACTGGGATTCCACATTCAAAAGAAACCACAGATTCAGCTTTTATCTGTTCTCATTAAACTGTTTGAAGCTAGCTGTGTGGTGCTTGAAATGATAAATGAGATGAAATGGTTATGATGAAAACCTCAAACAAGAGAGGAAAAAAGAGAAGAAAGACTCATTAGACACTTTGTTACCCAGAGATAACAATGTGAATCATCTTATTACCTTCTTATCAATTTTAGTGCAATTGTTGTTTTTATTTGCTGTCTTTAATCTTCTCTGATAGACCCAAGCTCCATGAGGGCAGGCACTGGATCTCTTGTACTTACAGTTGGATCCCTAACTGAGTACAGCACAGGTTTGCTTGATGAGTGTGGGTTAGCTTACATCTAATCATGTGAGCTTCAGTCCACAGAGCGCTTTGTGATGGGAGGCTTGGGTGTTGTACTCCACTTGTGTGTGGCAGTTGTCCAGAAGAGCAGTCAGCACACTGACTACCAGAGCCAAATCCACCCAGCAGCCTAGTTTTTTGTGAGTAGAGTTTTGTGGGTGCAGATGCCACACTTGGGTTTTCTTATTACTCGCGGCTCTTCCTATGCTGCTGAGTGTTCATGGGTTATCTGTGGCTGTTTTCAGGCTGTTGGACAGAGTGAAGCTCACCCCTCAGCTGCCACACAGCCTGTAACACTTACAGTATTTACTATGTGGATCTTTACAGAAGAAGTTTGAAGACATCTGTATAGAACCCCATCTATTACTTAGTAAGTGCTTGATAAATACTGGGTTGCATGAAGCACTTTGTATAAATCCTATACTGTACAAGATGTTTCTTTCTTAGAAACACTTAAATTATTGTGTGAGGCTTCATTTACATACCGTGGTACGCTTGACCCTGGCCTTTAGTTACATGTTTGGGACATTTTCTCTTTTCCATGTGTGCTGTTGTCATCAGCACCACGGACAGCACCTGTCTCCTGCTGTGTGACCCACTCTGTCAAGGTGAATTGACTGGAGGGGACTTTGACCATTTTGAGTTTTTTTTAGTCTTTTGGCAGATTCTCTCTCAGAAGGGTGGTACCAGCTTGCCCATGCTTGTCTTAACGTATTTTTATGCTGGTGGGATATAAACATGAAAACAACCCAAGTTGGGTGGCAGTCAGATCACTTCGAAGCTTCCTTTGGTCACAAAGCTGCCAGCTGCGGTGATGGAAGATACAAACGGGTTTTCCTTGCCAAATTAAAAGCATGGCAGTGCCTTTGATTACATTTACATTTACCACTAATTCCCCGAGCTTCTGAACACGAGAGGAAAAATCACGATGATAATGAAGGCAGCTATTTTTAAACAAATGTATGCATGTATGTTTTGGAAATAGAAACAGTATGTTCTTCTTTAGAGGGTGAAAAACTTATATACAATCATTGATGTGTTCATGGCAAAATAATGTTCACAATAAACTACAACTGATTTTTTTAAAGGGTTGATTTCACCTTTAGAAAAGAATGATGTAGCAAACTGATTTCTGGGCTCCTCTTTGGCGGGATTCAGGTGTGCATTGACTGTGTTGTGTTTGCAAATGAGAGTGATTCACACACACAGCAGTAGAGCCAGAGGCCTGCTGGGGCCTCACCGTGAAGAGCTTGCTCCTTCCTGTGGCTTGGAGGTGGATGGAATGGCTGAGTGGAGGAGCTGTTCTGTCCACAGCAGCCTCTGGGAGAAGCCAGAAATGGAAACCAAGCTCCCTTAGAAGCACCCCATGAGGATGCATGGGGGGCTGCTGCCTAGCCCTAGACGCCAAGCCTCTTAGCTCTTGAATCTTCTGTCAAGCAGATTACCCACTTTCTCTCTGATGCGGTGCACAAGTGAGAGGCTGACAGTGAAGTTTCATTCTTCTTAGTCACAGCTAAAGTGAGGCATTGAGAAGGAAAGAAAGCTCACTCGTGTGCGGTGGGGAGGGAATGGTGACTTCTCTTTGCAGCTGGTGTGTCACTTCCCTTCCCCTCCCTCCTGGTGACTGCAGCTGAGGATGTGAAAAGCCGTATTGAGGGGGGGTGAGCCCAGGGGCCTGGGGGCTAGGGGGCAAGGAGGGTGCCATGAACGGGCCACAGGGCAGCAAAGTGTCCTGCCTGGCAGCATAAACTGGGTACGCAGCCCTGGGTCCCCGCTGTTCCATCCCCTACAGCCTTGACTGAGGTGTGGCATTGGGAGTTGGCTGGTGAATGAGGCAATGAGGAAATCCAGCGAGACTCCCAGAGCTGGGAAGGTTTTCAGGGCGTTGTCCCAGCCTCCCCCCCTTACAGGTACAGGGTCTCAGCCTCCCCCTCTCACAGGTGCAGGGTCCCAGCCCTCCCTCCCCCAACAGGTGTAGGGTCTCAGCCCTCCCTCCCTCACAGGTGCAGGGTCCCAGCCCTCCTTCCCTCACAGGTGCAGGGTCTCAGCCCTCCCTCCCTCACAGGTGCAGGGTCCCAGCCCTCCCTCCCCCAACAGGTGCAGGGTCCCAGCCCCCCCCCCTCACAGGTGCAGAGTCCCAGCCCCCCCCCCCTCACAGGTGCAGGGTCCCAGCCCTCCCTCCCTCACAGGTGCAGGGTCTCAGTCCTCCCTCCCTCACAGGTGCAGGGTCCCAGCCCTCCTTCCCTCACAGGTGCAGGGTCTCAGCCCTCCCTCCCCTCACAGGTGCAGGGTCCCAGCCCCCTCTCTCCTCACAGGTGTCAGGTTCCCAGCTTTAGGGAGGAGAATGCCTAAGATATTTTTTAAAAAGTTTATTTCCCTGAAAAGTACAAATAATACACACGAAGGTTCATTTTCCTCATCTGAGGTTTTTAGTCATTTTTTCTTAGTCTAACACCTTGGACAGTTCAGCCAATGTGTATTTTAAGGGAGGGAAAATAATGGTTAAAATATATGAAACTGATTGTACCTCTTTTGAGCATCCTTTAAAAATTCCTTTGTTTATTGTCAGAGATACAGAGGGTGATCTTCCATTCCCTGTTTCACTCCCTCCAAGGCTACAAAATTCAGGGTTTGGCCAGGCCAAAGCCAGGAGCCTGGTACTGCTTCTGGGTCTCTCATGTAGGTGGCAAGAACTCAAGTGCTCGAGCCATCATCTGCTGCCTCCCAGGGTGAGCACTGGCAGGAAACTGGATGGCAAGCAGGGTAGCTGGGACACCAGGCTTCGTATGGGAGGTGGGCATCTCCAGTGGCGATGCAGCCCTTGCACCAGCTGGCTGCCCCTGCTGGGCACCTGTTGGCTCAGGGGAGGAGTGTCATGACGCCTAGTGCTGTTTTGCAGATCAGGCCTCACAGAGCATGCTCATGTCGTATCACATGCGGCTGACTGTGCGATAGCACCTGAGAAGGTTGCTGGCAATCATCTGGAAATTTCGTCCATGAATGTACCTGACAGGTGTGCTGCACTGTATGGAGTCCAGATTAGCTGAGTGATTGCCATCATGTTTGTAACTTCTTTCACAAGCTACAATGGACAAGGTAGGCATTGTGATACAGTAGGTTAAACTGCTGCTTGGGATGGCCCAATCCTGTATTGGAATGTCTGGGGTGGTGTCCTGGCTGCTTTTCTTCCAGTTCTGCTTCCTGCTAATGCACACCCTAGGAGGTAGCAGGTGCGCGCCCAAGTAGTCGGGTCCCTGCCATCCACGTAGGAGACCTGGATGGAGTTCTTGGCTCCTGGCTTTGGTCTCGCCCAGCCCTGGGGTTTCTGGCGTTTGTGGAGAAAATAAGCAGATAGAAGATCGCTCTCTTTGTTGTTCAGCCTTCAGATAGGTAGACAAGTAGGTAGGTAGATAGAAAGACAGAACATAGGTTTATTGATTAATTTACAATGGACAACTACAACTTGATATTCCCCCAGGAATATAGAATACTTATTTTTTAAAATATGGAAGTATTTATATATTGCTTGTTTTTAAAAAAGATTTCTATTTGTTTCTTTGAGAAGCAGAGTTGCAGATAGAGGGAGAGACAGAGAGAAAGGTCTTCCATCCACTGGTTCACTCCCCAAATGGCTGCAATAGCTGGAGCTGGGCCCATCTGAATCCAGGAGCCAGCAGCTTCTTCCAGGTCTCCCACATGGGTGCAGGGGCTCAAGGACTTGGGCCATCTTCTACTGCTTTCCCAGGCCATAGCAGAGAGCTGGATCAGAAGAGTAGTTGGGATTAGAACCAGGGCCCATATGGGATGCTGGTGCCACAGGCAGAGGCTTATCCCACTATGCCACAGCACTGGCCCCTAGAATACTTATTTTTAAAATGACTTTCAAATGTTATTTGCTGTGAGACAGCTGCTAAACTGGAACTCTGAAGTTGGGATGAGTGACTTTGAGGCCCCAGCTCAGACCATCAGCAAGTCCACACTGCAGATTAATGGATGAGCACCTGCGCTCTGGAGTAGGCGGTGGATATGGGGTATCTCATTTCAATGAGGTGCAGGTAGTGAGCAATTATTTAGTTACTTTTTGGTTAATTCTTCAAAGAGTTTGCACAGTGAAGAGTTTATTGTAGAGACGTTTTATTGTATACTCTGGTTTCTCTTCAGATCGTGTAAGTCGTTCGCCTTTTACAGATGTTTTATTGTGTTTTTTTTGGGCAACATCTGCTATTTTTGGTTTTTGTAGACTAGAATTGTGGTGACCCATTTTCTTGAATAGCATGATTTTACCTTGGTGTGTATATTTATGTAATATAGAAGCCTCAAAATTATGCTTGAGTCCCGAAATAAGCTGCTGACTCTTGACCAGGTGAAATTACCTTTCTGTGCTAGTGAGAAGTTTCACCTGTCACCTGAGGACCATGCACTGCACAGCTCACCTGTCACCTGAGGGTGTCACTGTGTCTCCCCAGCTCACCTGTCACCTGAGGTCCATGCACTGCCCAGCTCACCTGTCACCTGAGGGTGTCACTGTGTGTCCCAGCTCACCTGTCACCTGAGGGGTCACTCTACTCCCCAGCTCACCTGTCACCTGAGGGTGTCACTGTGTGTCCCAGCTCACCTGTCACCTGAGGGGGTCACTGTGCTCCCCAGCCCACCTGTCACCTGAGGGTGTCACTGTGTGTCCCAGCTCACCTGTCACCTGAGGGGGTCACTGTGTGTCCCAGCTCACCTGTCACCTGAGGGGGTCACTGTGTGTCCCAGCTCACCTGTCACCTGAGGGTGTTACTCTACTCCCCAGCTCACCTGTCACCTGAGGGTGTCACTGTGTGTCCCAGCTCACCTGTCACCTGAGGGGGTCACTGTGTGTCCCAGCTCACCTGTCACCTGAGGGGGTCACTCTATTCCCCAGCTCACCTGTCACCTGAGGGTGTCACAGTGTGTCCCAGCTCACCTGTCACCTGAGGGGGTCACTGTGCTCCCCAGCTCACCTGTCACCTGAGGGTGTCACTCTACTCCCCAGCTCACCTGTCACCTGAGGGTGTCACTCTACTCCCCAGCTCACCTGTCACCTGAGGGTGTCACTCTACTCCCCAGCTCACCTGTCTCCTGAGGGTGTCACTGTGTGTCCCCAGCTCACCTGTCACCTGAGGGTGTCACTCTACTCCCCAGCTCACCTGTCACCTGAGGGTGTCACTCTACTCCCCAGCTCACCTGTCTCCTGAGGGTGTCACTGTGTGTCCCAGCTCACCTGTCACCTGAGGGTGTCACTGTGTGTCCCCAGCTCACCTGTCACCTGAGGGTGTCACTGTGTGTCACAGCTCACCTGTCACCCGAGGGGGTCACTGTGCTCCCCAGCTCAACAGTCTGCTCTGTATAAGCGTCTTCCCTGGGCTGGGAATGGAATGGCTCCCCTTTGGTTATTCTGGGGGAGAGTGACCTAAGCTCACTGCAGCACGCAGCACTCCTCGCTTCCTTAGGAGGGGCCTCCCAAGTCACGGGACGTGTACGGCAGTCCTACAGTGTAGACTTTGCTCTAAACGAAGCCCTGGGTGACCTGATGTTGGAGCTGGGGGTTGGGGCCATGGGTTGCCCCGACAGTCCTGGTTTTAGGTTTATGGTTGGGGACCCCGCCAGGCACCCAGACATCCGTGACTCCCCTGAGCACCTCGGAGGCCATGCGTCTTTCTGCCCATGAACTCCGGGGTGGGGGGCGTTTCCCTGTGGGCTGGGTTCCTGGGAGCAGCTGCACTTCCCACCCACTTCTTCAGGTCGCTGTGAACTGTAGGGCTGAGCATTCGCCCTCTCTTACACTGGCCAGAAAGGACCACATTTCCGGCCCCGCTGAGGCATTTATTTCTTTATGAGCCATGTGCTTGTCTCCATTTTATGTCTTTGCCTCTCCCTTTCTTTCTCGACTTCATGTATTTTTCTTTTATTTGAAAGGTAGGGAGAAATAGATAGATTGATCTTCCATTCTCTGGCTCACTCCCCGAATGCCCATAACAGCCAGGCCTGGGCCAGGTGGAACCCAGGAGCCAGAAACTCCGTCTGGGTTTTGCACGTGGTGGCAGGAGCCCAAGCACTTGAGGTGTCACCTGCTGCCTCTAGCCTGCACACGGGCAGGGAGCTGGATCAGAAGCAGAGCAGCCGGCACTAGAGCCAGGCACTCTGATAGCAGATGCCCGTGGGTGTCCCGAGCGCCAGGCCCTCCCTGCCGTTTTTTTAGCTTTGGGTCTTCACCTTTTCTCCGTCACCTCTACAATGCAGACCTGTTGTGTTTTGCATGTCTATAAAAACCTCCTTGCATCTGTTTTTGTTAAGAAGGAAGGAGCTGTCGGCACAAATGGCTGTGCTTCTCTGTGAAACCGCTCTTGCTGGTCAGGTCTCCCGGAAAGGGAGTTTCCTTGGGTAGGAGGTGTGCTCTCAGGATGCCCCCTGGAGGGCAGAGAGGGAAGCCGCCTGGCAGCTGAGAACAGGGCCAGTGTTGCAGGCCTGCCAAGGCTGCAGTGGGCCCCAGGAGCTCTGCAGCTCAGACTGCCCTCAGGGCCATGCTTTGGACAAGGAGGGGGCTCTCATGCGCTCCAGCCCGGGGCAAAGCTCAGAGAGGCGGGGCAGTGAGGGCTGGCAGGCGGCAGCAGCCCAGATACACTGGGACTGAGAACCCTGGCGTCCCTGGGGCCCCGGCAGCCAGCTCCTCCCTCTCTGCACAGTGACCGGCCACGGGTGAACGTGCAGAGCAGGCCGGGGGGGTGGGGGGCAGGGGAGCATCGGTTCTTCACCTGGAAGCGGGGGCACTGAAGCCTCCTGTGATCTTTGAAAGCGGTGCCCCTTCTAGAGCTTGCGTTGAAAGCTGGCGCTGCAGGCGATGGCATTGGGGGTGGTTAGGTCTGCGGCCTCCTTCTGTGCGCGTGGACTGGGGCCTTGCTATAGGGACTGGCACTCTTCTGGCTGTGAGGACACAGCGCTTCTTCCCTCCTGCTCCTCGAGGATGCAGCGAGAGGCGCTCACTAGTTGAGGACGCCTTCATCTTGCGGGATACGTTGCTGTCCTCTGTCCGGTGGATGGGATCGGTTACAGCAGCTCGAACAGACTGAGACACCGTCACTGCAGAGGATTTGCGAAGGCTTTCAGATCCTACACCGGAAGCCCTTGGCACAGGGTGTGCCACACAGATTCTTAGTGAACGGCAGCACCATCACTCTCTCTCTCATGCCACACAGAGCTTAAGGGATCAGCGTTTCCCAGTTGAGTCACTTTGTTGCATGATTTGACTTTGCATGAGGGTAGTTATGGCAACCATTTAGGTTAAGAAATACAGCAGTAACAATTTGGAGCAAGCACATCTTAATACTGAGAGCTGAAACGTAGCAAAATTTCTCTAACAAATTGATGGCAAAAGAAACTGACATCAGATATTCCAGGTGAATTATTTAAAGGTCTCTAACATGAAGTTTTTGTGTGTGTGTCTTTTGAGGCTTCAGAATGAGGGATTATAAGAAGCTGGAGCAGCAGGTGCAGCTTTGATATTCCCTGGCTGTATTGTGGACTTAGAACACTTGTGTGACCCACTTTTTTCCATCAGGCACTGTGAAAGAGAACAAAGCAGAAAACCAGGAGATAAAAATAATGGTGTCTAAGACAAGTGAAAGAACTCAAAAAAGGAGATTCTTAGAGCTAGAAAATTGAAAGATAAGGGAACCATTAAAAATTTTGTTATTTATTTGAAAGGCATGGTGACACACACATATATTAACACAGAGAGAGAGAGAGAGAGAGAGAGAGAAAAGAGCAAGAGTGAGAGAGAGAAAGAGAGGAGAGAGGAGAGAGGGAGAGAGAGGGAAAGAGAGGGAGAGGGAGGGAGAGAGAAGGAGGGAGAGGGAGAGGGAGAGGGAGGGAGAGAGAGGGAGAGGGAGGGAGAGGGAGAGGGAGGGAGGGAGAGGGAGGGAGAGGGAGGGACGGAGAGGGGGAGAGATCTACTATCTGCTGGCTCACCCTACAAATGGCTGTAACAGCCCGGGCTGCGCCAGACTGAGCCTGGAGCCGGAAACTGCCCTGCGTCGCCCACATGGGCTGCAGGTGCTCAGGCACTTGAGTCTTTGCTGCTGCTTTCCAGGCACGTGCGCAGGGAGCTGGCTCAGCAGCAGAGCAGCTTGGACTACAACTGGCGCTGCGATACGGGCTACAGGTGTTGCAAGCTGTGGCTTCAGATGCTGCACCACATGCCCGCCCCATGATACATTTCTAGATGAAATATTTTTAAAAAGTTAAGTGTAGGGAAACTAAACCCGCAAGTTCAAAACCAGAAAAATAATGCCAAGTTAGAAAAAATGAGAAATAATATTTAGGATGATGTAAAATAAAAATAAAGCACAAAGGTATTTGAAATTATTTTTAAAAAACTTTTACTTAATAAATATAAATTTCCAAAGTACAGCTTTTGGATTCCAGTGGCTCCCCCCCCCTTAACTTCCGTCCCACCCGCACCCCTCCCATCTCCCGCTCCTTCTCCCATTCCATTCACATCAAGATTCATTGAAATTATTTTTTAACAATGAAGATATAGATGTAGGACCAGAAGAATTGCTTTATACATATAAGATTGGCATAAATTAAAACCCAAGATAATTTGTTTAAGACCACAGAGAAGCTATTTACATGTGTTCATTTTATTAAATGATTTCAAACTGAGTGCCTGGTCCTTTAAGGGCATTTGGTACCCGTTACCCACAAGGTGGATGTACCCAGAGGATGCAGGTGAGGGGCGGAGTCACAGCATTCAGCTCCTGTAGGTAGTGGAGCCGGATTCAGGAGAGCAGGTGTCTGGGTGTGAAGCTGCGCTAGTGTGTTATGTGTGGATTGTTGGTGCCAGTGCACAGAATCAGAGTGGCTGAAGCTTGGAGCCAGGAGTGTGCCTTCACACACAGGTGCGAGGCCAGGCTGGTGTCCCCTGAAGGCTGAGGACCTCAGACCGGGGAGGGGAATCCCCCGGTGACAACCCTGTGCTGCACGGAGCATCCGAGAGGCACTGAGCAAGTCCCGCTTGTGTCTGACAATCAGCTGCCTCCAAGCTGTGACTGACAGGGGAAGAGAAGACGGCTAGGGCTGCTGATGGCACTGTGGACCACTCTGTGGAGTGAGCCCCAGCATGACAGGTGATAGCATTAAAGCTCCAAGGGGTCCTGGCAGGCTGTGACTTAGGACCAGAGTGGACATGCTGGAAGGTAGCAGGGCTCCGTGTAGAATCTTCTATTTCCATTGATGCACGTTCTGCACAAGGTCAAGATGGAAGAAGGCAAGGTAGTAGGGGTTGGTCAGTGAGGACCAGCAGTTTGGTGGCCAGTGAGCATGGGAGAAGCCACTGGGGTGGACGGAGGCCGTGGTAACACCAGGTGGAGCTGGGGGCGAGAATCTCCTCCGTGTTGGCCGGGTGGAGGTTGCTCCATCTTAAGTACAGAATACGGAGGAACAGCGGCTCAACCAGAGCCAGTGGCCCGGCGGGGAGGGTCTCGCAACCACGCTGAGGAGGGGCAGCTGAGATCTAACCCAGACAAGGTGGGCTTTCCCAGTGCTTGCGGGTACCCGCCATTCACCACGGGGTGAGGCCGGGGTGGATGACCAGGGAGCTCCCGGCCTGCAGAGCGGGGTTTGGCTTAGTGCTCGCCCGGCTCAGTTGGAGGGAGACACAGGTGACCCACAGGTAGGCCCTGAGAGGGAAGTGTGTGGGGAGCACTGGGAGACCAGGGCTGGAATCGTGGCCCGGAGGACAGGGAAGAACCGGGGGCCACACGGCTGTAGTTCTGGCGGAAGCTGGGGCCAGCGTCGTGGGCACTGGATGAGGTGAGGGGATCTGGTCAGCGGATCTGCTGGCCTGGGTGTGAGGGTCTCGGCCTTCCTGTCCTCCCTCAGGAGTTCCTGGGTGGTTGCGGGTCTCTGGTCGCCACCGTATCCGAGGGTTGAGGAGGCTGCACATTTGGCAGAGAGCGTGCATCACGAGGAGCCAGCCCTGCCAGGTCCTGGCTGGGCAGTGACGGATCTGGGCCGCCCAGGGAGCCAGCAGGGAAGACTGGTGGATGCCGCAGGCTCTGGCGGGTGTTCTGCGTGCAGGGGCCGGAGGCTGGGCTGGGGGCTCAGGCGCCCTGTCTGGCAGCGATGGAGGCGTCCGAATTTTAACAGAGGAGTCTCTGCTGAGAACCCTCAGGGCTCCAGGGTGCTTGGTCAGGGGGATCTGGGAGCCGGGTCTGCCCGGGCTGCTCTACCAGACCGTTCAAAGGCCAGCTGCAGACCAGTCCCAGAGGCTGCACAGGCTGCGGCTGCGGGCTGCCGGCCGCTCTGCTGGGAATTCTGTCTCTGGGTGGAGTGGGGACCATCTTAGCAACAGGCAGGATGAGGACAGCTATAAAAGCAGAGGGGTCTCGAAGTGCGAGGACTGTGCCGCCTCTGTGAGGGCTCTGATGGGACCTGCCTGGCTTGCCGAACTCCCCCTTAGCAGCCGACTTCCCGCTCTGCAAGGGCACCCTAGGCGAGCAGCCACCATTTTGATGGTCCCATCATGAGCCCTTTGGGGCCATGGTGCTTCTCCAGCGTGGAGGAGAGAGCTGGGTTTCAGCCTCCCCTGGCTGGAAGCTCACTTCCATGCCTTCCCAGCGCTGTGTCCAGGCAGGGGCTCCCTGCCCCTGAGCCTCGGGCCGCTGTCACGCTTACTTCCGGTTTGTTGTGGGTTCTCTGGGAGGGCATCAGTATCACGCAGCCAGGGTGCTTCCCTGATGCCGCCACTTGCATCACCGCCAGCACCTGTTGTTCTCGTCCCCTGGCCCAGGCAGGGCTGCCGTGCAGGTGTGGCCGTCAGGGACATCCCGAGCGAGCGCATGGGCGCACGCAGAGGGCCGGCTGCTCGGGAGATCACTCAGCCGGGTCTTCCTGGTGGGTCTGTGGATTTATTGCAGGATATACAGCAGCATGTAAACTCGTGGGGTCACAGCCCCAGCCCGGGCCACTGGTGACTTCCCTGGTGTTGCAGCTGGCACAGACAACGCTGCACAGGGTCTCCAGACGGGTGTGTGTGGCTGGCACCTGGCACAGTAGCTGCTTGCTGTGGGCAGGGCAGGTGCTGCTTCCCCAGTCTGCTGATGGACCTCAGGTTTGTATACTTGCTTTTTTTTTTTTTTTAAGATTTATTTGAAAGAGTTACACAAAGAAAGGAGAGGCAGAGAGACAGAGGTCTTCCATTTGCTGGTTCACTCCTCAATTGGCTGCAATGGCCAAAGCTGTGCCAATCCGAAGTCAGGACCCAGGATCTTTTTCTGGGTCTCCCATGTGGGTGCAGGGACCCAAGGACTTGGGCCATCCTCCACTGATTTCCCAGGCCACAGCAGAGAGCTGGACTGCAAGTGGAGCAGCTGGGACTCGAACTGGTGCCCATATGGGATGCCGGTACTACAGGTGGCGGCTTCGCCTGCTATGCCATAGCGCTGGCCCTATATACTTGCTTTTTAAAAAATTATTTTTATTTATTTGAGAAGGAGAGAGAGATCTTCCATTTGCTGCTTCATCCCCCAAATACTTAAAACAGTCGTGTCTGGACCAGGACCAGAGCCAGGAGCCAAGAACTCCATCCAGGCCTCCCATGTGGGTGGCAAGGGACCAAGTACTTGAGCCATCACCTGCTGCCTCCCAGGTGCACTAGCAGGAAACTGGAGCAGAAGCTGGGTGGGGCTTGAACCCAGGGATTCCCATACGGGACGTGGTATCCCCAGTGGCATCTCCACTGCTGTGCCGAGTCCCTGCTGCCTACTCCTCTGTAATGGCTTTGAGAAACTGGATTGAGTGTTTTCTGTGAGAAACAGGCAAGATTACAGGATGCTTTGTCATCTCTGGTGATTTTTTTGGGAAGAGTTGTGACTTCAAATTTGGTGGCAAGCTTACTTCGTTCATGCTGTGTGTTACGACTGCCGATTATTAGTTAGCAAAGACTAAGACTTAGAACATCAGAATTAGATAAATTTTCTCACTATTTTAGCATTGTAAGTGCTTCATTGGCGATGAATCAGTATTAACAGCCTTGGGAAACAGTCCTTTCCCTCCCGCCTTCTTTCCCTCCCTCTGTCATGCCTTTAGCTTCTATTGTGTGCGGCAAAGGGTTGGAATACACAGACCCATGTAACTGAGAATATTTCTGCCTGTAGCCATTTGTCTTTCCTGGTTTTTCTTCTCTCCACAGACTGGGTTTGTAGGTCTGGAGCCCATTTCCATAACTGATTAAACCAAGCCTAGATAGCTTGTGACCCATTTTTGTTAGACGTTTCTCTCTCCCTCATCCACTGCCATGGCAATTAGGACGTTCACTCTAGCCTGGCTAACGATGCTCAGATTAAGCTCTGGAATGGCAGCCATGAGCTTTTTGGCAACGCCTGCAGCCTACATAGAGTCGAGCCCTCTCCTCTGTGGAAAGTCAGTGCTGGCGTTCTGCTGCCACGAGGGAACGGATATGCACTTTGCAATTTTTGGTCGACGGCTTTTTAAGGCCAGAACTGTAGCCTGTGCACACCGCCTTAGAAGCAAAGTGTGACTATCGCGGTAACGATCACTCACGCTCCGTAACGTGGCCATGCTCCAGCTGGTGATGTGGCAGCAGTGGTAGGGAGGGACAGAGGGAGACGGAACGGTGGCTGGAACGGCCAGCAGCTGGCCGTCCCCAGCAGCCCTGCGGCATCCAGGTAGTCAGGAAAATGTCAGCTCAAGTTGTTCTGTCATTTCTCGAAGAAGCCCAAGTGAAGTCCTCATGATGCAGGCTTAGTGCAGGGGCCAGCCAGTCACGTCTTCCCTGACCACACAGCACGCTGTCCCTGGACCAGGGCTCGAATCCAGGGCGGTTTACTGAGGAGTTGTGTGACAGTCTTAGCTGTTACGGCCGTGCTTCTAAAATGTAAAAGTGAGCGTGATGATTCTTGCCTCAGTGCCCTTTGAAGATTATTTGTGATAATGCCTGAAGTTCTGGGCACAACCACTGGCAACCTTTGTTGAGTGCCTACTCCATGATTTCTACACGTATTTTACACCTCATTCCCCTCTCCTGAGTTAAACTTTTTTTTTTCAAGTATTTATTTTCCAAGGCAGAGAGACAGAGATGGGAGGGAAGGGGGAGAGATATAGAGATAGAGACAGAGACAGAGACAGAGATAGACATAGAGACAGAGATAGCTCCCATTTGCTGGCTCACTCTCCACATGTCCACAGCGGCTGGGGCTGGGTCAGGCTGAAGCTGAGAGCCGGAGCCAGGAATGAATCTGGGTGTCTCATGTAGCTGGTGGGGACCCAACTATTTGAGCCATGACCTGCTGCCTTCCCGTGTGCACTGAAGGGGATCGGGAATTGGCAGTGGGGCCAGGAGCCTGCCCCAGGAGCTCCGATACGGGATGTGGGCATCCCAGGTGAGATCTTGACTTTTGGGTCAAGTGCCTGCTCCTCGATGAGATGCTTACTTCCCTTTAACTGATGAGAAATCAGAGAGTGAATGGTTGTTGCTGTTACACACTCGGTACAGAGATGGGCTCAACTCTGTCTGCAGTGGGCACGGTGTAGGCTTTGTCACCCTCCACAGGCTGGTCTTTGCAGTAGTTCAGCTCTTTGCATGAGCGGTTTTGACAAAGACTGAAAGAAATGGTTTCTTCTTTTTACATTTTTAGATATGTGAATTGAATGGAAACCGAGGCATACAGTACTGTGTGGTGGCACCTTGGGTGCCCTCAGTTACACGATTCCAATGCATAACGCAGGAGGGAAGGCCTTGCTACATCTGCCAGCATTCCCTTTCTTAAAAGCCATATGCAAGGCTGGCGCTGCGGCTCACTAGGCTAATCCTCTGCCTGTGGCGCTGACACTCCGGGTTCTAGTCCTGGTCGGGGTGCCAGATTCTGTCCTGGTTGCTCCTCTTCTAGTCCAACTCTCTGCTGTGGCCCGGGAAGGCAGTGGAGGATGGCCCAAGTGCTTGGGCCCTGCACCAGCATGGGAGACCAGGAGGAAGCACCTAGCTCCTGGCTTCGGATAGGCGCAGCACGCCGGCCATAGCGGCCATTTGGGGGGTGAACCAAGGAAGGAAGACCTTTCTCCCTGTTTCTCTCTCTCACTGTCTAACTCTGCCTGTCAAAAAAAACAAAAAAAAAAAAAAAAAAAAAAAAAAAACCATATGCATGACTCCATGATTTACCAGTTCTGTATGAGGGTAGCAGTTCAAAAAGTCTATGGAAAATATAATTAAAGAGAAGTTGGTTTTAGTGCGAAATTTTTAATTTTGGTGCATAGTTTTTTTTTTGTAATGCACATCTGTGAACTTTGTGGGGTTGCCTTGTGCTCTGCTTGCTTTAGCAGTCTGCTTGTGTGTGTATGTCTGGGTGTAAACAGACACAAGGTTTGACTTCCTGCAGGGTGACTGTGGGATGCTGGCAACGTCCTGTCCTGACTACCGTAGCTCCAGGCCCTCTGTGCTCTCGGCAGGGGCACCTGTCACAGAACACAGCACCAGAATCAAGAATTGCCCCCGGAGTCCAGGACCTAATCCACAGTGCACTCTCTGGTCTGTGGGCTCCCCAGAGGGGCCCAGGGCCACCCTGGTTTTCAAGTCTCATGTCTTGCTACTCTCCTGCAACCCAGTACCGTTCTTCAGCCTTTATCTTGTTTCTGACGGGAATGTTGAAGAGTGTAGGGCAGTTATTTTGTAGACACCTCTTGATGTTGTCGGATATTTCCTTGTGATTAGACTTGGGCTCTGGGCTTTTGGGCAGGAAACCCTAGAGCGGATGCTGTGTCTTTCTCAGGAGACCCTGGGTGCTGGTGATGCTGACTTCCAGCACTTGGTTAAGCTGGTGCCTGCCAGGTCCCTCCGTTAAAAATTTCCACCTTTTCTCTGTATTTAGGGAGTAACTCGTGGGGAGGTTGGTCTGTGGGGTTGTGTGTATCTTGCTCCTCATCAAATGTTCACTTGCACGTGTCCTTCCTTTATGGGCATTAGTGGGCACTCTGCCTTAAGGAAGTGTTTTCCCTCGTCCTCCAGCTAGTTAATTATTTAATTCTATCACTGCGGGCTCATGGATTCTTATTTTAGTCGATGATTCATAATTCGTTCCTACCGTGATTTATGTGGGTGCCTGAACTGTCTTGCATTTGGTCCGCGGAGGTCTTCCCCGGCTCTGTCTTGGCATGGGCTCTTGCTTCTCCTTGAACAAACCCTCGCTCTCCAGCACAGCACAGGCTGCTCTCGTACTTGCTCTTTGTCCTCCAGGAAGTGCTCGTTTTCTTGGAGGAGCTTCGGGTGTTTTTAGGGAGAACGCCACACCGAAGTGGTCAGGGAGGTCCCAGTGCTGCTGGCTCCCAGCACAAACACCCGCAGTGTGCAGAACCAGGAGACAGACACGCGTGTGCTCCCTGTGCACCTGTAGCTTAACAAGTAGGAGTTGCTTCCGGTGTCTCCAACTCGGCGTCAGTGCCGCAGGGTTTTTGTTGTAGTTTTCTATCTGTGTTTGTCAGCTGCTTCTCCAACAGTAAAAACCTGGCTCCTGCTATCCCAGAATACTGAATCAGAATACACAGGAACTGTTCCAGAGATGTTCACCCATTCCACTGCCTGTGCACTATTGTCCACCTGAGGATAAAGATTATGTACCATGAAAGGCATCAATCTTGACTCCAGCCTGTTGAGCTTTGACAACTGCATACGCTTGTGTAGTGCACAGTTCTGTGATGATTATAGCCATTAAACAATCCCACAAAGTCCTCTTGTGCCCCTTTTGAGTTGATCTCCTTTTAAACCAATTTAAAGATTTGTTTCAGGATAGTCCTCTGCTTTATAAGTGGAATTACAGAATAAACACTTTTTGTATTGCATTTTAAACTCCTCTAGAATTTTTAGAAATTTCAGTCAGTACTTCTCTTTTCACTTTTACTAACACGTCACTTGCATATTTTTACGGGGTATGCATGCAGCATAAACTGATAAACCAGGCTTTCTTCTCCAGCAGTTTTTAGAGTGCAGACCTGTGTGTTTTTCCTAAATCTCAGTGATTCTCTTCCTCTGCAAATAGAAATCTGCACCTGTTTAGCCAGGTGCAGAAGGAATCACTGAGAGACAGAACTGGCCACAGAAGAACGGGGTCCTCTTGATCTTAAATGGAACACTCTTGGACGTCCTGGAATTAGTTTTTATAAGCCCTAGTGTAAAACTAATTGCTTCCCACCCCCCACTCCCTCAACTCTGCCTTTCAAGTAAATCTTTAAAAAAGCGAATTGCATGGTGAGCCTGTGTGGGACTCCTGTGCTGTTGAACCTTCAGATTCCCCAAAGCCACGTAAGTCCTCAGGCGTTCGTTACTCATTTGGAATTAGTTATTGGCACCTCTCACTTGTTGGAAAGCAAGCAAGAGTCTTATTCAGCCAGAGCTTCATGGATTCCATTTCCAGTGCTCCACTGTTCTTTGGTGTAGACCCAAGTTCCAGTGTGATATTGTTAAGGACTTGGTGTTTTTGGTTGAAACCCTAACTTCCAATACGATGGCATCTGGAGCTGGGTCCCTTGGGAAGGCAGTGGGCTGTGAGGGCAGGACCCTGGTATGCTGGAAATCCTACAACTCTAAGGAGAGAAGTCTGAGGGCTTTCTCCCCTCTCCACCACGTGAGGATGTAGCGAGAAGTGGCATGGCTGTAGGCGGGGAGAGGGTCTGCCCTGGGTTCCGAGCACGCGGGCTTCCTGGGCGTGGACAGCCAGCCCCAGAGCCAGGACATCGTCCTCTGTCTCAGCCGCCGAGGCCGTGGGATTTTGTTGTGACAGTACACACAGACTGAGACAGACATCCTATTTTTTCTGCCTGATATCTTCCTTTAATTCTTCTTATTGAATAGGCATGCAGGCAATGATTTCCCTGTTTGTTTATCTCGAGAAGTCTCCACTTCCCTGTGGTTTCTGGAAGTTACTTCTGCTGGGAATGGAAATCTGGTTGGCACTCGGCTTTGCAGCGCTTTGAAGATGCCACTCTCTCGTCTGAGGCGTCAACAGTTTCCACCAGAAGGTGGCTGTGGGTCCCCTCTTGGGTCCTGTGTGTAGAATGTACCTTTTTTCTCTGGTTCCCTTCAAGATTTTTGGTTTTACGTTTTCAGTAATTTGAACACGAAATACCTCTGAGGAGTGCAGAGGGAAACAGAAGCCGTATCTTTCTTGGAGGTGGCCAGAGCATTCGCCTCTCAGATGTTTGGTGGGCTTTGTGCCCTGACCGGGGTGTCCTTTCCCAACCTCTCGTCCTCCTCCAAGGCAGCTCTGCAGGAACCACAGCAGGAAGAACCCAGGCTTGGCTTTGCGCTGTGCGGCCGCCATCCTGAAACAAGTAGTAGCGTCTGACCGCAGGACCCCATGCATGCATTTTACTCTGGCTGGCCTGGGTCCTGGGGATGGGATTAACATCTCAGGTGGGACTGTGGGGAGTTGGAGGGGGTATCATCTGCTTGTCCTGGGCAGCCGGAGGACACAAGGAGGCAAACCCATCCCTAAGGCAGAAATTCCAAGAATACCGCTCTTCAAGGCCTTTTGTTTGTGTGATCAGTTAGTGGTCAAGTGAATTTCAGAAGTGTGTGAAGGGAAGTCGAATAGGTTTCCTTAGAAGAGAATTTCTGTTATTCTGATGAGCGGCACTGTGATAAAACACAACTGGATTCTGTCTGCTGCATTTCTAAAACTCATTTGCCTGTAGCTACTCGTGTGTGTAGCCACAAATGTTCTCCGGATCACAGTTTTGGAACGGAGTTTGGCACATGGGGGCCGTAGTCTTAGGCTCCCAGGGTGATGAGCGGACTCCTGCCAGCAGCATTGGGAGCGAGGCTGGTGGGTTGTTTCTCAAAGGGAGGAGAGGGTGATTTTTCTCCATGACAGACACAGGAGAGGGCTTGGTTTTATCTCCATCCCTGCTCCTAAGTGCCTCCCAGGTGCTATCGTACACGGCTTGTCCTCTTTAACATCATCTGTCAACCTACACCTTAGTCCTTTTTCACCCTTATGACTGATGAGCACACGCCTGTGAAGTGACACGTGTGAACTTCAGTGTGCATGTCTCCGCCTGGACGCTTGGAGGAACAGCTGTCTACAGGTCTCAGAAAGGGGAGACTGGCCTCCCTGCTGCTGGCACACACTGCATTTGTTACTGAGGGAGTGGGAGCAGTGACCAGTCTGCGTCGCTTCCTGTCCAGGGAGCCCTGGGCACAGCATGGTCTGCATATCCCATTACTCAGCCCTCGCTGTGCTCATTACGTGTTTCTCTCTAAAGGAACCATCAGCCTTACTCTATAAATCAGCTGGAAAATGAGCTTGTGCCTGGTACAAGGAGACTGCCAAGTGTGCTCAGACAGGGATGGGGGTGCCGGGGCGGGGCACCAGGAACCGCTGAGGCTTAGTGCAGTCAGAGGGCGGGGGCCAGGGAGACCGCTGCTTTCAGAGCGTGTTCAGTGTCCAACAATGATGTGGTTTCAAGACTGCTCAGTCACTATATGACAAATGAAAATAACTCCACCTTTCTACGACTGTGGCTTGGCATGGGTTAGATCTAAGACTGAATGTTCCAGATAATTCCAGTGACGCAGGAGGCCAGCAGCTAAGGCAGGCTGCCCTGACACAAACTTTAGAGAAAGCCGTGTTGAAAACTCACTCCGAGTCTCCGGGTCCGCCCTGAGAAACAGCAGGTGTTTGTTCCGCCTTCCTTCTTCCCCGTCCTGGTGATGTCATAACTCACCTCCTCCTTGAGACCGCACTCTTGTGCCCTTATTCTGTTGATGCCATTTCACTTCATGATCACTGCAGCTTTTAACACTTTTTGGAGAAGAACAGTTACTGAAGAGCAGGCAGTCCTATAAATGTTCCACAAAGCTCCAGCAGTAATCATTCTGTGTCCTGTGATTTAAACCAATGGTGCCCTTCATGGGATGGCTTCAGGAATTAACCTGGAGTTTTTCTTTTTTTTAAAGATTTATTTATTCATCTGAGAGGTAGCGTTATAGACAGAGATAGGAAGAAACACACAGAGAGGTCTTTCATCCACTGGTTCACTCCCCAAATGGCTATAATGGCCAGAGCGGGGCTGATCCGAAGTCGGGAGCCAAGAACTTCTGGGTCTCCCACGTGGGTGCAGGGGCTCAAGCACTTGGGCCATCCTCCGCTGCTTTCCCAGGCCACAGAAGAGAGCTGGATTGAAAGAGGAGCAGCTGGGATACGAACCTGTGCCCATATGGGATGCTAACACCACAGGTGGAGGCTTAGCTTGCTATGTCACAATGCCAGCACTATAACCTGCAGTTTTCTTGCCGGTGAGACTTTACAGTTCAGTTTTGCCTAATTCCAAATTTTCCAGTGCTTTATTAATAAACAGCCAGTGCTTAGAATGCACCACTAACATTTTACTCTGCTTTAACACATATCCCGATTGGTGTTCTTTCTCATCCTTCAGTCTGAATTTTTCAACACATTTCAGAGTAAACTGTAATCAGTCCCTTCCTCCTGTACTCTGCAGTATTTGTTTACTCTTACTTTTGATAGCAAATTTACATGCAAAGAAATGCACAGATGTTAAGTGTACAATAATTCCCCCCTTTTTGGTGGGGAGTTTATTCTGAGATGCTCATTGGGTGTCTAACCACAGGAAGAACTGAGCCCTAGATGTACTATGTTTTTTCTCATATTTAGACAAAATCAATGTCCATTTCATTTTATTTTTTAAAGATTTATGTATTTATTTGAAAAGCAGAGTTACAGAGAGCCAGAGGCAAAGGGAGAGAGGGAGAAGGAGAGCGAGAGGGAGAGGGAGAGAGAGAAAGAAAGAGGGAGGGAGGGAGGGAGGGAGGGAGGGAGGAAGAGGTGTCTTCCATCCACTGGTTCATTCCCCAAATGGCTGCAACAGCTGGAGCTGAGATGATCCAAAGCCAAGTGCCAGCAGCTTCTTCCAGGACTCCCACGTGGGTGCAGAGGCTCAAACACTTGGGCCATCCTCCACTGATTTCCCAGGCACATTAGCAGGGAGATGGATCTGAAGTGGAGCAGCCAGGATACAAACTGGTGCCCATTTGGGATGCTGGCACTGCAGACAGCAGCTTTACCTGCTAAACCACAGCACTGGCCTCCCGTTTCATTTTAACTAAGTACTTGTCAGCACTGTGCTGGTAACTTCTGCAGTGTGAGACACAGCAGCAAACTAGAATGAATGTCTTTTTCCTTCTTCATAGTTATACAGATAGAAGATTTCTTCTTGTACATCATGGCAACCTCAGCATACAATTTGTTCTGCCTTCTTTATTAAGATGAAGACATTTACTTTTCACTTAAAGGAAGTACTTTATGACTTCTCTTTGGATTGTTGTGTAGAGAACCTCATGATTATTTTAATTGGTATTTCTTTGCTGATTAATAATATACCGTTCTGCAATCCTTATCAATAATTCATATATCTTCTCCTTCAAAGTATCTGTCCAAGTCTATTGCCTGTAGTTTTGTCAGGTCTTCTTCTTATTGAGAGGAATTATTTACATACCTTGCGTGTCAGTACTTTGTCAAACATAACTTTTTTCAAACATCTTCTCTTAGTCTGTGGCTTCCCTATTCCATATGATTTCCCCCCACCAGAAACTTCTTATTTAGGACATACAAACTTCATACATTTCAGAAGTACAACTGTAGGAACATAGTGATTCTTCCCATCCTCACTCCCACTCTCCTTCCTCCTCCTTCTCCTATTCCCATTCTTATTTTTGCTAAGATATTTCCTTCCTTCCTTCCTTCCTTCCTTCCTTCCTGACAGGCAGAGTGGATAGTGAGAGAGAGAGAGAGAGAGAGAAAAGTCTTCCTTTTGCCATTGGTTCACCCTCCAATGGCTGCCGCGGCCAGAGCGCTGTGGCCGGCGCACCGCGCTGATCCGAAGCCAGGAGCCAGGTGCTTCTCCTGGTCTCCCATGGGATGCAGGATCCAAGCACTTGGGCCATCCTCCACTGCACTCCCTGGCCACAGCAGAGAGCTGGCCTGGAAGAGGGGCAACCGGGACAGAATCCGGAGCCCCGACTGGGACTAGAACCCCGTATGCTGGCGCTGCTAGGTGGAGGATTAGCCTATTGAGCCGCAGCGCCGGCAAGATATTTTCAACTAACTTTATACACAAAAGATTAACTCTATGCTAAGTAAAGAGTTAAATAAATGGTATGAAAAAAATAAAATCCGTTCCTCAACAGTTTTTTGATTTCTCTTTTGATTTCTTCTATGATCCACTGTTTATTCAGGAGCATGTTGTTCAGTTTCCTTGTGTTTGCACATGTTCTAGAGATTCTTGAGCTGTTGATTTCTGCTTCATTCCATTGTGGTCAGAGACGATGCATGGTATGATTTCGCTGAGGTATGCTTTGTGGCCTGGCCTGTGGTCTGTCCTAGAGAAAGTTCCATGCACTGCTGAGAAGAATGTGTATTCTGCAGCTGTAGGATGAAAAGTTCTGTAGATACCCATTAGGTCCATTTGGTCTACAGTGTCAAGTGTTGTTTCTTTGCTGATTTTGTCTGGCTGATCTGTCCATTGCTGAAAGAGGGGTATTAAAGTCCCCTGTTACTATTGTGTGGGAGTCTATGTCTCCCGTTAGACACATTGACATTTCTTTTAAATAGCCAGGTGCCCTGTAATTAGGTGCATATACATTTATAATAGTCACATCTTCCTGTTGAATTGATCCCTTAATCATTACATTGTGCCCTTCTTTGTCTCTTTTAACAGTCTTTGTGTTAAAGTCTATTTTGTCTGATATTGGGATGGCTATACCAGCTCTTTTTTTGCTTTTGTTAGCATGGAATATCTTTTTCCATCTTTTCCCTTTCAGTCTGTGTGTATCTTTGTTGGTGAGATGTGTTTCTTGAAGACAGCAAATAGATTTTTTTTTCATTCAGCCAGTCTATCTTCTAACTGCATAGTTGAGGCCATTTATATTCAAGGTGACTATTGATAAGTAATGATTTGGCCCTGCCATTTTTCTATAAATATTACTGTTGTTTACTCTGGATTTCCTTTGTGCTTTTACTGGGAGATTTCCTGTCTTCACCTTCTTTTATAGTGATGACCCTGTTTCTGCGTTTCTGTGTATATCACATCATTAAGCATCTTTTGTAAGGATAGACGAGTGGGTACAAATTCTTTGAATTTCTGTTTGTTATGGAAGGTCTTTATTTCACCTTCATTCATAAATGAGAGCTCTGCAGGGTACAGTATTCTGGGATGACAGATTTTTCTCTTAAGACATGGACTATATGTTGTCATTCTCTTCTAACCTGTAGAGATTCTGATGAGGATTCAGTTGTGAGTCTAGCTGGAGATCCTCTGAAAGTAATCTGGTGTTTCTCTTGTATATCTTTTAGAATCTTTTCTCTATGTTTTACTGTGGAGAGTTTGGCTACAATGTGTTGTGGTGAGGATCTTTTCTTGTCACGTCTATAAGGAGTTTTATGTGCTTCCTCTATTGGACATCCATTTTATTCTCCAGATCAGGAAATTTTTCTATAATTACTTCACTGAAAAGGCCCTCTAATCCATTGTCTCTTTCCATGCCTTCTGGAACTCTTAAGACCCATATGCTGGGTTGTTTGATATATCTCATATATATCTCCAACATTATTTTTTTTTGTTTTCCAATTTTTCTTGTTTTTGGTCTGACCGTAAAATTTCTAGAGAGTTGTCTTCTAACTCAGATATTCTTTCTTCTGCCTCACTGAGTCTGTTGTTAAGGCTTTCCACTGCATGTTTTATTCTATTGAATTCTTCATTTCTAATATTTCATTTTGATTTGTCTTTAAAATCTCAATTATTTCATGGGAAAATTTTCTTTCTTGTCATGTATGGATTTCTTTAGTTTATACACTTGTTTGTGATTACTTCTTAGTAATCCTACAATCAATTTTTTGAATTCTCTTTCTGGCATTCTACTATTTAAGGGTTGTTATGTTCCTTTGGGGAACATCGTCTTCCTTATTCTTGTTTCTTGAATTGCTGCATTTATTTTTAGGCATTTGTGGAGATATTTGTTTGTTTATTATTATTTTTTCCCTGTGATGGCTTTTATCTTTGGGTTATGGCTCTGTGGGTTAGTGGAGTGTCTGCTCTTTCAGTGAATACCCTGAGGCATGTGCTGGGTGTGGCCAGAGAGCTCTGTTCAGTGCTCCCGGGAGAGGGGAGTGTCCAAGGTGACTACAAAATTGGGCGTGGTAATTTTTTTTTTTTTAACCAGAGGAGAGGTTTGATCAACTCTGTTGGTGTATTCTCACACTCCTCTCCTCTCCTCCAAGGAGACCAGTGCCTGGATGCTAGCCCCAGTGAGTACAATATGCATCCGCACTGCCACAAGAACCACACAAAGGATCTGTGCGGTCCATGGTGTGAGCAAAGATCCATTGCAAGGACCTTCACCAGGGAGTCAGGGAGCCCCGACCGTGTGGAGCCACCCACAGGGACTGCCCAAAGTCCCAGCCACACCCTGTGCCCTCACATGCAGCCACAATGTTGTCACAGTCCCAGAACACAAGGCTCCCACTGTCATGAGCACACATGCTCCTGTGTGTCCTCCTAGCCAGACTCTAGCATCTCCTCTTGGCTGATTTCTGGGCACCTGGAAACAAGTTGGTGTTGCTGTTATATATGTTCAAAATGGTGCCCGCCCTCTGTTGGCTAGTTACAGGACACCAGGTGGTCAGAGAGAGAGAAATGCCCCCCTCTTTTTCCCTTCCCTCTAGTTTGGCAGGTATGTTGTCCTTTTTTTTTTTTTTTAAAGATTTATTTATTTATTTGAAAGTCAGAGTTACACAGAGAGAGGAGAGGCAGACACACACACACACACACACAGACAGAGAGAGAGACACAGAGAGGTCCTCCATCCAATGGTTTACTCCCCACTTGGCCACAGTGGCTGGAGCTGTGCTGATCTGAACCCAGGAGCCAGGAGCTTCCTCTGGGTCTCCCACATGGGTGCAGGGGCCCAAGGACTTGGACCATCCTCTACTGCTTTCCCAGGCCACAGCAGAGAGCTGGATCAGAAATGGAGCAGCCGGGACTAGAACCACTGCCCATATGGGATGTTGGCGCTTCAGGCCAGGGTGTTAACCCGCTGCGCCATAGCGCCAGCCCGGGAATGTTGTCCTTCACAGGGCTCCCAGCCAGACTTGTGAGGCTCTTCCCACAGCTTTACTGCCAGTGAGTTGGGCTGCTGCAGTCTGGCCTCACCTCATTCTCTAAAGCTGGTGCTGAGGCTCTCGGCTGCTGGAGGCCTGAGCTGTGTGTGTCCACAACCTCCACATGGATCCACAGTGTCCCTCTGACTTGTGTGGTTCCTTCTGCTGTTTTCTCCCTAACTCTTCCTCTGATTGCACTCTCTCTATCTTATTTATTTATTTATTTTTTGACAGGCAGAGTGGACAGTGTGAGAGAGAGACAGAGAGAAAGGTCTTCCTTTGCCATTGGTTCACCCTCCAATGGCCGCCACGGCCGGCGTGCTGCGGCCGGTGCACCGCACTGATCTGATGGCAGGAGCCAGGAGCTTTTCCTGGTCTCCCATGGGGTGCAGGGCCCAAGCACCTGGGCCATCCTCCACTGCACTCCCTGGCCACAGCAGAGGGCTGGCCTGGAAGAGGGGCAACCGGGACAGAATCCGGTGTGCCGGCACCGCTAGGCGGAGGATTAGCCTAGTGAGCCGCGGCGCCGGCCTTGCACTCTCTCTACCTTATTTTAACTGTCTTCCCCTAGGCTAGAGCAGTAAGCTCCCTCCCTATTTGACCATCTTGGTGTCTCTCTTCCATACAATTTTTAAGGTTCACATAAGAACTAGGAAAGGGAAACATGTTCATATGTTACAAAAATGATAAAAAGCAGATTTATGGCTATTGGGAGCTGAGATTGACATTTGCAGGTAGAAATAATCACTGAAGTGGGGCACTGGAAGATTTAATCAGGGAAATGTAGCCAAAATTTTAGGGGTCTCCTAGGAATGCGATGTACATGTCTGATGTTATTATCTGATTTGAGTTTCCCAGCATGGCTGCTGATCCCAAGGCTCTGAGACTTGCTGAGTTGTCTGGTGTGGTTTAGCTGCAGGTGGAGTACCCTGGCCCTCATAAAGCTCCGTCTGACTGCCATTACCCGCCTGCCTTCCCTCTAGTGAAGGAATCGGCATCTCAAGGGCTCTGTGGCATTGAGTCAATTCCTGGAGGTGCACCAATGAGCGTAGGCTGCTAAACTGAGCCAGACAAGCGAGAGTGAGCACCAGGGACCTTGTTTATGTGGTGTAAGCAGCCCACAGAGACCGCAGTGTCTCCTGAGCAGGGGCATCCGTCCTACTTCAGATCCACCCCACCACTGGCTCACCTTAGGCCTCGAGGCCCTTGGACTGGCGCTTACGCCATTGGCCGTAGTTGTCCTGGGTCTCAGCCCTTTGGGCTCAGGCTGGAACTCGGCGTTGGCCCTCCCGGGTCTCCAGTTTCTGAATGCACGTCTCAGCCTCCCCTGCTGCATGGGCGATTCCTTGTAACAGGAATCTTTCCATGCACGCACGGCCACCCTGGCCTCCCCCGCTGCATGGGCGATTCCTTGTAACAGGAATCTTTCCATGCACGGACGGCCACCCTGGCCTCCCCTGCTGCATGGGTGATTCCTTGTAACAGGAATCTTTCCATGCACGCACGGCCACCCTGTTGGTTCTGTTTCTCTGGAGAACCCTGATGGGTAGCATGGATCAGAATTTCACTCTTTCATGTCTGAACGGTATTCCTCGACAGGCATGCACTGCATAGCGATGGTTCAGAGAGTTCTGGGCCACACGCGGCAGCTGTCCGTTTGTGTGCATATACTCTGTGATGTGAGTACAGTGATGAAGTTGACTAACAATGCATTTCTCAGTGTGTGTGCCCATGCTTAGGTGACGTGTGGCATGTGTGTCTGTGCCTGTGTATAGGTATATGTGTGTATCTCACTTTGGGTTGATCCAGTCATCCCATGAGGGATGTCTGGGCTGTTTGCGTCTCTCGGCTGTGAACGTTGCTGAGCTGGTATCTGTCCGAGGCTCCACTCTGTTTGTGGTGTGTATTTCCAGACATGGAATAAGTGAATCAGAGCACGCTGTACTCAGTGTTTTGAGGACACGTCAGTCTGCTCCACATCCTCTGGATGCTGGGATTGCCCACATGTGGCAGTGGATTCTGACTTGCACTGATTGTGCGTAGGTTTGGGCATAATTTTCAGTGTCAACTTGATTAGGATAAGGAGTGCTCCGATAGCTGTAGGAGATTGCTCTGGATTGCCTTTGTGGGTCTTTTCAGGAGAGGTTCGCATTTAGATCGGCGGAATGAGTAGAAAAGGATGCTCACCTGCACTGGGGAGCATCGTCCAGCCCTTCAAGGGCTCTGGCGAAGAAAAGGGAGAGGAAAGTGGATTTGCTTTCTTCTGGAACTGGTGCACCTCTACGACATCACAACTGCTGGTTCTTGGGTGTTTGGGTTCTGGGACTTCAGATGTGGCTTCAGGGTCTCAGTGGCCTGTGCGTCCCAGCATGTGCGACTCAGACTGCCTCTCCCCACTGACTTTCCACAGGGAGAGGCCGGGTCTTCCTATGTCAGTCAGGGACGGATTAAGCAGGGTCCTGTGGGTACGCCAGGCTGCCAGGGTAGCTCCCACAATTCTCGGTGGCACAGCTCAGCAGGGAGTCATAAATGCAGGTGGACTTTGGCATCAGAAGCCAAGATTCAAATCCATGCCTAGCCCTGCTACCTGTGAAAAAGTGAGCAGGTAAATTGCCTTGCCAAGCCTCAGTTTCTATTAGGTGTGGCTCCTGGCTTCAGCCTGGCCCACCCTGGCTGTCGAACCACTTGGGGAGTGAATGAGTAGATGGAAGACCTCTCTCTCTCCCTTATTTTTATAATATTTCTCTTGGAATAAACAGAAATCTTAAGTAGAAATTGCTTATGAGCAGTTTTAACTTTTTTTTTTTTTTGACAGGCAGAGTGGACAGTGAGAGAGAGAGACAGAGAGAAAGGTCTTCCTTTGCCGTTGGTTCACCCTCCAATGGCCGCCGCGGCCAGCGCGCTGCGGCCGGCGCACCGCGCTGATCCGATGGCAGGAGCCAGGATCCAGGTGCTTTTCCTGGTCTCCCATGGGGTGCAGGGCCCAAGCACCTGAGCCATCCTCCACTGCACTCCCTGGCCATAGCAGAGAGCTGGCCTGGAAGAGGGGCAACCGGGACAGAATCCGGCGCCCCAACCGGGACTAGAACCCGGTGTGCCGGCGCCGCAAGGTGGAGGATTAGCCTATTGAGCCACGGCGCCGGCTCAACATTTGTTTTGATAGAAAAGTTGCACTAGTATTTTTGCCACCCAATGAAAAGGATGAATATCATTCCAAAATACAATGTGGTTAAAGTCGAGAGGAAAACAGGCTTTGGAATCTTTCCTCCAGATACTTAAAGTACAAATCATATTTAATAATGAATTCCTATTTATGAGTTCTAAATTGTGGACTTAGAAAAAATTGTAGATATTTTAAATATTTATATTTATTGCTTGGAAAAATAATGTATATTTGACCACATAGAGCATCTCTTAAGAATTTATTATGAAGATAGTTTAAAAAGTGCTTGCCAGTTGAATTCTGTCTCCCTTCCCCCACACCATCTGGTGAAATGGATACTCCAGAAAAAGGCACCTGTTTGTTTATACTGCGGCTGTGTTCCCCGGAGGTTCACATACCCTTTAGGAAAAGAACAAGATGGGAAAGGATTCATAATTGTGTTCTTTCTATTGGATTTTTTACTCAGGAAAATTCATCATACTTTTATTAGCACATCATTGTATTGTGCACTAATGATAGCATCATGAATGTTTTATATCTCTGTAGTTCCTTCTCTGTATGAAGCCCTTTAAATACATTATGTCACTTTATCCTTCTGCAAACCTTATTACGCATTATCTCATTTTTATTCACCATTTTAGTTCCAAAGAAACAGTTTTGAGGAAGAGAAGCTTGTACATGGTCATGAAGTTTGTAAGCTGAGGAGAGAGGATGCTGACACAGGTAGCCAGACGCTAAATGCACACCCTAGCTTGTTAGTAGACATGTAACCAATCATCTCTCCCATTATGCCAGACATTATGGTGATTTTGTTAACTAGGAAGGGATGAAGGGAAGCAACATGAATGGTTGGCAGAGGAAATGCTGATGTCATAGCTTTCATTGACTCTTCTCCAAAGCCCATCTGCTTCTTACAGAACTCAAGTTCTTCCGTTCTGTGCCATAGGCCAGTGGAAAGTCAGAGGCCATGCCACGCTGTGCATAGAGGGCACCTGACTTCCAGTGTCCTGTCTCATGGCTCACTCGCTGACAGGAGGGAGCAAGGGTGCAAGTTCTAGGAGTTATGAATTGAATAGGACAAGGAAGTCCTCCGAGAAAGAATTGGTTTTTTTTCGGTTGCAAAGTCTCTCCTCCATTTTGATAAAATAGAAGATTCTCCTGTGGGAATATTTTTCATTAACAGTCAATGTTTATTTGTTTAAATCATTCACAGCCATGTTTTAAACAGCACTGCCAAGTAGAGATGCAAATCTAGTTCGGTTAACATCAAGATTTATTCTTCAAAGAAGTCTCCGAAACATTGATTAGAAAGAGGCTGTGATACTTGATGCATCTTAATACGTTAAAAACGACTTAAAAACTTAGCAGTAATTCCCTACAGAACCCTACACTGGACTGATGCGCCTCCATTCGAATTTCTCCACTGCTCTCCACTGCAACATCGGCTGTGGCATCTGTTCCCATCCTCACCCAGCTAAGCTGTGGTTCTCACAGGACTGTCACACACCCATCCCTCCCTCTTGTTTGCTTGCAGTGGTCCCCAACCCATTCTCTAGGCTTGGCCATTCCAGCCCAGGCTCATCTCATTTTGAACCTTTCCCTGTTATTACAGTAAGGATTAATGAGGTAGACCCTGGAATTACATACACTCGTGTTTAGAACCAGGCTGAGCTCTTGGCTGGCAATTTACTCTTCTTGGTTCATTTCTCCACTGCAGAGGGAGGATAATAACAGTATAACAGGCAGGCTTCTACGGGGCTCTCATGATCCCTGCTTCTGGCTTCATGCACCTGCTGTGTCATCCTCTTCCCTTGAGTGTAGGCAGGACCTGTGACATGCTCCCAATCAGCAGACTATGGCACGGTCACAGGACACACAAGATTATGCATCCTGTAATGCCATCTGTACTTACAGTGCCTGCTCTGTTGGGAAATTCTCTTCCATGCTGGCTTTGGAGATGCGAGCTGCCATACTGTGAGCTGTCCCATGGAGAGGGCGACGAATTGGGAGCAGCCGACAGCCAACAGGAATCGGAGGCTCTCAGCCTGGCTATCTGTGGACACTGAGTGCTGCCAACAACTGTAATCTTGGAAGCAGACCCTTTCCCAGCAGAGCCTCAGATGAGAGCCCCGTCCCAGCCCCAGTCTGGTTTGCAGAGGACCCAGAGAAGCTGTGCCTGGACACCTGACCCATAGAACCGTGAGATAACAAACGTGCATTATTTCAAGCTGTTCAGTTTGTAGTAATACTGCCATGCAGCGGTAGATAGCGGCTACAGACAGATCTACCCCGTACGATTTTTGTGGGAATCAAATGAAGTCCTCAGTGCGCAAGAGGCGGCCAACAGTCCACCGCGTTGCCCTCTGTCCTCCTGCTGCCTCCCAGAGCTTCTGACGCACCAGGAGCTGAATCCCTGCGGCACTCCCCAGTGCTGGGAAGGGTTTGGGTTTACGTGCCTCACCTTCCAGCTGGCGTTCTCTTCCCTCTGCAGTCTCTCTCCCTCAGTCTTTGCTGCACTGGCTCCCGCGGCGGGCAGCTCCTGCTCCAAGCTTCCCCATCGGGAGCCCTGGCTCCACGCTCCTCCGCCAAGCAGGACGTAGACTCTCTGAGGCCTGTCAAGTCTGCAGACTTACATCCTGGTCATCTGAAAGCTCAGCCCTATCCACACCTGTGGGGCTTTAGTTTAAGGAAGTATATTTGAAGAGCCAAGTGGGTATATAGCAAGGTGTTCAGTTTCGCTGAAAACTAGAGATATGCAAATTAAAAGCACAGTACTTCACCAGCTTGGCTACAATGAGAAGAGTCACAGTGCACAGTGTTGGCAGACTGGGAGCACACGAAACCCCGTCTCTGGTGGCTGTGGACTCTGATACAGCCGCTTCAAGAAGAGCTCACACCAAACACAGGAGGGTACTTCAAACAGTTCACAGAAAAAATGGACTAAAAGTTATTTTGTTGCAAAAAATTTTTAAAAGATTTATTTATTTATTTGAAAGTCAGAGTTATACAGAGATGAGTGGCGGAGAGAGAGAGAGAGAGGTCTTCTATCCGATGGTTCACTCCCCAATTGGCCACAATGGCTGGAGCTGTGCTGATCTGAACCCAGGAGCCAGGAGTTTCTTCCGGGTCTCCCACATGGGTGCAGGGGCCCAAGCACTTGGGCCATCTTCTACTGCTTTCCCAGGCCATAGCAGAGAGCTGGATTGGAGCAGCCGGGTCTAGAACCAGTGCCCATACGGGATTCCGGCGCTTCAGGCCAGGGTGTTAACCCGCTGTGCCACAGCACCGGCCCCTGTTGCAAAATTTTGAAGGCTTGTTCTATTCTAAGTATTTTGGGCTGCACAAATATTTGGTATTGGTCTGTTGTTTGTAAACAATATAACAAAGATGGCATGAATGGGCCCCTTAAGGATCTACAAGAGGCCCTACAAAAACTCTGTACTGCAAATGCTCTGATTTGCTTTACAGGATTGCCTAGTCCTCCTCTGGTGATAATCTGTCAGTCCCTAGATGGGTGGTATAAAGTCCAGATGCTTAGCAGCTAAAAGACCTCCCTGACCATTTTTTCTTAAAAAGATTTAGTTATTTGATAGAGTTACAGAGAGAGAGAGGGAGGGAGGGAAAGAGAGGGGGAGAGAGAGAGAGAGGAAGAGAGAGAGAGAGGGAGAGAGAGAGGGGGAGGGAGAGATAAGGAGAGAGAGAGAGTGGGGGGGAGGGGGGAGAGAGAGAGAGACAGATTGTCCATCTGCTGGTTTACTCCCCAGATGACTGCGATGGCCAGAGCTGGGCCAGTCAGAAGCCAGGAGCCTGGAACTCTGAGTTTCTAACGTGGGTGACAGGGGCCCATACACCTGGTCCACCTTCTGCTGCTTTTCCCAGGTCATAAAAGGGAAGTGGATTGGAAGTGGAGCAGCTGGGATTTGAATCAGCAGCCATGTAGGATGCCAGCATCATAGGCAGCAGCTTTACCTGCCATACCACAGTGCGGGCTGCAACAGACTCCTTTTTAATACTTTTTTAAAGTACTTTTCTGGGGCCGGCACCGTGGCTCACTTGGTTAATCCTCTGCCTGTGGCATCGGCATCCCATATGGGCGCCGGGTTTAGTCCCAGCTGCTCCTCTTCCAGTCCAGCTCTCTGCTGTGGCCCAGGAAGGCAGTGGAGGATGGCCCAAGTACTTGGGCCCCTGCACCCACATGGGAGATCAGGAAGAAGCACCTGGCTCCTGGCTTTGGATCGGCGCAGCACACTGGCCGTAACAGCCATTTGGGGGATGAACCAACAGAAGGAAGACCTTTCTCTCTGTCTCTCTCTCACCGTCTATAACTCTACCTGTCAAATAAAAAAAAAATAAAAAAAACTTTCTATTGAGGTATAACTTGTAAAGTGCACGCATTTTAATGGTGCAGCTCAGTGGGTTTTCCACACTTGCCATATATACTTTTGTCACCACCACACAGATCCATATAGAAATTTCCGGCACTCCAGTATGTTCCCACAGTCAGTGTGGCCCCAAAGGTGACTCTGATTCTGACTTTTCCCACAATCAGCTGGCTTTGTTTGCTGTTGAATTTCATGCACTGGAGGTCGTGTTTTTCTTGGTACTGTCCTCTCCCTCAACGTGATGTGTGATGGATTCATTCATGTTGAGTGTCATAGTTCATAGTTTCCATTGAAATCTGGGATTCCACTGTATGACCGCATGTGCCGTAGTTTATCCAGTCTTCTTTGATGAACATTTGGGATTTTCTTCCAGCTTGAACTAAGGGCAGTAAAGTTGCTACCTGCCTTCCTAAGCACACTTTTTGGCATACGTGAATGCACATTTCTCCAAGTCAGACACCAAGGAGTGGAGATGCTAAGGTATGTGAGGGAGCGTCAAGTTCATGGAAAATGGGATTAAAAGACAGATTTGCTTTAGTGCAAAAATCAGAAATCCATGGCCAGCTTGTCCATCAGGTATTCCATGAACGTCTGGAAGCCCCCGTCCATTTTGCAAAGTGGGCTCCTGAGGGCCAACCTGACTGAGAATCCTGTCCACAGGGAAAAGGAAGCAGAAGCCAGTTCTCAGGGGCATGTGCAAATCCACTGGGAACTCTTAGGATAATAGGAGCCCCTGAGTGTCTGTTTCCTTGCAAACTCCAAGTAGCAGAACTGCGCTAATGGATCCAGGCATGTTCCTTTCCACTGCGCGGCGAGTTGGCGCCGAGGGGTGGACTCCTTGGCTTGCTGTTACTGTTGCTTTCTCATTCCCTGACTAACTGCGGTGAGGACGCAAGCGCCTCTGGAGCTGGCATCATGGTGCCATTAGCATGTTTTGCACACTTTATTGCTAAGCAACAATTAGCAGTGTGAATCCTGCCTTCTGTGATTTCAATTTGGGCTTCACACATGGAATTTTGCTTTCATCTTCACAACACAGCCAGAGTGTTCACTGTTGAGCTAAAGCTGTTTGAGGAGAACCTGTGAGAATAGATTGAGAAGGGAACAGCAGGTGCTCAGCCAGTCAGCTGAAATGTTATTTATGAGAGAACCTTCTCTAATTAGATACCCAATAATATGAAAGTAATGCTAAAGGTTGGAGATAAATTCAAAGCAATTCAATTTGGCCTTAAGGGGGAACTGATAACAGTAGAATAATTACAAAAATTCTGAAAGAGCAAACTAAAGGTCTACAGGAAAAGGGAAAAATCTTTTGTCAAGAAAATTTCTCATGATGATAATAATGAAAGGAAATGTTTTCCTTCCAAGCTCATGCCATGCAGAATTCTTTCACTGAGTTAATGGAATATTATAAAAACTTAATGGCAACCATAGATCTACAAGAAGAAATAAGTAAAAGAGTAGAGGAAACAGGAAAAAAAAACCCCAGGAAACAAGCCCCATTAAATGACATGTAATCCAGTTCTTCTTTACCCGGATGAGAAATGACCGTGTTTTAGCTTAGACATCCCTGTTACAAAAGTGTAGCTTCTTGTGAATTGCCAGAGAAGTAAAGTGGTCAACAGTTAAGAATTGTAACTATAGAAATGCGCTTATTTTTCTACATTTATAAGAATATTGTTTAAAAAAACTCTCACCAGTAACCATGTTCGCCACCTCACACTAAAGCAGACAGAAATTGTGGTTAAATTGTAGTTTAAAGAAAACAGGTGGACATCTTCTTCTTTTCGCAACAAGAGGTCTGTTCTGCTTCTCTTGCTAGAACGTTCAAGACAAAACCAGGGAGGATGATGGCAGAGAGGCCCCACCCTGAAGGGGAGAGAACATTCGATGCCTGCTTCTCTCTGGCAGCTCTGGGAAACACACAGAGAAACGTTGTTTTCGGTGGCACGAGGATTTGTAGGGGTTTAAAATTTTGTAGTTAAGAGCTATTGGTCCTAGATAAACCATATTCTCTCACAAGGTAAGAAATTCTTTGAATAAGAGACTTTTACTAAAAATTCTGTTAATTTTTGCAAGCATGTGGTTCTACTTTCAATAGAGATTTCTCAAGTCTTTGGCTCTGGCTCTGTTGATCAAAATCTGAGGCTACCTCTCTTCACTTCCATTCAGTTTGACATTTATTGGATTTGTTACGAAACCTCCATGCACTTATCTGGATAAATAAAAAGCCTCTTGTCCTCAATGGACACGGGGCGTAATGGGCAGCACAGAGAAGGAAATAAGTCAAGTATCACCAGTCTAAGGATGGGGAGTGGAGTCAGAATAGCCTCCTTAGCTCACTCAGAGGTCAGAAGGTCACGGAAGGAGTCCCCGAGGTCCAGACATGTGACAAGCTTGAGTTTTCTATGAAGCTACAAATAATGGCTGTGTAGTTGGTTGCCAAGCATAATTCTGGAGGAGAGGAGTGGGGTGGGAGGGAGGGAAGATGCTCAAACAGGTATTTCCATGGTGTCTTCTACGTCCTGTATTTCCAGAAAATGCTACAGCAAGGACAGATCCATACATTGCAGAAGGGATTCGAAGAGTCTGTCAAATATTTGAAGATGGCATCTTCCACTCCAGGCTAATCCTGGATGTGAATGTCTGTGAATTACCCGCAATCAGCATGTCACGGACCCCAAGGCATCAGAAGGAGAGTGTCCAAGTCGTGCCCACTGGGATACCCTTTGGTTTTATGATCTCTTTTAAAACTGAACCTATCTCTTCAGGGTGTCAGTGGAGCAGAGATGATGTGATCATTGAAAAAGGGCAGTCATGTGATCAGCTGAGCAGTGCACATTCATTGATTAAGAAAGGCTGAAACTGCAGAAATGGAGCGATCCTGAAAGCCTGCAAGCTAAAGATGACTCTCATGAGTCAACACAGGATGTGTTCTTGGCTGGTGAGGAATCTGCTCCACTTGGCCGTTCAGTGATCCAGGTTCCATCTGGTATGTTCTGCCATTCGCTAGGGCCTTGTGGTATTGTTTTGGTTGATATTGAGCAGCGTCCGTGTATGCGTTCCAGCTAGAAAGACAGGAAAAGACAGCCAGGAGAAGGCAGGACCTTCACAGGCTCAACCTGTTGACACCACCTCCAGGTAGGTTCTATTGGCAAGAATGTAGTCATGTGACTACCTTTGCTGCAAAGGAGGCTGGGAAATGTAGTCTAGCTACAACATGTGTCTTGCTACAAGTTGATTATCATGGAGGAAGCGAAGAATGATCTTAATAGACAGCTAGCTGCATTTGTTAGATACCTCTGAACTGAAACTGCTTTCTTCAGACAGATACTGTGTTTATTAGCTCACGTGAAGTTTATAAACTAAAAAGATTTATCACCAGAAATTCTTTTTAGGCTTAAATTTCTTTAGTATGGTTTCTTCCCTCAAAACACTTAATTTTCTATACAAATATCAGAGTAGATATAAACTAAGTGTATACAAGTTCAAATTAGCCTTGAATACTTATCTATAAGAGGGTGCTTTAGAAAGTTATGGAAAATGGAATTAATTTAATTTTGGTGCAAAAATTTTGGGAAATCCATGTAGGGTTTTCAAAGAGTTTGTGGAAATACATACTATTAAAAAACTGCATATGGATTGCAAAATTTTTTGGCACCATAATTAACTTTTCAAATTTAAGAGGCAGAGAGATAGAGATAGAGATAGAGATATAGGGAGAGAGACAGAGAGAGAGAAAGAGAGAAATATTCCTCTATCAATAATGGTTCCCTTCCCAAATACCTGTAATGGCAAGGACTAAAACCAGAAGCCAGGAACTCAGTCAAAGTCCCCTGTGTGGGTTGCCAGGATCCAACCACTTGGTCCACCATCTGCTGCCTCCCAGGTGCGTATATAAACAGGAAGCTGGAATGGGGAGGCAGAGGTGGTCCTCGAACCCCAGCACTCCACCATGAGATGTGGGCATCTTCGTGGTTATTCCAAACAGCAGCCCTCTCCACGGATCTTTCAAGCCCCTCTGTGATTCCACCCTGAACTCCTGCTCAGCGTATACAGCTCCCATCTCACAGCCCGAGTCGCTTTTCCATGTGCTGGAATTGCTCTCTTCTGGGGGGTGGGTAGGGGAGGCTGTTTATTTCCAGGTGTTCATTCATCCATTTACGTGTCTTCCCAAGTTCTGTCCTCCATCTCCAGCTGTTGGCCTGACCTCTGCTCGTGCCCTCGGGGCAGGTGTGTGCCCCACTGGAAAACAGGAGCACTGCGCAGAGACTCCTGTTTTCGGCATCGGCCTGTGGTGGAACCCGTGTTCCCGAGGTGCTGTGGAGGGCCCAGGGAATTCGCTAATGAGCAAAGAAAGTCCTTCTGGGGTAAGATTTGCTGAGGCCAATAAGGAGGTGAGAGGCGCACGTGTGTTGAGTAGTGAGGTCCAGCCCCCCTTTCCTGGCAGCAGAGTCAAGGAGGGGCAAAACAGGGAGGCCCAAGCCGTGGCAAGGATTCGATGTCTCAGGAGTACCAGGGAGCAGCTGAGGCCGTGGTCCCAACAGGCTGTGCAGGCTCGAAGATGTCCAGGGACGGGAGGAGCTACCCTAGCCCCCAGGCCTGCCCTCCCTGAATGAGCCCCGACCCTTTCTGGGGTGGTGAGAAATCTGCAAGAATTATGGAGGTTAAATTTTCTTCCTTCTTGGCAGATTGAGGCTTTCGGAAGCGTAAAAAGTACATTCCCCACAGATCTTGGTTTGGTGACTGACATCCGTGCTGTCTGCAGAGGTGTCATTTATGTCCAGGTCTTCATCATAAACTGTCACGGAGATGGGCTCCCACTCTGCATTTCTCAGAGTATCCGAGCTTCAATTCAGACATTCTGTTGAATCCTGCTAAGTTTAATCTTGCTTGTTTTAACTCATTATTCGCATCCTTTGCAGTACATTTAAAGACTGGTTTTGTCATCTCAAATACTCTGTTTAGCTAAAGAAATGATCAATGTGCCATCTGTTTTGATTGGAATGGTTTCTTTTAAAATTTCTTTTTTCTTATTTGAAAAGCAGATACACACACAGACCTTCCATGCACTGGGTCACTCCCTGAATGCCCGCAGTAGCTGGGAACTCAGTCTGGGTCCCCCACACAGTGGCAGGGACCAAGTACCTGGGCTTCCCTGGGTGCATTAACAGAAGCTTGATCGGAAGTGGAGGAGCTGGGACTTGAACCAGGCATCCCAACATGGGATGCATGCGTCCTAAGCTGCAGCTTAAGCTGCTGTGCCAAACACCTGTCCCTAGAAATGCTGAATAGGCCAGACACAGGGACTGAGCTCTGTGACACTTGGCTGTGAGTCTCATTCCATTTGTGCCATCTCTCAGTTGTTCACTTCTGGGTTTTCATCCCATTTGACTCTGCACAGCTGTACTCTTATCGGACCCACAGTTCCTTTTCTTCATCAAAGACATACGAGTGATGCCACTTACTGCTTGCATGATAGACATGCTTGCCTACCATCTGTTGCTAAAGTGACATGTGACGTGCATGGTGGTGACAGGACGGGTGATGTGAAGGAGCGCGCCTGTGTGGTGGCACTGTCCCGAGGAGGAACACTTTTATCCTCAGGAAGCCCCCAAATTCATGGAGTCAGCCACATACCTACTTACACTTTGTCATTCTGCCTAGTGATAGTTTTCGCTGTAATTAACAGGTTACAAAAATCTGAAAATTATTTTCTCTGGGAAGGGCCGGTGGTCAGATCACAGAATGACTTTCATTTTATGTATTGCATATTTCTGAAACGTTTGAACCTTATACTTGAATTTTGTTTATCATCTGTGCATTTATTCATCCAAAAATACGAAAGACTGTGAGCACTCAGGATGCAGCGGTGAGTCTGTCAGATGTGATTTGCTCCCTCGTGGAACCCAGCATCTGTAGGTGACACTGTGGCCGAGTGGGCAGGAGGAGGGAGAGCATGCTTACAGTCCGAGTGCAGTCTGTGACTGCCTAGCCAGCGACTTTGGCCGAGTTCCTTGAATGAGGGTTACATGGACAAACAACGTGTGTAGCATCTAGCACAGTACGTGTTACACTGTTTTTATTCAGACGAGAATCAGCAGGATACAGACGTGAGTCATCTGTTCATACAAATCAGTGCAAGCTGGTCACTGGGCTAGCTACTTCCTGGAGTGGTCCGAGGCAATGCAGGGGTGCGGGAGACAGCAGGTGGGGTCCGATCTGGTCAGGGACGCTTCTGTAGAAGGGACGAGTGAGCTAAGAGATGAGTTAATTATCAGAAAAAGCAAGACAGATGTTAGAATCCCTCCTGGGCGATCCCTGGAGGTGTCTTGCAGTAGGCAGCACAACAGGCTGGCTGGCTAGCTGCCTCTGCAAACTGTGCCAGCCGCCTGAGCTTTCTGCGAAGCCATCTTTGGTGGATGACCTGACAGAGATGCGGAGTGGAACCTGGCTCAGGAGTGTCAGGGGAATGGGTGAAAGCCCCGGGACCCAGTCTGGAGGGTGGATGCTGTGGCCTTGTGGGCAGAAAGGAGCCTGGTTTGAGGTTTGATGCAAGCTGCGACTTGATGCTCTTGGCGGGCCCTTGGTGCCTGCATCCCAGCGCCAGGTTGTGAGACAAAGGTACAAAGACAAAGGTGCGTGCTGCTGGGGGGGGGGAGCTCCCCTTAGAAGTGCACTCTGGGAGCAACATCGAGAGCTCCAGGATCATCAGTTTACTGTGTGTAACAGGAATTAAAAAAAAGTGAAAAGAGGGGTTTATTCATGTTAGAACAATTTCATTCTATTTATTTGGGGGGGGGCAGGCAGAGAGAGAGAGATCGTCCATCCACTGGCTCATTCTTCCAAATGCCTGCAACAGCCAGCGGTGGGCTGGAGCTGAAGTCAGGAGCCGGGAACGCCACCCTGGTCTCACATGCGGGTGGCAGGGACCCCAGCACTTGAGCCAGCACGGCTCCTCCCCGGGTGCCGTGGGCAGGAAGCTGGAGTCACGATTGTGTTGGGACAGCTGTGTGCCTCCCAGCACTTCGGCAAAGCTGAGTGGTGTCCTGCTCGTGACTGTCACCAAGACCAAGCCTGAACAAGACGCAGGGCCCCCACAGACGGGGCACCGTGGTCCCTGGGTCCCCACGCGAGGGGGACGACCCTGTTGTGTGCGAGGAGTTGGGATTCTACGGATGCACTCTGAAGTGGGTGTGCTTACCTGCACCTTAACACCTAGGCCGAGCGTCTGCCCCGGTGGTGGTCAAATTGAAGTCTTGTAGGCATTTTCAAGACCTTTAATATGTGAATGAGCTCTGCAGATCTCCTCGGGGGTTTCTCAAGTCTGAGACAGCGATCTCCTTGGCCTTGGGCCAGCACAGAAGGTTGTGCGGGGCTGGCTGGGAGACCCAGGCCTGGGAGACTTCCCCATGTAGTATTAGGCAGACTCCTGGCTGCCTGCAGACACACGGAGGCTTGGGGAAGATCAGACAGGGAAGGGCTGGGCCCGAGAACGGAGCTGAGAAGGGAACAGGCCAGCAGAGGGAGACTGCACAATGCCGCGAGGACAGGGAGCTCCTGTCGTGGAGAGAACTCCTGCGGGGGAGGCACACAGCCCCCGGCCCCAACCCTCGCGTGGGGACCCAGGGACCACGGTGCCCCGTCTGTGGGGGCCCTGCGTCTTGTTCAGGCTTGGTCTTGGTGACAGTCACGAGTAGGACACCACTCAGCGTTGCCGAACTGCTGGGCAGCACACAGCCGTACGCCTGCCTGTGCTGCCACCCTTACCAGGCCACCACACCAAGAGTGCTCTTTCTCCTTTTATTTTTTACAGGATTTTCGCAAAGGGAAAGAGTCCCAGAGCGGCCTAAGCTCTTCCCCGGTGCCAGCGCGACCTCAGGCGTTCCTCAGGCCAGCTCTCCCGCCCCAAGGCTGGTGTGGACTCCGCCTTGAAGCTGCTTTCCCAAGCCTCCAGCATCCTAGCTCTTTTCTTTCTTTTTCTTTCAGTTTTCTTTTTCTACCCTCTGATTTTAAAAGTAACACATATCTGTCGCCTGAATTTCATACAAAAGCAACGTTGAGGAAAAACATGCCTGGAGTCTCACAAATCCGAGGCAGCCCTGTCTTCCTGGCGCACAGCCATCTGGCGCTTTCTTCCTTTGGTTTTATTTTTTCATAAATCAGGATTACTTGTGATTCAATTTGGCATCCTGCTTCTCCTCCCTCCGCCAGCCCCCCCCCCCCCCCGCCCCACGTGCCATCTTAGGCCATGCTTTCTTTCCATGCCGTTACACACTCTGCACAAGCGGCCTTTTTCTGTGCTGCCCGGTAAGCTCAAGATGGAAGCATTGCAGTTTACTTAGCTGTTCCGTTTCCTCCCGACCGTGTTTGTTCTCGCTCAGTCTGAACATCCCCCTCCCGGGAGAAGATGGCAGCGAGGCACGTGCAAGTCCTCTTCGCCCGCCTCCTTGCCGTCTCATCGATCCGCGGGCCGTGTGGACCTCCGTGTTGTCTCAGCCTCTCCTCCCAGGCTTTGGCTGTCCATGCTATTTAACTTTCCCCGGCTCATCCTCCCCTGCCATTCACTTGCCCTTCCTGCCGTCTTTGGTTCATGCCCTTTCTGAACGTCAGTCACTCCGCGGTGCTTGCGCTCGGGCTCTGTGTGCCCTGGGGCTTGCTGGGACACCCAGGGGATGCTGAGATGCCCATGGGATACTGGGACATCCAGGGGATGCTGGGATGCCCATGGGATGCTGGGACATCCAGGGGATGCTGGGACACCCAGAGGGTGCTGGGACACCCAGGGGATGCTGCGACGCCCAGGGGATGCTGGGAAACCCAGAGGGTGCTGGGACGCCCAGGGGATGCTGGGACGCCCAGGGGATGCTGGGATGCTCACAGGATACTGGGACATCCAGGGGATGCTGGGACGCCCAGGGGATGCTGGGATGCCCACAGGATACTGGGACATCCAGGGGATGCTGGGATGCCCAGGGGATGCTGAGATGCCCAGGGGATGCTGGGATGCCCACAGGATACTGGGACATCCAGGGGATGCTGGGATGCTCACGGGATACTGGGACATCCAGGGGATGCTGGGACGCCCAGGGGATGCTGGGATGCCCACAGGATACTGGGACATCCAGGGGATGCTGGGACGCCCAGGGGATGCTGAGATGCCCAGGGGATGCTGGGATGCCCACAGGATACTGGGACATCCAGGGGATGCTGGGATGCCCAGGGGATGCTGGGATGCCCACAGGATACTGGGACATCCAGGGGATGCTGGGACACCCAGGGGATGCTGGGGAATGCACCGTCTGGGCCGGGCCTGCCCAATGGGCTCAGATGCTCCCACAACCCTGAGCAGCTCGCAGATATCCTGAAATTAGTAGGGATTAGGTAATTTGATTGCTTCAGAGAAATGCATGCACATTTCAACAGAGAGAGGTAGATATGAGTCAGCTTGAGCAGCCGTGATAAAATACCACTACCTGGGTGGTTTAAGTGACAGAAATTTATTTTCTTTTTTTCTTTATTATCAAATATCCTCTAAATGATGTAAACTCCATTTTTGTGTAGCATTTCTTCCCAATATGTCCTTTCCCTTCTGTTCTCAGTACTGTTTTTTATTTCTCTGTGCCTATTCTTTATTGTACCTTGAGATCTTGAGTAAATAATTTGATGTTATTTATGATAGGTGTTGTGATGGGATTTAGAGAAAAAGAGAGCCTTGGGCAAAATTGTGGAGGTGGCAAAGTGTTTGTCTTTTTCTTACTCATTTTTCTCTTCCCTTTTGCAAAGCTCCCGGGCCCTTTCCTGAGGCACGGGGCTCCCTCATGCTGTGTGGCCCTAGCCCCAGCCCAGGGTCTTTCCCTGCCTCACCTCGCACCCCCTCGCACACTGTCCTGTTTGCTCCTCACTCCGCTGATGTCAAGGGTAACATAAATAAGTGAGTCAGGGCAGGTGACTAGTGATTGATTATTGCAGTGCACAACCACTTTCATGTTGTTACCTGTAGATACCCATTTGTTTCATCCTGGGCTTACCTTCACATTGTAATCTTTTTTTCTTTAAGCTTGGCTTTATTTTTCTTTCTTTTTTATTTTAAAGATTTATTTACTTATTTGTAAGGAAGAGTGACAAAGAGGGAGGGAGAGAGACAGAGAGAGAGAGAAAGATATCTTTTCTCTCCTGGTTCAGGTTCCAAATGTCTGCAACAGCCAGAACTGAGCCAGTCTGAAGCTAGGAGCCAGGAACTCCAATTAGGTGTCTACATGGGTGACAGGGACCTGAGTACTTGGGCCATTTTCTGCAGCCTTCCCAGGCATGTTAGCAGGGAGCTTTTTTGGACACTGAGTAGTCAGGACTTGTACCGGAGCTCTAGTATGGGACACCAGCCCCCTCCCCGCCTTAACCAAATGAAAATATTTTTCATTTTGTTTGTAAGTCAGAAGCAGAGGAAGTTCTGTCTGCTGGCTCTCACTCCCCAAATGCCCACACTGTATGAGTGGACCCTGTGAGCAGCAGGAACCCAGGTACTTGAACCATCACCTGCACATTAGTGGGAAGCTGGAATCTGAAGAGCCTGGAATTGAACCCAGGCACTCCACCATGGGATGTGGGCACCCAAAGCAGCAGCTTCCCCACCGAGCCAAACACCTGCCCGGGACTTTATCAGTATCATTTTTAATATCAGTTTCTCTATTTCCATTGTGTTTGAAGTGCTTAAACCTAAGTATTGAGAAATTTAGATAATAGAAAACATTGATGATTTAAACATTTTTGGAAAATTTTTGAAATGAACGTCTGTCTGTGAGGAAGCCCTCAGCTGAGAGCAATAAAGATCTGAATGATAATGGCTTAGCTGTAGTCTCTTGTTCCTCAGGGAAGCACTTTCTATGTGTGGGGGGTCCAGACTCTGTGAGTCATTCCATCTTGTTAGACCCACGATCTTTCTGCCCTGTTGGGTCAGGTGTTGCTTCGTTTCTTAAGAACACTTGTTCCCTCTAGAAGCGCCTGCAACATTTCCACTGGTGCTGCCCCTCAGAACAAAGTCCATGGCCGCACTGTCCTGAACAAGAGGCTGTTTAGCCCCTGCTAGATGGCATTCAGGTGCCTACCTGGGTCACTGAGATTCTTGAATCAAAGAAGAGAATGGATTTTAGACAGCAACTGGTATCTCTGCCATGATTTCCTTTTTCCTTCTTTCTCTTCATTCAGCTGAGTTCTTACAGTTGTGGGAAAAGTTGCATCATTGACATAAATTTTAAAACATACAAAACTGTTGATGTGGATTCATTCTGAGAGGAAGAGTGCGGTGGGGGCAAGAGGCATGGAGTCACCACATAGACCCTGGGAGTCGAGTGAAAGCAGGCTAGAGGCAAGCAGCCTGCAGACTCGTTTATTTCAGTTGGTACAGCAGCTTATATAGCCAAGGTAGCCAATCCAGTCAAGGGGTAGTTTATTCCCTAACCAATCACAGCCTATTGCCAGGCAGTTTCTGAAGCCATCCAGTCACAGCCTGTTGTGAGGTAGGCTTTGCTGCCATGTGGTTTCTGAAGCCATCCAATCACAGCCTGTTGTCAGGCAGGCTCTGTTACTAGCAGCCATCTTGGCATGGCCTTCTCATTCCACCACATTTCCCCCTTTTCGTTTATTTTTGAGCAACAGGAGGCATGATTCTTGGCCATACCATTGTTGACCCTGTTTCCATGTAGTCTCTGTACGTGGCTGTGCCTGTCTTAGGTTGTCCCCCAGGGAATCTTACCCATCGTTGACTAACCAGCCCTCAAAACCGGAGACCACAGGAGTGCTTGCTCAGATAGGGGTAGGAATGAGGAACAATGGTAATCAGGAATGGCGTGACTGCACACAGGCTGTGGGCCATTTGAGTGGCTGACCAGAGCTAAGTGGGATATAAAGTAGAGGCGGATGTGGCTATGGGCAGTTCCTCAGGGTAGGATGATAGGGTAGGTGCATCCACTAACAAGGCGGACTCTCAGTCTTGTTCAGCTGGTTCTGGTTGACTGTCAGTTGCAGGCTTGTTTCTGGCTGGTACCCAAATGGGCTGTCCCGTATTCTCTGGAAAGACACAAGCATATCTTCAGCCCTTGGCTGACAGAAGCCTTTTTACAGACATTGGAATCCAGGGCCTGAATTTTGCGTCCACTTTGAGATTAATGACAAAGATGCAGATGGGATGAGATCTCGCAGCTGCCCTGAGAGCCTAGGGTACCTGGGGACTGCAAATGTGGGGATCTTCATTGGGTGCGGATGGGATGATCTCACATGGGTTATCGCCTTGAGGTCATCTAAGTTCATCCCACGGATATTTGGGGGGTGGCTGACTAGGCATTGCTGCGTTGTCTGCTGTCATGTTATTTTCACTGTTGGAGTTCTCTCTCCCCAAGTCATCAACTGTTACCTGTGAGGCAGAGGCCTGGAGTGACAGGCTGTTATCACTCACAGATTCATTATGTTTGGTAATCTGTGTGGGCTTCTGAGAGGGGGGTATCTTTCCCATGTTTGAGTGCTTAAGAACGGTGTGCCACGCCAACTCTAGCCAAAGGAAAGACACCCACAGCACTGCTACCATAACAAAGCAAATTCCTAGCACCTCAGTGGCTGATGGCATTATGCAGTGGGTTCCTTACTTTAGAGGAACAGACAGTGGTGTATCAGATTTTAAGTATGTCCTGTGCTTAGTGGGGGACTTCCTTGATTCGTTAGGTCAAGGTCGTATGCCCACACGGTGTCTCTGGAGCGTCACCTTTCTCAGTGAGGGAAGATGACTTGGTTCCAAATTCTGGGATGATCAGTCCCTTATGTGAATTTGCTGGGTGAACCAGAAGTAAAAGGAGGAGCTGAGAAGCAGTGTTATGCTTCTGGGCAGTGTGCGCCTAACCTGGGGTCACTTAGACTGAAGATAAGGACAAGGAAAGGGGCGTAGGAGGGGTTCTGTGCTCACCCTCACAGAACTGAACAGCACACAAAACACCGAGGAGCCTACTTGCCGAAATCAAGGGGAGATGTTGCCGAGTCCAACATGCTAGCTCTCTCAATATTGTTGGTGCCAGATGTTGAGGTGGATTTGTTCTGAGAGGAGGAGCGTGGTGGGGGCAAGAGGCGTGGAGTCACCATACAGACCCCCAGAGTCAGGTGAAAGTGGGCTACAGGTGAGCTCACAGACTCATTTATTTCAGTTGGTACAGCAGCTTATATAGCCAAGGCAGCCAATCCGGTCAAGGGGTGGGTTATGCCCTAACCAATCACAGCCTGTTGCCAGGCAGGCTCTGTTACCAGCGGCCATCTTGGCATGGCCTTCTCATTCTACTACACAAAACTAGATACTTTTATTGTGATTGGTATGTGAGACCTTTGTATGTTATTAATGTAGATAAAAATAATTATTTTAATGATTTACATATATTTTAGTTAATTTTTTATTGCTAGACATTTTGGCTATGTCTTAGTTTCTACTATTTTAAACTACATTGTGTTACATATTGTGTGCATACACTCCCACATTGACACACACATTTACTCACACACACTCATACTGACACACACTCACACAGACATATACACCAGGGTACTTCAAAAAATTCCTGGAAAATGGAATTAAAAGATAAACTTATTTTGGTACAAAAAGTTTTGCAGTCTATGCGTAGTTTCTGTATAATATATACTTTTGATGAACTTTTTTGGGGAACACTCTTCTGAGTATAGATGTTTCTTGACTGATGCTGGAGCTATGTCTCAGTAAACCCAGTGTAAGTAGAAAATATCATAAGTCAAAATGTACCTTGGAGCTGGTGCTGTGGCGCAGTAGGTTAATCGTCTGCCTGTAGCACCTGCATCCCATATGGGTGCCAGTTCTAGTTCCGGCTGCTCCTCTTCCAATCCAGCTCTCTGCTATGGCTTGGGAAAGCAGGAAGATGGCCCAAGCCCTTGGGCCCCTGCACCTGTGTAGGAGACCCAGAAGAAGCTCCTGGCTCCTGGCTTTGGATTAGCTCAGCTCCAGCTGCTGTGGCCATTTGGGGAGTGAACCAGTGGATGGAAGACCCTTCTCTCTGTCTCTCATTGCCTATAACTCTGCCTCTCAAATAAATAAATAAATAAAATCTTTTAAAATACTACAAACTGAGGCTGGCGCTGCAGCTCAATAGGCTAATCCTCCACCTGTGGCGCCAGCACCCCGGGGTTCTAGTCCCAGTCGGGGCGCCGGATTCTGTCCCGGTTGCTCCTCTTCCAGTCCAGCTCTCTTCTGTGGCCCAGGAGTGCAGTGGAGGATGGCCCAAGTGCTTGGACCCTGCACCCACATAGGAGACCAGGAGAAGCACCTGGCTCCTGGCTTTGGATCAAAGCTGGTGCACCAGCTGCAGCGGCCACTTGGGGGATGAACCAACAAAGGAAGACCTTTCTCTCTCTCTCTCTCTCTCTCTCTCACTCTCTCTCACTCTCTCTCACTGTCCACTCTGCCTGTCAAAAAAAAAAATACTACAAACTGTGCTTGGTAGCCTGGCCTCCCACACTTCCCAGTGCAGCAGCACAGCCTGCTGCTCCCCTCCTGACCACGACTGCGCCATGACCACGCCTGCAGGGTTGACCAGGTGCTGTCCTCACTGCCACTGCCCAGCATTGAGACAGGTGTGTGCTGTGCCTCAGTGGCCCAGGTACGAGTGTGGTTCCTACTGACTGTGGAAAGCTGGAAAACCCCAATCCTAGCCACAGCCAGTCATACCCTACCTGTAAGGAGGATATTATCTGATACTCACTCTTTGTTTGCTCTGAGATATGTGTTGCTTAAAATCCCTTACACTGATGAATTAAATTTTAGCTGTATGTATATGTTAAGCATTTTGAGTATGGGAGGGGTCTTTAGAAAACTTATGGCAAGTGCAAATCATGATAAAAACTGGGTATGGATTTCATAAATTTTGGCACTAAAATAAACTTACCTTTTAATTCCATTTTGTGTGAATATTCGGAAACACATATGTGTGTATAATTATGTCTACTTATTTCCTTAGACTGAATTCCTAGATATAGAACTTCTGGCTCACCAACATATGGAGATGTCGGGCTGTTGATCTACATTGCCACAGTATGTTCCAGAATCCTTGCACTGTTTAACTCACACACCATCATGGCCTATAGTTCCTACCTCTGATGCTTGTAATTTAGAGCTTTGAGAGCTTGTCCAAGGAATTTCATGCAAGAGGCCATCTTGTTCTTGTTTTCATCAGCTTTTTTTGTTAGTGGCTTCTAAAAATCTCTTCTTACTGTACTGAAGAATTCATACTCTTTGCGTCCTGCCATGTGTTTATGCATAACGGATTCCTGGTGACTGCTCTTCCCCATGCTGAAAGCCCAGTTCTCCTGAGTTCTGGTGTTGAATCAGATTGTCAACACAGGCTCCAGGGGTGGTGGGATTTGCTCTTCTGGTCACTAAAGACGATTTTATCCTTAGGTAACAGGCCTGGTCACAAGGCCACATGCTCTCAGCACTTGGTGTCAGGTTTGTCCAAACATGACAGGGACTGAGTTGGATTCCCTCTTTGTGGTTGTCCCTCGCCTGGGAAGGAAACTGTGGCTTCATCTGGAAAGCATTTTTGCCAGTAGAATCTGAACCTGGCACCATCTTCCTATTTAGTGAGTGTTTCATTTTCTGGAATTCAGTGTTTCCTCTGTGAGCCTGCCGCTGTCGCGCCAGCAGGGACGGAGGTCCTGCAACCCAGCAGCTCACCTGGGAGACGAGGTCGCGGTTTCTGTCTCTGCCCTTCAAATAAATAAATCTTTTAAAAAAGGGAACACAGCATTACACTAAGTGCAGGGCTCTCTCAGTGCACAGCCTGCGCAGCTGCTCTGGTGACACCCTTGTGAGCAGTCTATTCAGCATGTGCCTGTGCCGCGCACTGTTCTAGGTGCTTCAACTGATCAACTTGCTCAACTGTCACAACATCCCTGGGACAGAGTACACACTCACACACACACACACACACACACACACACACACAGATCTTCTATCCTTGGTTCGCTGCTCAAGTGCCCGCATCTGCTAGTACTGGGCTAATCTGAAGCCAGGAGCCAGGGCTTCCCTCCGGGTCTCCCACATGGGTGGCAGGGGTCCAAGCACTTGGGCCGTCTTCAGCTGCATTAGGAGAGAACTGGATTGGAAGCAGAGCAGCCAGGACTAGAACCAGCCCTGAGGGATGCCGGTGTGGCAGGCAGCAGCTTAATCTTCCTGTTATTTTATCTTATTTCTTTTTTAGTATCGGGCACACTTCGAGGATTGTCTCATATTGAATAAACAGTGTATGCTGGACCCTGTGTGAATAGGAGAGGCTTCAGAAAACATCTGGCCTGAAGAGTGCTGGCCCCTCGGGCTTGCCAGCGTGAGGGCTCGTCTTTGTCAGGGCCCGGAGCTGAGAGGGGCAGGGCTGGGCCCTTCAGTGGGCTCTGTTTATAGTGGCTTGCAAAGTTCTGTGGCCAGGCCTACCGCTGCTCCTCCTCCAGCAGCACTTGGGATCAAGCACCCAGGAGCCAGCTTCCCCTGCGCTCAGGCTGTGCCCTGGGTCACAGAGACCTGTGGCGGGCTCGCCCTCTGGCTGGCAGCTGTGTACCTGGTGAGGGACCTGTGCCTTGGGCTAGCAGGCCTGACCAAGAAAGCGGCTCCTCTTGGCCGCCGACAGTCCTGCTGCTTCCTCGTCACCCTCACCAGGCCTCCTGCCTGCAGTAGGAGGCACCTTTGCCTGCCCTGCCCCCAGGGACAAGAGCTCCCGCCTTCCTCTCTCTCTTGATCTGTGCAGCCCCACTGAAAGCTGAACATCCGCCTTACTTCTTGGTCCTCCTTTTTCACCACCCCGGGCCTGACCTTGTGTGCTCCAGAAAGAGATCTTAGTTACACCCCTCCCCTCTGGGGCGTCTCCCTCCCCACCCTAGGCCACAGCCGCCTTCTGTGTTCTGAGAGCCCCCAGGCGGCTGAACCTGCCACACCAGTGGCCCTGCAGTGATACTGTGTTCTGGTATCCGTCGGAAGCGGTCAGCCCCAAGCACTGTGCCTGATACATAGCGCACGCTCAGTAAAGATTTGCTAAGTGAAGCCAGCTGCATGTTCTCTGATCTTTCATCATTCCTCCGTTCATTTATGAATTCATTCGATACCCAAGCATTCTAGGTTGTCTCGTCTAACAGGAATTAAGGAGAGGAGCCGAAATGATAACTACCCCAAATACAGGACTCCTGATTTTATTTTTATTTTATTTTATTTTTTTAATTTTTTTTCTTGACAGGCAGAGTGGACAGTGAGAGAGAGACAGAAAGAAAGGTCTTCCATTTTGCCGTTGGTTCACCCTCCAATGGCCGCCACGGCCGGTGTGCTGCGGCCGGTGCACCGCGTTGATCCGATGGCAGGAGCCAGGTGCTTATCCTGGTCTCCCAAGGACTCCTGATTTTAAAGGACTATCTCTCACTCGCTCACTCGCTCACTTGCTCTCTCTCTCTCTCTCTCTCTCTCTGTGTGATCATCAAGGAGAATGGAATTGGACAGAAATAAACATACAAGGAAATCTGTATGGAAGGCTATTGTGATAGGGGACAGAGAACCTTCTTTAAAGAAAACCTTACTGTGTTTATTGAGGGTATACAGCATGATGGAATGGAATACTCACAGACAGAATATGGCTACTGTGTTGATTTCAGCATCTCACATGGTTACCTCTTTTTTTGTGGTTGTTTTGTGGCAGTAGCAGCTAAAATCTCACTTGGTACACATCCCAGATACGGCACTATTTCATCCTCGTGGTCTGCCTGCTGCTCGCAGAGTCTCCAGACTTGCACACCCTTCTCTGCTGCTGGGAAACGGTGACCTATGTCGCCCCACTTCCCACCCCGACTCCCTGGGCCCGGGAGCCGCTGCTCTGTTCTCTGTTTGATGTGGGATCTTGTCATGTCTGTCTTTCTGTGCCCGACTTACTTCATTTAGCATCATGTCCTCCAGACTGATCCACACTGTGGCAAATGGCAGTAGCTCCTTGTTAAAGGCTGAACAGTGTTCGGCTGCTGTCTGTCTGTCTGTCCCCACCTGTCAGCTCAGCTTCGGCATCCGTGTGTCCGTTGAAGGGCACTTGGTTGATGCCATGTGTCACCTGTTATCAGCAGTGCTGTAACAAACATGGACGCACAGATACCTTTAGAGTGGTGGTTTTACTTCCTGTGGTTCTGTACTCAGAAGAGGGATTGCTGGTAGCTTTAGATTTTTTTAAGATCTTCAATACCATTTTTCATAATAACTGTATCATTCTCCATCCCCAACAACAACGTACAAGATTTCATTTTTTCTGTATCTTCATCAACATTTATTTCTAGAGTTTTTGATAACAGCCACCCCAATGGGCATGTGGTGGGCTCTCACAGTGCTTCCAGTTCTGCATTTCCTTGATGATTCATGCTGCCCAGCATTTTGTCACAAACCTGTTGGCCATTTTCATTTCTCTTTTTGACATAACGTCTATTCAGGTCCTTTGCCCATTTAAAAAGTGGGTTATTTGCCTTTTTTTTTCTTGCCATTGAGTTGTGTGAGTTCTCTATAAACTTTGAATACTGACACTTTATCAGCTACAAGATTTGCAAACCCACCCTCCCCCTTCCAGTCTGTAGGCTGCCATTTGGTTTTGTTGGTTGTTTGCTTCTCCCTCTTTGTTTTTGCTTTTGTAGCCTGAGCCTTGGGTGTGCTATCAACAGAGCAGTAGCTGAGACCTGTGTCACAGAGCTTCCCCTGCGCTGTCCTCTGGAAGTTGTACGGTTTCAGGTCTTTGCGGTAGGGCAGGAACGCTGACCTCAGCCTCTCACCCACGTGGCAGGGAGTCTTCCAGGCCGTCTCAGTCCAGCTGTGTGTGTGCAGAGTTCATTCTCTCCCGAGAAGCTCAGCGAGCTGATTGAACAGAGGCCCTCCTTGTGCCGTCCTGGGCTCTGCCGGACGTTTCTCAGGGGCCAGTGGATGGCCCGGTAGGGCAGCAAGGTGGGGAAGGGCTCTGAGGGCCCCAGGGTGAGGAATGCCCTTGGCTATGGTAGGTATCTGCCTAAGCTGCCATATTTTGATTCTCTTGCTCTAGAAAAAATGAAAGAGTATTCTCAGTGTTACCAATTAGAAAATTTGCTGTTACAATAATGAAACAAACGGAAAGAAAAATAAGCCATTAAAGGTGAGGGGAAAATGCATTCACTCCCCTTTAAAACGGCTGCAGGTGAATGGAGCAATCAGGCGCCTCCCGGCCTGCGGGCTTCCTCTGCGGCACACAGTGCTGAGAACGGTCAGAAAACCTGCTAAGAGGCAATCACGCCAGACGCATTGACAGGAAACTTCTTTCGCCTGCGCGTGCGCACCGCATGCTCCAAGTCACCCAGGTCCTGGACAGGATCCACCGAGTCGCCAGGCAAAGGGGGCTGCCTGGTGGGCGCCAGGGCGTCCGGAGCCAGGCCAGGCTGCAGTTAAATGGGAAAAGTGCACAAGGCTAATTAAAAAGCCCTTGGAAGGTGGGGAGCGTCCTGGAGGCGGGAGGCGGCCCCGGGCTGACCGCTCTCGGTGCACCTGCAGGCGCCGCGCTCTGCGCACGCTCGCACTCCAGCCACGTCCTTGCGGGGAGCGAAGGCCAGCGCCTGGTTAGCCAGCCTTTCCCTGGCACCTTCAACGCAGAGTGAAAGCTCTGGGACGAGGTAGGTGACGAAGTGGGTGAGGAGCTGTCGCGGTGGGGTCGCCGGCTCGCACCCGGAACCCACGCGCCCGCTGCGCTCTCAGAGCCCAAGGCGCGGGTGCTGAGTGGGGAGTGCCCGGGCAGGGCCTGGGGGCGCGGGAGAGGCGCCCCCCGAGGCTGCCCAGGCCTCCCCGCGGTCCTTAACCACGGCACAGCAGCACTTAGGCAAGTGTGGCCCAGGAGGCGGGTTGTTGGACAGCCCAGCTTCGGGGATCCCTGCTGCATGGCGCGTGAGGTGGTGGACCATGGCTCCAGTGGGCCTGGGTGTGCGTCTCTGGCGCACCAGCCTCCCGCTGTTAACTGCTCAGAGCTGGTGTTGGGACAACACTTGGGTTTGTCTGCGAGCCTGGCCGCCTTCCTGTACAGCCCTGCTTTGGTGTTGCGGGTCAGGCGAGCTTGCCTGTGCTATTTACCGGGCACCTTTCTCGGTTCAGTCTCAGAGGCCAGATTTGCCATCCTGCAGGTTATTAAAAGAGTGCCGCCGGCGCTGAAGGCAATTCCCCAAGATGTTTGCATGAATGCAAGCTGCATTGGAAAGTGCCGCCCGGGATGAATACCTGGAAGGGAACGGAGCACACCTGATTTATTCTTGTATGTTTGATAAAGAAAAAAAAATCAATTCCATCCCTTCTATTTACACTCTGCTCCTGGAAGGAGCGTCCTTCGTTTGAGTAAAGAAGGAGGCGCGAGAGCTGTCTGTGCGTCTCCGTTGCTCTTCCGCAGCCTTGGAGCTGAGGCCCCAGCGACTTCTTCCTCACCAGGAAACTTCTGTTCGCTACCATTCGGGCCCCTTCGCTCATGTCCAGGAGTCCCAGGATGCTTCGTTTCTCAGTTCTCACTTTAAATCCTGGGAATGGCATGTGATCATTTTTTAAATATTCAAATAGTATAAAACTGGAGTAAAATACTATATAAATGTATCTGGAAGAAAGGTGACAAACTCAACAGATAGCCACAAACCAAATTCTATAGTGGAGAGAAAGGGATTTTTTTTCCTCCTATGCACTTCTGTTTTTAAGTATGCCTCATTTATGAAAATAAGCTAAAAATATAAATGGAAGAATTTAATGAATTGTTACAAAATACATGCCATGTAACTGTTACCTAAATCAAGAAATGAATATTGCCACAATCTTAGAAATGGCCATATGTGATGACTCCTAATAAAAGCCCTCTTCTTTGCCACTGAAAATAACCAGTATCTTGTGGGCTTTGTTTTTGTAATCAATTTCTTGCTTATCTTATACTTTCCCACCTAAATAGGCATCTCTAACACCATGGGTTAATTCTGCCTGTTTTCCATCTTTGCAGAGTTATGCAGAAGGTATGTCAGGTCCCTTTCGGTCAATGCTATATTTATGGAATTTATCTATGCCATTGGTCTTCATTGCATAGATCTCCATTGTAATAGCAGCGCAGTCTGTCTACTCTACCTCTCATGAGTTTTGTGTGATTTCCAGTTCTTGGTTATTGTGAGAGCTGCTGTGAGGTCCTTGTGCATGCTTCCTGGTGTGTGTGTGCAGCTGTTCTTGCTGTGTAGCTAGGAGGGAGTCGCCGGCTGATAGGGTAATGTACAGCTCCAGCAAAACCATGAGAGAGTTCGTCTTACTCTGTACTTTCGACTCTCATGTTTATGTTCAGTCTTGAAAATTTTTGTATTTGGTGGTGTCTCCAAATTTCTTCTTTCTTTTCAAATGTATTTTGACTTGTCTATGTCCTTTGCATTTCCACATGAATTTTAGGATTTGCTTGTCAGTTAATACAGAAATAGGGGTTTTGAATGGAAATGCATTGAATCTGTCAATCTGGATGAGAATTAGTATCTATAAAATGTGTCTATAGAGTTAGAATTGGTATCTAAAATGCCATACATTTTTATTTTATATATGTCTTAAGCCCCATTATGAAGCTTTAGTTTTGTTTAATAAGCAAATTTAAAAAATTTTATTTTTACTGAGAAATAATTCACATACCATAAAAATCATTACTTCAAAGTATAAAATCAGTGATTTTTAGTATATTCATAAAGTTGTCCAAGGATAATCACTGTCTTAAGTCTAGAAAATTTTGATTACTCCCAAAAGAAGCCCTATACATGCTAGGAATCGCTGATTATTTTTAAAAGAGACACACACACACAAATGCTGTATTTACTAACAGTATCTCTTTTAGTGCCATTCTTCTGTGCAGATCTGTATTTCTGTGTGCTATCATTTTTTATTTGGAGCAAATCCTTGAACATTTCATGTGAGTCTGCTCACAAAACATTTATTCAGTTTTTGTTTTAATTTTGGAAAGCTATTTTCACTCAGTATAGAATTTGAGGTCAAAAATTTTTTCGTGCTGTCTGAGATGTTGCTCCACTGTTGTCTTGCTCACATTGTTTCCAGCAAAGATCTGCAGTCATCCTTATCTTTGTGCCTGGCAACCCATGTTGCTTAAAAATCTAGTTTCAGGGCTGGCACTGCAGCTTAGTGAGTAAACCACCTCCTGCAGCATCAATGGAGAATGGCCCAAGTCCTTGGGCCCCTGCACCCCTCTGGGAGACTTGGAGGGAGCTCTTGGCTCCTGGTTTTGGCTTGGCCCAACCCTGGCTATTGAGGCCATTTGCAGAGTGAACCAGCAGATGGAAGATATTCTCTCTCTCTCTCTCTCTCTCCCCCTCCCCCTCCCCCTCTCTCCCCCTCTCTCCCCCTCTCTCCCCCTCTCTCCCCCCCTCTCTCTAACTCTGCCTTTCAAATAAAATAAATCTAAACAAAAATCAAGATGTTCTTTTTGTTGCTGGTTTTAAGAAATTTGGGTATGATGTGCTTTGGTGTAGTGTTTTTCATATTTCTTGAGTTTCTTAGATCTGTAGAGTTGAAATTTCATCTAATTTAGAAAATATTTGATGAGTATTCCTTCAAGTAGTTTTCCTCTCCCTTCGTTGTTGTCATTTTCTTCTGGAATACAAATTAAACATTTTTTTAAAAATAGGTATTTATTTGAAACCTACAGTGTAAGAGACAGAGACAGACAGAGATTGAGCCAATGACACTTTTTTAATCTGCTTACAATTGACCCACAGTATATACATGGTCTGTTTTCCCCTTTCTCCCTCAACGTTCATTTTTTCTGAGAGAGAGAGAAAGGGAGACAGACAGACATCCAGACACACAGAACTCCCACCCACTTGTTCACTTCCCAAATTCCTGCAATTCTAAGAGTTGGGCCAGGTGGAGGCTGGGACCTGGGAATTCCACCCAGTCTTGCACGTGGATGGCAGGGACCCAACAACTTGAGCCACCACCTGCTGCCTCCTAGGGTGTGGATTTGCTGGAAGCTGGATTTGAGAGTAGAGTCAGAACTTGAACCCAGGGACTCTGATGCTCTGATGCAGATGTGGGCATCCCGCTTGGTGGGTAATGCTGGGCCGAAGGCCTGCCTCACTTTGCATTCTTTGAATTTCCTTTTTCTCTGAGTATTTCATTTTGAAATGTTTCTCTTAGAATGTTTTCAGGTAATCTCTCTATTATTTGATCTGCTGGTGATCCGATCCAGTGAATTTGCCTCCAAACCATTGTAGCTTTTGTCTCTAAAAGCCAATTTAGATCTTTACACATATTAAACTTAGGAGATTAGAACCACTTTAATGTTCTTGTCTGCTAATTCTAACATTTGTGTCAGCTTTGAGTTGATTTTAATGGATCTGCCTTCTCATTATGTGTTATAATTCCTTCTTTCCATACTTTATAATATATCCGTAGATACTGTGACTTTAAGCTTGTTGCTTGCTAGATGCTTTTCCATGCCTTTGATTTTTCTAAAACATTCAGTAATTTATTTATTTGAGAGAGAGGGAGGGGAAATGAGAGAGAGAGAGTGAAAAGAAGAAGGAGGAGGAGGAGGAGGAGAAGGGGAAGAAGAAGAGGAGGAGGAAGAAGAGGAAGAAGAAGAAAAGAGAAGAGAAGAAGAAGAAGGTGGAGGAGGAAGAGGAGAAAGAGGAGGAAAAGAGAGACAGATAACTTCCTTTCATTGGTTCACTCCCCAAATAGCTGCACTGGCTGATGCTTGTCCAGGCTGAAGCCAGTAGACATAAGAACTGTACATGGGGCTCCCATGTGGGTGGTAGGGTCTTATGCATTTGGGCCATCTTCCATTGCTCCCCCAGGTATATTAGCAGGGAGCTGGATTGGAAGTGGAGCAGCCTGGACTGGAACCAGTGTTCTGATATGAGATGCTGGCATTTCAGTGGCAGCTTAGCCTGCTGCACCCCAACACAGCCCCTATAAAGGTTTTTAAGCTTTATTCTGGGATGTAGTTAAATTGATGGAAACAGCTGGTTCTTTGGAAGCACTAGAGTTTGCTAGCCAGGGTCAGACTTGCCCTTGTTTTTTATTTATTTATTTATTTTAAAAATTTTTTAGAAAGCTTTTATTTAATTAATACAAATTTTGTAGGTACAGAGCTTTAGGAATATAGTGGTTCTTCCTCCATACCCACCCTCCTACCCCCACTCCCTCTCCCATCCCATTCTTCATTAAGATTCATTTTTAATTATCTTTATATACAGAAGACCAACTCTATACTCTATACTAAGTAAAGATTTCAACAGTTTGCACCTACACAGACACACAAAGTATAAAGTACTGTTTAAAGATTAGTTTTACCATTAATTCTCTTAATACAACACATTAAGGACAGAGGTCCTACATGGGCAGTAAGTGCACAGTGACTCCTGTTGTTGATTTAACAATTGACACTCTTATTTATGATGTCATTCATCACCCGAGGCTCTTGTCATGAGCTGCCAATGTTATAGAAGCCTCTTGAGTCCACAAACTCCATCAGTAATTAGGGTCGTAAGCAGAGTGAAAGCTCTCTCCTCCCTTCAGAGAAAAGTACCTCCTTCTTTGATGGCCCCTTCTTTCCACTGGGATCTCACTCACAGAGATCCTTCATGTAGGCCATTTTTTTGCCACAGTGTCTTGACTTTCCATGCCTGCAATGCTTTCATGGGCTTTTTAGCCAGATCTGAATGCCTTAAGGGCTGATTCTGAGGTCAGAGTGCTGTTTAGGATGTTTCAGACTTGCCCTTGTTAAAGGACAAATTTTTCCCATTACTGAAGCAAGACCTTGGTGGGAACTGTTCCTTGTCTGTTAGGACATTTCCAGACTGGCTGGTGGGAACAGGCATCACTCCTGTCCCTCTGTGCTGAGTACTCTGTTTTCTTGGAACTTTCTCTTATTATGGTAGCCTGGCCAATCACATGGATTGATTGCTTAAGAAATACTAAATCTTACATTGCGGGGATAATTCATGTGAGTGGATTTTCTTTATAATGAGTTGGTGATTTGGCTAGCTGGGTTTGTTTATGATTTTCACTTAGGAACACTTTTTTCATTGTGCTTATCATTTTTTCATTCTAAGGAAAAACTGGCCACATAAAGTGAATAAGTAATTGTTTTTTGTTTGTTTTATGAAAAAGTTTATTTAAAGTTGGTGTTATTTCTTTCCTAAGTGATTGGGAGAATGAAGAGTAGTTTGTTGCTCTTGTTTGTTATTGTGCTTGTAGATGTGTGAGTAGGGCCAGAAGAAGATTTAATTTACAGATTCAATTAAAATATAGTTTTTCTTTAAAGTTGTGTTTATTCATTTGATAGGCAGAGTGCTAGAAAAACAGAGGTCTTCCAATCACTGGTTCACTCCCCAAATGGCTGCAATGGCTGGGGCTGGGCCAGGCCAAAGCCAGGGTCCAGGAATTTCTTCTGGGTCTCCCACATGGGTGGCAGGGATCTAAGCACGTGGGCCATCTTCTGCTGCTTACCTAGGTGCATTACCAGGGAGCTGGATGGGAAGTGGAGTAGCTGGTACTCAAACCAGTACTCCAATAAGGGATGCTGGTGTCAAAGGTGGTGGCTTAGCCTGCTGCACCATAATGCCAGCCCCTAAAAATATTTTTAAGAGTGCTTTTCTTTCTATTTTTTACTCTTTTTTAGTTGCAAGTAGTGATTTTCTAGGATTTGTACATTTTGTATAAATTTCCTAATTTGTTGACAAAAAACTTTTAATAATTTTCTTTTACTCTTTTTTCTTCATTTTTTTTTAAATAAAAGATTTATTTATTTGAGGAGTAGAATTACAGACACACAGAGAGGTTTTACATTCACTGGTTCACTTCTTAGATGGCCCCAGTGGCTGGAGCTGGGTTTCTCTGAAGCGAGGAGCCAGGAGCTTCTTCTGGGTCTCCCATTTGGGTGCAGGGGCCCAAGGACTTGGACCATCTTCTACTGCTTTCCCAGGCCATAGCAGAGAGCTGGATTGGAAGAGGAGCAGCTGGGACTAGAACTGGCACCCACATGGGATGCTATGAACTGCAGGCAGCAGCTTTACCCGCTATGCCACAGCACCGCCCCCCCCCCATTATTTCTTTAACATCTATGTAGCATTTGTAGGGAGGGCTCCTTTTCCATTCTGATGTTTGTCCTTTGTGCCTCTTAGAAAACAGTTGGTCTGCCTTGCTATTTTTGCTTAATTTTACTTGTCCCTGTGGAAGTTTCTTGGTAAATTTCCACGTATTAGGTGATTTTCCGGTTTTCTTCTAGTTATTGATTTCAGGCTCCATTGCACTGTGGCTGGAGAACAAACTCAGTGGGCTGCCAGCGCTTTAGAACTTTCTGAGACTTGCTCAATAGCCCAGCGTGGACGAAGGCTTTACCTTTCACAGTTGCTGGATGTGCATGTGTTCAAATTTTATTTCTTTCAAATTGATGTCGTCTTTCTTGATTTGTGTGATATTTTATGTTTTTCCTTGTAGTTCTGTCAAGTTGTGCTTTAAAAATTCTGAGGTAACTTTAGATGCGTCGAAAATGGGACTGCTTTGTGTTTTTGTTGAGTTGATCCTTTTAGCACTATGTAGTACACATTCTTTCCATTTAAAATGTATTAAATATTTGAAAATTTTAACTGATCCATACAAATTGAAGATTTTTATGGGGTACCATGTGATATCTCAGTACATTGCATAATGTTCACACTAAGGCAACCCAGAAATCTACCTTTTATTTTGCAGTTTCCTCAATGTGCTAGTATCAACTTTCTGTTTTTTTTTTTTAAATTTTTATTTTTATTTATTTTTATTTTTTGACAGGCAGAGTGGACAGTGAGAGAGAGAGACAGAGAGAAAGGTCTTTCTTTGCTGTTGGTTCACCCTCCAATGGCCGCCGCGGCCAGCGTGGTGCGGCCAGCGCACCGCATTGATCCGATGGCAGGAGCCAGGTACTTTTCCTGGTCTCCCATGGGGTGCAGGGCCCAAGGACTTGGGCCATCCTCCACTGCACTCCCTGGCCACAGCAGAGAACTGGCCTGGAAGAGGGGCAACCGGGACAGAATCCGGCGCCCTGACCAGGACTAGAACCTGGTGTGCCGGCACTGCAAGGCAGAGGATTAGCCTAGTGAGCCGCGGCACCGGGTTTTTTTTTTTTTTTTTTACATTTTATTTTATATCCTTTTGCTTTCACTGTTCTTGTAGCCTTCCATCTTAGATATGTATTATATGTTGTATATATATATTTACATTCAAATCTGACAGTATTTATATTTAGGGAATTTTTGGTGGATATTTATTTTTAAAATTTTCATTTGAGAGAGCAAGAGAGCGAGAGAAATAGAGAGAGAGAGAGAGCTTCCATCCATTAATTTTTCTTTCCAGATGTCTGCAACATCCATGTCTGGGTCAGGCCAAAGCCACTAACTGGAAAGTCCATGCAGGTCTCCCACATGGATGGCAGGGATCCAAGTACGTGGGCCATCTTCTGCATCCCAGCTGGAATCGGCAGCAGAGCTGGGACTTGAACCAGGCACTTGAGATGGGGTGTGGGTGACCCAAGCAGCATCTTAACCCCTGTGCCAAATGCCTGTCCTGTTGTCATGGACATTTCTCAAGATTACTAGTGTACTAGGGTTAAGGAAATAACACAGTAGTATGGCTTGCTTTCTCTTAATTATGTTTTATCTATATTATATTAGAATTTTATTTAATTATAAATAATATAAATTTATATAATACATAAATTATAGATTATATATAAAAATTATATATCACATAACTTATATATAATATAAATATATAAATATGATACTAAATATTATAAATTTATATTATTGTATGTATATATATATCACAAAGTGAGGGATTCATGACAATGATCCTAACATGGAGAAAAAGAGTATATTGTCATTCACATGGTGTGAGTGAAACAATATTTATGGCCGGCGCCGCGGCTCAGTAGGCTAATCCTCTGCCTGCAGCACTGGCACAGCAGATTCTAGTCCCGGTCGGGGCGCCGGATTCTGTCCTGGTTGCCCCTCTTCCAGTCCACCTCTCTGCTATGGCCTGGGAGTGCAGTGGAGGATGGTCCAAGTGCTTGGGCCCTGCACCCGCATGGGAGACCAGGAGAGGCACCTGGCTCCTTGCTTTGGATCAGCGCAGTGCGTGGGACGCAGTGCACCGGCCACAGTGGCCATGGGGGGGTGAACCAACGGCAAAAGGAAGACCTTTCTGTCTGTCTCTCTCTCTTTCACTGTCCACTCTGCCTATCAAAAAAAAAAAAAAAGAAACAATATTTATAATGATATATCAATTGATACTGACATTCACATCATTTTTATACTATATATGAACTTCCACAAATAAGAGAAAATGTGGTGTTTGTCTTCCTGAGCCTTGCTTATTTCACTTAATGATTTCAAGTTTTATTTGTTTTGTAAATGTCAGCATTTCATTCTTTTTTGTGGTTAAGTAATGTTTCATAGTATATATATGCCACATTTTAAAAAATTTATTTATTTGAAAGAGTTAGAGAGAGAAGGAGAGGCAGAGAGAGAGAGGTCTTCCATCCGATGGTTCATTCCCCAAATGGCTGCAATGGCTGGAGCTGGGCCTGGCTGGAGCTGGGCCCATCCGACGCCAGGAGCAAGGAGCTTCTTCCGGGTCTCCCACACAGGTGCAGGGGCCCAAGGACTTGGGCCATCTTCTACTTTCCTAGGCTATAGCAGAGAGCTGGATTGGAAGTGGAGCAGCTGGGTCTTGAACCGGCACCCATAAGGGGTACCAGTGCTTCAGACCAGGGCGTTAACCCGCTGCACCACAGCGCCAACCCCGCCACATTTTCTTTACCCAGTCATCAGTTGATAGACAAAGGTTGATTTCTAATCTTAGCTATTGCGAATCAAGCTGCAATAAACATGGTGGTACAGATAACTCTTTCAGATGAAGATTTCATTTCCTTGGGATAAACGCCCAGGAGTAATTCATCTGGCTTGGCTGGTAGATGTACTTTTAGTTTTCTGAGAAGCCTCCACACTGTTTTCCACAGTGGTTGTATCAATTTGCATTCCCACCAACAATGTGTCAAGGTGCGTTCTCTACAAGGTTGCTTCCCGTTCGCTTTGCAGAGTGTTTCCCTTGCTGTACAGACGCTTCTTAGCTTCATGTACTCCCATTTGTCTCATTTTGCCCTTATTGCTGGTGCTTCCGAGGTCTTATCCAAGAAGTCTTTGCTAGGCCAGTGTCTCGGGGATTTTTTCCTGTGTGTGACTCCAGGAAGCTGATTTTAGGGGTAAGTTGAGATCTGATCCATTTTGAGTTGATTTTTGTCTGCTCTGTAAGGTAGGGGTCTTGTTTCAATGACCTGCATGTGGACGTCTGATTTCCCAGCACCGTTTGTTGAGGAGATTGTCTTTTCTCCAGCAAATGGTTTTAGCTGGTTTGTCCAAGATTAGTTTGTTGTAGATGTGTGGTTTAATTTCTGGGTTTTTTATTCTGTTCCGTTGGTCTACGTGTCTATTTTTTATGCCAGTACCAGGCTGTTTTGATTATAACAGCCCTGTAGTGTGTCTTAAAATCTGGTACCATGATGCCTCAGGCTTTGTTTTTACTGTTTAAGATTGTTTTGGCTAGTGGGGGTCTTTTGTGTTTCCATTTGTATTTTAGGATTTTTTCCCTAGGCCTGTTTAGAATGTCCTTAGAATTTTGATCGTGATTGCATGATTCTATAAATTGCTTTCGGTAGTATTTGTTGCCCCTTTGTGTCTTCCTTTTTCTATTTAGTATTTATTTATTTATTTGGATGAGCATGGCGGGGAGAGAGAGAGAGAGAGAGAGATGAATCTTTCATCTGCTCACTCACTCACCAAGAGGCTGCAACAGCCAGGTTGGGACCAGGCTGAAGCTAGAAGCCAGGCACCCCTGGTCTTCCACATGGGTGGCAGGAACCCAAGTACTTGGGCCATCTGCGATTACTTCCCTGGGTGCATTAGCAAGGCGCTGGTTGGAAGTAGAGCAGTAGGGACCTGAAGCAGCACTCCAGTGGCCCTGCCATCTTTTTTTCCCTTGTCTTTCTCTGGGGTCATACTCTCTCTCTAGCCTGGACACTAAATACCATTTTTTTGTTCTTTTAGTGCTTGCCCTACATGCTACCACACCAAGCGCAGATTGTCTGGGTCTCGTGTTAACTGGTGCTCCTCCCCCTTCTTCAGACAGAACGAGTATTTCAGGAGACTTCAGCCATGGTCGTCTTCTCTGCTGTTGTCAGCTGTCAATGCTGCATGTGTTTGGGCTTGTATAGGACATCATTGTCCTTGTTTTACAATAATTGTTTCTGTAGCTGGAGTTTCAGTTTGATTAACAAGTGTATTTATCAGGTCACTGCCCACTCACACCCAGTTTGGTAATTATCCTTAACATTTTTATAGGCCTTTGAAGTCTTAGAAGTATCCAATGTTATTATTGGTTTGACAAATCAGTTAACTTTCTTTAGGCCTCTGTGTGTTGCATTCCCGTACCTAGATTATAAACATATGGCCTGTATTTCTATAATTTTTTTAATATCCAGACTCTCATTCATCCACACTGGATGATCTGTGTTGTGTGAAGTCAAGGGTCTGATTTAGGGTTTTCCAGGTGGTTAGCAAACAGACACACGGTCAGCTCTGGAGTGTCCGGCCTTGTCTGGTTGCAGGGTGACCCTGGGTGCAGTTGTCTTCTCTTAAACGTGGGTCTTCTCCATGGCCCCCATCGCTGTGATGACAGCTAGAGAGTGACAGGGACTGCCTCTCTGGAGACAGGAGCCATGGAGGGTAGAGGTGGTCCGATCTCTCGTCCGCACCACCTCTGCACATCTGTAGCCGTACAGGGTCTTCTCCTTCTCCCAGGCCACACAGCTCTCCCCCAGTCCTGCTTTCTCTGAACCTGGTGTTCAACCAAGTCCACGAAATTCTCTCCTATGGTCTGTATCACAGAGGCTCTGAGGGAAGGATGTGCACTGGGGCACCGATGGCGGATGCAGGGCTGCTGTGGTCACGGCGGGCGGGTGGAGTAACCGCCCCGTGCGCCTCTCTGCTGTCCCTGACCTGGCACTCCAGGGGTCCCTGATGTTCCATCTGAACTGTCATGTGGGTGGGAATACTGTTTCCTCGTCGCAGGCACTGGAGAAATGCAGCCAGACTGTGGCTGTTTCGGTTCCGAGACTGCCACAGAAAGCACCAACATTTCAGGAATTTACTTCTCACAGCTGTGGAAGCCAGAAGTTCCTCCCTGACAGCTCTGGGGGAAGGGGTCCCTTCTGGGGTTTCCGGGGTCCCTTCTGGGGTTTCCGTCCTGCAGGTGCACCACTGTATCCACTTGCCCATCTTCCCACTCTGTCTTCCCGTATTTACCTCCTTCATGGCCTCATTTTAACTTTGTTGCCTCTGTAAAGACCCTCTTTCCAAATATGGTCCCTTGCTGAAGTTCTTCCTGGGGGTTGGTTAGTACTCCAGTAGATGCATTTGATGGGGGGGAGGGGCAGGGTTGGGGCACAGTTAGCCCCGCCTTCCACAGTGGCATTCAGCTAGTCATTGGTGGAAATCTGTCCAGCGCAGTGCTGTCAGTCATTCAGTCCTGTAGCACAAATCCAACACTGCCTGATAGCGGAAAAGTCTTGGAGAGGTCATTATTGGTTTATGGTTTACGAGTTTCTGGGCTGAGAGTCAAAATTCAGAATGAAAGCTTTCACAATTCTCTGCGGATTTAACAGGATTGTTCTCGTTTAGTTCCATTTTAAAGGGATTTGGAGGCAGCGGGTGCCCCTCTGAGGCTTCCCCGGTGAGTTCTCCCAGGACAGAGCAGTGCAAACACCATGTAGGAGTGCACACACCGTCCCGTTTCTGGAACAGGTGTGTGTTTGTTTTTAATGAACCGGGCACGTTTTAGGGCTTATGAAGGATGAATTCCGTTCTGCTGTATTGACTTTTTGGTCTCACAAATTATAGGTCAACTGAAATTTATGAGCGCAGCCTCAACACACTTCATGTGTGATGTGAGCTCATCTGTGGGAAATGAACAAAGGCAGGGAGTGAATTACGAGGGGAGGCATGGCAGCCACGAGGCGCTGCTGAGATGTTTTTGGTCAGCAGGTTAGTTGATTCATGGTTAAGAGCAGAACTTCGTAGCCCATGCTTTGGGAAGGATGCACTTCTTGTTGCTTACATGAAGTAGGCGTGGTCAAGGGCTGGCGCTGTGGTGTCGTGGGTAAGCCACCGCCTGAAACACCGGCATCCCATTTGGGCACCAGTTCTAGTCCCGGCTGCTCCTCTTCCCATCCAGCTCTCTGCTATGGCCTGGGAAAGCAGTGGAAGATGGCCAAGGTCCTTGAGCCCCTGCACTTGCATGGGAGACCCAGAAGAAGCTCCTGGCTCCTGGTTTCAGATCGATGCAGCACTGGTCGTTGTGGCCATCTGGGGAGTGAATCAGTGGGTGGAAGACCTCTCTTTCTCTTTCTCTATCTCTCTCTCTAACTCTTTCAAATAAATAAAATAAATCTTTAAAAAAAAAGAAATAGGCGTGGTCTGATTATGTTGTTAGTGTGGAACAAGCAGGCTGGCTCTTGAGACGTGTCTCACCATGTCTGGGTTCATTTAGTGCTATTGGGAAGTGTCCCAGGTAGTTGTTCAGACCCCTGCGTGATGCGCTCAGCTACCTGCTGTGTCTTCAGTAGGTAAAAAATGAATTCAGTGTTGTTTCTTTAGGAAGGAAACCGTGGCAGGAGGCTGCCCTGCCCTGTCTGCACCCCTGCGACTTTGCGTGTTAGCAGATTTCTTTAGACGGGTTTCCTGCTGCGTTTCATTGATAGATTGGAAAGGCAGAGTGACAGGGAGAGAAGGAGGGAGAAACAGCAAGAGAGACCTTCCATCTGCTGGTTCACTCTCCCGACAGCTGCAACAGCTGGGGCTGGGCCAGGCTGAAGCCAGGAGCCTGGAACTCTTTCTGGGTCTTCCTGTGGGTGACAGGGCGTCAGGTACTTGGAGTGTTACCTGTGGCTGCCCTGTCACATTGGCTGGGTTAGGAGTGGCACTCCGACGTGGGCAGCAGTTGTCCCACACAGCGGCTTGATCCACCGTGCCACGTGCCACGTGCCAGCCCCAGGTTGTTTTATGCAACCCTCAGAATTGACTTGTGAGGTATACAGTGATTCCAGTTCACAGAGGAAATAGGACATTGGGGTGTGGCCTCGGGGTCCAGTACACTGCTGCCTCTCATTCTGCAGGTAGCTTGCTCTGGGAAATTAACTGAAAAAGTAGTTGGGTTTGAGTGCTGGAGAGAGAGGGAGGGAGGGAGGGAGGAAGAGGAAGAGAGGGAGGGATGGAGGGAGGGAGATACCTCCATCAGCGGATTCACTGCCCAAATAGCTGCAATGGTCAGGATTGGGGCAGGCCAGTGCCCGGAGCCTGGGACTTCATTCAGGCCCTCTCAGCTCTTGTCTTGCAGTGCTTTCCCAGGCACGTGAGCAAGGAGACAGATCAGAAGTGGAGCAGCCAGGACTCACACTAGTGCTCTGATACGGGGCGCAGACAGCACAGGCAGCGACTTAACCCCCTGCTCACAATGCCAGCCCCCTGAGCGACATCCTGCATGCAGCTGACCCTCCGATGACTCTGCAGCATGAAGACAGAGCTCTCTGTGGTCTTGGGAGCCTGAAATCAGAGTATCACTGTAAAGTGATGACTCTTTGTTGCTGTTATTTCCCTGTCCTTTCTAACATGTGTCCTTTTCTGGGGGCGACACAGTCACGCAGTACGTTTTCCATGATTTTAAACCAAAACCCACTGCCAGCCGAAAAAGATCGCAAGGTGGTTCTCCTGTCTGTCCCCGAGCTCTTTAGGAGCAGCAATGGCCAGAGCTGTTGGAAAGGCCCCGCCTTTTCACGGAAACCACCTCTCCGGAGGAGAGACGCGGCAGAAGGAAGACCATGATATCCGGAGAGCCCTCCTGAGCTGCAGCACCTTGTTCCCGGGAGCTCCTTAGGTGTCTTAGGGATCAGGAATGAGAGGAGCTCGGATGCTCTTTCTTCTTCTTTTTACCTTAACCTGTGTTTTTCACGAGGGTCATTGGCTGGCCCCATTTGGCAGAGAAATCTGATTTGGCTCTTTTTGCCTCTCTGGGGTAGCCAATCTGGCAAGAAGCAGAGCTCCCAGGTGCTTGGGTGTGTGTGTGTGTGTGTGTGTGTGTTTTGGCAGGCAGAGTTAGAGAGAGAGAGAGAGAGAGAAAGGTCTTCCTTCCGTTGGTTCACCCCCCAGATGGCCGCTATGGCCGGTGCTGTGCCGATCCGAAGCCAGGAGCCAGGTGCTTCCTCCTGGTCTCCTATGTGGGCTCAGGGCCCAAGGACTTGGGCCATCCTCCACTGCCCTCCCGGGCCACAGCAGAGAGCTGGCCTGGAAGAGGAGCAACAGAATCCGGCGCCCCGACTGGGCCTTGAACCTGGAGTGCTGGTGCCGCAGGCAGAGGATTAGCCTAGTGAGCCGTGGTGCCGGCTGGTCCTTGTTTTAATTTTATGAAACTCTGTAGTTGTGCTTAGCTGATGAAACTGACAGTAGTGACGCTTTGACAGCAGTGTTAGGTTTCTCATGTTCAGAGTCTTCACTGAAGCCGTCCATTTTGAAAAAAATCATCTTCACTTTTAGAGCGCCAAGCTTGGGCATAGCCTTTAGAAAACAAGCTCTGCATGGTTGCAGCTTTTGTTTTAACAGCAAACGAGCAGGCTGTCTTATATACATATGGCTCTCACGTACCAGACTGTGGTCCCCCCGCCCCCGCCCCCGTAGCGTTGTTATGTATGCACTCTCCATAGTTGGACCATTTCCTCATAAACATCTATCTTTGGTTTCAAAATGTGTGTGGGTGTGTGTGTGTGCACGAGCAATTGCTGCGTGGTGCTAAAATCTGTAATTTTCTTCGTTTCTTAATAAGGAACAGCATCCATTGGTCAACAGTTAACTACTTAGCAACCTAGGATATTCAAGCAAGCTTCTTGGGGTGGGGGAAAGGAACACCTGCCCGACGCTTGGTTTGTGACTGGGCAGGTGTCGGCTCACTATAGCTCTTCTTAACAGCAATGGCTGCCAGCAGGTTTATGACTCCCTCTCTAGAGTTATTGCCCCAAGAAATACTATTTCCATTGCAGCTATCTCTGTGAGATGTCTCTATAGGGTCTCCTTTCCTTTGTGCCCCGAAACATACACTGTCCATGCCAGCTCTTCTGATCCTGGCTGCCAGGGACACAGAGCAGGGCTGGAGGGCTCTCAGCTCAGACTTTTGGAAGCTGAAACATTGAGTGGGAGTGCTGAGGTCTGCTGGAAACCATGTGGATTTCCCTCGCTCGAGCACTGCCAGTTGTACCTGCTACCTCTGGGAATCCGTGGAATCTGAGTTTGATGGAGGAGGGGCTTTGCACCTGAGGATAGGACTGCACTGCCAGCAGTGTCTACGTTGGCTTGATGATCTATGGAAGTCTTAGCCCGTGACTGATCAGGCACTGTCCTCTCTAACAGCCCTTGCCTGAGAGGACATTTTAACCAGAAGTGTGGTGCCCGGGGTGGCAGTTGTAGCGCAGCAGGTGAAGTGTCTGCTTGGGACACCCACATTCCTTATCGGAGCGACTGAGTTCAAGTCCCAGCTCCTGCACTTCCAATCCAGCTCCTTGTTACTGCATTCGCTGGGAGGCAGCAGGTGATGGTGTAGGTCGTGGGGTTCCTGCCACCCACTTCCAAGACTCAAATGGAGCTCCTTGCTCCTGGCCTTGGTCAGACTCAGCCCCACCTGTTATGGGTATTTGGTGCCGTGAACCAGCAGATGGAAGATTCTCTCTCCCCGCCCCCTTCCAAAGAAATAAAGGAACAAAAAGCAGGGTGCAAGCTGCCATACTGGTGTGAATGTGTACAAATGGTAGGTGTAGCAGAGACAGTGGGCTTCACCTGGCTTAGCACAGATGTGCACTTGTCGGTGAGGTTACCGCTGACAGTCCACCTGTGATGTCCTTTCACAGGGTGCACCCAGAGGCATCCTTCTCTGGGTGCTGTGGGGTTTCAGACCCTAGACTTGCTGCCGTGCACAGAGGGCTGGCCTTGCTAATTCCTCGTGCGGCAGGTGTGAGGACATGTAGGAGGCTGCACATCTCGGTTTCAAAGCGCTTTACAAATATCAATTAATTGCTTTAAATGGGGGGGCTCTGCAGCTGCTGGGAGAAAGAAGAGCCCTCAGTGATTGGCTCATTATCATTTACAGCTGTTCAAAGTGTTCTTCAAAGAAATAATTACAGATCTTCATATATATTTAAAGAAAAAAGGAGCAGCAAACGCTGCCGAGGGTCTGCAACAAATGATTCTCGGGTCTGCATTCTGTGCGGAGAGCAGCAGCGTCTCTGTGAACAATTATCGTGCTCTGCACAAAAGCGGAAGGCGCCCGCCTGCACGCCCCCTGCACGCCCCCTGCTCCGAGAAGATGCAAGGTGCTGGATGCGCTTTTGGAAAATGATCTCATTCCCCTCACCCTGTGGTCTGGGTCTGCTTCGAATTCCTGTTGATCGGGAGCCAGACCTCGCCCGATGCAGCCGCTTTGAGTGTCTGATCTGGTGTGGCTTTGTCCAGCTTTAATGATGCGTGAGAACACAACAAGGAGACAGTAATTGATGGTGCTCGCATTGTTTCCCCCAGAGCGTTGTCACTGTAAGGGGGCCGGAGGAAACTACCCCAACTGTTTCCTGTCACAGGGAAGAAATACAGGCAGCCCTGGCCGTAGAAACAGGTTTCTTTATTTTTCTTCCCTTTTCCACTCTTTCCCCTTTCTCTCCCTCTCTCTCTCTTCCTCCCTCCCTCCACCCCATAATGTGAATCTCCTGGCTGGGCAGATAAGCTGCTAATTCTATTAATTTTCTTATCAAAATCAGCAAGGTAACTGAAGCTTCCAATTTAGTGATTTATTATCCCGAGCAAGCTGTGCTGCGTGTGCCTTTCATATTCTGTAATTGGCACTAGAGGGGGAGAGTTTCAAGGGAGATGCACTCAGCTAACCGTTTCCATTTCAATTGACTATTGAGCAAACAAATGGAGTGTCTTTTCATTGGCTTAAATCATTTAAAATGATCAAGCCAGCAGTTCTGCATTGGAATATGTGCCAGTGGATATTTGTGTGCGAGATGCTGACCCCTACAACACTAAAATATGGGCATAATAACATCCCTCTATAGGGCTTCCCACCTATAAAGCATCCACATGCGATACGTTAATTGACACGCAAAACACCAAAATTGATCACACATGTAATCTGACCCTTATTATCACCCCATCCCCGAAGCCCCCTGGGAACCAGTCTTTGCATGCTGACAGCTGGATTCTTTTGCAGGTGAACGTTGGCTGCATAAAGCGGCCAGCTCCAGTACTGAAGCATGGAAATAAGAACCGGTATCAGAGGCAGGGCCGCCTCGCTTGGAAAGAAGGGGAAGTGGGGAGGCGCTGGATAGCTGGAGTGAGGGAGACTGGGGAAGCAGCTGCTGCTCCTCTGTCCCACATAGCACTCTTGGTCCAGTGGAGACCTGGGTTGTAGGCATCCACTTCTTTGTTCACGACCAGTTTTCCTTTCACGAGTTCATGTCCTGGATCCCCTCCTGATTGTAACTTCCTGCTAATGTGCACCGTGGGAGGCAGTGGTGATGGCTTAAGTACCTGGGTCCCTATCACCTACTTGGGGTACCTGGATGAGTTCCTGACTCCTGGCTTTGGTCTGGTACAGCTCAGGCTGTTGTGGGCATTTGGGAAGTGAACTGGTAGGTGAATGTGTCTGCTTGCCACTTTCTCCCCTCCCTCCCTCTCTCTCTCTCTCTGCCTCCCTCCCTCTCTCTGCCTCTCTGCCTTTCAAATAAATATAACAAGTGATTTTTTCTAAAAAGGCAGATTTGCATAGAGAGAGACAGACACTGAGATCTTCCATCTGCTGGTTCACTCCCTAAATAGCTGTAACAATTTGGTCTGGGTACAGCCCAAGCCAGGAGCAAGTAAGTAATTTTTAAAGTAAATTTTGCATAATAACTGTTACCAACTAGTTTAAGGATTGCAAATCATACTACCTGCCGTCGCTCCATTTCATGAGTAAGGCATTGATGCTCTGTTACACTTCTGAGTTGCAAAGTCTCATCCGTGATGTCTGGACACATTGCGAGGTTAGGTGACTTGTCTGGCTTCACTTGGTGACCATGTGTTCAGGCTGGGATTTGAATTCACAACCATGCCATAGGAAACTCTCTTTTCTAATCACTGTGTTATTCTCCCAGACTCTAGACTTGTACTTCTGGAAGAAATAATACCCTAGACCTTTAAGTCTTAACTATAAATCACCACTTGAATTACATCCTACCTAAACCTTTGAATTAGTTTTTGGTACTTAAAACTTCAAAGAAAACTCATATTAAAAATTGAATCCCCTTTTCATGACATATTTCATGAGAATGATGATATTTTGACAATTTGGAACTTCCCTCCTGACTCTTTGGGATTTTCCCCCCTTCCATTTCCAGGGAGGAAGAGGCCTAGGGCAGAGCTCTCTCGCAGAGTGCTGTCCAGGGTGCCACCGGCTAGGAAATGGACTGCGGAGTGCCCGCCATGATTTAGACATTTGTTTGGGCTTTTAATCTTTTCTCATCTACACGTACCTCCAAAATAAAAACCAGTGAAGTATGTACCCTATAAATCTGCTTGTTCCCTCGCTCCCCGGGAATATTTCAGACAGAACTTGACACTTGTAATCAGAGCCTGGCTTCGATGCTGCCTCCTTCTGAGCCCACCGTCCGACCTCCACCTTCTTCCTTTTCCATTTTCAGCCCAGGAAAGGAGGGGAGGCCAGAGGGCAGGGGCTGGGCAAGAGCTGCTGTCCAGAGGATGTAAAGTCTCCTTGGGTGAGACGGATTTCCGCTGACCGCTCGTGTGTAGACTTTTGAGTTAAGAGCAGGACGAGTTGAGAGGGCGTTAGTAAGTGTTGCAGACTCGGCAGCTAGGGAGAGGCCACCGAGCTTGTGGGGTGCAGCAGAAAGGCGTGGGAGGGTGCAGAGGTGTGTGATATGGTGTGAGTATTCTCTGAGAATGGACTTGAAAAACACGTTTGCAGATCATGTACAGTCAGAAGAAGCCGGGTGACTGTCAGGAAGACTCCAGTCTGTAGAGCGACCACGTGGGAACGTGAGCGAGGAGAAGGGAAGAGTTGATCCTAATCCACATGGGGGCCATGGGCAGGGGTACAGCAGGTGTGCGATGGGTGTGGCTCGGGAAACCGCAGCCCCACATGGAGAGGAGAAGTAAAGGGAATGAAGGGGAGGAGGGACAGAGCAGAGTTCGCGATGTGTCTTCCTGTTTGTGCCATGCTGCGGGTTGTGGGCTGTGCCATGTGCTGTGTGTGCATTGCCTCATAAATGATTATTTTCATTCAGGTGTGAAAATACAGTCCAGTCCTCATTCCATACCCTATGCTCTCTTTTAAGGGCATCACAGATATGACGAGTTTTTGCATTTCTTGTGTGTTGTCAGTGGAAGACAAGTCACAGAAGCATGGATAGTGTGGACCACAAGGAAAAGAGTGCTTAGGGGACAAGCAGGGTGGGGACGCTGGACTCCGCGGCGTGAATAACGAAGGAAGGTGCTGTACCACTTCTAGCCAGGGTGCCTGTCATTCAGGGGTGACGAATCCAGTAGGCGTTCTCGGGGTAGGGGCCGCCGCTTCCTCCCGCGAGCCCACAGCCCGGCTTCTCCTGCTCGTCAGCTTCCAGGTTTCGGTCCGCAGCTCCTGTGCAGTAAGGTGACTTTGCCTGCAAAGGGCAATGGGAATTGGATGTGGTATGAAAAGGGGACTGGAAAATATACGAGCCTTCAGGAAAAGGTCATTCCAGTCTGTGCCGAAGCTCAACTTTTATTTTGATTAAATACTTTTTTCGGCGGGATTTACTGGCTAATTACTTTGCTCCGCTCGTCCAGAGTTCGCGTTCTGTGATGTCTGCTGAAGCCTCGAGGTTTGTGAGCTTTTATGTAGAAGTATTAATATTCATAACAATTAGCCATAAACGGGAATGGGGGGGGGGACAGGGGGCCTTTCCTCCTTCCAGAAACTTCTTGATGCTCTCAGATCCTCACAAGGGGAAGGTGATCGGGCAGAGACACAAGTGACATTTTCTAGTGAGTCATTGGTCTTGGAGTGAAGGGGCGGTCCCCTGCTCGACAAGGGGGCTGCCTTTCGCCTGCTTCCGGTTGCAGGGTGGAGAGGCCACCTGCCGCGGTGGAAGAGGACTTTGGGTCTGACTGGGGGCGTGCTGGGGGTGGGGCCCCTGGTGGCCTCATTTTTAGGACCCTCATCCATTTATCACTGGTGTTAGCTGGTGTCACTGGTAATTAGTCTTTAAAGCTGCATCCAGATGGAGCGTATAAATTATTAGCGGTTTCCTGCCAGGCACGAGCACACATGATTCATGGACCTGTGGCATCTTCCCGAGCTCTGTCCCCGATAGGGGAATGACGGTGAGCCTTCACACTGTCTGGCTCTCAGTGGTGTTGACAGTTACCCTGGCACATCTGCAGACACAGCGGTCTGGGTCCCTTCTTCTGTTCTCAGCTTTATTTTCTGTTCTGCACCCACCTCCTGGGTTTCCTGTTGCATCCTCATGGTGGGATCAAGGTTGTGTTGCCAGCAGTCCCTGGCCATGGTCAGTGGCAGCAGAATTGAGTGTCATGGGGGGTGAGACGAGCCATCAGATTAGAGTTTGCTCCTTGGGTGCTTCAGAGTGAGTGTATCTGGGATCCCAGTACAACCTGACCCCGGGCACCTGACACCTGGGCTGCAGGTGAGAGCAGTGAGTGCTGGACGTGAGACCTGCCCTGTTCTCTCGCACCCTCCTCTTAATGCTGACTTTGCTGGCAGAACCCTCCCCCTAGACAAACCCTAAGGGTCATCTGCATCCTTCCAAGTCTACATTCAATACTGATGTGTTTCTGCCGGCGCCGCGGCTCACTAGGCTAATCCTCCTCCTTGCGGCGCTGGCACACCGGGTTCTAGTCCCGGTCGGGGTGTAGGATTCTGTCCCCGTTGCCCCTCTTCCAGGCCAGCTCTCTGCTGTGGCCAGGGAGTGCAGTGGAGGATGGCCCAGGTGCTTGGGCCCTGCACCCCATGGGAGACCAGGAAAAGCACCTGGCTCCTGGCTCCTGCCATTGGAGGGTGAACCAACGGCAAAGGAAGACCTTTCTCTCTGTCACTCTCTCTCACTGTCCACTCTGCCTGTCAAAAAAAAAAAAAATCCAATACTGATGTGTTTCTGAATACAGTGAGAGGAAATATTGGTTGGACCATATACCTTCATGACTGTTGTATAATTTTTAAAGTGTCAATTCGATAGAAATCCAACTTCAGCCAGTTTAAGCAAAAAAAAAAAGGAGGAAATTTATTGGCTTATATAAGAAGGTGGCCAAAGGAGTGGTCAGGGTCTTGGCAGGACTGGGTCCGTGTTGCTCTCTAGCCTGATGACAAGCTGACCCCTCGTGGCCTTATTAGATTTAATAACTGTGAAAGGGAAGGGCATCCTTCATGATACGGTGGTAGTGAAATCTTCAGGCTGGACTCTGATTGGTCTAGCTTGGGTCACGTGCCCCCCTGGGATCAGGAACTCAAGCCTCAGTCCTGTCTCATTAAAAAGAATTTATTTACTTGAAAGGGACAGCAGGAGAGAGAGAGAGAGAGAGAGAGAAAGAGAGAGAGAGAGAGAAGGGTCTTCCATCTGCTGGTTCACTCCCCAATTGGCTGCGACGGCTAGAGCTGCACCTATCCGAAGCCAGGAGCCAGGAGCTTCCTCCAGGTCTCCCATGCAGGTGCAAGGGCCCAAGGACTTGGGCCATCTTCTACTGCTTTCTCAGGCCATAGCAGAGAGCTGGGTTGGAAGTGGAGCAGCCGGGACTTGAACCAGCGCCCACATGGGATGCTGGCACTGCAGATGGTGGCGTTACGCCACAGCGCTGGCCCTGGGAATCCATTTTAATCAGCGAATGGGTCCAGACCTTTTATCACAGAGCTGGTTCCCGTCCTGAGTGCTTACCCTGGTTTGCAATCACCTTGGTATTCATGTGACGATCTGATTGGTGTCTGAGTCCTCCATGTAACTGGAAGAAGCTAGAATGGGACCCCAGGTCCAGATACACAGCAGCGACTGGCTGAATAATGGCCGAGTAAGCAGGTAGACTGACCGTGTGGGCTATGCTCTGGCTGCTCAAGGGTGGGGCTGCTGGGCAGTGCTGAGGTGCTGGGGTGAGGACCCCGGGAAGGGACTAGTGTCCTTGCTGTGGACGTCCCATCCCGCTGCCTAAGGTGCAGCTCGAGGACACTGTCCATGAGCACCGAGTCTGCCAGCCCCTGGTCTTGGGAAGGAATTGCTCTTTAAGGAGCCCTGCCCAAGGTGCTCTGTGGCAGCAGTGCCGGCCGACTAGGACCCTGTGGTAGAAGTGCGGGCAAACGTTTCCCAAATTTCACCCTGGAGTCCTTTCTGCCACTGGCTTTGGACTTTGCTCTGTTTTGGCCTTGGCCATTTTGTGAGGAGGACAAACCCTGCTTCCCTGTGGGTGGGTGAGGATGACAGTGCCTGTGGCGCGGGCACGTTGAGTTTCGTAATTTTCCTGTGACTTTTCTGACGCACATGGTGTTTTCTTCAGCTTGGCCGGTCCCCTGTGCATGAATGCAGAGAGGTTGTCAGTGCCTCTCTTTGCAAGTCAGGAAAGGGTTAAATGTCGTAGGAAAACGATGTAGACCAGCACCAGGTACCTTTAAATGGTCCAGCTTCTTGGCCTTCTGTGTTGGTTTGGTTTCCATTACTTTAGAGTACCTGCAAGGAGCCTCTTTGGGAGAGAAGAGGTTTGTTTGGGCTAGAAGTTGGTTGCAAGGTGGGGCAGCCCCATGGTCAGGCTCTGATGGAAGCGGGTGAACAGGTACTGTCACCTGGTGAGCCGGGAAGGAGACAGGGAGCCCAGGCCAAGCTTAGATTCAAATAACCCAACCTGTCACCGGAACCACTCTCCGGGGCACATCCCGGGTGACCCAAAGCCCTCCCCTGACTCCACCTCTCAGCGCCATCATTAGATCAAGTCTTCATCCTTAATCTATCAGCCATTCGTATTAAGACATCAGAGTTTAAACATATATGTGAGTTCTGGGGGGACACATCCTATACTGCCCCTGTGCCCACCTTGTTCAGCTCAGTTAACGTGGATGTACTGAGGGGTTCCCACGTGCCCCCTGGTGGATGAGGGCAGAACCCTGCCTGTATGACGATTATTTAGACTGCAGAATGCAAGCACTCATACTGATCTTTCCAACAAATGTGACTCTGATTCCAGCCCCCAAGAAGAGGAGGGACTTAACATCATCTTTTTAAAAAAATATTTATTTTATTTATTTGAAAGACAGAGTTACAGAGAGAGGTAGAGAGAGAGCGTCTTCCATCCGGTGGTTCACTCCCCAGATGGCTGCAACTGCCGGAGCTGTGCCAATCCGAAGCCAGGAGCCAGGGGCTTCTTCCGGGTCTCCCATGCAGGTGCAGGGGCCCAAGGACTTGGGCCATCTTCTACTGCTTTCCCAGGCCACAGCAGAGAGCTGGATTGGAAGAGGAGCAGCTGGGACTAGAACCGGCGCTCAAATGGGATGCCAGCACTTCAGGCCAGGGCGTTAACCTGCTGCGCCACAGCGCCGGCCCCAGGACTTAACATCTTAAAAACGAAAATCACACATACACCAACCCCTTAAAGAATGAAGGCCCTCCCTTAGAAATCAACACTGAAGTGCTATGGATACATGGGAGGCTAGGAGGTAGGCAAGAGCCATGGTGACAGTGGAGGGGTTTGTGGGTGGGGCTGGCCAAGGAAAGGCTGGGATGGCCGTGTGCTCCCTGACTCAGGAGTTTGCAGATCAACTTCGTTTGCAGCCAAGCTCGCCCAACTTGCAGAATTTCTTTTCTGTTGCTGGTCTTGCTGTCACAGTGGGCACTTGGGGCTGACTGTCCCTCCGGGGTATCTGTTCCCTTTGTTATGCACAAGGCCTTTGTTTTACAGCTGACTGTGGAGAGAGGAGGAGACTTGAAGCCCCTGTGCAGCCCGGCACAGCTGATGGAAGCCTAGGGCTTAGTTTCAGAGCACAGGGCGGGCATTGTCCACATCTGCAGGGAGCTCAGCTTCCTGCCGGCCTCAGCCGCTGCCGGGGTCAGTGCTGTGACCTCGATGTGGTCAGGCCAGGTCATCCCTCCGCGTGGCTGTGACACGGGAGCTGGGGTTGAGTCTCCTGCGGCTACTGCTCCTGTTATCTCCAGGAGTTTGCTCTCTGGCTCTGGAGAGAAACAGACCTCGTGCCCCTACCGGGGTCTGGGGGCCAAGGCTGACCCAGATTGACATCTGGCTCCCATAAGCTCAGTGTCATTGGCATGCTGGGTGGCACACCTGCTGGGCACCGTGACAGCAGCCACCAGACCGTCTCCACCTCCTTCCCTGGCTGTCGCTCTGGCTGGTTAGACCGTACCTCTCTCCTTTAATTGGCTGCCCACACGCGGCTCCCCATGGCTCCTCCCCTGCCAGGAGTACCCTGTGCTGTGACTGTGGGGTGTGCACCGTCGCCCTCTCAGGGAGACACTGGCTCTGGCCATCTGCTCCTCTCCAGCTCACTTCTTCCCTTGTTCTTAGCTGAAGTCAGGAACTTGGTTGCTGGCACTGCGTGCTGTCCTCCATGAGCTGTGTGGTTTGCAGGGTGGATCAAGGAGCTGGAGCCACCGAGGGGGGCGGGTGGCGTCCAGCCTTGAGGTGACCCCTCCCCGCTTGCAGACTGGCGTAGGGTAAGGAGTTATTTATTTGTTCAGTAAACCTTTATGGAGTGGCTACCATGTGCCAGATCTTATTCTAGGCCCTAGGAGACTGAACATAGACAGCCCTGGCTTCCATGGAACGCAGGAGAATTCTATGGAGATCTCTTGAGAATGACAAGGAGTAAGAGGACTTGGTGGGAGCAGCAGGGCAGGGGAGCAGCTGGGGTGATGTCCACACACAGGTCTGGACAGTCGACCATGCACGTTGCGTTTCTCCGCGTTGGAGCTGAGCTAAATGCACGTTCCGCTTGGTGCTTTAACAGTTTTCACACAGCAGTGAGTGTCTCCTCAAGAAAGCAGATAGTCTGGGAAGTTAGGCTGTGTAGCCAGTGCGTAAGCCCCAGCACGAACGTTGCAGGGAGTTGGGCAGAAACAGATTTTCAGACAGGCACGAGAGAGTTAGGTGTGTGTCGACTGAGATCACTCTGCCTGCTCTGGGGACTGGGGGATGGGTGTGGGAGCCCAGTTAGAGGCCAGCGCAGTGTTCCAAACTGGTGACCGTGAAGGTCTCGGTCACTGTACAGACAGGGGAGGAGGAGCAGGGGCTGGGTCCCCTACTGCCTCGCCAGCAGCGCAGGGAAGCCGTGGAATCGGGAGCAGGCTGCCGGGGAGTGGGGCAGAGGAGCTAGAGAGGAGCATTTCCCGGGGTTTCAGGGTGGGCGCTGAGGCGGAGTAACCGGCTGAGCAGGGGTGGGCACTGGGATGCCCCCATCCACGCTGGGGTGCTCGCTTGCGATGCCTGCGTCCTGTGTCAGAGTGCCTGGCTCTCAGCTTTGTGCTGAAATGCACCTGGGGAGGCAGCAGGTGGTTGGGTCCCTGCCACCAGCTTGGGAGACCTGGATGGAGTCCCTGGCTCCTGGCTTTGGCCTGGCGTGACCTTTGCCTTTTCCTTACCAATAAACCCGCCTTTGCCTCCTCCCTCCTTTCTGTCATCTTTCGTTCTTTGCGGTGTGGAACAAAACCCAGCTGGGGACTGATGCCAGAATCCCCGAGTCAGCAATATGGGCCCTCGGAGCAGCTCGGGCGTTCTTGTCTGTTAAGGGAAGACCCTCTTGGAAAGTGACCAGTGAAGGGTTGTGGACTGCACTGGAGGGGGGGGGGGGGCGCCTTCCGTCCTTGTTTCCCAAATGGCACTTCTTTTGACAACTTTGTCAAGAGCCACATATTAGAAACCTCACGACACTTTGTGGACAGGTGTGGGGCACGGTGGTTAGGATGCTTCTCGCGACCCCCGAGTCCCCATGGAATGCCCAGGTTCAAGTCCCGGCTCTGCTTCCAATTCCAGCTTTTTGCTGAAATGCACCTGGGGAGGCAGCAGGTGGTTGGGTCCCTGCCACCAGCTTGGGAGACCTGGATGGAGTTCCTGGCTCCTGGCTTTGGCCTGGCGTGGCCCTGGCTATAGCAAGCTTTTGGGGACTGAACCAGCAAATGGGAGAGCTGTGTCTTTCCCTCTGTCTCTGTTTTTTGAATAAATAAACATCAACACCCCTCTCTCCCCTCATCATATTTGATCATCAAACACTGCAGCTTTGGCATTACCCCCTCTGCTTTACAGATGAGAAAACAGGAGCTCAGAGAGGCAGCACTCAGGCTTCTCTCGTGGCCACTCCCACTTCCCACACTGGATACTCCTCAGTGTAGCCGCTTCTGGGTGTGAGGGCCGTGGCCCCCAGCAGTTTGAGAGCTGAATCCAGAACAGGGTTATGGGTGTGTGCTCGGAACGCCCTGTGATCTCCCGTGCTGCCTCTGCAGGGCTCTGCAGTGGGAGCGAGAGAGGACCTAACTTCTGGCTCGTCCGCCCTCAGGCTCCACCATCAGAGCTGGTGTGTGAGGGGTGAGGTAGTGGGGAGCCGTCCCCACTGCCAGCAGATGCAGGCACGGTGGCACAGGCACACGACCGTGCGCTGGCCTCCTTAGGGTGAAACAGATCAAGGCCTGAGGTTAGCCTTGAAGTTCGATGGGGAAGGCAACATGAGCGTATAGACTGTACATACCATATTGTTGTGTTTTTTTTTTTTTTTTTTTTTGACAGGCAGAGTGGACAGTGAGAGAGAGAGAGAGAGACAGAGAGAAAGGTCTTCCTTTGCTGTTGGTTCACCCTCCAATGGCCGCTGCGGCCGGCACACCGCACTGATCCAATGGCAGGAGCCAGGTACTTATCCTGGTCTCCCATGGGGTGCAGGGCCCAAGGACTTGGGCCATCCTCCACTGCACTCCTGGGCCACAGCAGAGAGCTGGCCTGGAAGAGGGGCAACCGGGACAGAATCCGGCGCCCCGACCGGGACTAGAACCCGGTGTGCCGGCGCCGGAAGGCGGAGGATTAGCCTAGTAAGCCACGGTGCCGGCTACCATATTGTTTTAATTACTATAGTTTTATAGTATAGTTTGGGAGTGTGACACCTCCAGCTTTATTCCTTTGCACATGATTCCCTTTGCTAACAAGGTTTTTTTTTTTGGGGGGGGGTTCTTTATGAATTTTAGGATTTCTTTGGGGAGGGTTCTATATGAATTTTAGGGATTTTTTGCAGGTGGTTCTATATGAATTTTAAGATTTTTTCTTTTCTATGAAAAATAGCATTGGAATTTTGATAGGGAGAACATCAAACCTGTAGGTTGCTTTGGGGCAATATAGTCACTCGAGCAGCAGTAATTCTTTGAGTCTGTGAACATAGGACATCTTCCCGTTTATTTGTATTTTCTTCATTTTCATTCACCAGTGTTTTATAGTTTTCAGCGTACAGGTCTTTACCTCATGGGTTAAATTTATTCTTAAGTGTTTTTTGGTAGCTGTCGTAAATGGGTTTGTTCTGTTGGTTTCTTTTTATATTTTTAAAATAAATGAATACACCTTTTCGTTGTAGTTTTGTAGTTCATGTGGGTTCATTCTTCGTTTTGGCTGTTAGGTTGCCATGACTATTCCTCTGTAGTATTTTGGTGCACACGTGAATAGCAAGTGTGTGTCTAGTGGTGGACTGCTGAGTCGTGGAATTCGTCCATGCCGTTAATGTGGCTCCGTGGTTTGTTCTTTTTATTTGCCGAGTAGTCTGTGTTATGACCACGCCACAGTGTGCTTTTCTGTTTCTCTGTTGATGGGTTTATCTGCTGATGGACACTTGGGTCATCTCCAGTTTGAGACTATCACAGATACTTGTAAAAATGTACCGACATCCAGGTTTCTGTGAGTACGCTTTCACTTGTCTTGAAGATGGGGTCATAGCTTTCTCATGTGGTCCATATCCGTGTGTGTGTGTATGTGTGTGTTTCCTTACATATCTGGGGATTGCTAGGTCACACAGCAAGTATAAATTTAGAAGAAATTGTCAGAACATTTGCCAAAGTGATTATGCTATTTTATACTCTCACTTGTAAATTACAAAGATTTTAGAAGCTATTCAGCCTATGCAACACTTCCTATTGTCGGTTTTTGTGGTTTTATTTGTGGCTCACTAAATGACTAGTTGAGAAATTGGCAGCTTTTCATATGCTTATCAGCCTTTTTGTGAAATGTCTTTTACCCATCATTATCACTGGATTGCTTGTCTTTTTATTCTTAACTTACAGTGGTTCTCTTCTGGGCTCTAATCTTCGCTAGATGCCTGTATTGCAAGTGTGGGGGTTGTCTTTTTGCTTTCTTAGTTGTGCTTCCAAGAACAAAAGATTTACTTAATTTTGTTTTTAAAGATTTATTTATTTATTTATTTGGAAGAGTTACAGGGACAGAGGGAGGGACAAAGAGTGTGTGTGTGTGTGTGTGTGTGAGAGAGAGAGAGAGAGAGAGAGAGAGAGAGAGAGAGAGAGAGAGAGGGAGGGAGGGGGAGATTGGTTGATAGATCTTCCATCTGCTGGTTTGTTCCCTAGATGGCTGCAAAGGCCAGGGCTGAGCCGGTGGAAGCCAGGAGCTTTCTCTGGGTCTCCTACATGAGTGCGGGAGTGCAAACACTTGGGCCACCTTCTGCTGCTTTCCCAAGGTCATTAGCAGGGAGTTGGGTTGGAAGTGGAGCAACTGGGACATAAACTAGTACCTGTATGGGATGCTGGCATCGCAGGTGGTGGCTTCCCCTGCTATGTCAAAATGCCAGCCCCCAGAGATTCTATTTTTGATGAAGTCCTAGTTACTGTTTTATTTGTTTATGATTTTTGCTTTTTGTGTGTTCTGAACAATCTTAGGAGTCTTGACTTACCCAACACTGCAAAGATTTTCTTCTGTGTTTTCCTCTGGAAGCCTTAGAGTTTCATGTTTGTGCTCCATTTTGAGTTTTATCTGTGTGTGTGGTAGAAGGTAAGGACTGATGTGGAGGTGTGTGTGTGTCCGTGTCTATGTCTCTGTATGATCTCTGGTTGTTCCAGCAGTATTCGTTGAAAATATTATCTTTGTTGAATAAATCATGTTGGAACCTGTGTTGAAAATCAACTACGTATATATGTGTGGGCCTATTTTAGGAGTCTCTGTCCTGCCCCATGTTCTGTTGTTCTATGCTCATGCAAGTACTGTATTCTCTTTATTGCTACAGCTTTATTATTATAAGCCTTGCAATCAGATTCTAAGTCCTACTTTTCAAGATCACTTTGGCTATTTTATCCTGTGTACTTTCGTATCAATTTTAGAATCATCTTATTAATTTCTATAAAAAAGCTTGCTAGAATTTTATTTGGGATTACACTGAATGTCAGGTTAGTTTTCATAGCATTGACATCTTAATAGTATGTCTTCCATTCTCTAGAATGTGATATATCTCTATACTCATATTTTAAAAAATTCTCTAATATTTTGCAGTTTTTAGTATAAAAGTATCATATCAAAATTTTTTTCTTCTAAGTATTTTTAATGTTTCTTGATATTACTGATAACAGTATTTGCTCAATTTTATTTAAAAAATTTTCAGTTGTCTGTTATATAAAAATGCAACTGATTTTTTTTTTTTGTATACTGGTATTGCATCTTGCAAACTTGCTGAGTTTGTTTGCTGGAGGACCAGTAGATGATGTCTCAATTGAGAGACTCAGAAGGAGTTCTGGGCTCCTGGTTTTGGTGTGGCACAACCTCAGTTTTTTAAATTTATTTAAGCTATTTGGTGAGTGAACCAGTGGATGAAAAATCTTTCTCTCACTCTGCCTTTCCAATTGATCAACCAGTTTTAAGAATAGAAGTTCCAAGACAAAAATGATTAGTACATGGCTTCAATAACACATTGGACACAGTGGAAGAGAAGGTCAACTTCAACACATGTCAATCACTGATCTGTCATCTATGTAATTGAAATATTCAAAATAGAGAAAAGGGTAAATTAGTAAAGAAAATTCTTTTTAATTTGTTTATTTGAGAGACAGTTACAGACAGATAGAGGAAGAGACAGAGAGAGAGGTCTTCCATCTGCTGGTTCACTCCTCAAATTGTTGCAATGGCCTGAGCTGAGCTGATCTGAAGCCAGGAGCCAGGAGCTTCTTCCTGGTCTCTCGTGTGGGTGCAGGGGCCCAAGGGCTTGGGCCATCTTCTACTGCTTCCCCAGGCCATAGCAGAGAGCTTGATTGGAAGAGGAGCAGCTGGGACTAGAACTGGCACCCATTTGGGATACCAATGCCACAGGTGAAGGCTTACCCCACTACACCACCACACCAGCCCCAGTTAAAAAAAATTAAAAATACTGACCACAAAGCTCTCCCAAATTTGTCAAGAACTCTACTCACACATCAAGGAAAGTCAACAAAGCCAGAGTAGATTAAAAAAGGCAGCCCCCTGCCAGCGCCATGGCTCAATAGGCTAATCCTCCGCCTTGCGGCGCCGGCACACCGGGTTCTAGTCCCGGTTGGGGCGCCGGATTCTGTCCCGGTTGCCCCTCTTCCAGGCCAGCTCTCTGCTATGGCCTGGGAGTGCAGTGGAGGATGGCCCAGGTGCTTGGGCCCTGCACCCCATGGGAGACCAGGAAAAGCACCTGGATCCTGGCTCCTGCCATCGGATCAGCGCGCTGCGCCAGCTGCAGCGGCGGCCATTGGAGGGTGAACCAACGGCAAAGGAAGACCTTTCTCTCCCTGTCTCTCTCTCTCACTGTCCACTCTGCCTGTCAAAAAAAAAAAAAAAAAAAAAAAAAGGCAGCCCCCACCCAAGCTGGTGATGGTAAACGTAGTGAAAATGAAAGATTCCGAGAGGCAGCTGGAGAAGAAGACATTGACAGGCATGAGAACCATGGCAAGAGCAATGGCTGACTTATTTTGGAAGCAGTGGGAGCCAGGCAGTGACGGAGTGGCATCTTCAGTGTGCAGAAGGCACACAGCATCAGCCTGGAGTTCTGTTTCCAGCGGATATCTGTTTTGACAAGTGAAGGAGAAATAAAACATTTTCAAATAGATTTAAACAGAGGTGTTGTCACCACAAGAAATGCCAAAGAGCGTTCTTGAGGCTGGGAGAAGCCCTGCTGGAAACGGGCCTGCGGGAGCAATGGAGAGTTCCGGCGTCTGAATGCCGGCAGAGCCGTGTGGTCCGAGGTGTGCACCGGGGGCCGTTCCCGGAGCGGCGGCCCGTGGACTTGCCCTGGAGCAGAGTACGGGGTCTCTGTTGTTTCTCTCTGGGGCCAGGTTCTCTAGCTTTCACATCCATTTTTTGAGTTTCCTGATAAACAGTAGATTCATTTTCTGGGACTGTCATCTGAGACCATGAGGTTAAAAAGAGAGCACTGAAGTGTGAGGGTTCAAAGAAGCCGTGCGCTTCAAGTGCCGAGACCGTGTGGGCACGTGGTCAACGCTCCGTTCATGTTCATGGCATCATCACTCTCATTTATTTAACAGAGCTCTGTGGGCACCTATTGTGTACTTGCACTGTTTTGCTTGTATCGGATTTGCCGTTGCAATAAACAAAATCTGTGCCTTTGTGGAACTTATATTCTGTTTTCTGTAAGATGTGTTTTTATTTATTTGCAAGAGTTACAGAGAGATGTAGAAACAGAGAATCCGCTGGTTCACTCCCCAAATGTCTGCAATGGCCAGAGCTGAACTGACCGAAACCTGGGAGCCAGGAGCTTCTTCCAGGTCTCCCACAGGGGTGCAGGGGCCCCAGGACTTTGTCCAGCTTCTACTGCTTTCCCAGGCAATCAGCAGGGAGCTGGGTCAGAAGTGGAGAAGCCAGGCTCGATGTAACGCCCATATGGGATGTTAGTGCTGCAGGCTGGGACTTTAGCCCACCGTGCCAGTGCCACGGAGCTTATGTGCTAACAGGACATTCGTAATACACAGTAAATGTTATTTGTAAGTAAACTCTTGGGTGCTTTCAAAGGTAACAAGCCTTATGGGAAAGAGGACGTAGGGCAGGGTGAGGTTGATCAGCGGTGTCGGAGGTGGAGTGTGGCAGTGGTACAGGGCGTGGTCGGAATAGGCCTGGTGGAGAAGGCGTGTGAGCAAGATTGACGAAATGAGGGAGTTGGTCATGCAGTCATCTGGGGACTGTGTTTATGTCAGAGGAAGTAGCTGGGCAGATGCCCCAAGGCAGGCATGGGTACAGGAGTGAGGCGGTGTGCTGGTGTGAGTGTGTGTCCCCCCAGATTCTCGCTGAAACTGAATGCCCCAGGTGGTGGGATGGGGAGGTGATGGGTCCTCGTGACTGGGGTCAGTGCCCTTGTGTAAAAGGGGCCTAGAGGGTCAAGGTCGCTCTGAGGGCCTTTCCACCATGTGGGGACACAGAAGAGGGCGGGGAACAGGCCTTCCCCACGCACCACCTCTGCCGGCCCTGGATCTCAGAGCCCCCAGCCTGCAGCACCACGAGCGGTAGATTTCTGTTGTTCAAAAGTTATCCAGTCCAAGGTCCTCTACTGCGGCCCGCAGGGAGATGAAGACGGGGGCGGTGTGGGGCGGTGAGGTCATCGTTGCTCTTCGTCTCTCTCCTGTGTCCCTGGACGCTGCTCATGTCACCCTTCGGAGCTGTTCTCCTGGGTCTGTTGGATGTGCTTCTCTCTCACTCTTTCTCTTTTTTTTTAAAATTTATTTGATAGGTAGAGATACAGACAGTGAGAGAGAGAGAGACAGAGAGAGAGACAGAGAGAAAACCTTCCATTGGTTCACTCCCCAAATGGTCTCTATGGTCAGAGCCGCGCTGATCTGAAGCCAGGAGCCAGGTGCTTTTCCTGGTCTCCCATGGGGTGCAGGGCCCAAGCACTTGGGCCATCCTCCACTGCACTCCCGGGCCACAGCAGAGAGCTGGACTGCAAGAGGAGCAACTGGGACTAGAACCAGCGCCCATATGGGATGTTGGCGCCTCAGGCGGAGGATTAACCAAGTGAACCACGGCGCCGGCCCCTGGATGTGCTTCTCTTTTATGATACCATAACTGAGAGAACGGCATTAGCAGGAACCTGGCCCTATTCTCTGCCGGCCCCAGACGCTTTATGCCTCGTGTGCCCAACAGCCAGGGGCCTGAAACATCGGGGCTTCCAAGAGTGCACTGAGTGTCTCCCCACCACGCAGGTTCAGGATAGAGGTGTGCTCATTCCCACCCGACATGGACCTTTGCCCTGAGCAGCTGTGTTCGGGCTCAGGGTCTGTGGACTCCCTCACGTTGTATATTGCTTGTTGTAATTTCCAAGATGGCATATTTACGAACCCTGGGTATTACATTGGAAATTGTATTTTTTCATCTATATTACATTGCTTGGGAACATTGCCATAAATTTCAAATTTGTGCATCCAAAACATATTACAAATAAGATGTATGCTATTCACATTCAGCTTATGTATCACCCTGGCAATGAATTAGCCAATAGCACATTGGAAAGTTTTGGGGGCAGTTTACCCATAAGATCAGTGGTAGGAGAGGGAGGCCCTTCGCAGGCCAGTATAAGAGCTGAGCAGTGATTTAGCAACAAGCCTGACAGGGCTGCGAGTCGGTCATTACCGTTTCCATCACTGCCTAGGATAGCGTGTTAGGTACCACACGTGAGGGCACCAGGCTGTCGGCATTCCGCGTTGCCGGAGATCTTCACGGGAGGTGGTGGTTTTTCCCTGCTGCAAAGTAGCGGAGGCAGCAGGAGGTTTTTGGTTCTGAAGGTGCTGCTGCTAGCACTCGGAACAAAAGGCGTCAGCCACGGATGGGAGAGCAGAGGTCCCGGGCCAGTGCCACTTCTGGGACAAAGAAGGGTTACCGGAGAGAGACCTCATAGAGCTGGGCAGCCAGCCCTGAAAGCCACGGCAGAGGGTAGGGAGGTTAGGTCAGTGTAGCCGGCTGTGCCGAGTGTACACCAGTCCTGCGGGTCTCAGTAGATGCATCAGAGGCAGGACTTACCTGAAACACAGCGGGGGCTGGAAGGCCTCCCCACTTCTCCACCCCATTTGCCCAATCCTTCCTTTTTTTTTTTTTAAAGATTTATTTGAGAGGTAGAGTTAATGACAGAGAGAGAGAGAGCGAGAGAGAGAGAGAGGTCTTCTATCCACTGGTTCACATCTCAAATGACTGCAATGGCCAGAGCTGTGCCAAGCCAAAGCCAGAAGCTTCTTCCAGGTCTTCCACACAAGTTCAGGGGCTGACGCACTTGGGCCATCTTCGACTGCTTTGCCAGGCCATAGTAGAGAGCTGGCTCGGAAGTTGAGCAGCTGGGACTCAAACCAGTGCCCATATGGGATGCCGGCACTACAGGCAAAGGATTAACCCACTGTGCCCCAGCGCCGGCCCCACCCCATCTTGTCAGGACGCAGGAATTCCTGTATCCTGCCGCTTGTTTTTCTGTGATCTTGGGTTGAAAGCTTGATGGTGGTTGGTGTCATTTCGGCAGTGATGCTGTTTCGTGTGGCGTTCTGCACCTCTGAGGACTTTGTGGTTCACGTTTCTCTCCCTCCCACAGTCCACTCCATGAGTTGTGGCACAGCTGTCATGTGGGGCTGTCCCTAGAGGCCTTCTCCCCTTTCTCTCTCTCTCTCTCTCTCTCTTTCTCCCTCTCCCTCCTTCCCTCCCTCCCTCCCTCCCTAAAAATTTATTTATTTATTTGAAAGAGTTACAGAGAGAGGGAGAGGGATAGGGAGAGAGAGAGGGAGGGAGGGAGGGAGGTCGGTCTTCCATCCTCTGGTTCACTTCCCAGTTGGCTGCAACAGCTAGAGCTGTGCTGATCTGAAGCCAGGAACCAAGAGCTTCTTCCTGGTCTCCCATGCAGGTGCAGGGACCCAAGGACTTGGGCCATCTTCTGCTGCTTTCCCAGGCCACAGCAGAGAGCTGGATGGGAAGTGGAGCAGCCGGGACTGGAACCAGCACCCCTATGCGATGCCAGCATTGCACCACAGTGCTGGCCCCCTCTCCTTTCTCTTGATCATGGTCTCTTCCCTTGTGCCACCTCATTCAGCCCTATGGCTTTGAGTGACAGTCTGTCCAGATGGTTCTCAAACTCACAGGCACAGTTCTGATTTCGCTTGTCGATAAAGCTGAATTCCAGCCACCTGCTAGGTAGCCCACCTGGGCATTTGCAGCCTCTGATAAGTTAGGTTTATGACTGCTGCTACATGTTTTCTGCTCAACTTTTGATCGCCGCTGTCCTGTTCATCCTGGCATTTTGGCTGGTGTCTCCAAATAACCCCACGTTTCTCTTCTCTCATGCCTCACATTGCCCATCCTGTAGACCCCCTCTCTCTCTGTCTGTCCCTCACCCCCACCCCCAGCTCTCACGGTGACTTCCCGTTCTGACCCCATTCATAGCCTCGCAACCGAGTGAAAGAGCTTTCTCGACGTCCTCCTATCCATTCATTCCTTCAGCAAATATTCACAAAACGCACAACAACTTTGTCTCTTTAAAGAGCAAATGCTCTTGTGGGGCAGGAAAGAGCAATAAGAGAAGTGCGCTCATGGTGTATTAGAAAATGAGCAAAATGGAGAAAATGGAGTGGCGGAGGCGGAGGAGGACTGTCGGGGCAGTGAACACTCGTCAGTTACGTAGGCTTTGAGCAGAGTCTTGAGAGGAAGTGGTGGGGAAAGCCTTGGGTGAACTGGGGGTGATGGCAGAGGTCAGGGGGGCGGGGTGTCCAGTGTTCAGCTCTGCCTGCCCCAGAAGCCAGCCAGCATGGCTGGAGTGGAATATCAGAGGGACGAGATGAGAGAGGGCCAGACCTTTGTTCTGAGCCAGATAGGACCCTGTGAGCTTATCAAACAGTCATCTATCGCCAGACCCTGCTGTGTGACTTCTGTAAATATCCACGAAACTAGGAGGCAGCTGCTACTGCTATCCTCATCTTACAGAGGGGAGAGTGGGGCGCGGGGACCCTGTGAAAGAGCTAGGATTTGCCCTAAACCTGCCCCCTGCTCTTAGCCTCTATCCTGTGATTCTGGGGGTTTAAGCAGAGCAGAGACGTGAGGCTACTGTCTGGGTGCTCTGTGGACAAAAGATTGTCAGATGCAAAGGTGGAGTCCAGGGCACTGTTAGGATGCTGTTTCCGTAATTTGAGGCACAAAGCAATGGTGGCTTGGGCCAGGGTGATGGAGGTGGACGGTGATTGGAGGAGAGTTCAGTGGTGATAAGCTTTGATGTGGAGCTGATTGGGGTTCTCAGGGGAGTCTTTGTGTAGAGTATAAGAGAAATAAATAAACACTTCCAAGGTTCATGGTTTGAGCAGCTGGAAGGGCAGAATTGTCGTTTACTGATATGGGGAAGGAAGCGTATTCATGCCAGGGTGTGGGCCACGCACTGCATGTCTGCCTTGCGGCACGTTACATCTGAGGGTGCTATCGGCATTGGCATCACCGCGTAGGTTGAATAGGCAGTGAGCATGCAGTTCTGGGATTTTTGGGCAAATCAGAGTGGGGGCTACAGATTTGAGGGCGTCAGCTATGACACCGCGTGATGGCACCCAGGAAGTGAATACAGATGAAGAAATAGCCGTGCAAGGATCAAGTCTTGAAGAGGCTCCAACCTACCTACCTACCTTTCTTTCTTTCTTTCTTTCTTTCTTTCTTTCTTTCTTTCTTTCTTTCTTTCTTTCTTTCTTTCTTTCTTTCTTTCTTTCTTTCTTTCTTTCTTTCTTTCTTTCTCAGGCAGAGTTAGACAGAGAGAGAGAGAGACAGAGAGAAAGGTCTTCCTTCCGTTGGTTCACCCCTCAAATGGCTGCTACGGCTGGTGCTGCACCAATCCGAAGCCAGGCGCCAGGTGCTTCCTCCTGGTCTCCCATGGGGTGCAGGGCCCAAGCACTTGGGCCATCCTCCACTGCCTTCCCGGGCCACAGCAGAGAGCCGGACTGGAAAAGGAGCGACCGGGACTAGAACTCGGAGTGCCAGTGCCGCAGGCAGAGGATTCGCCTAGTGAACCGCTGCACCGGCCAGAGGCTCCAACATTTGAAGACCTCAGAGCTGCAGAGCAGGTAGTGCAGGATGAAGGAAGAGTTGTGGTGGGGAGCTGTGAGTGTGGCCTTGTGGGCACCAGCGACACAAGGTTTCCAGGAGGGAGTCGTCGTTGATGTCTGCTATGGCTGGTGAGTTGCATGGGCTGAGTACTGAACACAGGCAGCGAGGATCCGGGGTGTGGAGGTCTCGTGTGGCTCAGCGGTTTTGGGAGGGACATGCATGGATGTTTTACTTGAGCAGGTTCCAGAGACTAAGCAGCCGAGTGAGAGGCGGCGCCTCCAGACGGTGGCCTCCGGAGCTCTGCTGCAGCAGAGAGTGAGTGTGGCAGCTATGGGGAGTGCCAGGTGGGGGTCTCGGAAGTGGAGCCCGAGAGCGGGGTTTGGCCGCATGGGATTCCCAGAGGTGGTGTCCTGGGGTGAAGGAATGAAGGAAGCCGGAAGGGAAGCACGTGCTCATCAGAGATGTGGTCTGTGCCGTGCTCTGCTCTGCGGGACCCGGGGTACTCGGGAGTATGAATTGCGTGAGCGTATTGATCGGACCTCAGAGCCGGGAGCTGGGCCTCACTGCTTGCCTGTCAGCTGGTTCTGGGTGCTGCACTGTCCCCTGCTGGGTGGGCGGCCAAAGGTCACGTCACTGAAGACAGGGGCAGCTGAGGACGGGTCCACCACCCTGGCAGGGGTGTGAGCAGCGCTCAGCACGAGGCTGGTGGAGTTTGTTTCAAGATGGGAGACTTTATAGTGTGTTTCTTATGGATGGGAAAGAACTAGCTGAAAAAGAAAAAAAAACAACCTGTTCACCTGTGAGCAAGAGAACAGCCAGTCTCACCTTTGCGATCTAGGCTTTTAGTCCATGTCCAGCAGTTCAACAGGGTCCTCTTTAGAATCATCTTTGGCTTAAAGCCTAAAGGACTACAAGTGCTGGACAGGTGGAAAGCAAACTAAGCACAGGTTTCTAAACATGGAGATTCCAGAAGGCAAGCAAACGCACCCTTGACTGAGTCTCTTCTCTTGATTTTGTGGTTGACTGTTCTGTGCCTGAGTCTCGTCGTCTGCAGGGTGGAATACTGTGACAGCACTTCAGGTGTTTGTGGGTTTCTAGGAGATGATATAAGAAAGCTGCACAGAAGGTGCTCGGCTAGTCCCTCCTCCTCTCCTGGTCTCATTAGGGCACCTTCCCCCGCGTGCCCCTGCCCTGCGCGGCTTCTGCACCTTTGCTGAGAGGTCTGTCCTCTGTGGGGGTGCACCACGGGCAGCACGCTGACTTTTCCCATGCTGGCTCTCGGGGAGACCTCTGCTCGTCCTCAGACGCCACATCTTCCTAGGCCCCCCCCTCTCTGCGCACAGGGTCATTTGTTGCCCTGCGCTTTGGTTTACTGTTTGTATTAAGTTTGTTTTCTGCAATGTATTCGTTCAGCTGTTCAATGGTATTGAGTGTCTTAGGTACGGTCGTAGGTGCTGTATTGTGCACGAGTATACCCCACTGTACTGCGATGACTTGTTTATTTTTATTTATTTATTTATTTTTTGACAGGCAGAGTGGATAGTGAGAGAGAGAGACAGGGAGAAAGGTCTTCCTTTGCCGTTGGTTCACCCTCCAATGGCTGCGGCCGGCGCACCGCACTGATCCGATGGCAGGAGCCAGGTGCTTCTCCTGGTCCCCCATGGGGTGCAGGGCCCAAGCACTTGGGCCATCCTCCACTGCACTCCCGGGCCACAGCAGAGAGCTGGCCTGGAAGAGGGGCAACCGGGACAGAATCCAGCGCCCCGACCGGGACTAGAACCCAGTGTGCTGGCGCTGCAAGGCGGAGGATTAGCCTAGTGAGCCGTAGCGTCGGCCGCGATGACTTGTTTAAAGTGTGGTGTCCCATCACCTATGATGTAGCCACCAAGGCGTGCAGAATCCGTGTCTGTGGCGTCTCCAGGGACTGCACCGTGCACAGGGCAGTACGTGCCCTTTTGGAGCTCCATGGGTTGCCTTTACCTGGGCTCTGAAGCTGGTAGCGCTATCTTTTTTTTTTTTTTTTTTTTTTTTTTTTTTTTTTTTTTTATTTGACAGGTAGAGTTGTAGACAGTGAGAGAGAGAGACAGAGAGAAAGGTCTTCCTTCTGTCGCTATCTTACAGAAATTTGGGGGAATATAATATTAGAAACAACTAATCCAAGTTTTTCTGAACTTTCCGTTCATAAACAGAGTTTTCAGATTTCAGCAAACTGTCTGGGAGTGAGGGACTTGATTAAGCATGGCTGAGAAACAAGTTGGATAAAAATGCAACTCAGCAAATCGTCACCAAGAGACTTCTGCCAGCATTTCTGATCATCGATAGTGATGGATGACACTGGGTCGTTTTAAATACAAGAAAGTGTTGTCCTCTGTTCCAGGGACTTCAGCAGGATTGTTGAAGGTGGCTGTGGGAGATTTGGCTGGTAGTAGGCCAGTGGAAGCGGTAATATGCAGATCCTGCCTTTATTAGCTCCCTGCATTGTGCAATAATAATAAGGAAAGGGGAATGAAACAGGCAAAGAGAGCAGTGTACCTTGGATGGTGACATTGAGAGGGAGAGGGGAGGAGAGAAGGGGAAGATGAGAAAAATGGACAGTAGTAACAGCCCGCAGTTAGTGCACCCCCACTGTGTGTTAAGCCCCATTCTTAGTGCTTGGTGCATTCACTGTTAGTATTTTTTTTATTAATCTTTGTTTAACTTTTTTGATTAGTCTTTTAATCCAGTGATGTAAGTACTATTCTTTCTTTCTTTCTTTTGAGTTTTTTTTTTTTATTTAGTATATATAAATTTCCAAAGTACAGTTTATGGATTACAATGGCTCCCCCCTCCCGTAATTTCCCTCCCACTTGTACCCCTCCCATCTCCTGCTCCCTCTCCCATTCCATTCACATCAAGATTCATTTTCAATTATCTTTATATACAGAAGATCAATTTAGTATATATTAAGTAAAGATTTCATCAGTTTGTACCCACACAGAAACACAAAGTGTAAAATACTGTTTGAGTACTAGTTATAGCATTACTTCACATTGGACAGCACATTAAGGACAGATCCCACATGAGAACTAAGTACACAGTGACTCCTGTTGTTGACTTAACAATTTGACACTCTTGTTTATGGTGTCAGTAATCTCCCTAGGCTCTAGTCACGAGTTGCCAAGGCTATGGAAGCCTTTTGAGTTCACTGACTTCGATCTTATTCTGACAGGGTCATAGTCAAAGTGGAAGTTCTTTCCTCCCTTCAGAGAAAGTTACCTCCTTCTTTGATGGCCCCGTTCTTTCCACTGGGATCTCACTTGCAGAGATCTTTCATTAGGGTCTTTTTGGGACATGCTCAATTGGACTTGCCCCAAATGGTGGAGTTAGAAATGTGACAGGGGATTCCAATACAATCCCATCAAGGTGGCATGTACCAACGCCATCTCCCTAGTCCAAGTGATCAATTTCAGTTCACAATTGATCATACTGATAGGTCTAAGAGTCAAAGGGATCACACAAACAAGACTAGTGTCTGCTAATACTAACTGATAGAATCAAAAAGGGAGAGAACGATCCTTCATGGGAAGCGGGATACACAGCAGACTCATAGAATGGCAGATGTCCTAAATAGCACTCTGGCCTCAGAATCAGCCCTTAAGGCATTCAGATCTGGCTGAAGAGCCCACAAGAGTATTTTAGGCATGGAAAGCCAAGACACTCTTTTTTTTTTTGACAGGCAGAGTGGACAGTGAGAGAGAGAGAGATGGAGAGAAAGGTTTTCCTTTTCCGTTGGTTTACCCCCCAATGGCCACTGCAGCTGGCACACCGTGCTGATCCGATGGCAGGAGCCAGGTGCTTCTCCTGGTCTCCCATGGGGTGCAGGGCCCAAGCACTTGGGCCATCCTCCACTGCCTTCCTGGGCCACAGCAGAGAGATAGACTGGAAGAGGGGCAACCGGGACAGAATCTGGCGCCGCGACCGGGACTAGAACCTGGTGTGCCCACACTGCAGGCGGAGGATTAGCCTATTGAGCCGCAGCACTGGCCATAAGTACTATTATTAACCTTATTCTCTGTACAAGGAAACTCAGGAACAGACTGACAGATCTCAGTAAGTCCTTGTCAGGAACTTAGCCAATCATAACAGAGCATCTGCTTCTTGGGGTGGGGGACAGGAGAGGGACAGAGAGGAAGCCCACCCACAATTGTTCTCATGGAATCTCCTATTATCCAGGAAGCTGAAGGGAGAATGGTTTGTACCACTGGGAAGGCACTTGCTGCAGCTTGTGAGAAAATGAAGGGTGAGCACTTCCTGTGTACAGGAGCTGAACGAGGTGCTGGGAGCAGACAGGGTCCCCAGGGTCTGTGTCCAGGAGAACTGGCGGGAGAGGCCCATGCACACAGAGGCCATAGTGGCTGGTGGAAGAAGAGGCATAACCAGAGCATAGGTGTAGGGAAGCCTACCTGGTGCAGGAAGGGTTTCCACCAGGAAATTTTGGTTGGCCGGAGTGAGAGGAGACAGGAACAAAGCTGTTCTACAGTCGTGGCTGTTTGGAATGGTCTGTGTCTGGTTTCACTACAACCTCAAAGGTGAGGAGGCTGGAGGGATACGTGAGACTCATCTCAGGGACTATCCCATGCACGTGTCGCACTTGGGAGTGAGGTTCTCACACGCACGTGTGTGCTCAAGGGTTGGGTCTGCTGTGGGTCTGTCCTAGAGATGTTAAAATAGAGGCAAAGGCACGATCCAAAGAAGAGGCTGATTGGAGTGGAAATCAATGCAGCACAGACCGGAACAGATCCATGTATCATCTGTAGGAATTTGGGTTATAATAAGGGTGGTATTTCACCTCCAGGGGAAAAGTGTAACCTATGCTTTCATAGGTTATTGATTTAGTAAAAAGGACAACAACAACAAAACCAGCAAAACACAAAACCTTGAGAGAAGTGAAGCAGCTGAGTATAAAGAAATGTAGAAGTGTTTAGAGATGATATTGGAGTATTTATATAAAGTCAGAGGTGGAAGAGACCTCTGAAGAAGTTAAATCCTGGAAAATATAAGATTGTCAGATACAGCCTCATAAAAATGAAAAGCCATCCCTGTGCAGGGAACAGCATTCTGGAGTCACAGGGTGATCTCGTGTTCAGAGAACCCATCAGGCTTTCAGCAGGTGACGGGTTGTTGTGTGAAATGTACTCGGGGCTTCTATGCATTTAAAAAGAAACCTGACCCAGGTTATATGCAGAAGATTTATAGGAAAGTACCAAAGGCCAGTAAATATGGAAAAACGTGCATCCACTTTAAATTACGTGAATATGAATAAAGTATAGACAGCAGAAAACCTTGTGGTGGTATTGAGAGGTAGCTGCTTGCACACACGCTGGTGGTGTGTAACTTGGTGCTGCCTTCCAGGAAGGAGGCGTGGTGTGGTCCCTCTAAGTAGACAACGCACCCTCTGGATGACCCTACCGACTCTATGCTTTCTGGTTGGGAGTCTAAGCACTTCCAGGCAAGCTGGCTGCACCCCAGACGGTGCAGGAGTAGACGGGACCTCAGCTAACCAGAGAGAGTCGCAGGACTTCTGAAACTCAGTCAAATCTCTCTCTCTCACTCCTTTCCTGCTGGATGTAGATGTGGGAATGTGTTGCCCTGGTAACTGCTGGCAGCTAAGTGGAGTGAATCTTCGGTGGAAGGCGGCAGAGACAGACAGGGAGAAACGGATCTACTGGACCAAGTCTGTCCTAACACACATTGTTCCCTGGGGCTTGAGTCTGAGTAGTCCAGCCTCACTCTTTGCCTGCACTGGTCTGGACTGAGTTTGTGTCACTTGCAGCCAAAAGCCGCTCACCAATGCACACACACATGCTGAGCAATCTAATTGTTGTGAATCTTCTGTAGGGAGATGCTTAGCTATGTGTGCAAGAGTGCTTGTTGTAGCGTGACTGGTAACAAATAAAAAGAAACAACCTAGTGACCTACTCACTGAAGTGTCATCGCGTGAACACAGACTCAGACCTGGGACATCACGAAACAGAACGTGGTAGACCTTTGTGTACTCCTGATGCATGCCCTTGTGTAGATAGGTACACATAGATGGATCGAAGTCAAAACATGATCATTGAAACATTTGCCTGTTGGAAATTAAATTATTGTCTGAAAAACTATGAGCCCAAAGAAACAGCTATAAACAAAAATTTCAGGACATCCAAAAAAACCTGAAAACTTTGCATTTTAGAATCTGTAAAGTAGAACTCAGATCTACCGGGCGGTGCTGTGGCACAGGAGGTTAATCCTCCTCCACCTGCGGTGCTGGCATCTCATATGGGCGCCAGTTCTAGTCCCGGCTGCTCCACTTCCAATCCAGCTCTCTGCTATGGCCTCGGAAAGCAGTAGAGGATGGTCCAAGTGCTTGGGCTCCTGCACCTGCATGGGAGACCTGGAGGAAGCTCCTGGCTCCTGGCTCCTGGCTTCAGATTGGCCCAGCTCTAGCCATCATCGCTGTTTGGGGAGTGAACCAGTGGATGGAAGACCTTTCTGTCTCTCTCACTTCTGTAACTCCACCTTTCAAATAAATAAAATATTTTTTAAAAAAGAACTCGGCTCTACTTAGAGGAGATACAGTCTTACATACCTCTATAGAAAAGAAAACTGAATTAAGACCCAACTCAGGGGATAGAAAAGAATAATTTGAAAAGAATAATAATAATGAAAAGAAAGTATGGGGCTTGGCGCTGTGGCATAGTGGCAAAGCTGCTGCCTACAGTGCTGGCATTCCATATGGGCGCCGGTTTGAGTCCCAGCTGTTCCACTTCCAACCCAGCTCTGTGCTATGGCTTGGAAAAGCAGTAGAAGATGGCACAAGTCCTGCGTGGGAGACCTGGAGGGAGATTCTGGTTCCTGGCTTCAGATCAGCCCAGCTCTGGCTGTTGTGGCCATTTGGGGAGTTAACCAGCAGATGGAAGATCTCTCTCTCTGCCTCTGCCTCTTAAATAAATAAATAAATAAATAAATAAATCTTTTAAAAAAAGAAAGTATACAGAAAAGTTCAGACTCAAGATTAAATTAGTAATTTGAAAATGACAGAACTAATAAATACAATCAGATGCTTAATATTTGAAATAAATAATAAATTATGGCCGGCGCCGTGGCTCAGTAGGCTAATCCTCCACCTACGGTGCCGGCACACCGGGTTCTAGTCCCAGTCGGGACTCTGGATTCTGTCCCAGTTGCCCCTCTTCCAGGCCAGCTCTCTGCTGTGGCCAGGGAGTGCAGTGGAGGATGGCCCAGGTCCTTGGGCCCCGCACCCCATGGGAGACCAGGGGAAGCACCTGCTCCTGGCTTTGGATCAGCACGGTGCACCTGCTGCAGTGGCCATTTGGGGGGTGAACCAACAGTAAAGGAAAACCTTTCTCTCCATCTCTCTCTCTCTCTCACTGTCCACTCTGCCTATCAAAAAAAATAATAATAAATTAGATAAACCAAAGGCCATCTGAATCCAGAAAAATGGAGAAAGTACAAATACAAAACTACGAAGTGAACAAGGGGCAAACACAAAGGGAGAGCAGACAAAAGACAAGAGACTGCTTTGCCCAAATATTGACAAACAAGTTGGAAAATTGACTGAAAAGGACAAATTTCTAGGAAAATATAACTTCCTGTCTTTCCTAGGAAAGACTTAAACTCTTACTAGACTGATTTTCTTGGAGAAAATAGAAGTTGTCAAGGAGCTTTCCCTTGGAAAATTATCTGGAGTCGTCTACTTTACCCTTAAAATGCAGATCATTCCAAAGCTATTTAATCCTTTCTGGCACACGGAAAAACAACCATGATAAAACCACAAATTCTGGACTGGCACCGCGGCTCAATAGGCTAATTCTCCGCCTGCGGTGCCGGCACACCGGGTTCTAGTCCTGGTCGGGGCGCCAGATTCTGTCCCGGTTGCCCCTCTTCCAGGCCAGCTCTCTGCTGTGGCCAGGGAGTGCTGTGGAGGATGGCCCAAGTGCTTGGGCCCTGCACCCCATGGGAGACCAGGAGAAGTACCTGGCTCCTGCCATTGGATCCGCGCAGTGCACCGGCTGCGGCGGCCATTGTAGGGTGAACCAACGGCAAAGGAAGACCTTTCTCTCTGTCTCTCTCACTGTCCACTCTGCCTGTAAAAAAAAAAAAAAAAAAAATTCTGGCACAAAACCCAAAATTCTAGATCAACTGCATTTACAAATATTGAGCTAAAATCCCAAGTTAAATGGGGGTGAGGAGAGTTGCCCAGCACCTACAGTAGTGAGATGGCAGGGTCCAGGGAGGGGAAGAGCGAGAGAAGAGGAGCAGGAAAAACCGTGTCCACACCTCCCGCCGCGCTGGAATGCGGTGGCTGACAGAATTCAGCATCCATGCTGGATAAAACATTAAAATGGGGGACCTACGGGCGGGTGTTTGGCACAGCGGTGAGCACGCTGCTCGGGATGCCCCCATGACGTACGTGGAGTACCTGCGTCGGAGTCTGGCGGTACTGCTGATTCCAGCTTGGTGAGGGCTGGAAGGCTCGTGTCCCGGAAACACTGTGCAGCCTGGAGGGAGCTTTGTGGTGTGGCCGCTCAGCGGGGGCGATTCCCTGGTCCTCTCTGGAGGGAGCTTTGTGATCTGGCCGCTCAGCGGGGGCGATTCCCTGGTCCTCTCTGGAGGGAGCTTTGTGATCTGGCCGCTCAGCGGGAGCGATTCCCTGGTCCTCTCTTAAGCTGCAGCTCTGGGCCACAGCGCAAGGGGCCCCTTCCTGAAATCTTCTGTCCCAGACATCTTGTTTTTCTGTTCATGAGGACGGCCCTGGTGAGCTGCTTTCCTGTCTTCAGCGTCATGCACTTAGGACTTGTGGTTGTCAACCTCAGACACCGACTTGTGTGCACTTGGGTCAGCAGGGAGGGTGTTTGGAAGGAATGTATATGTGTATGTGGCTTGGTAGGGCACAGAGATGATGGAAGTTTTCAGGAGCCAGGTTTGGAAGTGGAGGAGGGTGGGGGATGGGGCAGCCAGGGCCACGGTCAGGGTTCCCGCCATCGGTGGGAGGGCAGGGGGACTGGGCAGGGGGACCAGGCAGCCAGGGCCACGGTCAGGGTTCCCACCATCGGTGGGAGGGCAGGGGGACTGGGCAGGGGGACCGGGCAGCCAGGGCCACGGTCACAGTTCCCGCCTTCGGTGGGAGGGCAGGGGGACCGGGCAGCCAGGGCCACTGTCAGGGTTCCCGCCTTCGGTGGGAGGGCAGGGGGACCAGGCAGCCAGGGCCACGGTCACGGTTCCCGCCATCGGTGGGAGGGCAGGAGGACTGGGCAGGGGGACCGGGCAGCCAGGGCCACGGTCACGGTTCCCGCCTTTGGTGGGAGGGCAGGGGGACTGGGCAGGGGGACTGGGTAGCCAGGGCCGTGGTCACGGTTCCCGCCGTCGGTGGGGCTGCTGCTGCCGCTCCTGGGTTTCCCTTCATCCACGTTGCCATCAGATGAAGGGCAGTGGCTGAGGGCGCATGGTTGGGGAGGGGGCTCTGAGTTGCAGCAATAGGGAAGGGGAGTATTTACGCCTGAGGCAAACAGGAAGCCTCCATTTCAGGCGTGGGTCCGGGCAGCCAAGAACGCCAACATCCAAGCGTGAACGTGTTGAAGGCCACACTCCTGTCTTGCGTCCATGTCTGTAGGGCACAAGTCCCTGCCCTGCGTGTGTCTGAGAAGCTGGGCCTTTGCCCGAATTGTCCCCTGCTTCTCCCTGCAGTCCCTGGGGAGCTGCCCTCACCCTGCAGTCCCTGGGGAGCTGCCCTCACCCTCACGTCTCCCTCATCCCGTGGCAGGTGCTGGCCCTTCCCTTTTCCCAGGGCTAGCTCGTCATGATGGCGGAGATGAGATGTGGTTGTGAAACCACAGATTTCACTGCAGGCTCAAGAATTAGAATGCTTTTAATAGATGTGAGAAAAAAAATACTAAAATATCCACTTGGTTCTGCTGTGTTATTTGCCCTAAAGGAATGGGAGGCAGGGTGAGGCATCGCAGTGCAGCTCCCCGGACCCAGAAGTGGGCTCTCCCGTAAGATCAGGTGTGTCCTCCCCCAGACTTCTCTCCCCCGCTGCTGTGCCCGCCTCGGTGCAGGGCAGCAGGTTCTGTACCTGAGGCAGCAGCAGCCAAGCTGTTGCCTCCCTGCAGGTCTTCAGTGCCTCAGCCCTGTTCCAACTTCTCCTCCCTCTGCTGGTGGGGCCCTGGGGGAGCCCTGTGAGCAGGACGGCTCTCTGGTTTCAGAGGCGAGAAAGCCGGGTGCAAGGCAATGAGTGGTGAAGTCACATAGCTACTCAATGGAAGAGGCTGGGGTTGGGGTCCAGGCAGAGGGACTCTGGACTGTGCTGCCTCCCGTAAGGGTACACCGCATGGCAACAGAGCAGGGGTCTGCCCAGTCTTACCCTGTTCTAGGGTAAGATCCACACTCACTCCAAGCCAGTGTGTCCATGGAAAGGAGCATTTCAACTCCTAGTGGCACTTTGCTCCCCAAAGAGAATGGGTCTCCCTCACCCGACAAGCAGACACGATGCTGGCGACCTAAAACCTGAGCTTCTGCTGCCTTTGAACAAACTGTGCTTCAACCATCAAAAAGCCAGTGTTGTCCCCGGCGGAGCCAAATCACGACTCTTCCAGAGAGAGGACTTTTCTCAAAATGCTACATGCAGAGCCCACCAGGTAGCCAGAAGCCCGTAGCATGCCCTCAGCCAGAAAGAAAGAAGATACGGCCGACTTTGTGAAAATATGTCAGGGACAGAAATTTCTACCCCTGGCCTTTTCTTTTCATGGAGAGGACTGTGTGCTGGACGTTTCCCATGGACGCCCTCTCTGTGTTTAAGTGGCACCTGCTCAGGGCAGGCGTTTAGTCTGCGGTTAGGATGCCCGTGCCCAGCTCAGGGGCCTGGGCTGCAGTCTCCATGCTGGCTCCCAGGTCCAGCTTCCTGCTAACGTGACCGTCAGAGGCAGGAGGGTGGCTGGAGGAGGTAGGTCCCTGCTGCCCATGTGGGAGAGCAGGAGTGAGCTCCTGGCTCCCGGCTTTGGCCTGGCCACACTCCAACCTCTGCAGGCATTTGGGGAGTGGACAAGCATACAGTTTCCCTCCCTTCCCCCCCCTTTCTTTCTTTCTTTCTTTCTTTCTTTCTTTCTTTCTTTCTTTCTTTCTTTCTTTCTTTCTTTCTTTCTTTCTTTCTTTCTTTCCTTCCTTCCTTCCTTCCTTCCTTCCTTCCTTCCTTCCTTCCTTCCTTCCTTCCTTCTTTCTTTCTTTCTTTCTTTCTTTCTTTCTTTCTTTCTTTCTTTCTTTCTTTCTTTCTTTTTTTGTTTCTCTGGCTCTGAAATTTAAAAAAACAATGCCTGCTTTATCAGTGTAATGTATTCGGTGTCAGCACACACACATGATTTATCAACCTCCAATCGCATGCCATCTTTTGAGCCAGACACGCGGCGCTGTTGCCGCAGCACTGCTGGCAGCGGCAGTCTTTGAGCTGTGTGAGGAGCACCAGGCAGCCTGGACGGTCCTGTGCGCTCGCCTTCTTTTATCTTTGTCTTTGGTTGGTAAACACCGAGTCACAGGGGAGGCTGCTTGAGATTCCCTGTTCTGTGCGGGCTTTTCTCATTGGTTTCTGAAAGTCCTCCTCTCCTGCGTGGGCTCCTTAGATCAGCTCTTGCTTTAGTGTGAACAGTGGCCCTGGCCTCTTTGAAACCCTTTGATCATGTTCATGTTCAAGTGCGCCCATCAATAAAAGGACTTCTGAGGGGACTGAGGCTTCTCATTAGTCCCGCCCAGCAGCCGGCGCAGTGCGGGCATCAGAGGCAGTGCGTTAGGAGGGGACATGAGCACACTTCTCACCCGCGATAAGATCTGCATTTGCTGTACGGAGCCGTGCCAGGCCCCAGGGTGACGACTCTGACAACGCTGTGGCAATAAAACCGGTGATTAAGCATGAAGGGTGCCGGGACCCTGTGGTCGTGGGGGCAGGGCCCTTAACCTTTGTGGCCATGCACATATTTGTCCTGATATATTAAGGTGCAGAGTAATTATTTGACAGCATTTCCGTGCCTCTTGGGACTTGCTTGGTGGGGAGGTGCTGAGTCTAATCCCGTGTCTGGAGTTGGCTTCCATACGCCACTAATGCAGTAAACGTCTGTGCCGATTGCAGCTCTTCAGAGCAGTGTGGCGTCCACAGGGGCCGGCAGGAAAGCCAGCTGCCTGCCCCGTGGTTCCGTGTTGCGTGGGGCTGCCTGGTGGGAGCGGGAGTAGCCAAGGCTGCTCTGTAGCAGCACAGCTCGGGCCAGCTGGACCAACAGATCCTGGGCCTGGCCGGGCGGCTGCTCGGGGCTCCTGGGTCTGTTGTTTATGGTCCCATTTGGTTAGAGTCAGCTCTGCACGTCTGACTTACTTCCTGTCTATTCATGTGTTCAGTCCACAGAAGTTTGCAGGGTGGTTTTCCAAGCTGGGGGCTGGCCATGCAGTGATGGGGAAGCAGCCATGTGTCAGTTTCTCCTGTGGGCGAGTTGGAACCCCAGAGGGCACTCGATCACCTGTGCCCAGACTTGGGTGGTACTGCGTAACACTGGGGGCTGGAGAGCTGTCTTGTTATCTGAGATCCTAGAGGGAACTGGGTACATCGTGGGAGGACCCCTGCCTGTAGCCTTACTTTTTAGGGAGTGGGTGAACTGTGCGCTGCAGAAGGCTGAGTGTAGATCCCTCTTGATGTCAAGATCCGTCCCATTCAAGTTCATCAGAGACGACCGCCTCCGTCCTACAGATGAGTCAGGGGACGATCAGGGTGTGATCTCTCTGATTTCTCAGGCGGAAGCGCTTGCGTGCTGATCGTCCGAGGTCCCACAGCCTTCAAGCCTCGGCCCTGACAGGGACTGGGTATGGACTCAGCAAAGCCTGGGACTTGAGTCTGTCTACCTCCTCAGAATCTTGCCCGTTTGAGGGACGTGTTGAGGACCCCCAACACAGCTGTGTCTGAAGCAGTAGTGCCTGGTGTCTGGCATGCCTGGGGGCCAAAACCCACGTGGGCTGAAAGAACTTCCAGCCTGCTTCCAGCCACCCTGATGCATGGAGAGAGGGGAGGGGGAGGCCGGTGGGAAGGCTTTGCAGAGGCCTGGGGAGAAGAGTCTGTTGCTGATGCCTCCCTGGCTGGGGCCAGCTCCCCTTTCCCAAAGCCGTGTGCTCAGCCGCTTGCCCCCCAGGACTCAGCTCTCACTGGCTGAGTGCTGACGCCAGGGGCTGGAATAAAATCGATGCTGGAATCAAGTTCTCCCTGGGGAAAGATGGGTAAAAATTTAAAAATGGGCTTTCCCTAGAGGCCAGCTGAGCAAGCCCTCTCAACTCAACACGGGGTAAGGGTGATTACTGAACTTTCACTCGGTTTCTGAAACGTTCCCACAAAGTCTGGCCTAATGAGTTCAAGACTGCAGGATGTAAACTCTCTGCGAGGTCATGAAATCAATCTGGTGGGTCACTGCCTGCAAGCAGAAGCAAAGTAGAAAATTTGAAATACTGGGGCGAGACGTGCGATAAATCTGTCCTCGTCGGCTGGGGTCAACAAAGTTTGAAGAGCACAGTCCTGATCCGTGGGCCAGGGGTGGACCCCAGGCGCAAAATCCCTCTGGCCGGGTGCTTCTTTCTCTTTCTTCTTAGGACGGACGCTCCCTGGTTGGCTGTAGAGCTACTTAGTTTGCTATTCGCAGAGGCGAAGTGGGACCTTCTGATGTTTGACTGGGGCCAGTGTTTCCAGCCAGACCAGACCAGGGGGCGTTATCTGCGCTTGTTTCCATGTGACTTTCCCCACTATGTGGGTGGTCCTGCAGCCACTCCCAGCCGTCACAGTCAAGTTCTTACTGCACCACAGGCAGGATAGATCAACCGCAAAGCCCTAGCCTGGAGGAAAGCCCACACAAATGCGAGCTCCACCGCAGTTGTAGGAATCCAATCTTTCCGGAACAGTTGGTGGAATGATTTATTTCCACCAGCTCTGCCATCTCTATTGCTCTTTCTTTGTTTTACAGGGGAGGGGACCTGGATCCAGAAGCAGCAAGCAAGGCAGGGGAGGAAGAGGAGCAAGCCAGCTTTGGCCCCAAGGAGACCAGGAACTGCCAGGGCTCCCAGGGAGTTCTGGGCGCTCCCTTCTTTTATGCCATTGCAAACGTGGGTGCCATGAAGCACCTGTCAGCTCTTGGCTCCCCCAGCCCAGGGCCGTTCCTCTGCCGTGGACTACAGGAGCCAAGGAGATGGACACAGGGTAAGTCCCACGTGTATTCTAATGCTGCGGATTTCACTCAGCTATTCCCTGTCATCTCCTCCCTCCCTGGAAACCAGGGCAGCAGGGAGAAGGGCTGGGTGATTTTACTGAAAAGGATTCTGAAGGCAAATGATGGTTTCCTGGATCATCAGGTTCATTGATCTTGGGCTTCATGATTTAGTTCTGCAACCTGAAGGGGTTTAGCACACAGAATTGCCAACTAGGCTAAGAGCAGTGCCCTGGGAGAGCGGTGAAGGCTGGAGTGACGAGAGCCCAGGCCAGGGCACACGTCAGCAGTGTGGCTGTGCCTGCAGACACAGGGACTTGTTACACGGCCATCGGGGAGGGGCAGCCTCGGTCGGCTGCACTCTGTGCTGGGAAGTGTCACTCACACAGTGTCCAAGTGACCCTCCCACAAAAAAAGAGATAAGGGCCACGTAGCTTTATGCTTGCGGCTGCAGAAGAAAACCCAGACTACGTAGAAGAAAGCAAGTGGCTTGGAGGACAGACTTCTTGGAAGAGAGGAAGAAAGGACAGGGGAGCCCTGAGCACATGGGTTGAGGCAGGAGGAAACTGACAACTGGATTCCTGTGGAAGAGTTACTGGTAAGTTATCAGAAGCTGGGAGACACCGAACATAGCACCAACAGCTGCCGCGGCTTAGAAATTCCATCAGATCTGTCATTTACTCAGGTCTGGGAATGCTGAAGTCCAGTGGCAGCAAAACGCAATTGGAATTCCTGGTGCTGGCCCAGGTGTTGAAGTTGTCTCTGTGCTAGGGCAGCTGACCCCAAGCAAATGGACTCAAAGGCCATGCTCGCCCAGCCGTGTCCCAGCAGGGAATTGGAGATGCTGTGCTGTGGTCATGGTGGGAATCCCGGGGTTGGAGGACAGAGCTCTGAGAGGTCCCTGGACCCAGACGCGTCGTTCTGTAGCGGAGCCTGGAAATATGCAGGTGACCTCGGGAGACCAGGTGTGAAGCCTGGGGTGTGTGGATGCAGTGGGACAGTGTGTTAGTGACTTAGGGAAAGGAGACATGTACACAGTTGGCTGTAGAGGCGTCACAGCCCGATGTGGGCAAGGCACGTACGTCACTGGACGTAATGAAAGCCACAACCCATCTGCTGTCTTTGAAGAAAAGATTTCATTCTCTTTAGCATGCGATTGCAAGGATGATGTGTTAGTCTCGGCGTGTTGTGTATAGTGTTAACACAGCGTTCATCCTCCGATGCATTTCTCTCCCTGCGTATCACCATGTGACAGCACCCAGAGTCGTTTCCTGGTCCTGCTCAGAGTTCTGCCAGCGCCGTGGCTCACTTGGTTCATCCTCCACCTGCAGCACCAAAATCCCATATGGGCGCTGAGTTCGAGTCCCAGTTGCTCCTCTTCCAGTCCAGCTCTCTGCTGTGGCCCGGGAGTGCAGTGGAGGATGGCCCAAGTGCTTGGGCCCTGCACCCCATGGGAGACCAGGAAGAAGCACCTGGCTCCTGGCTTCAGATCGGTGTAGCTCCGGCCGTGGAGGCCATTTAGGGGGTGAACCAATGGAAGGAAGACCCTTCTTTTTGTCTCTCCCTCTCACTATCTGTCAAATAAATAAAAAAAATTTAAAAAAGTAGTTGTGAAGATTAAACCATTGGTAGATGTAAGCAGTGAATGGTCACAGAAATGGGCTACAGGCGCACCCAGCAAAGGGCCCAGGGACAGGCACTTGTTTGGTTAGAAAACACTTGGCGCTCAGGCCTCTGGCTGGCAGCTCTGACGAAGTTTCTGCATGCATCTAGGGTTCATGGTTCCTCCCACGCATACGACGTCCATCTGGGTGACTTCAGTGCCCAGCTGTGTGCGGAGTCCCCTTGCTCTGGCTTGAGGTGTTGCCATGTGCATCTCAGCTCTGTGGTCAGTGGCCTCACACTGGGAGCTGCAAGTTGTCCACGGTGGGAGTAGCCAAGGAATTCCACGTAATCTGCAAATCAGGACTGTCCAGCCCCGAGAGAGACCACTGTCTAACACTGTCCAGAGGTTGGTGGACAGATTCTGGTGGCAAATATTCTCTGTAAAGGGCTGGACACTCTGTCATGACTACTCCACTGTGATGCCATTGTATAAAAATCACAGACAAGGAACGAACTGTGGGCATGACCGTGTTCTCGCGAACTTTGGTTCCGAGAGTGGGCAGTGGACTGATTGGGGTCAGGCCTTCCTCTGGTCTGGGCCTTCTTGAATTGCCCCAGTGAACAGGGAGTGAGTGACGCTGGCTGTGAGGTAGAGGAGGCAGAACCAGGAATGTAGGCATTTTCTGAACTGAGCCACCGTGCACTGCCCCAGAGGACCGTCCTACCCCTGCCCTGCATGCGAGGTGCGGGAACTTGGAGGCCGTTCTGTTGGTTTCTGCCTGTGTTGTGTCATCTCTGCTTATCAGCAGAAACCATAAGGCAGAGATAGGGTAAGGAGATTGCGAGCACGAAGCAGGGTACTGTCCAGCAACAGTGTGGTTGGAAGACTTGGAGCCGAGTCCGGGAAGAGACCACTGGGGTCCGGAGACGGTTGTGCTGGGGGCAGGTCACATAGGTATCAGAGGTTTCATTGCTCTCAGGGGTTCTTCTGGTCTTTTGATGTCATTCTCACACTTTAAAAAATACTTATTTACTTACTTGAAAGGCAAAATGACAGATAAAGAGAAAGAGATTTTCCATCCACTGGTTCCTTTCCCCAGGCCAAAGCCAGGATCCTGGAATTCCATCCCAGTCTCCCAGATGGGTCCCAGGGGCCCCAGTACTTGGGCCGTCTTCTGCTGGCTTCCCAGGCACATTAGCAGGGAGCTGCATGGGAAACAGAACAGCCTGGTCTCAAGCCGGCATTCCAGTATGGAACTGGTGGCTTAAGCTGCGGCACCGCCACGCTGGCCCCTGTTCTGAGTTGCTGAGAAAACAGAACTGTGACTGAAAGACACGCGTTCTAGGTGTGCTTTGTGTGGGAATGAGGCAGAGCTCCAAGCAGCAGAACCTCCACACCTGTCTCATTTTATCAGCGAAGTTGGCTTCTCCCACCTTCAGCTGAGCACAGGCAGCCTTGCGGACAAGGTAACACGCCATGGACCTGTCATCTCCCACAGTGAGTCCTCCCGGTCTTTCTGGGGAAAGGAGTTAGGAATGATTTTTCCTGAACCCTGGAGTGGCCATTTGCCTAATACAGTGAGCCCTGTATGCAGCCATTCTGCTGGGACGCTGCAAGTCGTAAGTGAATGTTGAATGAAAGCTGTGGAAACCAGGCCAGCTCTCTGCTGTGGCCCGGGAGTGCAGTGGAGGATGGCCCAAGTGCTTGGGCCCCGCACCCCATGGGAGACCAGGAGAAGCACCTGGCTCCTGCCTTCGGATCAGCGCGGTATGACGGCCGCAGCGGCCATTGGGGGGTGAACCAACGGCAAAGGAAGACCTTTCTCTCTGTCTCTCTCTCTCACTGTCCATTCTGTCAAAATAATAATAATAATAATAAAAAAAATAAAAGCTGTGGTAAAAGCTGTGGAAACCCAGGGACATTTGGTCACAGTAAGGTTTAATTCCTGCACTGAATGATACTTATTTCAAGTAGAGCTATTCTGTGGGTCCTGGGAGAATTAAAAATCGAGGGTGGACTAACCACATGGGTGGATCTGTCGGGGCAGGACAGCAGGATGGCGTGGGATAGCATGGTGACCGTGTAATTTACTTCTCACTGTAAAGGAGACAGAAAAGTTCTTAGACAACTCATTGTTGCAAAGCATCCCCACTGGCAGCTGTCACCCACAAGTCCTCGGCCAACCTGATGTGCTTGGCAAGTACCGACTTCCACAATCATGGTACCTGTCACACGGTCCCCCGCGCGTCCTCACTGAGTTAACAGGAGAGACACCAGACAGTGACAAGCGGCCGTGATCACGCTGCCCTGGACGGATCCGCACACCGTGCCAGCGCCTGTCCTGCTGGTCTCTGCCACGCTGCATTAATCAGTCATTCCTGGAAGATGTCCGGCTGGTGGGAGCAGAGCGTCCTGCATGCCAGCAGCACTCTGACACAGCGAAGGGTCGCGTGCCTCCTGCCCTCTCTTCTCCCCGCCATCAGCTGTCCTGACACCCAGGGGCTTTCTCTTCCTGGCTTCCTTGCTTCTGCACACAGCCTGTCCCTGATTCCATGCCAGTCTAGACTCTGAGATTTGTTGTTCTTTTCTTTTCTGGAGCACGCACATAGGACCTTTTGAGTCAACACCACTGCCACTGTTCGCTCCTGCTTCTCCCTGTGCGAAGCAGCTGACCCCAGGAATTTAAACTCTGGTCACTCAGCAAAGAGGCCAGGAGGTCTGGGCAGTGGGTTCTGGATTCTGTGCTGTCAGTGGGAGGGGCGTTCTGTGGTCACAGTTGGAGAGAGGATGCTGCTGCTGCCGAAGTCATCCCAGGACCCGCGTAGCACACACCTGCCCCTCCCCCGGTCTCACATGCCATGTTCAGTACAGTGTTCCCGGACCAGGTTACCTCCGTAATGGGAGGTAACGCTAAGGGAAGCGTTGCTAAGAATGGCAGTTGTTACTAGTTCCTTTATTGTATACAGAGATGAGGACGCTGAATGTTTGAAGCAAGTTGGACTTCCTTAGAAAGTTGACAGAAGAATGAGGAGCCAGGCTGGGAGCCGCAGGCCCGGGCAGCTGCACTGGGTCTCAGTGGTGGGACCTGTTCAATGGCTTTCCCTCCTGAGGTCTGGAAGGAGGTGGCCGCAGGATTTCCTGGGTGTTGGCGGGTTGGCTGTTCAGGGCCCTGGGGGACAGTGTAGGAAGGCGAGCTTTGCCCGTGGCCGGTCCCCGATTATCCTGAGAGCTGAGACTGAGGCGGAGGAACCTCCAGGGGCTTGGCTCCGGTGCAGGGACATTGCTGGACGCTGTTGGATGGGAGGAGGCGGAGCCCAGGGCAGGAGGAGGCGGAGCCCAGGGCAGGAGGAGGCGGAGCCCAGGACAGGAGGAGGCGGAGCCCAGGGCAGGAGGAGGCGGAGCCCAGGCATCCAGAGCCTGCATCAGTAGTTTGACTCCTTGAGCAGAGGACCTGATGAGAATCATTAGCTGGGATTTGGCCCCATTCCTTATGCTGCCTGGGCAGGCTCTTTGGTGAGAACAGCTGCCAACATCATGACCTAAAAACAGCCAACAGCAGACACATTAGAGGCAGAATAAAAAAAGAAAAAAAAAAAACCCAGAAACCCAGCATCTGGTGAAAACCAGTTGAATCACCTGTAAATTCCGTGACCTGAAGCAAGTCATTTAATCCTTCTTAGCCTCGACTTCCTGGTTTGAAAGAGTGGAGATTAATGAAGTGTGTCTGCTGCCTACATTGTGTACCAGAGTCAGTCAATGAAATACTGATCATCTAAAGCACCCAGCCAGAAGCCCGATGTGTCTGTCCTCCACAGGTGCCAGCAGTCGCCATGAAGACTTGGCAAGACTGTCAGCTCAGAGATGTGCCATCAGCACTCGCTGCTGCTTTCCTGTCTACACTGAGCAGCATGGCCGACAGACTTTCTAAGTGGCTACCCAGTTGTTGTACCCACGGCCACGTCTGTTTCTAAAGTGCTTCCCGAATGACCCCTCTGGGAACTAGTGACCCAGAGCCCCCGTCATTGTAGGAAGCACCTAGCAGCACACAAGAGTGCCTGAGTGAGTTCCTTTTGGATTTTCAGAAGCTCATGATTGGTGACCAGGGAATAGCTTTGGAGGCTGGGAAACTGGAAATGACACTGCCCGTGGTGGGAATGCACCGTGGCACCAAGTAAAAGGAAAATGATCAGGAGCTTAACTGTGATCAGCTTCCTGCCTGAGTATTCCAGAGCCAGGTGTGGCTGGGCTGGGTACAGCACAGGCTAAGACACCACCATTTAACTTGTACCCCAGAGTGTACAGCATAGCCCAGAGTGTACAGCATAGCCCAGTGTGTACAGCATACCCCAGCGTGTACAGCATACCCCAGCATGTACAGCATACCCCAGAGTGTACAGCATAGCCCAGTGTGTACAGCATACCCCAGTGTGTACAGCATACCCCAGCGTGTACAGCATACCCCAGGGTGTACAGCATACCCCAGCATGTACAGCATACCCCAGTGTGTACAGCGTACCCCAGTGTGTACAGCATACCCCAGTGTGTACAGTGTACCCCAGTGTGTACAACATACCCCAGTGTGTACAGCATACCCCAGCGTGTACAGCATACCCCAGTGTGTACAGCGTACCCCAGTGTGTACAACATACCCCAGGATGTACAGCATACCCCAGTGTGTACAGCATACCCCAGGATGTACAGCATACCCCAGTGTGTACAGCATACCCCAGGATGTACAGCATACCCCAGTGTGTACAGCATAGCCCAGTGTGTACAACATACCCCAGTGTGTACAGCGTACCCCAGTGTGTAGAGCATACCCCAGTGTGTACAGCATACCCCAGTGTGTATAGCATACCCCAGTGTGTACAACATACCCCAGTGTGTACAGCGTACCCCAGTGTGTAGAGCATACCCCAGTGTGTACAGCATACCCCAGTGTGTAGAGCATACCCCAGTGTGTACAGCATACCCCAGTGTGCACAGCGTACCCCAGTGTGTACAGCATACCCCAGGATGTACAGCATACCCCAGTGTGTACAGCATAGCCCAGTGTGTACAACATACCCCAGTGTGTACAGCATACCCCAGCGTGTACAGCATACCCCAGGATGTACAGCGTACCCCAGTGTGTACAGCGTACCCCAGTGTGTACAGCATACCCCAGGGTGTACAGTATACCACAGTGTGTGTAGCATACCCCAGTGTGTACAGCATATCCCAGGATGCACAGCATACCCCAGTGTGTACAGCATACCCCAGCGTATACAGCATAGCCCAGCGTGTACAGCATACCCCAGTGTGTACAGCATACCCCAGCGTGTACAGCATACCCCAGTGTGTACAGCATACCCCAGTGTGTACAGCATACCCCAGCGTGTACAGCATATCCCAGCGTGTACAGCATACCCCAGCGTGTACAGCATACCGCAGAGTGTACAGCATACCCCAGCGTGTACAACACACCCCAGTGTGTACAGCATACTCCAGCGTGTACAGCATACCCCAGCGTGTACAGCATATCCCAGCGTGTACAGCATATCCCAGCGTGTACAGCATATCCCAGGATGCACAGCATACCCCAGCGTGTACAACACACCCCAGTGTGTACAGCATACCCCAGTGTGTACAGCATACCCCAGTGTGTACAGCATACCCCAGCGTGTACAGCATAGCCCAGCGTGTACAGCATACCCCAGTGTGTACAGCATACCCCAGTGTATACAGCATAGCCCAGGATGTACAGCATATCCCAGCGTGTACAGCATATCCCAGTGCGTACAGCATACCCCAGCGTATACAGCATAGCCCAGCGTGTACAACATACCCCAGTGTGTACAGCATACCCCAGTGTATACAGCATAGCCCAGGATGTACAGCATATCCCAGCGTGTACAGCATATCCCAGCGTGTACAGCATACCCCAGCGTGTACAGCATACCCCAGTGTGTACAACATACCCCAGTGTGTACAGCATACCCCAGCGTGTACAGCATAGCCCAGCGTGTACAGCATACCCCAGTGTGTACAGCATACCCCAGGATGTACAGCGTACCCCAGTGTGTACAGCGTACCCCAGGATGTACAGCATACCCCAGGATGTACAGCATACCCCAGCGTGTACAGCATACCCCAGCGTGTACAGCATACACCAGCGTGTAGAGCATACCCCAGGATGTACAGCATACCCCAGTGTGTACAGCATACCCCAGTGTGTACAGCATACCCCAGGATGTACAGCATACCCCAGGGTGTACAGCATACCCCAGCGTGTACAGCATACCCCAGGGTGTAGAGCATACCCCAGTGTGTACAGCATACACCAGCGTGTACAGTGTACCCCAGTGTGTACAGCATACCCCAGTGTGTACAGCATACCCCAGGATGTACAGCATACCCCAGTGTGTACAGCATACCCCAGTGTGTACAGCATACCCCAGCGTGTACAGCATACCCCAGAGTGTACAGCATACCCCAGTGTGTACAGCATACCCCAGCGTGTACAGCATACCCCAGAGTGTACAGCATACCCCAGCGTGTACAGCATACCGCAGAGTGTACAGCATACCCCAGTGTGTACAGCATACCCCAGCGTGTACAACATACCCCAGCGTGTACAGCATAGCCCAGCGTGTACAGCATACCCCAGAGTGTACAGCATACCCCAGTGTGTACAGCATACCCCAGCGTGTACAGCGTACCCCAGCATGTACATCGTACCCCAGTGTGGGGGACAGCCCGGACTGGACTGAGTTACTGGAATTAAGACTTATTCTATGCATCTGCTCTCCCACAATATGGCGCTGGGAGAGAAGTAAACAGCTTCCGCACAGCTGCCTCCAGTTCAACCAATAGACTGTAGGACTTGCTACTGATTGGAGGAGAGCAGCGTACTCGGCGTGTGGGCAGCCGAGTTGGGATTGGCGGAGGAGGACTATAAAGGAGGAGAGAGACGGCATGCACCGGGGAACATCTAAGGGGAACATCTAGCTGAAGGAACACCTGTGCAGCCCCCGAGAGAGCCGGCCGGCAGTGTGCCGCTCCCCCACGGAAGTGGGGAAAGTGGCAGGGGGAACCGCCCTTCCACGGAGGTGGAAGGGACGGTAGCCAACCTGGGAAGAACCAGCAGCAAACCCGGGGAGGGCCGAGCAGACAAAAGAACAGCGCAGGGTCCTGTGTCGTTCCTCCACGAAGAGGGGGAGCGACACCCAGCGTGTACGGCGTATCCCAGTGTGCACAGCGTACCCCAGTGTGTACAGCGTACCCCAGTGTGCACAGCATACCCCAGCGTGTACAGCATAGCCCAGCGTGTACAGCATAGCCCAGCGTGTACAACATACCCCAGCGTGTACAGCATACCCCAGCATGTACAGCATACCCCAGCGTGTACAGCATAGCCCAGTGTGTACAGCATAGCCCAGTGTGTACAACATACCCCAGCGTGTACAGCATACCCCAGCGTGTACAGCGTACCCCAGTGTGTACAGCATACCCCAGCATGTACAGCGTACCCCAGTGTGTACAGCATACCCCAGCATGTACAGCGTACCCCAGTGTGTACAACATACCCCAGCGTGTACAGCATACCCCAGCGTGTACAGCATACCCCAGTGTGTAGAGCATACCCCAGTGTGTACAGCATACCCCAGTGTGCACAGTGTACCCCAGTGTGTACAGCATACCCCAGTGTGCACAGTGTACCCCAGTGTGTACAGCATACCCCAGGATGTACAGCATACCCCAGTGTGTACAGCATACCCCAGCGTGTACAGCATATCCCTGCATGTACAGCATACCCCAGTGTGTACAGCATACCCCAGTGTGTACAGCATACCCCAGCATGTACAGCATACCCCAGTGTGTACAGCATACCCCAGGATGCACAGCATACCCCAGCGTGTACAGCATACCCCAGTGTGTACAGCATACCCCAGTGTGTACAGCATACCCCAGCGTGTACAGCATACCCCAGGGTGTACGTCATACCCCAGCGTGTACAGCATACCCCAGGATGCACAGCATACCCCAGCGTGTACACATATCCCAGCGTGTACAGCATACCCCAGCGTGTACATACTGTACTGTGTATCTCCCTTTTAAGCAATCTCAATCACATACCCCAGGTTCCCTTTGTCTCTCCCTCTCCCTTCTCATTTACATTTTTTATTAATACAGAGAGAACACATTTCATGTATTTCATAGGAACAGTTCTAAGAAGATAACCCTCTCACTCTCAGTTCTCCCTTTTTCGTCTCTTCCCTTTTGTCCTTTAAATGTTGCAGTAACATATTTTCGATTTACTTTATAATTGCAGGCTTAATGCACCACTAGCTGTAATATTCAACAAATAAGATGTAGAAAGACCACAGTTCCACAGGAGTGTAGACAATGGCTGTAAACACTAGTCAAATCATAAGATGTCAGTTTGATTCTTACACTCATTTGTATTTTATATTAACTACTGGATTTAAGATAAAACAAATGATATTTGTCTTTTTGGGACTGGTTTATTTCACTAAGCATAGTAGTCTCCAGTTGCACCATTTTGTTGTGAAAGACAGGATTTCATTCTTTTTTATGGCCACATAGTATTCCATCATGTCTATTTATCACATTTTCTTTATCCAGTCATCAGTCAATGGACATCTGGATTGATTCCATACCTTAGCTATTGTGAATCGAGCTGCAATAAGTATAGGGGTACAAATAACTTTCATATCCTGATTATATTTCCTATGGGCAGATTCCCAGGAGTGGGATGGGTGGGTCATATGGTAGATTTATTTTCAGATTTTCTGAGGAATCTCTGTACTGCCTTCCATAATGGTTGTACTAGTTTACATTCCCTCCAACAGTGTGGTAAGATACCTTTTTCTCCACATCTTTGCTAGAATTTATTATTCTTGTTTTTTTGGATGATAGCCATTGTAACTGGGGTGAGGTGATGCCTCATTTTAGTTTTCATTTGCATTTTCCTGACGGCTCGTGATACTGAGCATTTTACATGTGTCTGTTGGCCATTTTGTTCTCACTTGGTATAGAATAAACTCCAGCTGTCCATTTGTTCCTTCCGTCAACATTTATTCCCTGTCTCAGGGCAGCAGGTGCTGGGGACACAGAGGTGCCTAGAACTCCCCCACAAAGAGTGGAAATGTTAGTGGGGACCGTACCCGAAATAAATGGCCTGACTTTGGGTAAGTGCTTTGCCAGAGCTGTGCACTATGTCTCATGGAGCCAAGATAAGGAAGCTATGACTTGTGTGCTTGGGGAGGAGCTCCCAGACTGAAAGACGTGGTTCTGAGGACAATCCTAGTGCCTTCTGGGGTTGGCAGCAGGGGGCCGTGGCTGATGACCCCTAATACAGCAGGTGTCTTGTTTACTCAGCTTCAGATCATCCTGCCACATTGTTACTAGACGGTAGCACTACTTCCTGCTCTTTGTGCTCTTTTGATGTGTTTGCATCATGAAAACTTGTAACATCAGCTTGGGCAGAGGTCAGGTGCTGAAGGGGCTGACATGCCCAGCTAAGCTGCTTGGGCTACATTCTCGGAGATGGAAGAGAGCTTATGAAATGGTAGGAAGTGCTTTATGGACAGAAAAATGACTTGGCACTAGGAATAGCAGCCTGGAAACACAATAGACAGGCCCATCAGAATAAACCTGATGCAAATCTTCATAATGACAACCACTTGAGAAATATTTTGGAACAGAAAGGAATTATGTTCATTTACAGGCAATGGATTCACACGGTGTGGTATACTCATATGACAGAATATTGGACTACACCTATGTGACAGTGAGTGAACCTTAAAAACAAAGAAAACAGCAAGCTGAAGATGGGGCTATAGAGTGGGTGCTGCTCATGTAATCTCATGTTGTTCATGGTGCCCCAGGAGCAGTATTTTCCATATCTGTGTAGTAGAAAATACAGAAGTAATGGTGTGAAACATACATACCAACTCTGCATGCAGGTTAGTCTAAGAGGAGGGCTGTGCTACAGCAGGACTCAGTCCGTTTGCTATGTTTTTCCTTTAAAGATCACCCACATACTCTGGAAGAAGTATGGTGAGATGATGTCCATTAAGACTGAACACTGTGTATGTGGTGCCATTGTGTTGACGGATTTTTATGTTTGCAAGTTCTCACCCGAAAAGAAGTTGGTCCTCACGACCACCCTGTGAAGTAAGTTGTGAGGCTGTCCCCATTTTATGGATGGATCCAGAGTGGCTCACTGTGGTAGCCACTGTCCCCCCACCAGACAGTGGCCGGGTTGAGACTTGAAGTCATCTTTTGTCTCTGAAACCTACGGTTTTGGCCAAGTGCTTGTCTTATCATTAAGAGCCTCACCACTTATATTGTTTTTTTTAAGTTTTTATTTAATGCATGCATTTTTTCATAGATACAACTTTAAGAATACACTGGTTCTTTCCCCCATCCCAACTCCCATCCCACCTCCCATCCCACCTCCCTCTCCCTCTCCCATCTCCTTCATTATGGTTCATTTTTAGTTGATTTTATATACCAAGGACCAACTCCTTGTTAAGCACAGATTTCAACAGTTTGCACCCCCCCACAACTTGTAGAGTACAGTTTGGGAACAAGATTTGCAGTCGATTCTCATAGTACATCTCCTTAAGGACAGAGGTCCTACATGGGGAGCAAGTGTGTAGTGACTTCTGTTGTTCCTTTAACAATTAACACTCTTATTTATGATGTCACCTAAGGTTTATTTATGATCACCTAAGGTTCTTGCCATGGACTGCCAAGGCTGTGGAAGCCTTCTGTGACCATAGACACCATCAGTATTTGGACACAGCTATAAGCAAAGTGGGTGTTCCCTCCTCCCTTCAGAGAGGAGTACATCCTTCTTTGATGGCCCTTTCTTTCCACTGAGGTCTCACAGAGATCCTCCGTGTAGAATATTTTTGCCACAGAGTCTTGGCTTTCCATGCCTGAAATGCCCTCACAGGCCTTTCAGCCAGACCAGGAACCTCAAGGGCTGATTCTGAGGTCAGAGTGTTATTTACAGTGAATGTTACTCTAGCAGTCTGCTGTATGGACTGCTTCCCATATTGGGCTTCCCTTCATTTTTAATTCTGTTATTATTACCAGGCACTTGATGGTATTTATATGATCACTTTCATACTTAAAACTGTCTGTATGTTGGCTTTGATATTTAATATGATCATTTTAAGAGTTAAGACGGCATTTATACCACCGATTTTTATGGATTTGGAGTCCTGTGACAGGTTTTAGGCTGTACCCTTAGACGTAAGTCTGTGGGACTCTATGCAGAACTATACTGCTGTACAGTTATGGACTGCCTCCTCCATCTCCTATCCCGCTCCTATTTTTTACTGGGATCTTTTTCCAATTGACTTAATATACAAATGACTAACTCTATGTTACATAAAGAGTTCAACATGTAGTGTGAAGAAGAAAAAAGAGAAAGAAAGAAAACAAAGAAGAAAAGGATAAACAAAATAAAAAGTAACCATAGTAAGCTGTCCCTCAACCATCGTGTCAAGGACTGTTCAAGTCATTGATTCTAAAAGTGTCAATTTCACTTCTGTAGCTTTCATATTAGGAGCACTATTAGTTCTCCCAAATCAGGGAGAACGTACGGTATTTGTCTCTTTGGGAGTGGGTTATTTCACTAAGTATGAGGTTTTCCAGCTTGCTCCGTTTTGCTGGAAATGACTGAATTTCGTTCTTTTTTTTTTTTACTGCCATGTAGTATTCCATTGTGTACATATCCCACAGTTTCTTTATCCAGCCTTCTGGTGATGGGCATTTATGTTGATTCCATGTCTGAGCTATTGTGAATTGAGCTGCAATAAACATGGAGGTACAGATAGCTTTTTGTTTACTGATTTCATTTCCCTTGGGTAAATTCCCAGGAGTGGGGTGGCTATGTCACATAGTAGGTCTGTGTTCAGATTTTTGAGGGATCTCCATGCTATTTTCCATAGTGACTTCAGCAGTTTCCCACCAACAGTCACCACTTACATTGTAAGAAAGTTGAGTTGGAACCTTTTAAAAAAATGTAAAAGCAAGCTAGATTCTCCCCTTCCTCCTCCCCCACAGTGCACAATGTTATACCATAAATGTGGCTTTTATAAGCATTTAAAAATTTCAGTTTTATTACTTTGTCAACTTTACAAGTCATCCAACTTTGACCAAGAAAGATGATGTAGAAATGGTGACATTTCCGTTTTCAGTTCCTTCTTTGCTCGTCATTTGCTGCCTTCTTTTGGGTACATGGAAATATACTCATTATTTTATATTACTGATAATTTCATGGTTTTCTCTATATTTTCATGCTTTAACAAGCTATTCTAAAACTAGGTCATGAGTTAAGAGCACTAGATTCGTATGCTCCATAAATATTGTTTAGCAGAGACGCAGGAATGGTTTGAGCCGTGGAGAGGAATTGTGTACATTTTTACTCAACTGTACTGCTGGAAGAAAAATGTTGAGACCACTAAGGACAAATAAGTTCTCCTGTACTCCATTTGCGGCTCTAAAATAATACCAGCTTTTGCCTGCGTTCTGCTTCACTGGAAGCTGCTCCTATAGTAGTTAGCTTTCTAATGTTTCCAATTCCCTTCTTTTTGTAAATGAAAGCAGTAAGAAAATGCCTTCAGCTTACCACCCAAATCAGCAAGTCTTCTCCTTTTCTGTGTGGTTTTGCCCCTAGATCGCTCCCTCCCACGCCTCTAACCAGGACCTCAGGTATTCTGTGCCAAAGACAACGATTGGTTTTTTCTTTTTTTTCTTTCTTTCTTTTTCTTTTCTTTTTTTTTTTTTTTTTTTTTTTTTTTTTTGACAGGCAGAGTGGACAGTGAGAGAGAGAGACAGAGAGAAAGGTCTTCCTTTGCCATTGGTTCACCCTCCAATGGCCGCCGCGGCCGGCGCGCTGCGGCCGGCGCACCGCGCTGATCCGATGGCAGGAGCCAGGAGCCAGGTGCTTTTCCTGGTCTCCCATGGGGTGCAGGGCCCAAGCACCTGGGCCATCCTCCACTGCACTCCCTGGCCACAGCAGAGGGCTGGCCTGGAAGAGGGGCAACCGGGACAGAATCCGGTGCCCCGACCGGGACTAGAACCCGGTGTGCCGGCGCCGCAAGGCGGAGGATTAGCCTAGTGAGCCGCGGCGCCGGCCTGGTATTTTTCTTTTTTAATCAGTAGGTTTTACAGCCAAACTCTTGTCTCACCATCACGTGATTGTATTGGAGCCAGGGGTTTTGGTTTTGAAGAAATGAGGAATTTCTGAGGTTTACATCTGAGCCGGGCCCTGGAAGAAGCCTTGGGCACCACACAGGTCTCACGAGGTGCAGTGTGAATCCAGAGTGGAGGGACTTGGGCTCCTCTTGCTGTTTGTTGAGCTGGTCCTTGGAGGAGGGGCTCTTGCTTCCTGGTGTTTTGTCCCAACTGCCCTCGGGTTACCCTGCTGGGAAGGATGAGAGCCAATACAGTCAGCTGCTAGCCCAGGCTACCAATACGGCTAAAGTGGTGTTCAGTGACAGATTTCCTCTTTGTGTGTCTCCCTGCTGAGTGAGAGCGAGCCCAGACAGCAGTTATGAATATGGTCCCCACCGAGAAACTGGACGTCGGTACAGTCATAATTACAGGCAACCGTATCGCACTGAAATCATTTCAAGTTTGAAATCATAAATGTGTATTAAACGGTCCCTATTAACTTTATATGCTTACTCAGCACCGTAAATTCAGCTCCTTGGAGCATTGCCTGTGAAATCTTTGTCTCTGACCTGGAAGCTGGTTACTGGAGAGTTGGCTTTGTAGTCTGACACACAGTCTCCCCTTTGCTAGCTTCTTACCTGAGCCTGCTCCGGGGTCACCCCTGTTCCTCCCTAGCCTGTGCTGGGCTGCTGCTTTCCCACGCATCCTGCTCTGTCGGCTCTCTGCTCAGAAGCCAGGGTGTTCTGGGAGGGCTTTGTCTTTCCTGCCTGGGATCCTGGCTGAGTCCTCGTGAGCCAGGCCTTATGTCCAACTGACATCCTCCAACCCTCCTAGTGGCTGGATCTGTGCCACATGAGTGTGGCAAGCACTGGTCGTTTAGTCACCCTGTAGGCCCACAACTCAGAAAGAAAATGTCCTGTGCTGGTTGGGGTCTGGGGATAAAGGGTGAAGAGGAGACGTGGACGGCGTCACGGCCCCTGGGACCTTAGAGCGTGACTGTGCTTGGAACAGGGGGTCTTTGTAGACGTATGGGGCTCTCAGTGAGGCCATCCTGACTCATTCTTTTTCTAAAGATTTATTTATATATTTGAAAGAGTTCAAGAGGGCGGTATAGAATCTTCTATTTGCTGGTTTGCTCTCCAAATGTCTGCAATAGCCAGGGGTGGCCAGATAGAAGCCAGGAGCCAGGGGCTTCTCCCAGGTCTCCTACATAAGAGTGGGGCCCAAGCACTTGGACTGACTTTCCCAGGCCATTAGCAGGGAGCTGGATCAGAAGTGGAGCAGCCGGGGCTCTAACCGGCTCCCATGGGGGATGCCAGCATCACAGGCAGTGGGTTAACCTGGAATGCCACAATGCTGACTCCAGTTTCACTCTTGTGTTTGATGGGAAGTTCTTGGTGAGGGGATAGAGGTGTTGAATTGAGAAGTACCTCGTACGTACTTCTTTTTCAGAATGCATGTGATCTCTATGATACATGTCAGATTTAAAGCATACACACACGTTCCAAAGGTCCGTGTAGGGCACATGTGTCAGTGCTCCTGAGGACACTGCTGTGCCCAGGAACCCACCTCCCTGAGTGTTCCCTCCACTGCCCACCTCTGCCCTCCACAAGGATGAAGTCTGCTCTGACTTCCAACATCAGAAACTCATTCTGGGGGCACTTGTTTGGTGCAGAGTGAGAAGCTGCTTGGGATGCATCATCTCCTTTGGTGTGAGTCTCAGATAAGCTCCCAATTCCACTTCCTGCTAATGTGCCTCCTGGGAGGCAGAAGATGGGTCCCTGGCACCCATGTGGGAAAGTTGGATTGCGTTCCAGGCTCCTGGCTTTGGCTCGGGCCAGCCCAGCACTGCCCCAGCACTGCAGGCATTTGGGGGAGTGAACTAGTGGGTAGGAGTTTTCTCTCTCGTTCTCCCCCCGTCCCACCTCCCTTCCCCACAACGTCTCTCTGCCTTTCAAATTAAGAAAATCCAACTGGGTGTGGAACCGAGCAGCATGGTCTGGTTTGTGTCCGGCTTCTCCCGTTGGGCTCTGGGCCTTGTAAGCTGCATTTCAGTCACTCTCATTGCTGCGCCGTCTGATGTTACGGAGCTGATTCACCCATTCTGTTGAGGACGACCCCTGGGTTTTCTAGGGCTTTGCTGTCACTTCCGGTGCTGCTGAGTTTTCTTGTGCAATCTTGCAGGTGCACACATGTATATATTTTGATCAGATACGTCTGGGTCTTGGAGTGGGGTTGCTGGGCCCTGGGGCACGTTTGCCTTTAATCAGTACTGTGACCAGTTTGCCAGTGTGTTATGTGTACCAATACGAAAGCCACAATTGCTCCACCTGCTCGGACTTGGCCTTGGCAGCTTTCTCTCCTTCCATGGGGTGGCGGTTGTGTAGTGGTGCTGTGTTGTGGTTTCCTCTTGCACTTCGTGCAGGTGTTGAGACGTTGATCGCCCCTTGTTCTGCATGTGGGTTGTTTGGCTATGTCCTTTGGTGAAATGTGGTTGCTACGGCCACCGTGTTGAAAACAGACAAGTGTGAAAGCCGGGAGGCTGGTTAGGAAGTTCTTCTAACAAACCACATGAGGCAGACAGAACCTTGGGGCGCGGTAGCAGTGGAGACGCTGGTAACAATGGCCGGTTCTGGAGAGAATCGAGAGCAGACCAGGGCAGTGCCTCAATAAAAGCTCCCACCATCCACCACGGCCTGGGACTGACACGAGGATCAAGGGAACAGTGTTGGCATCCGGGAGAGGAAACTGATCCCGGCGCCACCGCCGGCTCTCGGCGTAGTTTTGGGGAAGTTGTCCAGCCTCTCAGTGTCCATTTACTCATTCGTGAAATGTGGACAGTAGTGGTGCCTACTCAGAGGGCTCCTGGGGCGACTCAGGGGCGGTGGGATTTAGAGCAGTGCTTACGCAGCACGTCTGAATAGGAGTGAGCTGTTATAGCTTGGACTGAGTTTGGCCTTAACAGCTGCCCCACAGATAACCACAATCCACCAGCTCACAAGGAGTTTGAACATTCTCCTTAGGTTTTATTTAGTTGAAAGGCAGACACAGACAGAGATCTCTCATCTGCTGGTTCACTTCCCGAGTGCCTGCAGCAGCCGGGCTGGGCCGGGCTGAATCTTGGAGCCTGGAGATCCATTGGGTGGATGGGGTGAATGGGAGACCCCCATTGGTGGCAGAGGGGCTCCCTGGGTGCGTGGCAGCAGGAAGCGAGTGTGGGAAGCAGAGGTGTGGCGTGCAGTGCGCCCAGCAGGTGCTGACACTGTGCCCGGTGCACACACGCTGTCCGTTCTCAGCTGCTCTCCCTCACACTTGTCACTTGGAAGGCTCTGGGGGTCGAGTGCCTGCTCCTCTGGGACCCACACACAGCGTTTGCCTGCACACAGTAGGTCTGCACGCGGGGGCTGGTGGTCCTGCGGCATGCTTGCCTCCGCCCCTGCCCTCGTGGGCTGTATCATCACAAGTCTTGTGCCAGTCTGGACTTAGTGCCCCTCCCTGGGCTTTCATCAGCCTCTCTCGGCATCCTCCCTGGGTGTTGCAATCGGAGTTCTGAGCCGAGCAGTGTCCCGGTGTGGTTTCCCAGTCTGTGGCCCTTGCAGCAAAGCAGCTGCCGTGTGTAGCCTCAGGTGCATAATCTCTGTAACATTGGGGACGCCCCAGTACCTCCCCCAGACTCGGCGATTCCCACACCTCGAGGAGCCTTGGTGAACGCGCACCCTGAGGGCCAGACCCCTGTACCGCTGCGGGCGCTGCCTTGTGGCACCTGCCGCCTGCCCCTGCAGCCTGGCGGAATGCGGGCTGGACCTGCCTTCCCTCCGCAGTTCCCTCTCCTCGCTCCTTCTGTCGCCCCCTCACCCACTCCCTTGCTGTTAACTGAAACAGCAGCCATCTCACGATTCCGCACAGGCTGTGTCCTGACAGCTCCCGCCCTGTTGTTTCACATCACACGAGCTTGATTTATATGGCACAGTGGAGAACACACAGCAGCTACCATATACTAGCAAATATAGGGAGATTCACAAGTCATAAACACACAATGCTGATGGTAATGCAATCATGCATGTTTTAGTTTCCACTCATTTAAATAAGATTTTTTTTTTGAAGATTCATTTGTTTGAAAAGTAGTTGAGAGAGAGTGGGAGAGACAGAGCTTTCTTTCATTTGCTGGCTCACTCCCCAGATGACCACAGTGACCAGGGCTGGACCAGGCTGAAGCCAGGAGCCTGTAACTCCGTCTGAGTCTCCCACATGGGTGGCAGGGGCGCGAGCACTTGGGCCATCTTCTGCGGCTTTCCCAGGCGCATTAGCAGGGAGCTGGGTTGGAAGTGGAGCAGCTGAGACTTGAACTGGTGCTCACATGCGACGCGGCGATGCAAGTGGTGGGTTAACCTCCTGTGTCACAACACCTGCCCCTAAAATAAGATTTTTAAGGGCAGCGCACCTGACATGCCCTGCACATAGTAGGTACTGAGCACATGTGTTTGGATCAGTGTCCTGCAAAACTGTGATGGGCTGTGAGATGGGCAGCTTCGTTGCTATGTATGCCAGTGTTATTTATAAGCCTCCGAAATAGAGATCACTGGAAGTTAAAAATGTCCTAACTGTAAGGTTCCTTGTACACTGTGGGATAATGAAATATTCAAGACCTGGCATGTTGGCTGCTTTTGGCTGCTGTCAACCACGCCGAGTGGCTTCAGATACCCCACCTTGCCTGTCTGTTGGGTGATGGGGAGCCTGGGGTGCATGAAGGTTCAGTGCCAGCCAGAGACTGTGACGATACCGCTGGGTGGGCGATGGCCTCGATGGTGCATCTGTTTCTGCGATGGAGGTGTCTTAAGTAGACGAGGTCCAGTCGTCCATTGTCCATCTCCTGTTGAGCAGGCGTGGTGCTCGTGTGGGTGTCCGGCAGGCCTGCCTCCCCGAATGCAAGACGATTTAGTTTTTCTGATAAGTTGTGTGTATGGAATATGAAAACATAAGCCAAATCCCTGCTGAATGGAAGTCCCTTCACTCTCAACTTTCATAGGAATGATAAAGGAAATCTTTCTCAAGAGTGAGTTTTGGGGGTTCCCTAAGGGGGCTTTGAAGGGGAAGCGAGGAGACTCCGGAACTCCTCCCAGGTTTGTGGGTGGCAGCGCCCGCCTGTGTTGTAGGACTTGTCGGAGTTGCGGGGCTGGTGTGGGAGGCCGGCTGCGGCGCACTCTTGACAGCTGAGCGCCCCTGGGAGGCACCGCGGTCAGTGCTGGCTGCCTTGAAGAGGGTGACCTGGGATGTCTCCTTGCAGCACTGAGCGGGTGGGCTCTGAGAAGGCTTCGAGACCTGAGGAGGGGGCAGGTGCCACGGGACATGGACTTGTGGTGTCGGCAGGGTGCTGGGGGTACCTAGCACTGGCCACGTCTGTGGCGCCAGGCTGGTGCAGGGAGCGAGCTGGTACCACAGCAGGGAGTTGGGATGAGTTCTTTTCTTTCTTTCTTTCTATTTTTTTTTTTTTTTGACAGGCAGAGTGGACAGTGAGAGAGACAGAGAGACAGAGAGAAAGGTCTTCCTTTTGCCGTTGGTTTACTCTCCAATGGCCGCTGCCGCCGGCGCGCTGTGGCCGACACACCACACCAATCCGAAGGCAGGAACCAGGTGCTTCTCCTGGTCTCCCATGGGGTGCAGGGCCCAAGCCCATGGGCCATCCTCCACTGCACTCCCGGGCCACAGCAGAGAGCTGGCCTGGAAGAGGGGCAACCGGGACAGAATCCAGCGCCCCGACCGGGACTAGAACCTGGTGTGCCGGCGCAGCAAGGCGGAGGATTAGCCTAGTGAGCCACAGTGCCGGCCAGGGGATGAGTTCTTTAGGATCTAGTAGGTCTCTAGGGTCTAGTAGGTCTCTACCTGTGGGTTCTCAGCAGATCACTCCCCCGAGAAACACAGTTTATCTCCAGCTGGTGCGGACGCCTGCAGAAGCCACCCTCTGCACAGCTCACACTGGCCCCTTGCTGCGTCTCCTGTGGGTGAACCAGGCCTGCAGCTCCTTCCCTTCCCCACCCCACGCTCTGCCAGAAATCTCATTAACGTCTTTGCACTCCTGGCTTTTCGGCTGTGTGAATGATTCAGAAACAAATTGAAATGTCAAGTTCTCTATGGCTTCCCGGTAATATTAAAAGCTACCAGTTTCTATTAAATTTCCATCAAATAGTATTACTCAGGGACAAAAGATCAATTAATCCTTCTTCCTCTCTTTTCCCAAAAAACACTGATCAAGCAAGACCCGGCTCTGAGATCTTTCATCAGCGAGGTCGGCGGAACACGGGTGCAAATGAGACGGGCATAGAAACTTGAGCTGTGCCCCCTGTGTCAGCTCCGCCTATGATAGGAGAGAGGGACGTTCAGAGGTTTGATTGATCACCACCCAGGTCTGCCGTTCCACAACGAAGAAGAAGTTACTTCCGGATTCGAGTGGACAGCTCTGGAAAAAATACGACTTTATTTTATGCGGCAGAGGCCACCTTTACAGAAAGAGTAACCACCCTTTTACAGCAGGACGGGTATAAAAGAAAAAGACTTTTCCATCATGGCTTCCAACTACTCCCCTGGCACCTTTCCAAGGCGCGCTGGGCAGTTACGGTCTCCCTCTCAAGATAAACGTAAGGGGAAGTATCAATAAAAAAGTCATTATCATCATCGTAATTATAATAACCCAAGCCAAAATAATAACAATGGAAGTAATAATCATAAAAAACGTTATTACATCTTTCTTCTTTGGGTCTTCCACCCACTGAATCTTTTTAATGTGTGGGAGCTGTGGGTCTTCATCCATTCCGCCTTAAGCAGTAATTGCATTTGATTCGGCCTGCGCAATTTTACCCATAATATTAGAAGGAGAAGCGAGTCCTGTGGTGCCCCTGTTATTGGTTATTATTAAAGATGGGATCAGTGCCTTATCACGGGGAGCCATCGGGCGTCACAAATAACTTCCTTTCACTCACTTCCAGACCGCTGCGATCTTCAATCCATCTCTGATTTCAGCCTCCCATCTGGCTATTTTTAACCGAGAAAAACACTTACTGGTCTCGCTTTCTTAGGTTTTGATTTCGCCTTCCTTTGTGACTTACTCTGTTGGTTTCGCCCCCTGCGTCCAGTAAATGTCATAATCAGACAGGAACCATGCCCTGTAATGGATATCAACAGTTTTCCTTCCTTGGCCCCCTGCTCAGTGGTTTTGCTGGTGGGTTCCTAGCATTTCTCGGACGTCCACCGAGGTGAGAGCCCTGGGGCTCAGGTGGCCTAGTTCTCTGTAGTGTGAAGAAGGCTGGGCTCCAGGAGGAACCCAAGGAAGCAGATGCGTGAAACAAGCCCAGGAGAGCCCAGGCCACCTCTTTTCCTGGGCCTTTGCTGCCTTCCAGAGAATTCCCCCGCGTGCTTTCTTTCCAAGTTCCTTTGACCCCGGCTTTGTCCTGTGGGAGTGGTGACTCTCATGGACTGAGTTTCTCTGTCCTGGGATGGGGACAGAAGGGCTGCAGTGCAGTGGGGAAGAACTCAGACTTGTCATTGTTCTGCTTGAGTAGGTTGGAGCCCGGTTCAGGTTGTATCTGTAATTGAACATCATTTTTCCTTTTGTACATCCCAACACAATTTCTTGGGTAGGGGTGCAGCGGTGGAGTTACAACAGTTGCCCTGGGGGTTGGGTGGGCTCTGGGAAGACGTGGCCTTGTAGAGAGATTAGTGTTCCTTGCCATGAGGTTGCTGAGGACAGTGGGCTGTGTGTCACTTGGGCCACCTGGTTTAGACCACCTGGAGAGCCGTATGAACCCTTCTTTCAGCTCTGAGTTTTACAAAGCTAACGGTACTCACTGAAATATTTGGGCCGAGTTGCTTTTTGAGGACAAATGTTCACTCTGGCAGTCCAACGTGTCTAGTTGTGTCCACTGGTCTGGGGTGACAAGCTTGCCAAGAGTGTCCTTGCAAAAGGGACTGAGGTCATCCTAAGGAAAGGGACAGTCAGCCTGAAGGCCACACAGTGTGCTGGCTGGACCCCCTGACCTCGTCACGCACCCAGTGCCCTGCACATTACAAAGCACAAATGAACCTCAAACAGAAAGTTCCCCAGATACCCTCCAGTTTTAGAGCTGCTTTTTCCCAAAAGCCCTGAAAGGCATTGTTATGCAAGGCAGGGTTCCTCTGACTGCCTTTGAAAACCTGAAGTAGAAAGGAGGCAGGTCCTAGTTGGCTGGGCGCACGGGCTGGCCACACGGGCTGGGCTCTCGGGCTGGCTGCGGCGTGGGTCACGTGACGGTGCAGCAGGCAGAGTTCCTGTGTCTCAGATGAGGGGACCCAGGACATGGCAGCAAATTGCCAACTCCTCTGGGAAGTGCAGGGAATAATGGAACGCTTTTGAGGAGAGCTGGTGGTCTTACCACGGGATGGGTCAGTAGACAGGCGGCAGAAACAGCCAATTCCTTTTGGAGTGCTTATCATGCACCCCAGTGCTATGCATGCTTAATAATGTCCGTTCTCCAAAATGGGAGTTCAAGATGTTCGGGGGTTGCTGACTGTGTCCTGTGATTTAACTAGCCCGTGGTCTCAAAGGAACACAGGGGAGGGGCTGGAGTTCTTCTCTTTGCAGAGAGAGGGACGACAGAAGAGGGGGTCATGTTGAGCGAGGAAACGGGAGATGTCATGACTGAAAAGGCAGGGTTGTCGGCACCCTTATACCCGTCCAGTCTCATCTCTCCATGGGTGACAAAGTGGGTATCATTAATTCTCAGTCGTGGAAAGCTTGACTTTTTTTCTTTTTTTGACAGGCAGAGTGGACAGAGAGAGAGAGACAGAGAGAAAGGTCTTCCTTTTTCCGCTGGTTCACCCCCCAAATGACTGCTACGGCCAGTGTACTGCACCGATCCGAAGGCAGGAGCCAGGTGCTTCCTCCTGGTCTCCCATGGGGTGCAGGGCCCAAGCACCTGGGCCACCCTCCACTGCACTCCCGGGCCACAGCAGAGAGCTGGACTGGAAGAGGGCAACCGGGACTAGAACCTGGGGTGCCGGAGTTGCAGGCAGAGGATTAGCCAAGTGAGCCGTGGCACCGGCGGAAAACTTGACTTTTAATAGAACCTAGAATTCTGTCTACCGATGTTTCATCCAGAGCAGACATTTGCCACCCAGTGATGACAAGCGAAACCCAGCGTTGAGAAGGATTTGTACTGAAAAGTGCACTCCCAGCATTCCCACCTGCTGACTTCCCAGGTTCGCCATGGTGTTGCACTACGTTTTCAGGGTGACTCATGTTTGCACCAGGTTGAACCTGGCAGATCCTGTTTACTCTATTGGGGTAGAATTTTAGTGCTCTCTACAGTTCTGGGAAGAAGGTATTACCTGTATTCTCATTTTACCGTGTGAAACTCTAAAATTAGGTCATTTGCTGAGAATCACAGAGTTAACAAGTGGGAAGCAGGCATAGCGCATAGCGTGCTCTCTGTTAATGTGTAAGGAAGTGTACATATCTTCAGTGTACATGGACCGATGAGACCCTCACCCGCTGAGTGCCACGTGTGGCCGGCACCCTCATGGGAAAGCCCATGGTTAGACCAACCCCACACGCCTTTCGGTCGCTTGCCTTGACAAGGACTTTTGCTGTCTTGACTTGAACTGCTTGCGTAAGGTGGTTTTTGCCTGGTTTTGTGCCTTCCTTCCATAGTTTCTAGAACTGGAATTCTGTAGCCTATTCCGTGATGTCTGGTTTCCGCTACTCACCAGCCGTGTTGGTGATGTCTCTCTCACATCGTTGGTGTTGGTGTCCGTTCCTCGCTGTGTGCCGTGTAGTTGTGGATACACACTGTGGTTGTGTGTGGTGCTGCTGGTGGGTGTCTGGGGAGTTTGCAGGTTTGGATGTTGGTGGTAGCGCTGCAGTGAGCATGCTAGCACAGGTCTGAAGGGTAAACTTTTTATTTTTACAAGTCTGTGCGTATTTACCTGTGAGTGGAGTGCTGAATCGTAGGCTAGGTGTCTGTCTGTGTTTAGGAGGTACCATCAGCCAGTTTGGAACCAGCAAATTTGAAAGTTACAGCTGCTTTATATTCTTGGCAACTGGTGGTATTTTTGTCTTTCTCTTTTCAATCATTTTGGTGGGTGTGGAACAGTAGGTATCATGCTGTGGCTGATTTTAATTTTTTTAACCTACTAAAAAACCATTTTATTCATTGTTTCAGAGACACTTGGAAATGTTTTTATTATTTTATTTTTTATTATTTCCGAGGCTTAATGTACCTTATCATATCAGGGTAATATCTTTTTTAAAAAAATTCAGTTATACAAGTTTCCTGTATTTCTTATGTATAGATGTAGGAACACAGTGACACTTGCCCCACCCGCCCTCCTGCCCATGCTCCAGCCCTCTTCCCCCTCCCTCTCAGATTCCCACTCTTAATTTTCACAGAGATCTGTTTTCCATTACTCAATGATCATAAAGTCACCCTACACTAAGTAGAAGAGTTCAGCAAATAGTATGAAGAAGAAAGCTCTGTTCCTCAACAGAAGAGACGGGACTGTAGACAGTCATCGAAACTCAAAATGTCCATTTCACCCCAATACATTACATTTTAGGTACTCTGTTGGTTACCTCGGGTTAGAGACAACATATGATACCCGTCTTTTGCTCGTTTTCGTGTTTATTGGTTCTTTTGTATCTACTTTTGTAAAGAGTATGTTTAAATCTTTTGTTTCCTACTGTGTTCTCTTTCTTTATTACTGTATTGGAGTTCTGCATATGTTGTATACATGGATCATTTGTTGGGTGTGCAACGTGAACATTTTCTCCCTTTCTCTGGATTGCCTTCCACTTTTTTTTTTTGTTTTATAAAGATACGGTGAAGAACAGAAAGGATTTTTTTCTGTAGCATTGTTCAGTTTGCCACTTATTTTCTTTCATGGCTGCTCTTTCTGCATTCTCTGTCAGAAGTCTTTGTCCACCCTGAGGTCATGGGGACATTGTCTCATGCTTACTGCTGGCCTTTCACCTTTTGTTCTGTAATGCTCTGGGCTCGGGGCTGTATGGTGTGAGGTTGGGAGTGAAGGTATATATTTTTGTCCGATATGAATATCCAGTTGTTCCTGGGCCAGTTCTTTTATTTTCCCCACAGCAGTGCAGTGTTAACTTAGTTATTGGTCAGATGACCGTATCTGGACTCTGTTCTGTTTTCTTGGTTGGATTGCCTTCTTATCTACAGTCTGATCTTTTGCTGTTTTCATGAACTGATTTGTATTCCCCAGGTTTGCATGACCCAGAGAAATACAGGTTGCATACAGTATTTTAACTATTGTCTTAATATTTGTATACAACAAAGTAAAAGTAGTAACAATATGGCATATTATTACATGCTAAATTTAATTTCTGTTCACTAAATAAATATATACTTTATTACACTTGTTTAAGAGATATACCTGTGTTCTAATTCTCCCTAATTTTTCTCTTCTTTTTCAAGGGAGTTTCAATTACCTGCCAGTTAGTTCCTCTTTCCATGCTGCTCCAAGTCTCACTCCCTGCTGGTGGTCAGACATGGGCAAGCCCAGAATGAGCAGCCCCACTGACGTTTCCTCTGACCTCTGGGATGTATGAACTCTGCACACGGCCTCCTAGTGCATGGCGAAGGTTGTGAGACAAGGAGGCCTGACAGCAGAATGCAGCTTGGACCACGACAGCAATGTTATCATATTATTTTGGGACAATATCCAGCAAAGGACTGAAAATATCACGTAAAATTACTCTGAGAAATCATTTACTTTTTTTTCTTTTTCTGAGTGTCTTGGCCTTAGTTTTCAAGGGAATGAGCCTGGCTGCCCCTGTTTCATCTGAGCAGGTGCGTGGTGGATTCCAGGTTGTGAAGAGTGAGGGACATGGAGAAGCCAGGGGGTGTAGGATGGAAGCCAGTGCAAGGTGGCTCATTTCTGCAGTGTGCACTTGCTCAGTTACATGGGCATTTCTGCATTTGTGGAGATGGGCTGGAGCCAGGGTCTCTCAACACTCTGTAGGGGCAGCAAGGACGGGGACTTGCTGATGAGCTCCCAACCACCTCTTGCCTTTCACTGGTCAAGCTGGTCAAAGTTTGTCCCATGATGTCTTTGGGTTGTTATTAGGATTGCCAGGGCCTCTGTGAGTTGCAGCTGGGCTGCAGCTGCTGCCATGGGTGTGATGAAGGTAATGCTAAAGTCCAGCCAATGCCTGAGAGGCTGAGACACCGGTGGTGTGGAGTGACCACCGGGTACTGGCTGGGCCCCTCCTCTGAGTTTATGACACTGCTTATGGGGGAGGCAGGCTTATGGGGGAGGGTTCCTCCATGGACTGCTGCAAATGAGATGTCTTAGCTGCTGCATCCATCATCCATCTATCTACAGAATGGAATCTTACATTAATTTGAAAGATAAAGAACACAGCCCCATCTATATCATTTTGAAATAACTTCCATTAAAACTTTATTTTCTTGTTTAGTATTCATAAAACAGTGCATTTGTTTTGACCAGCTATATGCTGTTGAATGATAACCCAATCTACAAAACTTTTCCATAGGTAGATCTAGATGATATCAGGAAATTCACACTAATTGTTTTTAGGGAATAGTGATGGGCTAAGCAAGTTAAGATTTTAAACAATAAATACTTGAGTGTTAAGTTAAAATTTGTGTGAGAGACCCTTAAGGAATTCTGGTCTGGCTGAAAAGCCCATGGAAGCATTTCAGGCATGGAAAGCCAAGACACTGTGGTAAAAAATGTCCTACATGAAGGATCTCTGTGGGTGAGACCCCAGTGGAAAGAAGGGGCCATCAAAGAAGGAGGTACCTTTCTCTGAAGGGAAGAGAAAACTTCTACTTTGCTTATGGCTCTGTCTAAATACTGACAGAGTTTGTGGATTCAAAAGGCTTCCATAGCCTAGGCAGCTCATGTCAAGAGCCTTGGGTGATCACTGACATCATACATAAGAGTGGTAATTGTTAAATTAACAACAGGAGTCACTGTGCACTAACTTCCCATGCAGGACCTCTGAACTCAATGAGTTGTACTATGAGGATTAACTGTAAAACTTATTCTCAAACAGTTTTTTGTGTGTTCAAATTGTTGAAATCTTCACTTAGTATAGCGTTGGTCTTCTGTGTATAAAGTAATGGAGAATGAATCTTAGTGGAGAATGGGCCTGGGAATGGGAGAGGGAGGAGGAGGGGAAGGAGTAGGTTTGGGAGGGTGGGTAAGGTGGGAGGAATCACTATATTCCTAAAGTTGTGCTTAGGAAATGATGAAGTTTGTAATACTTAAATAAAAGGTTTTTGTGGGGAAAAAATTTGTCTGGGAGAAGTAGAATGGAAGTATCTGTTTAGGAAGAGCTCATAAAATGGTATGGAGGTTCTTAAACAATTGAACATACTATTATGATATAATCTTGCAATTGAAATTCAGAGTATATACCCCAAAGAATCAGAAGCAGGAACATGAACGGTCTTTGTATTCCAATCTTGATGGCATTACTCAGAAGAGCCATAGTGGGAACCACTCAAGTCTCCCTCCATGGATGAATGGGTACGTGAGAGGTGCTTTGCACACTGGGAGTCGCTGTATGTGAGCCACCTTAAAGGCATTTCACCTCTAAAAGAAAGGAGCATCGACCACATGCTGCAAAGCGGAAAACATTGAAGGCATTGTACTACGCGAGGGAAGCCAGACACAGAAAGACAGATCCTGTGTGAGTCCACTTGCGTGAGGTCCTGGGGTTGACTGCATAGTGATGGACAGCAGTGGTCATTGCCAATGGCCGACAGGAGGTGCGGGTGGGGCGTCCTTCCTCAAGTGCAGAGTTTCAGATTGGGATGATGAGGAGGTTTTGAGAAGGGTGGTGGTGACGTTGTACCGCAGTGTACGTGTGCTTCACAGCACTGAACTTAACTCTTGGAAATGGCTGAAATAGTAATTATCTCACGTGTACATTCTACCACAATGGAGAGAGTTTATTCAAGAAATTGCAAACTGGATATCAGTGGGTATTAAATAATTATAGCAAACTGGATGTCAGTGGGTATTAAATAATTATAGCTTCCTTTTCATGAAGTCTCGAAACTACTGCCATTTTTGAATTACTGAGAACTTTGTGTACTCAAACTGACATGACTCTTTAAAGCCCTTAGAGATTTTGTTCTCTGTTTATTGAAAGAGGTCTTTTAGAATTATTTGCATCTTTCTATCAATCATGCTCTTGTATATGTGGAAATATAAAGAAGCCAAATTGGTTACGGTGGTGCCAAGACCTATGGATGTTTGGAATCTCATCGCTTAGAGTGTTTCTGGCAGAGTTGTTGGGGTCTGGCTGCCTTCCCGCTCCGTTTTCCTCTGAGTCATTGAAAGTGGTCAGCGTTCCTAAAACTGTGGTTTCTCTAGAATTTCTTCGCACGTGCTTGTGCCTGCAGGTGTGGCTGCCACCTGGTCAGGGTCATCCCAGCTTCAGAGACGTGAACATTTGAAGAGTAAAAGAACGAGGCGACAGCTTTGTCTGCAAATGCTAATATTCACAACGCATTAGAAATTAGGTCCTTTGCAACCACGAAAAGTTGGGATGGAAATGTTTTCACCTGAATGCCTGGGTGAGGGGTACTTCTGAAATTCCTTTAAAGGATAAAATGACAAAATAAATAAGTAAATGAATAAATAAATAACATGAGGAATTCCATGACCGCCCGCAGAGGGAAGGCAGACGAAGACTGGGGTGTGTGACATTTTGCTGAGATACTGTTAACCTTTTTTTTGCTTTGTTGAGGGTTGCAGGTTCAGAGGAATTATCAGTGTGTAGGCACCTGGAAGATTCGGGGCCAAGGCGCCTCCTGTGTTCCGTCAAGCATTTCCCTGGACCCCTGCACTCCCTGACCTTCTGGGGGCCTCCGTCAGTCTTGCGTGTGCTCCCACAGCCGCTCTGACTGCAGCCCAGGCCGCCCCAGTTCTGAGCAGCCCAGGCCGCCCCAGCAGTTACTCCAGGTCGATGACCCAAGGCAGAGTGGACAGTGAGAGAGACAGAGAGAAAGGTCTTCCTTTGCCGTTGGTTCACCCTCCAATGGCTGTTGCGGCTGGCGCGCCGCGCCGATCCGATGGCAGGAGCCAGGTGCTTCTCCTGGTCTCCCATGGGGTGCAAGGCCCAAGCACTTGGGCCATCCTCCACTGCCCTCCCTGGCCACAGCAGAGATGGGGTGCAGGTCCCAAGCACTTGGGCCATCCTCCACTGCCCTCCCTGGCCACGGCAGAGAGCTGGCCTGGAAGAGGGGCAACCGGGACAGAATCCGGTGCCCCGACTGGGACTAGAACCCAGTGTGCCGGCGCCGCAAGGCGGAGGATTAGCCTAGTGAGCCACGGCGCCGGCCTCCAGATCAATGATTCTAACCCTCCTTAAGGTTCAGTCACCCAGTTCAAGCCAGCCAATGGCCACTAACTGAGAGCTCATTTGCAAAGTGGAAAATGCAGCACCCTGGCTATGAATAACACCTCACGTGACCACCCCGATCCTGCTGAGGCTGCCACGTGTGCATCTGAGCAAACTTGCTGGTGGTTTTGACAGACTGGGATTTTAATATCCTTGGGGTGTAAGCATCAGGGGCTAATGGAGATGAGAAAATGTGTGAAGAGCTTCATTAAAGGGAATTTAAATAAGTGCAACATTCTAGTTTAATACTGGGTGACTTTTAAATAAAGCTCAGTGTCTGAAAGCTTTGATTTTTAATATGATAGTGTCCTTGAACTTCTGAGCAATCTACGGCTGCCCTGTGGTTTTGACTGACTTCACAGTTCTGGCTCAGAATACAAGGTTTTATTATTGTTTTTTAAATAGATGGTAATGCAGCAATTGATTTTTAATATGATGCGCTCAGGCATATTGGGTAGCAGGATCATTTTTATTGCTGAGTTCAAACGGAGGAGAAATGTCTATTTAATGATCTCTTTGGCTTCTATCCTGAAAACTTGCAAGAAACCTAAGTTTCTTTTCTGTAGGGATGAAATCCTATTTAGAAACCAGAGTCTGAATATTTGAATGTCTCCGTGGAGGAGGGGAAAATGTATTCTAATTTTTAGGTGTGAGCTTCGCGACACGTACAGTGTTTTTGTGCACAGAGCTGTGATGGCTGCAGGGATACAGCCGTGTCCCTCCCTGGGGCTGGAGGTGGTGCAGTGCAGGTGTGTATGGGTCAGGTGGCCCTGGCGGCCTGCACCTGCAGACCTGGTGCTTCTGGCGGGAGTCGGCAGGGTCCCTCTGCCAGGGCCACATCACTGGGCTTGTCTCTTCCGTGCTAGACTGTGAGCGTCCCTGACTCCGTGTAAAGTTGGTGACCGAGATTGTTCCTGGGGTCCTTGCCTCAGACCAAAGACCTCCTCAGTGTCCCTGGGAAGTCGGTAAAGCTGTGCTGTTTGCCTCGAGCGACTGTGATGTCTGATATCCATGGGGAAGTGTGGGGGTGCCTGGGAGAAGCCCTGGAGACCCAGACATCACGTTGCCACATGCGCTCTCCTTGTCTGTGAACCCCGAGCACCCAGGCTGGCACAGTGGCCTCCCCTTCGCCCATTCGATGGGGGGATCCAGAGTGACCACGCGGCTGCTTTCACTGACAGCGCGATGAGGTCATTTGGGACGCGTTCCTTCGCAGGGATGCAGACTTGTAGAGCGGTGGCGCTGCTTGAGGTGTGGGATGGCAGGGAGGCCCTCTGCCTGGCGTCTGGGTCTGGAGGACGCCCTTCCCTGCTCCACCGGGTGTCCATGGACCCCTGGCTCCTGAGGCCAGTGATTGCCAGGAGGCTCAGGCCGCAGCTGGGTGGCCTCTGCGTGGGGCTGCTCGGCTTCCTCGCGCTGTGGTGGCTGTGTGCCAAGGGTGAGCACTGCCCGAGCGAGAGGGCAGCAGGTGCACCCCTCCTCCCACTCCCTGTTGGCCAGAGTCCACTCAGGCTGCACCCAGAGTCAGGGAGAGCCCGCAGACCGCAGCTCTGCAGGAAGTGCCCGGCCCGCCATGATGCCTGTGTGGGGAGCTCCGACCCCGGGGCGGCCAGAGGCCTGGAGCACTGTGGTCCCAAATTGCCGCATTGGTTTTGGAGCAGGAGTGAGGTGGGCAGGGTCCAGCTGCTCTGGAGGCTTCTGCCCAGGCGGTGGTGGGCTTGACAAGTTCCCTGTCGGATCCTGCCAGTGTTTCTTCTGCTTTCATTGGTGAGCCTTGGGTCACTCACGTGGGGCAGGACGGCTCCCTCCGCTGGCTGCTCCGAGGAACTGCTTGTACCGCACTCACCTAGTTGTTGGCTGGGAGTTTTGCGGTGCCAAGGCTCTCACCCCTTTCTAGGATTGTTATGTAACAGTTTTCCCAGTTTTTTAATGAGCTGAATCTAGGGAGTTTGGTTGTGGACGCCAGTTTCTGGTTTCTGTGGGGTTTCATCTGCTGGTCTTACTTTTATCCTTTTCTAAGAAAAGATTACCTCCTGTTTGTTCATTCCCTAAAGTGCTGTATTTACTTTTTTTTTTTTTTGACAGGCAGAGTGGACAATGAGAGAGACAGAGAGAAAGGTCTTCCTTTGCCGTTGGTTCACCCTCCAATGGCTGCTGTGGCCAGCGCATTGCGCTGATCTGAAGCCAGGAGCCAGGTGCTTCTCCTGGTCTCCCATGGGGTGCAGGGCCCAAGCACTTGGGCCATCCTCCACTGCACTCCCGGGCCACAGCAGAGAGCTGGACTGGAAGAGGGGCAACCAGGATAGAATCCGGCGCCCCGACCGGGACTAGAACCAGGTGTGCCGGCGCCGCAAGGCAGAGGAGTAGCCTAGTGAGCCACGGTGCCAGCCTGTATTTACTTTTTATTTATTTATTTATTTATTGACAGGCAGAGTGGACAGTGAGAGAGAGAGACAGAGAGAAAGGTCTTCCTTTACCGTTGGTTCACCCTCCAATGGCTGCCGCGGCCGGCGCACCACGCTGATCCGATGGCTGGAGCCAGGTGCTTCTCCTGGTCTCCCATGGGGTGCAGGGCCCAAGGACTTGGGCCATCCTCTGCTGCACTCCCGGGCCACAGCAGAGAGCTGGCCTGGAAGAGGGGTAACCGGGACAGAATCCAGCGCCCCGACTGGGACTAGAACCTGGTGTGCTGGTGCCGCAAGGCGGAGGATTAGCCTAGTGAGCCGCGGCGCCGGCGACTTTTGATTCCTCTCATTGTGGCTTTGCACTGTCAGTCTCTCTTCATCTTGGGCCATTCTCTTTTGTCTCACCCATGTCCTGAATGTCATGGACAGCATCGGTCGCATGTTAGATGAAGCATGCTTATGCCACAGAACCATTTCTGAGCCAGGCTTCCCAGTCTTCAAAGAAGGTGGTTCTCGTCTCCCTCTCGCACTCAATGATTTTTTCCAAATCTTTTTTTTTTGACAGGCAGAGTTAGAGAGACAGAGAGAGAGAGACAGACAGACAGACAGAGAGACAGAGAGACAGGTCTTCCTTTGTCTGTTGGTTCTGTTGGTTCACCCTCCAAGTGGCCACTATAGCTGGTGTGTTGTGGCTGGCGCACTGTGCCGATCCACAGCCAGGAGCCAGGTGCTTCTCCTGGTCTCCCATGCAGGTGCAGGACCCAAGCACTTGGGCCATCCTCCACTGCCCTCCCAGGCCATCAGAGAGCTGGACTGGAAGAGGGGCAACCGGGACAGAATCCGGCATCCCGACCGGGACTAGAACCCAGGGTGCCCGTGCCGCAGGCGGGGGATTAGCCCAGTGAGCCACTGCGCCGGCCCTTTTCCAGATCTTGTAGTAGCTGCCGGGACTCTGCTTGTCTGCTGGTTCCTCTGGGAAGGAGGGAGGCCCCATGTTTCCTAAGTGTTACCCTGTAATTTATGGATTACCCAGCAGTGAAGCTGTGCCGTTCACTGATACGTATGAGAGGCCTCCTCTGCCTCTCAGATCCAGAAGGAAGAAGTGAGAAGACGTTAAGGTGACCGTGAGAGAAAACACTCCTGCCAGAGGCCTGCTCTAGCCCCGTGGCCTGGGGAGCAGCGGGAGCCGCAGCTGGGGTGTCCCCCTGGGCTGCCATGTGGCTCAGATCAGCAGGCACCGCCACCGCCCCTCCCCTGCCCAGGCCTGTGTCCTGCCTGCTGTGCTCTTCTGCCCCGAGAGGGGGTGGTGGTGGTTTTGCATGATCCTACGCTCAGAAGATGCTCCGTTTCTGGAAGGCGGGAAAGGAAACCAGGGAGGCAGCCCTCCCGCCACTGGGGAGTACCGGCTGCACGTGCCCTTGGGCTTTTTTGAAGGCTGATTGATTGGTGAATTGGTTGATTTACATGGAAGGGGACATGACTGAGACAGAGACAGAGAGAGGTTTTTATCTGCTAGTATACTCCCCACATCGCAGCAACAGCCCGGGCTGGCTAGGCTGAACCCAGGAGCCAGAAACCCCACGTGGGTGGCAGGGGCCCAGCACTGGGCCATCATCTGCTGCCTTCCCAGGTGCAGCAGCAGGTGTGGAGCAGAAGCAGAGCCTCCTGACGGTGGCGTCCCCACTCCGGTGCCAGCGGTGGGCGGGTGGACTGGAACGGGTGCAGTGCCTGCTGTGCGGCTGCTCTGGCCACTGGCCGTGGACTTGGCCAGGTGAAGGCTGCGGTAGGGCTTGTCTGCAGGTGACTGAGGACGTCGCAGACCGCCCCGCGGTCTTACAGACGCTGCGTGGAATGTGGAGAGAGAGCGCGCCACGTGCCAGCAGTACCAGCAGGGCCAGCCCCATGCACTGAAGACATGTTGGGGCCACATGCAGGAGAGGACAGACAGAGCAGGATAAATATTTGTGTTTCCAAATGGGAGCCAGTGATATTCTCAGCTAATTCTGTCCGTACTCACTTATTATTCAGAGATTAAAATAAAAGTGGGAAAATTTTTACAAAGCTTAAAAATTAGATGATAGTTTATTTGATAATAATCCCCTCAGAATTGGTTATTACCACTATTAATGACTTGCTAGTTAGAGTGTTAATGGCCCATAGCAAAAAACTGCTGGTAATGACTGATTTCGAAGGGATTATGACTTAATTAATGGTGCTCCACCTGTCCTTAGCCATTTTTGTAAGTATCACTTTTATTGCCTATTTCGAGACCCTGAACCTCAGTTTATTACATCTGAAAGAATATCATCAGGGCAGATAAAATAGATAATAATTTGCTGATTCTGGTTAGCTTTCCAGTGTGTGAGAATTTCCCCAAATTATTTCAACATTTCTTTGTCCAGGTACTAATACAAATATCACCTGTGACTTCTGGCTGAGCTGCAGAGGGATCTTACGAGAGAAAAATGAGATGTTGATTGTTGGCCTGAACGAATGTGAAGTAGTTCTGAGTTGATGGCCATGGCCTTGCACAGCTCCAACTTGCACTGGGTCGTCAGTGCAGAATCCCAGTGAGAGGGAGCGCTTTACGCTGGGGGCTTCTGGAGTCTGCGTGGGAATCCCAGGGGTGACGTCCAGCCACCAGCATCACGGCCAGCTCAGCCTTGGGGCCTTGTGCACTCGGGCTTTTCAGAGTTTGTTTGTTAGATGAGGTTATTGGACTAGATTGCATCTTGGTTCCTCAGCTGTCCAGTTCCAGAATCACAAATGGCAGTTTCAGAGAGAAAGAAGGGAATGTTTGTGTTACAGCTGTAGCAGGTCCTTTCTCAGAAAGCCCCCCAGGGTATCCAAATTATTCCCTATACCAAACCCGCTGTTTTAAATATTGCTCAGGGCAAGTGGGCTGCCACCCGTGGTTTGCTATGACACTGCTGAGTTTTGTGGGCTCTCTGACTGAGCTCAATGGGGTCAGCTTTGGAGGGGCAACCCTGGTGCCTGAAGTTGGCCGTTGTGTGTTCACTTGTCTTTTGGAATATAAAGAGACAGACTCTGACATTCACAGAAATAGCTGACCACACCCCAAAACGTCTGGAAATTCCTTTTTCCACAACACCAGTTTAAGTAGCTGCGATTGTTAAGTTCCTTGTTAGTCTGCTGTCCGCTACTGCCATGAAGCACTTGGGAGTGGCTTGCTTTATCAAAAGAAAGAGTTTACGTAGCTCCCAATGTTGGAGATCCAGGTTCAGGTTCAAGATCAGGTGTTCCTGCTGGTGTGGTAGAGAACAAGTGGAGGAGGGGTCACAGGGCGAGCGAGCCAGGAAGCAGAGAGAGCTGTGGGGGTTTGACCATGACAGACACTGCCTCCCAGAGGCACAGCCCTGTTGACCCTGGACCATCTGCTGGGTCCACCCCCAGCACCATAACTGGATTAATGTTTTAGTCTCTTGGTATCATGAACTTAGGGCTTTAACGTTGTCATGGGTTCTGAACCGGATCTTGTTCAGACCTAGGTTTCCTAACTGCGTGTTCCTGTGGGTCATTTTGGAAACGTGTCTTAACGGAATTGATCCTGATGGACTTCTATCTCATTCTTTAAGTCACTGATTCTCAAAGAATGGTCTGGAGGTTCTGGGAGCTCCAAACTCTTTTAGGGGGTCCATGAAGTGAAGCCTAAGTTTATTATTTATTTTTATTTATTATGAATTATTACTGTGACAATAATTTTAGGTTGTTGTTTGTCGTCTTCATTCTGTCTCTTTAGAGTACAGTGGAGCTGTCCAGAGGTTTCGTGACGTGTGATGATACAGTACTGCCGGCTCCCTTTATCCACTGGGCATGTGTTCCAAGAACCTTGTGGATGCCTGGAACTGGCTGGCTCCTGGGGGAGTGTGTCTTTGTGTAGCATTTTCAGTGTCTGTCGGTCAGTCCTCATCTCCTCCTTCAGCTCAGGCCGTAGGAGTGAGCCCCGATGCTCTCCTCCTTGGTCTTCCCTGGAATGTTGTCAGTGACCTTGCACGTTTGAGGTAGCTCCAGGTTGAGTTGATGGAGACAGAGGCACACTCTGCAAAAACACTCACTGGCTTGATGTTAAAATCCATTTCCTGCAAGAGGACAAGGGAGGGGCCGTTAAGCTCTGTCTTTGCTTGCAAACGACTCAAGAGAAGATCCAACTCGTGGCCTTTGTCCCGTGTAGCAGCGGGGTGCCCCGGGTCCCTGCTCAAACCTGGCTGTACCTCAGAATTATGAAGGGGCACTTACATTTTTTTTTTATTTTTTTATTTTTTGACAGGCAGAGTGGACAGTGAGAGAGAGAGACAGAGAGAAAGGTCTTCCTTTGCCGTTGGTTCACCCTCCAATGGCCGCCGCTGCTGGCGCGCTGCGGCCGGCGCACCGCGCTGATCCGATGGCAGGAGCCAGGAGCCAGGTGCTTTTCCTGGTCTCCCATGGGGTGCAGGGCCCAAGCACCTGGGCCATCCTCACCTGCACTCCCTGGCCACAGCAGAGAGCTGGCCTGGAAGAGGGGCAACCGGGACAGAATCCGGTGCCCCAACCGGGACTAGAACCCGGTGTGCCGGCGCCGCTAAGCGGAGGATTAGCCTAGTGAGCCGCGGTGCCGGCCGGGGCACTTACATTTTAAGTGTGAAAATAACACATTTCCGTGGTTAAAAGAACAGTTCAAGCCGCTCAGAACAGCATTAAATGAAGCCTAACAGTTTGTATCCTTGTAGCATCCCTCAGGGGCATTTTCCTCTACTGACATCTTCCTTCCTCCTCCTCCTCCCTCCCTCCCTCCCCCACCCTGCCCCTCCACAGCCTCCTCTGCCTTCCCTACTCCTCCCTCTCCTCCCTCTGCCCCTCATTAGTTATTAGGCACCGAACATTGTTCTATCTGCCAGGACACGGTAGGTAAGACAGATGAAACCCTTGCCTATCAGGGCTCATGATGACTTTGGAAATAAATCGAAGCTATCAGGTAGAAAGGTGAGGATTTATAGAAAACCAAACATCATGGACCTGAGGGGACTGTGGACAGAGAGAGCTAAGCAGGCCAGAGATGGGCGACGTTTCCCTTCAGTGTTTCCTCGTGACTTCTGCCGTAACCCTGAACTGTGTTGTAAGTCTTTCTGGATTTTGGCTTAAGCTGCTGCTGATTCTCACCCTCTGTCCCCTCTCTGTCCCCCCGACCCTGCCCTGGTTTTGTTAGTGATTTTGTGCTTCAATCGTTCTGTGGCTAAGACTCCAACTTGAGTCTCCCTTCTTGGGTGGCCAGAGTGGACGCTGTCTTCACACGGGGGCATCAGGTAGCCTCACGTTCCTGGGCTCTGCACTCGGATGCAACAGAACACGTTTCTCTGCCTAGGCTGGCATCCAGATCTACAAGCAGAAGCTTCCCAAAGTTTTCACCTGATAGATGACCGGTGCCCTGGCCCGTGGCTTGTCTTCCTCTGGCAGTGGAGCAGGGCAGCCTTCATGCTCACCGAGGGTCCCCTCCGAGCGGGGGACTCCTGTGCCTCACGGGCATGCAGTCGAGTGGGCATTCACCAGCTGCTTGTGCCCCGGATGAAGATACGTCCTGTCCCGGGGGGACTCCTGGGGTCTATGCAGGGTGAGCGGGTAAGAAAGAAAATGCCCAGAACAGCTTTTGGGAGGTGGTCAGATCTCGCCAGCCGGGATCTGCAGTCCATGCATTCAGGGATGCTAAGTTGGGGTAAAAAAACAGGTTTGTAAGAATTTTTGGGGTGGCTTGCCCGGTGACTGAGAGGCTGGGCACGAGGCTGGGGCTGGCTGGGACTGGGAATGTGGTCTGGGGTCACACAGGGCAGGTCCCGCCGGAGACTGCGCCTGTGCCCTGGGCCCCCTGCCGTGGCCCTGCTGCCCCGTTCCTGCCTGCAGCCACTGCCTGTCCAGAGAAGTCCCCGGCTCTGCCCGGCTGAGCCCCTGGCTGCAGGGTGCCCGGGCAGGTGTGTCTGGTTAGCAGAACCTCCATCTCTTCCTGTTCCCAGCTGTGAGGAAGGCGGGCAAGCACTCCCTGGCGCAGGATCTGCCATGGGGATGATTCTTTGAGCAAAAGTTTCAGATGCAGGTGGGCCAGTGGCCACTATGGTGACCCAGAACCCAGAAGCCTGGGGGCCCCTTCTCCAGACTCTGCCCTGTAAGCTCAGCTCCTGATAGAAGCACCTGGGCTGTGAGTCCGGGATGGAGGCTGGGGCAGCACTGCCAGTGGCTCAGCCCCTCCCCGTGTCCTCTTGCGGTATGTCTTCTGTGGCACTCACATCCCCACCGTCTCCCTGGGTGTCCTGAGGACCTTGCTTCCCAAGGCCCCCGTCAGCCTGGATCCCGGCCGTGTGACCCCAGTCCGAGCTCATCCCCACGTCGGATGTCTTACTCTGAAACTGTCACATTCTGCAGCACTGAAGGTTCAGGCTTCAGGCTGTGAACCCTGGATGACTCGAGCCGGCCCGTCCCAGAGGCTGGTGCTGGGGTAGCCCGGGGGCCACATGGGCTGAGCTTTGGCACTGGCAGCCGCCCCTGCTCTCCCACAGCAGCCTGGGCCCTATGTGCCCTGTACGTCCTGGGCTGCTGTCACCCCAGTTCACACGTGTGCCCGCCCTCTCCCTGTGGCCGATGCATCCAGTGCATCATCGGCTCAGCAAGGAGATGCAGAGACAAGTTCAGGAATGGGGGCCCAGCAGGTGTTCTTCCCATGGGCTGTGGGAGGCCAGGGCTGTGTGCAGGCTGGGGTCGCGTGGGTGCCCGAGAGTGTACCAAGGCCAAGGCCAAGGCGCAAGAGGGAGAGACTGCGAAGGGGCCTGCTTCAGGGTCTTTGCAAAAGCTGAACAGATAACCGAATCACTCCCGTGCTTCTCCACGTGGGCTCTCTTTTCTGCTGGGCTGAGTTGGGCTTTTCGGCCCTGGGCTCTCGAGGCCCGTGCATCCTGTTCGTGTGCAGGCACTCCCGTTCTCAGAGTGGAACAGGGGCACTGGGGAGGAGGCAGGAGCCTGCTCGGGCACAGCGCTGACTGCTCAGTGGCACAGTTCCTTCCTCAGAGTGCTCAGTGGACGAAAGAGCGCAGTTGCATCTTCATTTAAATCTCCATTTTACCCCCTACTTAGAAAAGCAGATACTGCTGCAGCACGGCTGGTATCTTCCCACCTCCAGCACTCCAGAAATGATCCCTACAGAGCGCTTGTGCAGGCAGAGCAGGCTGCTCCATGACGGGGAGGTGGCTTCATGGGGGGCCCTCCTGCCCGCCCTGGGACGCGTGCCCATTAGTCCACCTCGGCCCTCCCACTCCCTGGCGGCTCAGCTCCTGGCGTGCGTGGGGCTTTCTGCTGGCCCCTGCCCTGGCACACGTGACTAAGTACACAGTGGGGCTGTGTTGTTGTTGTTTATAAGATTTTATTTATTTATTTCAGAGGTAGAGTTAGAGGAGGAGACAGAGAGAAAGGTTTTCCATCCACTGGTTCACTTCCCAAATGGCTGCAATGGCTGGAGCTGGGCTGATCCGGAGCCAGGAGCCAGGAGCTTCTTCCAGGTCTCCCATGCGGGTGCAGGGGCCCAAGGGCTCTGCTGCTTTCACAGGTGCATTATCAGGGAGCTGGATCAGATGTGGAGCAGCTGGGACTCGAACTGGCGCCCATATGGGATGCTGGCACTGCAGGCAGTGGCTTAACCTGCTGGGCCACAGCTCCAGCCCCAGTAATTATTTTATTGTAAAGCAGAGGAGACAAGTCAGAGAGCGTGCAGAAGAGAAAGTAGAGGAGTGGCAGCACGAGTGTGTGTCTCGTGGCTACAGCAAAGCGCACGAGCCTGGTGCTTTTCCTACTGCACACCCTCTTTTTGAAGGTTGATTTCTTTATTTGAAAGTCAGAGTTACAGAGAGAGTGGAGAGCGAGAGAGAATGAGCTTCCCTCTGTTGGTTCACTCCCCCAAATGACTGCAGTAGCCAGAGCTAGGGCAGTCCGAAGCCAGGAGCCAGGAGCTTCTTACAAGTCTCCCACACAGGGCAGGGGCCCAAGCACTTGGAGCCATCTTCCACTGCCTTCCCAGGCCATAGCAGAGAGCTGGATCAGAAGAGGAGCAGCCGGGACTCAAACTGGCGCCCACATGGGATGATGACGGTGTGGAGAGTGGCTTAACCCACTTTGCCACAGTGCGGGCACCTTCCTATCCTCCCTTGAAGCTTTGCTGTTTTGTCACTTGCGGGTGCTTGTGGTCTTTGTTGGAGACAGTGTTTAGTGTCATGCTTGTCTTCTTATGTTCGGTGCCCGTTTTTGCTGCCCACCGCTGATGGCTGCATGCACCTGTTCTAGCCTGGGGGAACTGCGCGGCCCCTGGGTCTTGGGATGGGTGTGTGGGGAGCCCCTAAGGGCTGTAGCTTGAGACGCTGCAGAGGACCCTCTTTGTCGGGAGATAATTGGCAGATTGGAGGTGTTTTAAAAATTGTAATAGGCTGGTGCCGCAGCTCACTAGGCTAATCCTCCGCCTGTAGCACCGGCACCCCAGATTCTGTCCCGGTTGCCCCTCTTCCAGTCCAGCTCTATGCTGTGGCCCGGAAGTGCAGTGGAGGATGGCCCAAGTGCTTGGGCCCTGCACCCGCATGGAGACCAGGAGGAAGCATCTGGCTCCTGGCTTCAGACTGGCGCAGTGCGCCGGCCGTAGCAGCCATTTTCGGGGTGAACCAACAGAGGGAAGACCTTTCTCTCTGTCTCCCTCTCTCTCACTGTCTAACTCTGCCTCTCAAAAAACAATTGTAATTAATTTATTTGGAAAGTAGGGGCAGGGGAGAGAGATTTTCCATGTAGTGGCTCACTTCGTAAATGCTTATAACAGTGGGTTGGACCAGGGAACAGGAACTCCATTCAGGTCTCATGTAGGTAGCGGGGATCCAACAATTTGAGCCATCAAAGCTGCCTCCCAGAGTTGCCAGGAAGCGGATTTGCAAGTGGAGCTGGGACTTGAACCCAGGCACTCCAGTATGGGATGCGGGCATCCCAAGTTGGGTCTTAACCCCTGTGCCCAACACGTGCTCGGGAGTTGGTTTTGAAGCTACTGGGTGCTTGCCTTTTCTAAAAAAGTGGGTGTGCCATTTCCGGTGACTGCTCAACAGATAACCACACCCCCACACTTACATTCTCCTAGGGCTCTGGAACCAGGATTCCAAAACCAGAGTCACTGGGCTGCCATCCATGTGTCAGCGGCCACTTTGGTGCGGCCACTTGGCTCCGATGTCTGCCTCTTGGTGTCTAGGGCCTCCCTGGGCCATCAGGATCCTGTCTAGAGAGACCCTTTACCCTAGCAGGCTGCACTCCCAGCCCGAGGGGTAGGGGCCAACCCTCAGCCAACCACACAGGGATCAAACATGGCGGCGCTTCCCTTCGCAGGGCAAGGCTGTAGCTTCCGTCTTGTCTTGTGTCCATCTGTAGTGTCACTCGTCTGTCCACAGAAAGCTGTCACAGGATAGTGCATCCGTTACAGAACAGCACATAGTAAAAAAATGGAGATTTTGCTGCCACACCCAGGGTGGATGTTTGCCCTGTATTTTTCCTGTTGGCTTTTCTGCTCTTTATTTTGTTCCTCCATATGCCTTTTACTTAAGGAATACAAACACGCTTTCGTAAATGCAGCTTCAGGAATGTAGTGATTCTTCCTACCATACCCGCCCTCCCACCTACACTCCCACCCTCTTCCTCCTCCCTCTCCTGTTCCCGTTCTTATTTTTTTCTAAGATCTCTTTTCAGTTAACCATACGCATACGATTAACTCTATGCTAAGTAAAGAGTTTAACAAATAGTATGCAAAGAAAAAAACTGTTCTTCGACAGTTGAGACAAGGGCTGTTCAAAGCCATTCGTCCCAGAGTGTCAGTTTGCCCTCTGCAGATTACCTTCTGGGTGCCCTATTAATTATCACAGAGAAGAGAAAACCTACGGTGTTCGTCCTTTCGGGACTGGCTTATTTCACTGAGTATGCTGTTTTCTGGTTTCATCCATTTGTTTGCAAATGACAGGATTTCATGTGTGTGTGTATGTGTGTGTGTGTGTGTGTTTTACCACTGTGTAGTATTCTGTGGTGTATATATCCCATACGTTTTTATCCAGTCTTCAGTTGATGGGCGTTTGGGTTGATTCCGAATCTTAGCTATTGTGCATTGAGCTGCAATAGCATGGCGGCCCAGATCACTCTTTCAGATGCTGATTTCGTTTTCTTGGGTGAATTCCCAGGAGTGGGGTGGCTCAAACTGAGACGCTTCCGCACTGCACAAGGAACTCAGCAAAGTGAAGAAGAAACCTACAAATGGGAGAACATAGTTTCAAACTATGCAACTGACAGAGGATTAATAACCAGATGTATAAAGAGATCAAAACTCAACAACAACAACAAAAACCCAGTTAAGAAATGGCCAAGCCGGCGCCGCGGCTCACTAGGCTAATCCTCCACCTTGCGGTGCCGGCACACCAGGTTCTAGTCCCAGTCAGAGTGCCAGATTCTGTCCCGGTTGCCCCTCTTCCAGGCCAGCTCTCTGCTGTGGCCAGGGAGTGCAGTGGAGGATGGCCCAAGTCCTTGGGCCCTGCACCCCATGGGAGACCAGGAGAAGCACCTGGCTCCTGCCATCGGATCAGCGCGGTGCGCCGGCCGCAGCAGCCATTGGAGGGTGAACCAACGGCAAAGGAAGACCTTTCTCTCTGTCTCTCTCTCTCACTGTCCACTCTGCCTGTCAAAAAAAAAAAAAAAAAAAAAAAAAAAGGAAATGGCCAAAGGACTTAAACAGACGTTTTCCAAAAGAGGAAATCCAAATGGCCAACAGACACATGAAAAATCGCTCAGGATCACCAGCCATCAGGGAAATGCAGATCAAAGCCACAATGAGGTTCCACCTCACCCCAGTTAGAATGGCTTTCATACAGAAATCAACAAACACGCTGGCGAGGATGTGGGGAAAAAGGTCCCCCAATCCGCTGTTGGTGGGCACGTAAGCTGGGGAAGACAGCATGGAGGCTCCTCAGACATCTGAGAACAGAGCTGCCGCGTGACCCAGCCAGCCTCTCTCCCGTTCTTCTTCCCTGTGTCCTGCTCTGTCCCGTCAGCCCGTCGGCTCCCTCTCTCCCCTTCCTTCTCCCTCCTTCCTGTCGTCTTCCTTCCTTTCCTCTTCCGCCTGTATTTCAACCTGGCAGGCAAAGTTGCTGGTGGAGATCAAGTGCACCGGCCCCCGCTGGTCGTTCGCAGACTTACTGTAAATCCCTGGCATATCCAGAGAGGGAGATGTAAGGAAATGGCAAGGTCAGTCAGCGGCTCTTCCCAGTGCCCAGTCTTCCCGGGGGCCCACCTGGGCACAGAAACCCCTCCGGGCAGCCACGGTTTTCACCTTGCTCAGGGTGTTTGGCACAGAGCTCTGGCTTTGCCCTTATGAATTCTCCCTTGATGATGATGAATAGAACCATTTCTGAACCTTAAATTAAAAGTAAACAGAGGGAGGCCTCTCACGTGTAACCAGTAAGTTGTGGGTGATCACAATCGTCGGACATCCACGCCCTTCAAAGTCTGCAGGAGCAGTCAGGTGCGGTGAGAGCGGGGGCAGCGGGAGGGCCGGGCCGTGAGGGGGATTCAGATGCAGCATCCCCCAGTGGCTCCCAGTGCCCCTGCAAGGGGTGGGAACTTTGCACAATGGTGGTAATAAGAAAACATGCAGGCTGGTACTGCAGCTCACTAGGTGCCTGCGGCGCCGGCACCCCAGGTTCTAGTCCCGGTTGGGGCACCAGATTCTGTCCCGGTTGCCCCTCTTCCAGGCCAGCTCTCTGCTGTGGCCAGGGAGTGCAGTGGAGGATGGCCCAAGTCCTTGGGCCCTGCACCCCATGGGAGACCAGGAGAAGCACCTGGCTCCTGCCTTCGGATCAGTGCGGTGCGCCGGCCGCAAAGCGCTGGCTGTGGCAGCCATTGTGGGGGTGAACCAACGGAAAAAAGGAAGACCTTTCTCTCTGTCTCTCTCTCTCTCTCACTGTCCACTCTGCCTGTTCAAAAAAAAAAAAAAAAATGCAGCCCAGCGTTGCTCCCGATACCCTCTGCCATTTAACTTGGCGAAAGCGGAGTGGAAGGCATTGGGCTGTCTTCTCTCCTGGGCCAATTCTGGAAGCCGTTTCAGCACACAGCGCTGGTGGCCTCTGAGAGCTCCAGGATGTGTGCGAGCAGCAGGGGAAGCTGTGTTGCAGTGTCCCCGTCTGAGCCGGCTTCACCTTTGACCTTCTCGGCTGCCCTGGCTTGCTGATGGTGGTGATGCGCCAACAGCTGGCGCCATAGCGATGCCGTCTCAGTATGGACGGGATCAGTCCTCTAAGGTCAGAAGTCTCTGTTGCTTGCAGCACAGGCGGTCCCGGGGACGCCAGTGTCAGGGCTTCCAGTGCCCTGCCCCGCTCTAACCCCTGCCGATGCCCTGGCCTGCTGAGACTGTCTGAAGGGCCACGGCGACTCCTCTGATGCAGGTCCTCTTTCCCTGCAAACCTCCGACTCGCCAGCTCCGTGCTGCGACTCCCCAGCGCTCTGAACGCCGAGCGTGCAGTCAGCGTGCTCCCTGGCTATGCCTGGGCTCACCGGTTCTCTTGCAGCTGCGCTGTTTCTGAGACCACGCTGGAGGCACTCCCTACGCAATCCCACTGTTAGCAAGACCCCATTCAAACACCGCCGAGGCCTCTTTGGTCTCCCCCGAGGAGGAGACAAGCCCTCTGCAGCCGCGGTCGTCAGCGAGTGCTAGAGAGGGGTCTCTGGGAGCGTCTGTGATTTTGCTGCAACAGCCCCTCTGTCTTTTGTTCTTATTAGGAGCCCCTGTACGTTTCTAGTGTAGGCTGCGTTCCTAGAAGCTGACGGACGCCCAGAGGAAAGGAAACTGTTGTTCTGGGGCCCTGCGTTTCGTCTGGGGCCCTTCTTAGAAGCTGGAGTGTGTGCACAGGGCATTTATGGGGGCAGAGTGTGGAGTCGGGGGGCACACAGCCATGGAGCGAGCACGGGCCGCTTGGACCACAGCAGCGGTGCCCTGAAATCCTGTTTCTCCCACCGTTCTGGGCTAACGGGAGAAAACTTGTGTATGTATGTATGTGTTTAGAAAGGCAGAGAGAGAGCTATCTGCAGCTGCCATCTGTGGGCTCGCTACCCAGATAGCCTGGGGCTGAGCCGGGCCAAAGCCGGGAGCTGGAATTATTCAGTCCAGGTCTCCCGTGTGGACAGCAGGGACCCTACTGCTTGAGCTGTCAGTGCTGCCTCCCAGGGCCTGTGTTTGCAGGAGGCTGGAACGGAGCAGAGGTGGGACTTGAACCCGGACACTGAGATGTGGGAAGCGGGCATCTTAACTGCTATGGCAGGTGCCTGCCCTCAGGGCAGCTTTGCAAGTCCTGACTTAACTATTCTGTGGTACTAGACTCGGAGCTCTGAGATGTCCAGTGCCCTTTGTGCGTTCTCTACGGTAGTGCTTCCAGCACGTATCCCACAGCCTGGTGCGCAGCAGGTGCTGAGTGGACGCTTGCGAGTGGGGGAGTGAATAGCCGGGCTTTGCTGGGCTCTCAAGCTGTGTGATGCTCGCAGGAGGACATCGGGATGCGGCGACTCTTGGTCACGTGAGTGCTGGGTGTGGTGTGGCTTTTCTTCCTGCCCTGTGCTGTACAGCTGCAGTGAGAGGAGGAGGGACTTTGTCAAGACAGGATTCATTTTCTAGGTGTGTTTCATCCCCGAAAGCTGGGGTTTCTGTCTGCACGAGGCACCCCAGGGCAGTGCTGGGATGGGGTGAGAGGGAAGCCAGGAGGTGACTGGGGATGTTACATACAAGGAGGGCTGCGGTTTGCAGATAATGGCGCTTGAGCGACCAGTGAGTAGCAGCTCTCAGGTGCTGTTTTTGCTATAACATAAAGATGCCTCTAAAATTAGAGCAGTATGAAGATGCAGCAGCCACGCTGGGGGCAGTGGGTTTCTTTAAACACGGAGGCTGCACACGCGTGGGGACCGTGGTGGGGCTGAATGCTCCGTCCACTGTGTGCTTGGGGTGGGTGACTGCCGGGGTCTCTTCCCATGTCGGAGCTGTTGGGTGCTACGTTTTCTCGCTCTCCTGTTTTCAAGTTCCTCACCAAGAGGAAATGCTACTTAAGTTCCCTCCCCCGGGGCTTTCGCGGGAGCCATTTCGCAAGCATTTGTGTGTGATTTGGTCTTTAGGTTGCCGCAGAAGTTAAGGAATGGTAATGGAGACATAGGCATCATAATATGGGAAACTTGTGTATGCAAACTAGTTTTCTCCTAATTAGAAAAGAGACAGCCACCACTAGGAAGCCTTGCTGTGGACATGTGCGGGAGGGCGCGGTGTGATTGCTGATGCTATCTTACTGTATTTCTGCTTCCATAACCTTGAGCCCATGCTTCTCACTCCGTTTCACCAGCGAACCTTGACGTCCAACAAATGAGTTGTAATCATTTGGATGTCTTCATCGTGGAAAGCTTACTGAGTGACGCAGGCGTCCTAAGCTCGTTGCCTGTGGCTGTGAGGCTGGCCTCAGAGGGAGCACTCCTGTGGCTCTGCTGTTCCTGTGTGCCCGTGGCTTGCATTTGCAGCTGGTCAGACCACTGGAATTCAGTGTGGGAAAGTCAGGGAGAGTTCAGAGGTAAAGGCTTTAGGGGACACACAGACTGAGGCTGTTTTCTTTGGACTTTTTAATATTATGATGTTTATTAAAAATTATTTATTTGGGGGAGAGAGAGAATGAATGAACAAGAACTCTCTCATCCGTTGGTTCACTCCCCACGTGTTGAGCTGGAAGCTTGATCAGTCTCCCTGATGGAGTGACCCAACTTGGCACTGACCCACGTGGCAAGTGACCCAACGGCTTGAGTCATCACCGTTGCCTCCCAGAATCTGCATCCTCAGGGAGCTGGAGCCAGTCCCTGCGACGGGCTGTGGGTGTCTTGGCTGCTAGGCTGAACGCCCACTGCCGTATCCTGGTCTTACTTGCTGCTGCTTCTCCGTGTGTGTATCCTGCCATTTCTTTAGCTCTCTAGTGTTGATTTTCTATAATATTCTTTTTTTATTTTTATTTTTTTGACAGGCAGAGTAAACAGTGAGAGAGAGACAGAGAGAAAGGTCTTCCTTTGCCGTTGGTTCACCCTCCAATGGCCGCCGCGTTCGGCGCGCTGCGGCGGGCGCACCACACTGATCCTATGGCAGGAGCCAGGTGCTTCTCCTGGTCTCCCATGGGGTGCAGGGCCCTAGCACTTGGGCCATCCTCCACTGCACTCCCTGGCCACAGCAGAGAGCTGGCCTGGAAGAGGGGCAACCGGGACAGAATCCGGCACCCTGACCAGGACTAGAACCCGGTGTGCCGGCGCCGTTAGGTGGAGAATTAGCCTGTTGAGCCGCGGCACCGGCTCTAGTGTTGATTTTCATTACCTGCTTGCTACCCACTGAAGAGACCCTAATGTAATGGACTTTAATGAAGAATCTGAACATTGACGGCGTGAGGAGGAGCAGGGTCCTAGAGCGGCACTTTCCATGGGCAGCCTAGTGCAAACCACAGAGGCAGGTAAACAATTTCTAGTAGCCACATTCCAAAAGTAAACAAGGAAAAGCAAGAAATTAATTTTAATGCTATATTTAGTTCAGTAAATCCAAAGATGAATCACTTACACGCTTGTTTAAAAAAACATTGATCTGTTTGTATATAAGCTTTCATTATCCAGAGTAAAATGCATGTGTGTTTTATATTTAAAGCACATTTCATTTCATATACTACGTTTTCATCAGAGGCAGCTTGACTTCTATTCAGATTTGGTAAAACTGCATTTCCAAACACACGGACCCCAGCTACATTCCAAAGGCTGCCCGTGTAAACACTGCAGGCCTGGATCCACGCTTCTGACAGGTGGAACACAGAGCTATCAACCTGGGAGCCCCTGCTGCATACCTGTCGCTCCCCGTCTTCGTGGAGGAACGACACAGGACCCTGCGCTGTTCTTTTGTCTGCTCGGCCCTCCCCGGGTTTGCTGCTGGTTCTTCCCGGGTTGGCTACCGACCCTTCCACCTCCGTGGAAGGGCGGTTCCCCCTGGCCACTTTCCCCACTTCCGCGGGGGAGCGGCACACTGCCGGCCGGCTGTCTCTGGGGCTGCACAGGTGTTCCTTCAGATAGATGTTCCCCTTAGATGTTCCTGGTGCATGTTGTCTCTCTCCTCCTTTTTTTTTTTTTTTATTTATTTATTTATTTATTTATTTTTTTTTTTGACAGGCAGAGTGGATAGTGAGAGAGAGAGAGAGACAGAGAGAAAGGTCTTCCTTTTGCCGTTGGTTCACCCTCCAATGGCCGCCGCGGCTGGCGCGCTGCGGCCGGCGCACCGCGCTGATCCAATGGCAGGAGCCAGGAGCCAGGTGCTTTTCCTGGTCTCCCCATGGGGTGCAGGGCCCAAGCACCTGGGCCATCCTCCACTGCACTCCCTGGCCACAGCAGAGGGCTGGCCTGGAAGAGGGGCAACCGGGACAGAATCCGGCGCCCCGACCGGGACTAGAACCCGGTGTGCCGGCGCCGCTAGGCGGAGGATTAGCCTAGTGAGCCGCGGCGCCGGCCTCTCTCCTCCTTTATAGTCCTCTTCCACCAATCCCAACTCTGCTACCCACACGCCGAGTACGCTGCTCTCCAATCAGGAGCAGGTCCTATAGTTTATTGGTTGAACTGGAGGCAGCTGTGTAGAAGCTGTTACCTCCTCTCCCAGCGCCATATTGTGGGAGAGCAGATGCATAGAATAAGTCTTAATTCCAGTAACTTAGTCTAGTCCGAGTTGCTCCCAGTTGCTCCCCACACACACCTCCATCCTCACCACGAGGGGGCGCCCTGGCGGTAGGAGGACTTGCCCACCACCAGGAGTTAGTGCCGAGAATCCTGAAGAGAACAAGGAGGTAGTTCCCCTTGGGAACTGCGGAACCCAAAGGAAGGCTGTGAGTCCTCGGAGCCGGGGGCTTGGGCTGTCAGTCCCACCTGTCCCTGGTCATGGCTGCAGATAAGGGAGCCTGCCGGCCCTGCCCGAGCAGTGCCCAGGAACAGGGTCTCAGAACCTCATGTGGAGCCCGAGGGCCGAGCGCCAACCTGGGCTCTTGGGAGCGGAGGGTAGAAAGGGACTTGCAGTGGGGAGGAACAGGAAGTAGCTGGTGTAGACGAAGTGGAAACACCCCCATTGCAAGCAGCCCATCCTGGGATCTGCAGGTTCAGGGTCCAGCCAGAGGGTCCCGGCTCCAGGCTCCCGTGACTGTGCGTGCGCTCCACTGAGCCCTTTGGGAAGGAAGCAGCTCGCTTGCCTAGATTACAGGAAAACAAGCGGGAGTTCAACTCTGTTTGAACCGGTTTCCAGCTGCCATGGCGTTGATGAGCACTGGGGTCTCAGGGAGAGAATATTTTTGTCTTCAGCTCCTGAATGGATGGTTCTACGCTGAGGGCAGCTGAAGATTTGCGGACTGAGCCAGGTGCCCGTTTACCCTGTTCTACAGCCTCCGTGCCCTTCGCTGGACCTCCCTGCAAATGGCACAAAGAGGGGCTGAGCCATGTCCACCTGTGCTCCCCCCCCCCCCCCCCGGAATGAAGCCGTCCCCACGGGAGCCTGCACTAGTGTGAGCTCCTGAACTTTTGTAGGAGGCCCTTGCCGTGGAGACCCTCTAGGGGCCTGCGTGCAGCCCAGGCAGGGTGCATCTGGCGCTTCTGCCTGGACAGGGGGGCCTGCACCACAGGCAGAGGTTCTGCCCCCACCCCCAGCTCCTCTGTGGGAGCCAAGCAGGTCTTTGGATCGGGTTGGGCAGACGTGGCCATGCCCTCTCCATCTCTGTTTGGGCAGCCTCTGCACACGGCACTTTGGGATTCTGGTGTCCTGCAGGTGCAGTTGCTTTTTAGGCACAGGAGATGCTCGGCTCACACGTGGGTGGTCCTGGGTAGGTGGGGGTGTCCCTAATAGGGGAGCAGGAGGTCTTCTGCTCCTAGGGTCTGGGTGCTCCTTGCTGCAGATTGGGTGGGAGCTGGGGCTGATGGGTCCTGTCAGGCTGGGAGGGGCTGGGTTTAGTGAGTCCTGCTTCTGTCCGGCCTCAGACCTTGCAGGCGAGACCAGAGCAGTTGAGCCATTGTGGCCGCTGGGCGCCGTCGGGCCTGGTTGCTTGCCTCAGCTCGGATGCTCCATCGCAGGCGAGTGGGATTGTTTTGAAGGAAAGATGCGTGTGCCTGCCGACTGCTGCCCGTGTTGGAACACTTTCCAAAGTGGTGGATTCGTCAGCGCCTGCAGGGCTCTGAAGCTCTGTGTAGTGGGAGCCCATTAGCTGCTTCCTGGCAGGGCGCTGTGTTTGGGTTCTCATCACACAGCGGTTGGAACGCGCCGTGGAATTAGCACGAAACAACGCCAGCTTTTTTGTTTGGCCGATTTGGCCTATCCAGGGCCTGTTGTGAGCAGCGGACTGACAGGCTGGGGGCGGGGGAGGAAAGGAGACATCCAGGGACGGCTTTGACACGGGATTTCTCACTGAACAGGAAAACCGCCCGTTCCTTTGCCACTCTCCCTTCCTGCCTTAATTCAGACGTCGAGCCTCGGCACGGCAGATCTCAGGTGAAAGGGAATCCTGTGTGTGCGAACTCCGCCTGCCCCCTCTGCCGCCCCAGCTGGGGAAGGCAGAGGTCAAGGTCAGGTGCTTTCCGCTTTCTGGCTCCGCCCGAGACTGCGACTGCACCTAAGGCAGCCGCACAGGTGACTGAAGCGGGTCCTGCGGGACGTGGCGGTAATCAAGACGTAAATGACAGGCCGTTCAGACGCAGCTGCTGCAGAGCGGGCTCTGGAGGTGTCGCCCTTTCAGTGCGAATCCTCGGAGCCGTCTGATCCGTGCCTTGCGGCAAGTCCCTGGCAGATGGTTCATTGTTTGTGCGTTCCCTCCTCTGGGGCTGCACATTAGGTTAAAATATCACAAATAGCGGCCATTACGCGGTGCGTGGCAGGAGCTGTCGCCCTCGGTGGCAGTTGGAGGGAACGTGACATGTTTAGAGACGCTGTCACCGGTGTTCACACTCAGATCTGGAGGCACGGGGTTACCGGCAGACCCGGCACGCGGCGTGCACTTTGCTGCCTTGCCGGCAAAGGTTGCCCTCAGCAATGCGTGTTCTGCAAACGTCCCTCGTCCCCGCTGCCTCCTAACGGGCAGTTGTGGGGTGGGTGTGGCCTCACGACGAGTGTCCCTTCTCTGCCCTTGCTGTGTGTGTGTCCAGTTATGTCTTGTCCAGGCAGCACCCGTGGGTCTGAGCTGAGCCACCGTTCGTGTTTTCCATCCAAGGTTAGTGCAGGAACACGAGTCCTCCAGAACTCCTTAGGATGTGGTCACGGGGACAGCGCGAGTGCTGGCAGGATCACTCAGCCTCCTGCTCGTCACGTGGCCAGACGGTAGCATCAGAGCTCCAAACGGCCAGCCCCTCCCCACCCACCCCGCCAACGCCTCTTCCACCCTGTAACAACCACATACTTTTTTTTTTAAAAGAGATTTTTTATTTATTTGAAAATCAGAGTTACACAGAGAGAGAAGGAGAGGCAGAGAGAGAGAGAGAGAGAGAGAGATCTTCCATCTGCTGGTTCACTTGCCAAATGGCTGCAACCTCCTTGGCTGGGCCAGGCGAAAGCCAGGAGCCAGCAGCTTCATCTGGGTCCCCTGCTTGGGTTGCAGGGATCCAAACACTTGGGCCATCTTCTGCTTTTTTCCCAGGAGCATTAGCTGGGAGCTGGATTAGAAGCGGAGCAGCCAGGAGTTTTCGGGAGTGCAGGTGCTGGCTTCGTCTGTGGCACCATGGTGCCCGACCCTGTTCAGTGCCGTCCAAGCCTTTGTCCTATGAAGCATTTTGCACGCGTCATCGTCACGTGCTCTTGTGGGAAGTGAGAGCCCAGGTCGTGGAGTTGAGTGAGACGCTGGGTAGAAGGGCAGCATCGCTGAGCAGGGTGGTGCATGTGGCTTGGCTGTCAGCCCCCGGCCCACTCGTGTGGCAGACCCACACAGGTCCCTTCCCTCCCAGTTAGACAGGCTGGGGTGGGGGCCTGTGGCCCCTCATGCTGCTGAGAGGCCTCTGATACTCGGAGGGGGCGTGGGGGAGGGAAACCGTGGTCACAGCTGAGCCTCAGGCAGCCCAGGAGCCCGGTGCCGGGCACGGGGCTGAATGGGGTCCTGGGGTTCAGCGTCGGACCTGAAGTGCTACTGTTCCTCTCTGCTGACTGATTCTGGCAGGGGTGCTTTCTGACTGTGTAGTCGTCTGTTTTGTGGAGTAAGTCATTTTATTTTTGCTAATTCTAAATCGTGCTAGCCTTTGACTCAATGCCAGGCTCTGCCAGGCTCAATGCCGGGACTGGAGGAGAGAGTGGCGCCCGTCGTGGACAGCTCCTGTTCTCAGAGACCTTCGGGGTCACCTGGGGGCAGCCGATCCCTGGGTACCCTGGGTGGACTTGGTTCCCTGACCTCTCAGACTAGCTCTGCCCTGTGTGAGATCCCGTCCTGTCTCCATGGCTTCCTCTGCTGCCCGCAGGGCCGCTGTCTCTGGGTGAGAATAAAAGTTGAATGCTTGCTGGGTTTTGGTCCATTCAGGAAAGTTATTGTAGATCAAGTCAGTTTCCAGAGTTCTCCTGTTTTGCACGATCATTGAAAGTGCAGAATTTTCCACATTTTTATGAAAAATCTCATGACTATTCATTTCTACTAAAAGCTTATGATGATGTCACATTGACTAGAGAATTATTCTTTAGCCCATCCTAGTTTAATATCTGTTACACATATCTATTTTCCTCACACACAAGGAAGTTCAGCAGTTGTAAAGGCATGGTTTGATGAGTTTCTGTGTTTCATTGTGTTAACCGCCACAACCCTGGAACACACCTGTTGTTTCACAATGTTCTCTGGTGTCCGTTTATGGCCCGTGCCCTCTCCCCACAGCAACCTATGATCTGCCTGTGTCTCTCCAGTTTTTTAGAAATTCAGCACATATTCTTTTGTGTTCAGTTGCAATGATGTATTTTACGTAGCATGGCAAAACAGAATTAAGGTTGTAGACTTACTCAAAATTGCTAATGAGCTGACATTGAAATAGGGAGTCTGTCCTGGACTTTAGGTGGTTCTCAGTGACTCCTATGTGTTACAGCAAGTGGAGGCTCCCTCCTGGCCGCTGCAGAGAACCAGAGACCTGGCGGTTTCAGAAGTACTTGACTCACCATTGGCAGCTCTGAAGATAGAAGGAATGCAGGAATTCTCGAGAACCTCAAAAGGCTAAGAGATGGTTTTCTCTTAGGACCACCAGACAGAAGCACACACCATGGTTTTAGCCCAGTGCATGCTGAAATGTTTTTTAAATTAAGATTTATTTATTTGAAAGGGGGAAGGAGGAAGGAAGAGAGAGAGATAGAGAGAGACCGACTGACTGACTGACCGACTGACCGACCGACCTTCCATTTGTTGGTTTATTCTCCAAGTGCCTGTAACAGCTGGGGCTGGGACTGGGGCAGGCTGAGGTTAGGAGACAGGAACTCCATTCGAGACTCCCACATGGGTAGCAGGGGCCCAAGTACTTGGGCTTCATCTGCTGTCTGCCAAATACATTAGCAGGAAGTTGGATCAGAGACACAGAGTAGCTGGGGCTTGATTCTGATATTTGGAAATGGAGGCTTAACTTTCTGTGCCACACACCAACTCCTATGCAGGCTTCTAACCCACTGAACTCGAGGATCCTGAAGCTGGGTTGTTTGGGGCCACTACATTTGTTTTTTAAAAATTTTTTTATTTACTTGACAGGTAGAGTTATAGACAGTGAGAGAGAGAGACAGAGAGAAAGGTCTTCCTTCCGTTGGTTCACTCGCCAAATGGCCACTACGGATGGTGCTGTGACAATCCGAAGCCAGGAGCCAGGTGCTTCTCCTGGTCTCCCATGGGGTGTAGGACCCAAGCACTTGGGCCATCCTCCACTGCACTCCCAGGCCACAGCAGAGAACTGGACTGGAAGAGGAGCAACTGGGACTAGAACAAGCGCCCATATGGGATGCCGGTGCTGCAGGTGGAGGATTAACCAAGTGAGCCATGGCGCCAGCCCCACTACATTTGTTGTACTTTGGAAGGGCAATCAAAGAAGAAGCGCATGGGCCAGCGGCGAGCAGGTGGAAGACTGGGTCACCTGGAAGGTGTGGTCAGCCTCGTGAAAAACCGCCATGCTGCTTTCCAAAGTGCCCGTGCTCCCACTGATTGGTGTTCAGTAGGGTTAGGCTGGGTTCAATACCAGTGTCTTAATTCTTATAGAAAGACTTTCGGACTCGGGATGTGGGAAAGCAGGAGGCAGGTGATGGGAGGTGTGGCAGGGTGGGCGCTGAGCCAATGCTGAGAGATCTCGCAAGGACACTGAAGTAGACAGCATTTCCAGAGAGAGGCGCTCTCGTGCCTGGTCCTCCGAAGGCTGGGCTCCTGTTGCTGCAGAGCCCAGTGCAAGCCAGAACGCGAGAGGTCATCATCACTCTGCCCGCCCCACCTCAGCTCCTGCTGGTGCTGGTGGCATCCTACGTGGGTGACTCCTCCTTTCTCCAGTTCATGCCGCCGGGGCTGTGTGTGGTTGAAATCACCAGGATGCAGGTGTATGTACGATGACCACTCCTGATTGGCTGTGAGGGTGCAGAGTTTTCTCTCCAGTCTCTGACCCGTCCTACGTGAAGTGTGACGAGGCTTGGGGAGAAAGACAAAATTATCTCTGGCCCTCGTTAAAGTCGGCAAAGAGGATGTTACTGAAGAGGGACGCTGACCCGGGTGTTCAGCAGTGGGGGACAGAGGTGGGGCTCAACTCGGAACACAGCGAGGGCAGGTGGCGTCTACGGTGGAGGGCTGTGGCCAAGGTCAGGTGTGCTCTGTGGTTAGAAGAGTATGAAGAGGAAACCTGCAGGAGGGAGGATCAGTCAGCTTTTCCCCTGTACCCCGAGTAGTTTACCTGGGCTCCTGGTGGTGGAGATTCACAGTTCAGTATCAGGAGGCCCCCCTGGTCTGGCCCCCGGTGAAGGTGTTGGGTGGTGGAACTTGTGTGGATGGGGGGTTGCATGGTGGTCTAGGAAACAGAGGGAGATTGGGAGTCTGCTCACCTTTCACACTACCCTACCAACCCGTGCAATGTAGCCACTTCCCAAGCCTCCCACCTGCAGACGCCATGGTTGGACTAAGTTCCGTCCTTGGTCCGTTAACATAACTTTGGGGATCAAACCGTTCACACATGAGCCTTTGGAGGACCCACACTGTGCTCCAAACCCTGACCCTGCATGGTTAAGCATTCTGCCTGAGCTGACTTGATGGAGTTTTTGCTGCTGAGGGAAAGCCAGGGTGATCTCAGGATGTGGCTGTGTTACGTGGCTTGGAAATGGAAATAAATGTTGTGGTTATGACCAGGCTGCTGGTGAGTTGCCCTGAACACTGGACATCTGGCTTGAGTCTGGGCCTCAGCAAGTGCACGGCCACTCTCGGATGCGGTGTGCAGGTTTGAGGGTGGGACACCGGGTATTTCATCATAGATGATGATGGGGGATTTTTTTTTTTTTTTCTGAACTGACAAAGCAGGATTTTTGCTAAAAACGAACTGAGCCAGCTTAGGATGGATTCCAGGTTGTGCCTGGTTGAGAACAGGCTCAGAGGACCTGAGTCAGGCCTGAGTGAGGAGCGAGACTTGGGCACGGGGTGCCTCTGTCCAGCTCCGTGTTGGCCTTTGGTTGTTAGGTATGAGAGTGCTTCAAAAAGTGTGTGGAAAATGAATTAAAATTTATTTTGATATGAAAAATTCTTGAGATTCTTGCACACTTTTTTCATCAGACATGTTCTCCATGAACTTTTGGGAAATCTCTTATGTACGTGGAGTTTAAGCCTTTTTGAACCTAAATACTCTTTTAACTCCATTTTCCATGACTATTTGGAAGTACCCTTGTATAGTATCATCCGTGTCTAGGGAATTTCTAAAAAGGACAGTTTTCCTAGCTATTAATAATAACAGCAAAACCCCAAAAGGCATGAATTTTGCATAGTCACTGTGAAGCAGGGGTGGGCAACATGTGGCCCGCAGGCCCGAGAAGGCCCAGAGATCATTTTGTCTGGCCTTGCCCAACACCACGGGCAGGAAGCAAATTTCAGTAAATCGACAGCAGGCTGATTTTTTTTTTTTGACAGGCAGAGTGGACAGTGAGAGAGAGAGACAGAGAGAAAGGTCTTCCTTAGCCATTGGTTCACCCTCCAATGGCTGCTGCGGATGGCTCGCCGCAGCCGGCGCGCCGCGCTGATCCAAAGCCAGGAGCCAGGTGCTTCCTCCTGGTCTCCCATGGGGTGCAGGGCCCAAGCACTTGGGCCATCCTCCATTGCACTCCCTGGCCACAGCAGAGAGCTGGCCTGGAAGAGGGGCAACCGGGACAGAATCCGGCGGCCCGACCGGGACTAGAACCTGGTGTGCCAGCGCCGCAAGGCGGAGGATTAGCCTATTGAGCCGTGGCACTGGTCTAGCAGGCTGATTTTTAAATTGATTATTTAGTATGGCCCACAAATGATGGTGGAAATATCCAAATGGCCCGTGACAGAAAAGTTTTCCCACTCCTGACATTGTGGGGAGCAGGATCAGGAAGATACGCCTCAGCCAAGCTCATATGGAGGCAGGAGCTATCGTCTCTAACCCTGGCAAATGAGTTGTGTAGCAGAGACCGACGGCTGTGAAGCACACCTGCTACGGACGCGTTTGTTTGATTCTGAAAGGCCGGGCCCCTCCATGAGAGACTGCTGCTCCCCGATCCTCCTGCTTTGCATCAGCGTGGTCTTCCACTTTCGTCATAAGCCGTCTCTCCAGACCCGGGTGCACAGGGAAGGCCACGAGGACCTTGCACACATTGGGTCACTTAAAAGGGGTTGGTGTGGGGGATGTCAGGTGGAGGTGGCCGGGCAGCCGGTTGTGCGGTGCTGCCCCAACAGCCTCGCAGGGGCCTGGGGGCCATCGTCATGGTCTCTTCTGGTTTCCTGACCTGTGAGGGGCAGTGACACCCAGCTGGGCTCTGTTCTTCGGAGCGCCCGTGGATTGGTTGGTGCCTCTGGTGTGTGCGTTCTCTGGCAAGAGCAGCGTGTGTCACGCCGCCTACAGGGATGGCAGCCTGGCTCCCTTGGCCGTGCCCGAGCGTGGCAGGTTTTCAAAGGCACATCTGTGGACCACACGCCCTCAGGGATCTGTTGGTATACCAGGGAGCTGCAGTCCTGTCATGTGAGCCTTCCAGCCCAGACCTTGAACAGGCCTCTGGTAGGAGAGGGTGATGGCAGGAGCACTGTTGTTTGTCAGTCTTAGAAACCTGTGCTCTGTCCTCTTGCGCCCGCCCCTCAACACCATCTCCATCAGCTCCTCCCACGTGACTGGCGGCTTCTTATCCAAGGCCACGACAGTCCTGAGGGTGCTGGGGATGGCCCCTGGAGAGGCTGGTGGCGCAGCAGGCATTTGGTGCCGTGGTGAGGACACTGCCCGGGACACTGCATCATGTAGGAGTGCCTGTGTTGGACCCCAGCTCTGCTTCCTCATCCAGCTACCTGCCGCTGTGCACCCTGGGCCACAGCAGGTGATGGCTCAAGCACGTGGGGCTCTGCTGCCCACGTGGGAGACCTGGGTTCAGTTCCTGGCTCCTGGCCTTGGCTGAAGCCACCTGGGGAGTGAACCAGAGATGGGACTTCTCTGTCTCTCTCTCCTTGCCTTTCAAATAAATGAAAATAAATTTATAAAACATCTCAAAGGGTGGTTACAGGGGAGTGACCAGCGTGGGCTGCTGTGGGATCCCCCTCCCCCCATTTTCCCAGTTCTCATTGGTCGGGATCAACGCCACATTGCAGCTGCACACGCAGAAGGGAGAAGGGGGCTGGGATGCTCCCGCCCTGACCCGCAGCTTCACGGGCCTCTCTCTGGAGTGTGGCCTCTGGGCTCCTGCTGGTGCTGTGCACAGAGGACTGGACTCTTCACAGGTTACTTTATTTTTCACTAAAGAGTTTCAATAGTTCCCAGGTGTAAGCTCAGCTATGGGATGGCGAGCGGTGAATGATCCCTGAGACCTGAGCCAGGTGAGGACCCCTAACGGCTCAGAGCGTGCGAGTTGATGACACCACGTGCCCCAAGGAATGCTCACGGTGCGGGAGGAGCGGCCAGTGCCCCTCCACGTCCTAGGTCCCCAAGCGTGCGTTCAGGGTCCTAAGAACTTGAACTTGGAAAATCAACAGGCAGCCACGAAATATCCCATTGTTCATGTTTGTTAGTTTAGACGACTAAGCCTTCCTGAAATAAATTGGCAACTCATTCAATTTGATTTTATCTTTTTGGACCGAGTGTGTTATTCGGAAACAAAAAACAAAGCTGATTGAAAAGAAACATGCCGGCATCTCTCTGCCGATGGCTGGTGTCTTGTGGAAACTGATCTGGTGTGACTTCCCTCTCTGTGTGCCTGTCGCAGCGTCTGCTTGCTCCCAGCGCTTGCTGAGACTGACTCCGGAGCAGCCCTCTTAGCAGGATTATATTTGCGAGTCCTCTGAGATCTCGGGCCAAATTGTGTGGAACGTGTGTTGCTGTAAGATTTCACTGAAACGTAGAAAGGATAACACATTCCATTTCCTTAAATTCCCTACAGTATGAAAATATTTGGTGAGTTGCTGATATCTTTATTTAAACTTTTTTTAAAGTGCCGACTATTACTTAATTTTTATTTTCATGTTTGACACCTCGAGGTATTAATTTTAACTGGATTTGTTGTGTAAAGAAGAATTCATGATAATGTGCAGATTTTTTTTTTTGTTCTGCTTGGTTATTTAAAATATTCCTGGGTGAATGTTCATTGTTGGATCCGGGGGCAATAGCGGGAGATAATTCTGCGTGCCTGCTCCAGTGATCTGAGGTAATGTTAGCAACACCGCTAGTGAAAGGGCGCTTCGAAAACTTGGTGGAAAAGCTGGAAGCAAAAGAATTTGAAATCCACAGTACTGATTTGCAAGAACTTTTTGAAAGCCATTTCCATGTTTGAACTTCAGAATTTTTTTATTTTTAATATTTTATTTATTAATTTATTTGAGAGGTAGAGTTACAGATAACGAGAGGGAGAGAGAGAGAGAAAGGTCTTCAATCCACTGGTTCACTCCCCAAATGGCCGCAACGCCCAGAGCTGCACCAATTCGAAGCCAGGAGCCAGGAGCTCTTCCGGGTCTCCTACATAGGTGCAGGGGCCCAAGGGCTTGGACCATCTTCTCCTGCTTTCCCAGGCCACAGCAGGGAGCTGGATGGGAAGAGGAGCAGCCGGGACTAGAACCGGCACCCATATGGGATGCAGGCACTGCAGACGGAGGATTAAACTACTGTGCCACAGCGCTGGCCCTGGAACTTCACAATTTTTGAAGGCTTCTTCCACATCCTATCCCACTCTGCCCCGACACATGTGCACCTGCCCTAAGTCAAGGGGATAAACCAGCTGTGACGAGGGGACAGGACAGAGTCACCTGTGCTTCTGGACACGCGGCCTCGGCAGGATGACAGCCCCGCGGCTGGCTTCCTGGGCTTCTCAGAGCAGACGTGCCTTGGTGACACACTTGTGAGAGATGGGTCACAGAAGAGAAGGAGAAGCCGGGCCACTGTGTGACGTGAGCACTGATTCCACACAGGTGTTTGCCTGGGCTTGCACAGTGTGACTTGTCACGCAGTCCACCAGCTCTCCTGAGAAGCCAGGTGGAGCATCAGCCGGCTGGGACAGTGCGCGCAGGAGCCGGAGTGTGCGCAGCGAGGGTGAGGAGGACAGCCACAGAAACACAGGCTGCAGCAAGCCCTCGTGGCCTCATGATCCTGTGGCTCGTGCGGGGTGAGGGTGGGCCGTGGGCACCAGGGCCACCACGTGGTCACGTGCCCCTGACAGCAGCCCGGGCTGCCACTACACCCCCGACAGCCTGGCAGAGCAGTCACGTGTGTGCTGCCTCCACGTCTCCTGGTCAGGGCGGTGGCCGTGCTTGTAAGAGGAACCCTAGTGTTGTCTTCTTCTGCAAACTCAGCTCTGGGCTCCAGCCCTCTGCTGAGCTGCCGCGTCCCAGGGGGCGAGGGACCTCCAGGGTTACCCAGGCCCTCTTCTCTCCCAGTGACGTCCAGTGGAGTGGCAGGGGGCAGTTTCTTCAGCTAAGAAACATGGGATGTGCTTAGCACGCCATGGGGGTTGCAGGGGCAGCTGGTGGACTCATGAAGAATTGGTAAGGCCTGCAAGAGAGAGAGAGAGAGGGAGGGAGGGAGGGATGGAGACAAAGGTGGGTGGAGAGAGAGAGGCAGGCAGAGAGAGAGAGGATTGCACCACAGACACATCCCATGTGAGCTCTCCAATTACATGATGTCACTTTCATCTACTAACTTGCAAAAAGTTGGGCTCATGGCTGAAAAAGTTAATTGTATTGAACATAAAAAAATGAAATACTGACATAATTGAATGAGAAACCACAATCCAGCACCTGTGGCCTCCAGGGAAGTTTCAGTCCAGCTGCGACATTTGCAGGGCTCGGCTTGAGTTCCACCCAGGGGCGAGAGGCCCGGGAGAGCTGTTCCGAGAAGCCAGCTGTCATGCCTTCCAGGGCACAATGGAGTCCTGTCCATTTGCTTCATGGTTCCTGGGGAAAGTGGAGTTCTGCCTGGTGCTCTGAAGCGTGGGAGAGAAGACGGGCACCTGCCTGCATGGGTGCTGCCCCCTTGATGACTGTGAGAGCACCGGGGCAACCGGGGAGGGGGCCAGACGTGGAGCAGAGGCAGCCGGAGGCCCTGTGCAGACTCCAGCACCTTTCAGGTCACCGCCGCAGGTGCAGCCCTCGCTTGGTATAATTCTTATTTCTCATGACGCATCCTGGAAGAAGAGCTGAAATCTCCAAAGGCAGACAAGACAAAGGATGTGGGAAAGTAGCAGACAGCGGAGGGCGAGCAGAGGCAGTGAGAGGGGTGCAGGGGGCGCTGTGTTCTTCACGTCTCCCCAGGAAGCCTTTCTGGTCTCGGGCCTTCCTCCGCGCAGCCACGAGAGAGACGTTCGCCTCCGCTCGCCGGGTCTGTGGCCTGACAAAGGGTTTGCCGCTCAGAGAGCCAATTAATTCTCAGCTCCCACAGCTTGCGGCGATATAAAAATAGGATCTTAGATGGCTTTTGAAATGTTGGACACATACTCTCTTCTCCGAAGAAGAGAATCACAATTGGCGTTTCTCTTTCCTAAAAGAAGGGGAAAAAAGCAACATTTTGTGGCTTAGATATCTTGCCTTCAGAATCTGCCCCCAGGCATGTGACTTCAGTGTGCCCACATGCACACACACACGCACACAATGCATGCAAACAGCACACACACACACACTCAGCACATGCACACACGCAGCACATGCACACACAGCACATGCAAACACACATACACAGACTCAGCACATGCACACACACGCCACATGCACACACACCACCTGCACACACAATCCATGCAAACACACCCAGAGCATGCCTACACACACAGCACGTGCATAGACACAACAGATGCATACATACTCAGCACAGGCACACACACAGCACATGCACACACACCACATGAACACACACAGCACATGCACACACTCAGCACATGCACACACTCAGCACATGCACACACTCAGCACATGCACACACAGCATGTGCACCCACACAGCACATGCACACACTAACACATGCAGTACGTGCACACACACAGCACAAACACACAGCACATGCACACACTAACACATGCAGCATGTGCACACATATAACACATGCACACTCAGCACGTGCACACACATAACCTATGCACACACTAACACATGCAGCACGTGCACACACACAACACATGCACATAGCACACACACAGCACATGCACCCACACAGCACATGCACACACTAACACATGCAGCATGTGCACACAGACAACACGTGCACATAGCACACACACAGCACGTGCACACATACATCACATGCACACACAGCACATGCACCCACACAGCACATGCACACACTAACACATGCAGCATGTGCACACACACAACATGTGCACATAGCACACACACACCACATGAACACACACAGCACAAACACACACACAGCACATGCACACACTAACACATGCAGCACGTGCACACACACAGCACGTGCACACATACATCACATGCACACACAGCACGTGCACCCACACAGCACATGCACACAGACTGTGGTTTGTGGTTTGCTGCTGAGTTAACGCCCAGATATTCTTGTTGCTAGCAAGTGATGCTTTCCCCTCTTCCATGGTCAGATGGATGATTTGAACAGCTTGGAAGGGCAAGGGCAAGAAAAGCTTTGATTTATCTGCTGCAGCGCTGACTTAGACAAATGTGGGGAGATGATACGCAGCGGAATTAGGGCAAGCAGGACAGTAATGAGAACATAAGGAGGTGACAAGTGCACACTAAAGCCCGCATTAGCGCTAAACAAGCAGGCCTGTATGCAGACGCCGTGTCTTGCGCTGTGTTGGAGTGGTTCTTGTCATGTTGCCGAATAGTTTAATGAAGGCTTCAGATCGACAATTAGCAGGGGCCCGTGTTCTCCCGGGATGCTGGCGCTCTCGAGTGGTGACGATCTAATGAACATGACCCAGAGATTCAGACCCTGCACGGGGAGCTGTTGTGGAAGGAAGGCATCAGAGAGACCTGGGCTCACGGCAGCCTGGTGTCAGTGCGTTTCAGAGGCTGGGATGATAGAGTGCCATGTTTGCCTTCAAAGGGAAAGCCAGAGGCAGCTGGAAGAGTGGATTCTTGGCTTCGAGTTGGGCACAGCTGCATCGGGCCAGCCAGCTAGACACTGTGTTCTGCTGGGTGTTTGTTTTGTGAGCCCCCCCTCCCCCCGCGGGGTCTGGGCTGGCAGAGGTTGCAGAGGGAGGTGACCAGAGCAGAGCGGGCAGAGCCGCAGTGAACCCCAGAGCCCACCGTGAAGGGGTTGGGACCTCAGGTGTGGGGGCCTGCACGGAGCTGCCTGTGCCGGGCCCTGCTGGGCCCCTGCGGGTGTCGCTTCGTGGGTGGCTCAGAGAAAGGTCCCTCCTTGGTGGCACGTGGTCTCTGTGCCTTCTCTTGCCTGTTCTGAGGTTGTGCGGTTTTAGCTTTAAGACGGTGCTTCTCCCACGGCTGCCATGCTTCTTCTGTCTGATGCCCTGGGTTCCATATGAGCGACAGGCGTGTTTGTGCATTGGTTGGTGCACCTGTCACCCAGAGGAGCCCACCCTGTTGCGAGTAAGATTTCTTTCGTGTTGGTCACTCATTTCCGTTCGTGCTGGGTGCCGCTGTCAGACTGACCTCACAGTTCATACGCACGGAGGCGCTGTGTGCCACAAAGCTGGAATGAGTTTTAAAAGAAGAAAACAAGAGGTTAGCAACTGTACAGAACACTGCACACGTGACCGGCACTCCAGCAGGTCAGTGAATACTGTCCTTCCCCAAGGCGCTGGCAGCTGTTACCCAATGCTGAAGAGTGTCACTGTGTTCCATGCAGGACCTTTGGTGGTCTTGATTCTGGTCAAAGCTGCATTGTTAAATGTGTTTTTGGGTCAGCTTTGATATTTGCAAAATGTACCTGCCTCTGGTCTCCATGGAGCCTGCTGTGTCGAAAAACTGATTCCTCCTGCCCTAGTTTCTGAGGATGAAGCTTTGTGTTGGAGGCCCGGGCAGCACCGTCCGTGGTGTTTTCAGCAAAACCATTTAATGTGAGACCGCAGCTTCACCCAGGTGTGCACTGAGGGCTGACTCAGCGCCCCGAGGCTGACTCCCTCCCTGCTGTTTCCCGTGTGAGGCTCCTCCCGCTCATCTCCAAACCCAAAGTCCCTGTGACTCAGCGTGTCTCTGAGTCCCGAGCTCACCTGAGTGTCCACCGCACACTATGGGCCTAGTGACCGTGGCCTGTTGTCTTGCCGGCCTGTGTTCGCAGCAGCACACAGTGGTGGGGCCGACATGTGCTGGACCACAACTACTTGGGCCCTGCTGCGAAGGTACCCAGACCTCATTCTGCACTCGGGGTTGTGACAGTAACAAAAACAATTTTCTAAAAAGATCTATCCGTTTACCTGAAAGCTACAGACAGGACAGCGAGACAGAGTTTTCCATCTACTGATTCACTCCCCAGATGGCTGAGATGGCCAGGGCTGGGTCAGGCTGAAGCCAGGAGCCAGCAGCTTCTGTGGGTGTCCCACATGGCGGGCAGGGACCTGAGCACTCGGGCCATCCCCAGCTGTTTTGCCCAGGTGGTTAGGTGGGTCAGAAGTGGAACAACCTGTGCCCTTATGGGATGCCTGGGTTGCAGGCAGTGGCTTTACCTGCTACACCACAACACAGTTCCATGAAAAAACAGTTTTTTAAAAAGATCTATTTGTTCATGTGGAAGTCAGAGTTAGTGAGACAGAGAGAGAAAGAGAGAGAAAAAGAGAGAGAATGTTCCATCTGCCTGTTAATTCCCCAGTTGTTTGCAGGGCCAGGGCTGAACCAGCCCAAAGTCAGCAGCAGGAGCTACATCTTGGTCTCCCGTGTGGGTGGCAGGGGCCCAACACTCGGCCCATCTTCTGTTTGTCCCAGGCCATTAGCAAGGAGCTGGATCAGAAGTAGAGGGGCTGGGACACGAACCAGCATCCCATGGGATGCTGGCTCTGCAGGCAGCAGCTTTACCTTCCACACCGCAGTGCCAAACCCTAAACCAGTTTTTTTTTTTTTAAGAGCTGTTTTATGTATTTGAAAGGCAGTATGACAGAGAGGGAGTGGAGGGTGGGGAGAGAGAGAGATGGAGTGGAGGAGATCTTCCATCCGCTGGTTCACTCCGCAGTGGCCACAGTGGTCAGGACACGGCACAGTTGGAGCTTGGTGCCTGGAACTCCATCCTCATGGGTGGCAGGGGTCCAAGCACTTGGACCGTCTTCCACGACGTTCCCGGGGCATTATTAGGGAGGTGAACCAGTGCTCCCGTACAGGCTGCTGGCATCGCAGGCGGTGGCTTTACCCATTGCGCCACAATGCTAGTCCCAACCACAAAATGTGAAAATGACAATAAGACCTTTTTTTTTTTTTTTTTTTTTTTTTTGGTTTAAATGCCTGAGATAGGTACACGGACCACATGTCCTTCTCCACGTGTCTGTTATAAATGATAGGACTGCAGTGGCCAAGTGGTTAGCAGTGTGGACAGCATGGGAGCCATGAACGGGAAAGCAGGCTGTCTCCTCCCCTTTCCTCCTGTCCCAGCGGCCTGTGTAGAGGGCGCAGGTGGCTGTCAGGACTCTGCAGGCCCCTCCCCGACATGCCAGTCACGCTTGAGGGCCTTGGCCTGTTGGTTTATCATCGACACACACTGGATGTGGGCTTGGCTGTGAAACGTGGGCTTAGTGGCCTTCCCTGGGCTTGGGCCCCATGTTTCGCCCTATTTCCTGACTTCTATTGCCCGGCGTTATTTAACATTTGCCGTCTGCTCTGTAGTTCTGCACTGATAATTACGTCTTTATCTTTTGCCCATAGGCTCATTCTCAAATAAGAAAAATAATGTGCATGCTAATATCATAATTACGTACACATCTCTCACTGCAGGACAGAGGCGAACAGCTGGGTGCCGGTGGATGGCAGGGACCTGGCAGACTGCACCTGCACTGTTGGAGGCCTGGTCCTCCGAGCTCGCCGGGCAGGGGACGTCCGATTGCTGTTTTGCTGTGTCTGGGCCTGAACTGCTCCTGTTCCTTGGGTTATGTCATTTCTTTGCGATGTGCTTTCTAGAAACTTCTGCCGGTCATGATTTCTGAGTATTTTTTTTTTTCAAATATGGAACGTAGGTTTGACTTGTTGTGGTTCAGCATCAGAAATCATTAAAGCCCCCGCACACTTGGTTCTTCATTTGCCGGTGACAGAAGGTTCAAGAGCGCGTTCCCCTCTGGACTCGGCTCCCCACTGTGCGGCGTTCCCGGGGCTTTGTCCTTGTATTGAGCCAGTTTCCTTTTTCTTTGTGGAAGCTTCTGAGACCCTGATTTTACCTCACCCTGACTTTCAGTGGGAGTGGCCGGTTGCACGGCCCCTGAGCCCTGGCCTGGTCCCAGGCCAATCCCCTTTCGTTCTGTTTCTTGAGATGTGCGCTTCTCTCCATGCCATTGTTGGTGCTTTGTTTTTGGAGTTTCTCACATGAATATCGGTCACCCTTGACTTTTTTTTTTTTTTTTGACAGGCAGAGTAAGACAGTGAGAGAGAGAGAGAGAGAGAAATGTCTTCCTTTTTTTGTTGGTTCACTTCCTAAATGGCCGCTGCAGCCGGCGCACTGCGCTGATCTGAAGCCAGGAGCCAGGTGCTTCTCCTGGTCTCCCATGGGGTGCAGGGCCCAGACACTTGGGCCATCCTCCACTGCACTCCTGGGCCACAGCAGAGAGCTGGCCTGGAAGAGGAGCAACCGGGACAAAACCAGCACCCCAACCGGGACTAGAACCCAGGGCGCCGGCGCCGCAGGCGGGGGGTTAGCCTAGTGAGCCGTGGCGCCGGCCTGACTTTTTTCTTGTGTGTCCCCTTTCTAGTTTTCCTTTTCTCTGTTCTGCAGGATTTCATCATCTCTATTTGGTGTGTGTGCAGTGTCCTCCAAGACTGTCTTCCTGTTACTCTTCAGTCTGTCCCTTGTTTTATTTTAAGCTGAGTATCATAGTTCCAATCTGGTTTCTTCTTGCATTGTTTCTTTTTCTGTGTCCTTGTGTTAAGGATTTGATATCTTCTTGAATACATTTTAAGGTATTAATTTTTTAAGAGATTTATTTATTTCAAAGGCAGAGTTACAGAAAGAGAGAGAAGAAGGGAGGGAGAGAGAGAGAGAGAGAGAAAGAGAAAGAGAAAGAGAAAGAGAAAGAGAGGGAGAGACCTTTTATCTGATGGTTTACTCCCCAAATGGCTGCAATATTTGGAGCTGGGTCAGGCTGAAGCAAGGAGCCAGGAGCTTCTTCTAAGGCTCCCACGTGGCTGCAGGGGCCCAAGCACTTGGGCCATCTTCCACTGCTTTCCCAGGTGCATTAGCAGGGAGCTGGAATAGAAGTGGAACAGCTGGGACTTGAACCGGCGCCCATTTGGGATGTTGGCACTGCAGGCTGAGACTTAGCCCACTGCTCCACAGTGTAGCTCCTAATTAAATATTTTTAAAGGCCATTTCCTCCACAGTATTTAAGTTTAGGTTTCTCTTTAAAAAATAAAAACATAATGAAACCTACCTATTTGATTTATTTGAATATGAGAGAGAGAGAGAGAGAGAGAGAGACAGAAATTTCATATCCACTGGTTTACTCCTTATATGCCCTCAAAATCTGGGGCTTGTCCAGACCAACTGAGAGTCTCAAACTTAACCCAGGTTCTCTATGGGGTGGCAGAGACCCAAGTACTTGAAGCCATCATTGCCACTCCCTAGAAAGTACATTACCAAGAAGTGGAAGTGGGAGCAGAGCAGGCACTTGAACCAGGCACTCCAACATGGGCTCTGGGAGTCCATCTTGGGATAGATGGTCTTTTGTTGTTGTCTCTCATCTTGGTCACACTGCCTGGAGATTCCTGGAAGGACAGGGTGTGCCATGGTCAGCCCAGAGGCCAGGGACAACCCAGAGAACTGTATGTGTGTAGAGGCCTTTTTCTACCCCACTTCCCTTCCGACCCGTGAGCTGTCTCTACAAACCCCTTGGGGAGGGAATTACTCTGAGTGGGGAGTACCCTCATGGAGAGTTTGAGCTTTGGGTTGATTGGGTATAATTCAGACACTATGGATCTTTCTGGTATAACTCTGCCTGGTACTGGCACAAAAACAGATAAATTGGTTGTAGATGCATGGATTAATTTCTAGAGTTTCTGTTCTGTTCCACTGGTCCACAAGTCTGTTTTTCTGCCAGTACTAGGCTGTTTTAATGATATCTGCCCTGTAGTATGTCTTGAAATCTGGTATTTTGATGCCTCTGGCTTTGTTTTTGTTTTATAAGATTGCTTTAGCTATTCAGGGTCTCCTGTGTTTCCATATGAATTTTTGCATCATTTTTTCTAGATCTGTGAAGAATGTAATTGGTATTTTGATTGGGATTTCATTCAATCTGTAAATTGCTTTTGGTAATATGGACATTTTGATGTTGATTCTTCCAATCCATGAACATGGAAGGTTTTTCCATTTTTAATGTGTTTTAATCTTTTTTTTTTTTTTTTTTTGACAGGCAGAGTTGGACAGTGAGAGAGAGAGAGAGACAGAGAGAAAGGTCTTCATTTTTCTGTTGGTTCACCCCCAAGTGGCCGCTATGGCCAGTGCGTTGCAGCCAGCAGTGTGCCGATCCGAAGCCAGGAGCCAGGTGCTTCTCCTGGTCTCCCATGCGGGTGCAGGGTCCAAGGACCTGGGCCATCCTCCACTGCACTCCCGGGCCACAGCAGAGAGCTGGCCTGGAAGAGGAACAACCGGGACAGAATCCGGCACCCCAACCGGGACTAGAACCCAGGGTGCTGGCACTGCAGGCGGAGGGTTAGCCTAGTGAGCCATGGTGACAGGTAATATTTCTTTCTTTAATGTTTGCAGTTTTCATAATAGATATCTTTGACATGCATGGTTAAATTTATTCCAAGGTACTTAATTCTTTTTGGAGCTATTGTGAATGGGACTGATCTTAAATGTTCTTTCTCAGCCATGGCATTGTCTGTGTATTTAAAGGCTATTGATTTTTCTGTGTTGATTTTATTTTTTGCCACTTTATCAAATTCTTTTATGAGTTCCACGAATCCAGTGGAATCTTTTGTATCCCCTATATATAGAATTATGTCCTCTGCAAAGAGGGATAGTTTGATTGCTTCCTTACTAATTTCTGTCTCTTTGATTTCTTTTTCTTGCCTAATGGTTCTGGCTAAAACTTCCTGAACTACATTAAATAGCAATAGTGCAATGGTATGAATGGATATCTTTGTCCAGTTCTGGATCTTAGAGGGAATGCTTCTAGCTTTTTACCATTCAATAGGACTCTGGCCTTGAGTTTGTCATGAATTGCCTTGATTGCATTGAGGAATGGTCTGTCTATGCCCAATTTGCTTGAAGTTTTCATCATGAAAGGGTGTTGTATTTCATCAAATGCTTTCTCTGCATCTGTTGAGATAACCATATGGTTTTTGTTTTCCAGTTTGTTAATGTGGTGTAACACATTTATGGATTTGCAAATGTTGAACCATCCCTGCTTACCTGGGATAAATCCCACTTGGTCCAGTGAATGATCTTTCTGATGTGTTGTTGGATTCGATTGGCTAGTGTTTTGTTGAGGATTTTTGCATCTATATTCATCAGGGATACTGCTCTATAGTTCTCTTTATCTATTGTGTCTTTTTCTTATTTAGGAAGTAAAGTGATTCAGGCTTCATAGAGGGATTTTGGGAGGATTCTCTCCCTCTTAATTGTTTTGAATAGCTTGAGAAGAAATGGAATTTGTTCTTCTTTAAATGTCTGGTAGAATTCACCTGTTAAGCCATCCAGTCTTGGGCTTTTCTTTTTTGGGAGGGTCTTTATTACTGATTCAATTTCTGTTGTGGTTGAAGGTCTGTTTAGGTTTTGTATTTCTTCATGGCTCAATTTAGGTAGATTTTAGATTCCTAGGAATTTATCCATTTCTTCTAGGTTTCCCACTTTGTTGGAACAGAGCTCTTTTCAGCCATTCCTGATGATTCTTTTTATTTCTGTGACATCTCTTATATTTCCTTTTTTATCTCTGATTTTATTGATTTGCATCTGTTCCCTCTTTTTCTGGTTAGTTGGGCCATTGGTGTATCAGTTTTGTTTATTTTTTCAAAAAAACCTTTTCATTCCACTGATGTTTTATATAGTTTTTTAAAATTCAATTTTGTTTATTTTTTCTTCTCATTTTAATTATTTCTTTCCTCCAACTAATTTGGGGTTTGGTTTGCTGTTGTTTTTCTAGGGCCTTGAGATGCATTTATAATTCATTTTTTGGTACCTTTTTAATTTCGTCATGTAGGCATCGATGGCTATAAACTTCACTCTTAACACTGCTTTTTCTGTATTCTAAAATTTTGATATGATACATTATCATCTTCATTTTTTCCAGAAATTTTTTGATTTCTTCTATGACCCATTGTCCATTCAGGAATATGTTGTTCAGTCTCCATGTGTTTGCATCTAATCTGGAGATTCTTGAGTTGCTGGTTTCCAGCTTCATTCCACTGTGTTCAGAGAAGATGCGTGGTGTGTTTTTGATTTTTTTGTATTTGCTGATACTTGCTTTATGGCCTTGCATGTGTTCTATCATAGACAAAGTTCTGTGCACTGATGAGAAGAATGTGTATTCTGCAACCATGGGTGAAAAGTTCTGTAGATATTAGTGAGGTTCATTTAGTTCATAGTGTTGATTAGCTCTCTTGTTTCTTTTTTGATTTTCTGTCTAGTTGATGTGTCCAATGATAACAGTGGGGTGTTGAAGTCCCCTGTTACTATTGTGTCAGAGTCTATGTCTTCCTTTAGATCCATTAACATTTGTTTTAAATAGCCACGTGCCCTGTAACTGGGTGTGTATACATTTATTATAGTCCCATCTTGCTATTGAATTGATTGCTTAATCATTATACAGTGCCCTTCTTTGTCTATTTTTAATGGTCCTTGTGTTAAAGTCTGTCTGATACTATAATGGATACACCATCACTTTGTGGTTTCTGTTAGCATGGGATATCTTTTTCCAAGCTTTCACTTTCAGTTTGTGTGTATCTTTGATGGTGAGATGTGTTTCCGGTAGGCGCCAATAGATGGGTCTGTATCTTTTAGCTGGAGAGATGAGGCCATTTACATTGAAGGTGACTATTGATAAGTAATAATTTGGCCCTGCAATTTTTCCATAAATATTCCTGTTGTTTATTTTGGATGTCTTTTGTACTTTTACTAGATTTCCTGCCTTCACATTCTTTCATAATAATGGCTATTTTTCTGTGTTTCTGTGTGTAGCACATCATTAAGCATCTTTTGTAAGACTGGACGAGTGGCAACAAATTCTTTCAATTTCTGTTTGTTATGGAAGGCCTATATTTCATCTTCATTCATAAATGAGAGCTTTGCAAGGTTTTGTGTTCTGGATTGACAGTTTTTTTTTTCTCTTAAGTCTTAGACTGTATCTTGCCATTCTCTCCTAGCCTGTAGGGTTTCTGATGAGAAGTCTGCTGTGAGTCTAATTGGAGATCCTCTGAAAGAAATCTGACATTTCTCTCATGCCCATTTTAGACTCTTTTCTTTATGTTTTACTGTGTAGAGTTTGACTCCAATGTGTTGTGGTGAAGATCTTTTCTGATCATGTCTGTTAGCATTTCTCTGTGCTCCCTCTATTTGGACGTCCCTTTCTCCAAATTGGGGAAGTCTGTAGTTATTTCTCTAACTACGACTTCAAGTCCATTGTTTCTCTCCACATTTCAGGAACTCCTAAGACCCTATGTTGAGTCACTTGTTAGTATCCCATAAGTCTCCAATGTGGGGAACAACTTGGACTAGACTGTTACTGGAATTAAGACTTATTCTATGCATCTGCTCTCCCACAATATGGCGCTGGGAGAGGAGGAAACAGCTTCTACACAGCTGCCTCCAGTTCAACCAATAAACTGTAGGACCTGCTCCTGATTGGAGGAGAGCAGCGTGCTCGGCGTGTGGGTAGCAGAGTTGGGATTGGTGGAAGAGGACTATAAAGGAGGAGAGAGACAACATGCACCGGGAACATCTATCTGAAGGAACATCTGAGCAGCCCCCGAGAGAGCCGGCCGGTGGTGTGCCGCTCCCCCGCGGAAGTGGGGAAAGTGGCAGGGGGAACCGCCCTTCCACGGAGGTGGAAGGGTCGGTAGCCAACCTGGGAAGAACCAGCAGCAAACCCGGGAAGGGCCGAGCAGACAAAAGAACAGCGCAGGGTCCTGTGTCATTCCTCTGCGAAGAGGGGGAGCAACATAATGGTGCCGTGACTAGGATATGAAGCCTAGGCAGGGTTTAGTGTCGTTCCTCCGTGAAGAGGGGGAGCGACATAATGGTGCCGTGACTCAGATAGGAAGCCTAGGCAGGGTTTAGTGTCGTTCCTCCGTGAAGAGGGGGAGCGACATAATGGTGCCGTGACTCGGATAGGAAGCCTTGGCAGGGTTTAGTGTCGTTCCTCCGTGAAGAGGGGGAGCGACATAATGGTGCCGTGACTCGGATATGAAGCCTAGGCAGGGTTTAGTGTCGTTCCTCCACGAAGAGGGGGAGCGACATAATGGTGCCGTGACTCAGATAGGAAACCTAGGAGGGAAGAAGCGGGAAGAAGTGGGAAAATACCGGAGAGAGAGATTAGAGAGAGCCTAGGGGAAAGCCGGACAGAAAAGGTGCCGGAAGAAGCTATTGAAAGCCTAGGCATAGACTCGGATATGGACTATGGGGGGAAGCTGGGAGAAATCTCTAAGGTTGAAAGCGAAAGTGAAACCTAGAAGAAACTTAGACTCGGATACGGACTGTGGGGAGAAGCCAGGAGAAATGAGAGGGGAATGTTGTTGGAAGAAAAGTTAGGAAACATACCGGGTAGAGAAAAATGTTAGGGAGGATGAAGCCGCGGGGGCAGGCTGAGGCGGAGATGTAAGCTATGTTGGGATTCGTCAAGTCAGCCCGGGGAGCAAAAGGCGAAAAGCTAAAACCAGAGGCGGAGGCTAGGTTGAATTCGCCAGGTTAGCCCGGGGAACTTAGACTGAATACCGGTGGCGGAAACGTGAGCTAGGCTGTGTGATTCGTGGAAGCCGCCGTGCGCAGAGAGAGCGCGCGGGGCACAAATGGGGAGAGCGCATGGGGCGCAAATAGATAGGGAACGTGGGGCTAGCGCGAAGGCCGTGGTGCGGGCGCAAAGGGCGCGGAGACCGTGGAGTGCGTGAAGCCGGGGAGCGGCGCAGAGCTGGGAAACCGCCGCGGGGCGAAGCGCCGAGAAGCTGCCTCGGGGCGGGCGCCGGGAAGCCGCGGAGATAAGAGAAACAGAAGTTTAGAAGTAAAATGAGAGAAATAGGAATGCTGGCAGATAGAAGTAAAATAGGAGAGATAGGAATGCCTGGAGGTAGAGAAATAGAGAAAAATAAGGCCTCCCCTCAACATGGCAATGAGAGGGCTTGGATTTGGTCTGCCTGATTAGTAAGGCGATAAGCACCTGTGGGCGGCTGCAGGTCACCAAAGACAGGCACGTTATCAACACCAATAAGTCTCCCCACAAGACTGCAATGAGAGGGCTTGGATTCGGTTTGCCTGATTGGTAGGGCTTGTAAGCACCTGCAGGCAGTTCTAGCAGAGTAGAGCATGCGCTGCAGAGCACCGAACACAGGCACTCATCAGCGCCTAAAAACCTCCTCACAACATGGCGAAGAGAGGACCCGGATTCAGTTTGCCTGATTGGTAGGGCTTGTAAGCACCTGTGGGCAACTCTAGCAAGCAGAGCAGAGTGTGTGCTGCGGGGCACTGAAGACAGGCGTGTATCAACGCCAAAAATAAAAAGAAAGGGGGAATTGTGGGGAGCAACTCGGACTAGACTGTTACTGGAATTAAGACTTATTCTATGCATCTGCTCTCCCACAATATGGCGCTGGGAGAGGAGGAAACAGCTTCTACACAGCTGCCTCCAGTTCAACCAATAAACTGTAGGACCTACTCCTGATTGGAGGAGAGCAGCGTACTCGGCGTGTGGGTAGCAGAGTTGGGATTGGTGGAAGAGGACTATAAAGGAGGAGAGAGACAACATGCACCAGGAACATCTGAGGGAACACCTGTGCAGCCCCCGAGAGAGCCGGCCGGTGGTGTGCCGCTCCCCCGCGGAAGTGGGGAAAGTGGCAGGGGGAACCGCCCTTCCACGGAGGTGGAAGGGTCGGTAGCCAACCCGGGAAGAACCAGCAGCAAACCCGGGAAGGGCCAAGCAGACAAAAGAACAGCGCAGGGTCCTGTGTCATTCCTCTGCGAAGAGGGGGAGCAACATAATGGTGCCGTGACTAGGATATGAAGCCTAGGCAGGGTTTAGTGTCGTTCCTCCATGAAGAGGGGGAGCGACACTCCAATACTGTTTTTAAGTTCTCTAATGTCTTCTCGGTTTGTTTGTTTGTAAGATTTGTCTTCTAGTTTGGATATTCTTTCTTCTGCCTTGTCAAATCTATTGTTAAGGCTTTTCACCACATTTTTTATTTGATCTATTGAATTATTTATTTCTAATATTTCATTTTTATTTCTCTTTAAAATCTCAGTTTTATGGGAAATTTTTTCATTCATGTCATGTATGGTTTTCTTTATTTCGTGGGTTTGCTTCTGATTTCTTCTGAGTAATCCTATGATTAATTTTTTGAATTCTGTTTCTGGCATTTCTTCAATGTCTTTATCTTCACATTCTAATATTGAAATGTTGTTGCGTTCCTTTTGGGGGAGCATGGTGTTTTCCTTATTCTAGTTTTTTTTTTTTTTAATTTCTGCATTTATTTTTGGGCATTTGTGGAGTTGATTATTGTTTTTTTCTTCTGATTGCTTTTATCTTTGAGCCATGCTTCTGTGGCTTAGTGGAATGTCTGCACTTTCAGTGAATACCAAGAGGTGTATGGTGGGTGTGGCCAGGGAGCTCACGTCAGTGCTCCAGGGTGGGTGAGTATCCAGGGTAACACCCAAATTGGGCATGTTAGATGTCCTCTTGTTAACAGAAGCAGGGGGGAATGGTCACCTCTCTTGGCGTGATCAGCCCCTCACCTCTTCTCCTCCGAGCTGAGCAATGCCTGGATGTTAACCCATGTGTGTTCAGCTCTCATCTAAGCCATTGTATGCACCACACAAATGATCTGCGCAGTCCTCACTGTGAGCTCACTTCCCACTGCAATGACCTTTCTAGGCAACCAAGAAACTCAGAGCTTGTAGAACCATACCCATTGATTGTCCAGAGACCCAGCTACACCCTGCACCCTCTCATGTAACCATGGCCTCAGCACACAGGCTCCCACAGTCACTGGTGCAGAGGTTTCTCTCTGCCCTGCCAACCTGTCTAGTCAGCAGAGAGGCTGATGTTCTCCAAGCCGGCTCTGCCTTGGTGTCTTGATCTTGGGGCACCTTTACAGTCTTATGTGGGTGCCCAGCCACCTCCCATCCAGGCTCAAAGTCAATGGGGGCTGTGGATTTTCCCCTCTGCTAGAATCTCTGGCTCACACGCATACACAAGAGCCACTGGCTGGTTGTTCTGTCTCCTCTCCCCTGCTGCCAGTACTGCCAAGAAGATAGTGTCCTGTCTCAGCCAGTTGCTGTATGCACACAAAGTCTTTCGCAGCTCCTGCCCAAACTAAAAATGGCCCCTGACCTTTCTTGGTAGGGCAGCAGGTGCTGTTGTGGGGAAGTTGGGATGAGATAAATGTGCCCCCTCTACTTCCATTGTGTCTTCAGGCATCCACTAGCCCCCAGGACTCCAGGCCAGACTCCTGCCATGACTTCCCTCCAGCTCTGTCACCACCATTTGCTGCATTCTGGCCTCAACTCCGTCTCTAAGCTGCCACCCACTACGGCTCTTGGCTGCTGCAATTGCACATTATGTTTGTGTTGGTGGTGTGTGTCCTCACCCTCCACGCAGGTCCTCCATGATCCTCTTCTTGTAGGATTTCCATGTTTTCTGGGTGCCATGGTTTCCCACCAGCTCCTGTGTGTGCTGACACAGTTATGGTGCTTCTGCTTGTGTAGACCTGGTCAAATGGGGCCTGGACTCATGCTCTTTGTGTCCTGAGATTATAGATAATGTTTAGTGACACAGAGGCCCTGGGTTTTAGCTCAGCCACTCTTTCTTCAGAGAACTCGCTCTGAAGCCACAGGTCAGCAGAAAACCCAGGAGATCTGGGGGTGGTTAGGGCTGCCCCCCCCCTTCTGTGAGCAAGGCTGTTGCCTGGATCAAAACTGCTATCCTGGCTCTGTCCCCAGGTTCCCTCTAAGGAGTCACCGTGATCTTTGTGCCAATACATGGCAGGGAGGCTGACCCAGCTGCTTTGCCAGACGTCCTTGGACATGGGAATGACACATGCAAGGCAGCCACTGCATAATTACAGGAGGAATAAATCGGCCCTGTAGGATGTTTAGGACCTACTGGAATACACTCATCATTGCACCTCACTGGACACTACAGGGGATACAGGGGAGGGAGAGCAAGCGTGAGGACATGGGAGGTAAGAGAGGGAGGCTCTTTCTCCGCATCTGATTTTGTGTATGGTCTTGGTGATTCTGCTGGTGCCACGGATGGCGTAGTTGTGCTGTCTGCCTTTGCCGTAGAGTTTAAGTGAGGGAAGCACTGTTGTGTGTTCTGCTGCTGGGATGAGAACGCCCGGCTGGGCATGAGGCCATCACTGATATTTCTGATTTCTTCTTCCGGTGTCTGTTAGATGTTGCCTTTGTCTTAAGTTGGCAACTTGGCCAGTATAGATTCTTTACACCTATTGGTGACTGAGTCATGGTGCAGCGGGTTAAGGCTGTCGGCTGCAATGCTGGCATCCCATGTGGGCTTCGGTTCAAGTTCTGGTTGCTTTACTTCCAGTCCAGCTCCCTCCTAATGCACCTGGGAAAACAGTTGAAGATGGCCCAAGTGCTTGAGACAGGTGAGCCATCCATGTGTATATGGGGTCCTGGGACAGGTGAGCTGTCCATATAGGGGATCCTGGGCAGGTGAGCTGTCCGTGTGGGGGGGGGGCCCAGGGACAGGTGAGCCATCTGTGTATGGGGTCCAATGACAGGTGAGCCATCCATATGTAGGGTCCCTGGGATAAGTGAGCCATCCATGTGTGGGGTCCTGAGACAGGTGAGCCATCTGTGTGTAGGTTCCTGGGACAGGTGAGCTATCTGTGTGTAGGTTCCTGGGACAGGTGAGCCATCCATGTGTATATGGGGTCCTGGGACAGGTGAGCTGTCCGTATGGGGAATCCTGGGGCAGGTGAGCTGTCCGTGGGGGGGGGCAGGGACAGGTGAGCCATCTGTGTATGGAGTCCAGTGACAGGTGAGCCATCCATATGTAGGGTCCCTGGGATAAGTGAGCCATCCATGTGTGGGGTCCTGGGACAGGTGAGCCATCTGTGTGTAGGTTCCTGGGACAGGTGAGCCATCTGTGTGTGGGGTCCTGGGACAGGTGAGCCATTCATGTGTATATGGGATCCTGGGACAGGTGAGCCATCTGTGTGTGGGGTCCTGGGACAGGTGAGCCATCTGTGTGTGGGGTCCTGGGACAGGTGAGCTATCCATGTTTGTGGGGGGGCAGGGACAGGTGAGCCATCCATATGTAGGGTCCCTGGGGATAAGTGAGCCATCCATGTGTGGGGTCCTGAGACAGCTGAGCCATCCATGGGTAGGGCCCTGAGTCAAGTGAGCCACCCGTATGTGGGGTCCTGGGACAAGTGAGCTGTTATGTGTGGGTTCCTGGGACAAGTGAGTTGTCCGTGTGTTGAGGGGATCCTGGGACAGGTGAGCCGTCTATGGGGCTGTGGGGTCCTAGGACAGGTGAGCTATCTGTGGTGGTGTGGGGTCCTGGGACAGGTGAGCTGTCTATGGGGATCCTAGGACAGGTGAACCATCTATGGGTGGTGTCCTGGGACAGGTGAGCCACCTGTGTGTGGAGACCTGGGACAGGTGAGCCATCCATGTGTTGGGGGCGGGGCTGGGACAGGTGAGCCGTTTAGGTGGGGTGTCCTGGGACAGGTGAGCCATCCATGTGTGGGGTCCTGGGACAGGTGAGCTGTCTGTGGGGATTCTGGGACGGGTGAGCCACCTGTGTGTGGATTCCTGTGACAGGTGAGCTGTCATGTGTGGGTTCCTGGGGCACGTGAGTTATTTGTGTGTTGAGGGGGTCCTGGGACAGGTGAGCCGTCCATGTGTTGGGGGGGTTGGGACAGATGAGCTGTCCATGTGTGGGGTCCTGGGACAGGTGAGCTGTCTGTGGGGGTCCTGGGACAGGTGAGCAATCCATGTGTGGTGTCCTGGGACAGGTGAGCCACTTGTGTGTAGAGTCCTAGGGCAGGTGAGCTGTCATATGTAGGTTCCTGGGGCATGTGAGTTGTTTGTGTGTTGAGGGGGTCCTGGGACAGGTGAGCCGTCCATGTGTGGGGTCCTGGGACAGGTGAGCAGTTTGTGTGTGTGTGGGGGGTGTCCTGTCCCTTCCAGGGTCTGTGCACGACCAGTGTCAGCGCCGCGTGCGGCAGGACTGTCCCAGGCTGGTCCCGCTTCCTCCCTGCGCCGTGTGTAGTGCCGTGTGCAGGGGCCCAGCAGAGGAGTCTGCCCAGAGCACCTCCTTTGCTCTGCCGGTCGGGCTTCAGCCCCGTAGCTCCCAGCTGGTTTCTGGAAGGCCGCCTGGCCGTTGCCAGAGAGCATTGCCATGGAAACCGCAGGCCACCCCCCAGGGTGAGATGTGAGCGTGAGAGCCGCAGCAGCAGCAGTTTCTGGGCCCCCGATTTCCCGTCCAGCAGAACTGCACAAGCCCCCCCGCCCCGGGAGGGGCATGAAGGTCAGCTCCCCTCTGAGTGCTGAGCGGCCGAGGCGGCACTTGTTTGGGAAGAGGTAGGCGTGACTTGGGTGCTTGGCATTGGAAAGGTGACCTCACCGAGCACGGCCTTTCTGATCCAGTCATTAAGTCAACCACAGAGGGTGGCACGGGGTGGGCATTGCCTGGGCGAGGCACCCCTTTGTCACCTTGTCACCAAGGGCAAGATCGGTATTGCCATGTCCTGCAGAGCTGGGCAGTGGCCATGGGTGTGGCCTTGGCACCCTCAGGGGTTCGTCCTTTGGATGTGTGCCTGGGACAGCTAAGAACAGTCGCTCCGTGAAACACTGTTGGTGTGCGAAGCAGAATGCAAGGTTGTGTTCAGCATTCAAAGTAAAAATGTGTGTTTGTGATTTGCATTTAAAAAAAAAAAAGGTGTGTTTCAGGAGAGGTGTTTTAAGCCCTGCAGTGTCAGTTTTGGACCGTCAGTTGCAGCATTTACAAAAACTGACCACCTGGGCCAGTGCTGTGGCTTAGGGGGTTAAAGTCCCGCCTGCAGCACTCCTGTCCTATGTGGGCACTGGTTCAAGTCCCAGCTGCTCCACTTCTAGTCCAGCTCCCTGCTAATGCGCCTGGGATGCAGCAGAGGATGACCCAAGTCCTTGGGCCCCTGCGCTCACATAGGAGACCCAGAAGGAGCTCCTGGCTCCAGCCTGGCCCAGCCCTGGCCGCTGCAGCATTTGAGGAGTGAACTAGCAGATGGAAGATCTCTCTCTAACTCTGCCTTTCAAACAAATAAATCTTAAAAAAAAAAAAAAAAAAAAAAAAAAAGAACCACAAAGCCAGCCTTGGGATTGCAAAGGATCCCGCACGCCCTCAGGGCAGCGCAGACCCTGAGGGGGCAGGTGCTCCAGGCGGAGCTTGAGTGGCTCTGCCTGGTCCCCTAGGGAACATGTCCAGAGCGGGGTGTGAACAAGAGGTCGGCTGTGGACAGAGTGCAGCAGGGAAGAAGGCAGTAGTGAGAGGCCCACGGCTCGCACAGAGGCCCGGGGCTTGTATGGGAAAATGGCCCTGCGTGGGGGTAGCCAGGGTGCAGCTGTGTCACAGCTGGGCCTCCCCTCACAGAGGGGCGTCTAGAGGAGACGAGGGGCATTCTGGGAGGCGGTGGGGGCTCTGCAGTGGTAGCTGTCCCAGGCATGGAGCTGGCAGCGGGGTCCCAGGCTGGACACCAGGGTTCTGAGGGCTGGGGGTGGGGCCCGCCTTGTCCTGGAGTCTCCCCATGCGTTCACACCCTCCTTCTACAGCCTTCAGTGCCTCTGAGTCCTGCTCTTCTCGGGAACCACTGGAGGCTCCGGGGCTTCTCCCGGCCTTTCCAGCAGCCTGCCTCTTCTCTCCAGCCTACGCCGCCAGCATCTGGCACGACTTCTGTGTCCCCCTTTTTATTCCCTTTTAATTTATTAACAGGAAGGGAGGGATGGAGAGCGAGATGTTCCTGCCCGCTAATGCCTGCAGCGGCCAGGGCAGGGCTGGGACTGGGATCTCCATGCAGGTGTCCCACGCGGGTGGCAGGAACCCAGTTCCTGGGGTCGTCACTGCTGCCCTCCATGGTCTGCAGTGGCAGGAGCTGGAGCGGGAATGACACCCAGGGACTACAGCTCAGGGATGCAGGTGTCTTAGCCATGAGGCCGAACCTCTGCCCCCAAGGTCCAGTCTTCTCTCTCTCTCTCTCTCGTTCTTTTTAACAACTAAGTGTCTTAGTACCTTCAAACCATTTATTCTAGGTATTTCTTCTTCCTCCTCTTCTTCTTCTCCCCCTCTCTTTTCCCCTCCCCCTCTCCTTCTTCACATGAAAGCATTGGTATCGTCACCAGTGGCCTTGTCCCCAGTCTTGTCACATAGAAAACTGCTCAGTATTTGAAATCCCAAGATCTCTGTTTCATTTGCTCCTTTAGCCGTGCTGGTGTGTGTTCTTAGGAGCACCTGCTCTCCCCACGGGGTGCACTTGCCAGTGCTCTCAAAATCAATGGCCCCGTGGCTTCCTCGGCTGGTGCCCCTCCTCCTTGGGGTAAACCTCCCGGGGGCTGATTCATGTCCAAGAGAAGTCAGAGCCGCAGCACCTGACCCAGGAACGCAGGGCTGCACACTGAGCTCGGTCCACAGCGCCGCCCTCCTCTCCTTTCCCTCTGGCCCCTCACCTTCCCCGTTCTCGCGGTTGCACTCTGTCAGCAGTCTCCCCACCATTCTCCTTTAACCCGGGATCTCCACTTTACGTGCGCTTCTCCTTTTGGAAGCTGATTTTACTTCCTTGAAAGAAGTGAGGGAGAGAGAGGAAGCGAGCCAGCCCCCGTCTTGTGGTTCACCTCCCAGAAGCCCACAGCCGTGACAGCCAGGGCGGGGCCAGGCGGGACCTGGGAGCCTGGGACTCGGTCTAGGTCTGGGTCTCCTCCTTGGGTGTCAGAGGCATGGTACTTGAGCCGTCCCTGCTGCCTCCTGGAGTGCACGCTAGCAGGAAGCTGGAGTTGGCAGCAAAGCTGGGACCAGGCCCCCAAGGCCGGTGTCCCCAGCAGCGTCTTAGCCATGCTACCGCATGCGTGTCGGGCTGTTTGCTTTTTCCAGAGATGCCTCTCCCAGGTAGAGGTTAGGTCACTTGCTTCCCTGCTTAAACACCTCTGGGAGCAACTTAAGCCTGGAAAAATCTCCCAGGAACCCGTCTGATCCACGGCAGCCTGCCTGTCTCTCTCATCTCCCCACATTCCAGAGCCTGCTACAAGCACCCCAAAGTGGGCCCCTTGTTTGGCTTCCCCTGAGGCTCTCTGTACTTGGCCTTCATGAACCCGGTGCCTGGAGCGATGCTTCTTCCTTCTACTCATCCAGGGAACACCCGTTGTGTTTCACGCTCTCACTCCGGGGCTGCCTGCCCTGTCCAGGAGCCACTCTGTCCTCTGCGTGGCCCGTGATGGGCGGGACACCTGTCAGGTGCTGGCATCCCTCTCTGTCCCTGGGAGCCTCTGAACTTCGGGTCTGTCTGTGGCCATGTCATTGTTGGGGTGGAGGGGGGCGTAGCAGTATGATGGGAACGCAGTCGCTTCTTCACAGGTGACGGGTGCACAGGTAGCACTTTGCGGCCAGCAGAGATGTGGCAGTGCGAGAGCTCAGATCCACCAGGCAGACACTGACGTGGTCCACATGGTCATGCAGATGGTGGGGCCCCGAGGGGCATGGAGGGAGCCAGGTTGCCCTCATCCTCCTGGGCTGCTGTGGCTCAGCACCATCTGGCCCTGGAAATGCGTTATCCAGAGTTCTGGGGAGCAAGGTGCCCAGGGGCTTGGATGTGGTGAGGGCCATCAGCCTCCCTGACAGACACAGCCTCTGTCTCTTCTTCCGAGGGCACAAGACCTCATCTAAACTGAGCAGTGACCCCAAGGCCCCGGGTCCCAGCCACCCTGGCACCGGGAGCTGCAGGCCTACTACAGCTGAGGGTGGGCTGTTGGCATAACTGATTGGAAACTCAGACCTGCTGCTACCTGCCCTCCATTGCTGGGAGACCCCGGGACAGCGGCCATGACCTGGTCCCCATTCCTTCCCAGATGGGTGGAGGAGCGGATGGCCTAGTGGTCGCCCCTCGAGGGCCAGTTGCAGGAATGGGGGGGGGTCTTCTCCTGGCCTGTGGAGTGCTCACTGTCTCCCCACTTTCCCATCGGCTGCGGGCAGCCAGGCCCACACAGGTGAAAGGACACAGGGGGTGTGTCTGAGTGCCTCTTGGATTTTGTGGGTTGATTGTCTCGCAGTTCCGAGGGAGAAGGCAGAGCTGCTGTTCGCCGCTGGGTGAGACGTAGAGAAATGTCCCTGCTGCATGGCTGCTCGCCGCGTACTGTCACGTCCAGAACTGGGGTCAGCCTGGCCGCAGAAAGGTGCGGGTGCCGTGTGGTGGACAGGCTAAGCTGGGGAGCTTCCCCCGCATTCTCTCAACAGCAGTCTCCGCTGTTAACCGAATTCACTAAAGCGCTCCCGTGGGCCATTGCCACGTTCGAGTTTCCCTTTGTAACGACAGCAATACTTCTTTTTTCATTTCTTTCTACTGTTAAAATGAGTAACAGCTGTAATTTATAGAGAATTCTGATCATGCAGATGAGCACAGAGAACAGTCCAATCACTCACCGTTCCGTCACCCGGGGTAACTGCTGGCGTCATCCGGGATATAAAGCTGCTTCCAGAAGGCCGTGGAGAAGTGGGAGGAACAGCTACGCTTACTTTGGAGACCCACAGGCAGCTTTTTCATCCCACGAGCTTTGTGAGGACCGCTTGTGTTTCTTGTAGAGTTACATCCCTGTGTGCACGCCTGGGTGCTTGAGTCTCTGGAAGTACAAGTGGGTGAACTGGGTGCACCCCTGTAGTGTTGTCAGCTCCTGCAGCGGGTTCCCGCACCTTCCGAGAGAGGCCTGCGCCTCGCTCAGGTGACCACCTTCACCCTGCTCTCCTGGTCTCTCCGAAGCTCCTGCCCCGCCGCAGGGTGACCCAGGCGGACGGCTTCGCCCCTGCCCGTCCCTCACCTGGACTCCCCTGCCTGTGCGCTCCCTGCCCCTGCCTCCCGCCGTGTTCCAGGCCCACACAGGGCCACAACCTGCAGGAGGCCTCCCGGGAGCAAGGCTGCCCGTGGCCCCCTGCCTCCCACATCCTCCCAGCTCCACTCTGCCTGGTGTGTCCCTGGCCTGTTCTCTCCTTAGCCACGTCCTTCAGGTCTTTGCTCCTCCAAACTTCCTGAGTCTGACTTGACTCAGCACCGTCATCCATCTGTCCTGCACGTTTTTCTGTAAAGCTCGCTCGCTGGCTCGCTCTCCGGTAGTTGATGCGTTTGAATTTTTCTTTCTGATTGATTCATGTTCTTCCTCTCCCCACAACCCTGCAAGCCCTACAAAACCAGGTTTTTTTTCTTTGCTGTTCTGCTCATGGCTGTACTCCTAGGGCCTGCAGCAGTGCCTGCACATAGTAGGTGCCTCCACTGATGTATAAAACAGAGAACAAAATTAATGTGCATCGCTTGGCAGTTGGAACAAGTCAGTTTCTATTTTTCTTGAGTGTGCCAGCTGCCCTTCATCTAGCACACGTGTGCGTGGTTTCCGGTACCAGGAACATGGACTCTGTCAAGGCAGGGCCTATTTCTGCTCTTTATGCGTGTGTGTGCTAGTTCGGCTCTTGTGTGTAGCCCGTGCTACAGAGGGAATTGGAGCAGAAGCCGTATCAGAAGCTGGTTTGGATTGGGAATCTTTGCTTCCGTGGGATCCCTATTGCTAGCACTGAGCCTGTGACATGTGAGTGTCACGCCAGCGCCTACAGCAATGACTGCTTCCTGGAAGCGGGTACTCCAAGCCCCATGCTACGTGGCTGTGCCTGGGCAGTTAATTGACATTCGTTTCATAAAAGCTCTGCTTTTTTCACTCATTTCAAACATCTCCAGCAACAAGGAATTCGGAGCTTAAAATGCCATTAATAAAGTGATTCCCCTCGGCCTTATCCTGGGGAAACAGTTGTAATTTATTATTTATTTATTTGAGAGGGAGAGGGGGAGGGAGGAAGGGTGGGAGGGGCACACAGAGGGAGAGAGGGAGAGAGAAGAAGTGGTGGGGGGAAGAGAGAGAGGGAGGGAGGGAGGGGGTCTCATGCTGTTTAAGTCTCCAAGTGCTCACACACCAGGGTGGGACCACACTGAAGCCAGGAGCCAAGAACTTCATCTGGGCCTGGGTGGCAGGGACCCAACTACTTGAGCCGTCACTGCTGCCTCCCAGGGTTTGCATCAGCAGGAAGCAGGAAGCTGGAGTCGGGCGCTGGAGCTGGGCATCCTGGAAGAGAGTGGTGAGTGTCAGACAGCACACACATGTATTTGGATACGTATGGCAAAGAAAACCCAGGGAAGATAGCTGGAAACTGCAGAGACGGGTTACTTAAAGGGGTGGGATGGAAGGACAGAAGGCGGAGGAGATGGGAGCAGAGTGGCTGGGCTGAGGCGTGGACGTCGCCTCTGTGTGTGGTTTTGAATAGCTGAGCCGCTTAGAATCAGTCGTAGGCACATAGCTAAAAAGGAAGCGTGCTAAGACCAGCCGGAGTATGGGACTGAGTGCGAGTGGAGAGCAAACACTGATAAGCCTATGGTACTGAAAATGAGTGATAAAGCAGTGAACACAAGCGGTCCATTGCTTAGGCTGTCGCCAAGTAATCGGCCTCAGGCGGGAGGTGCTCAGGGGTCAGCAGTGCTTCCTTGGGATAAGCAGAGGAGACAGTGGGACAGTGGGAGGACCGAGTTCCCTAAGGGAACTGCCTCCCCCAGAGCAGAAAGAAAGGAACAATGGAAGTTACTGAGTCTGGAGTACAGAGAGAAAAGGCCAGAGAAGAGTGACAGGGCCCAGGGGTCTGAGGGACTCCATGAAGTAGAGTGACAGGTGTGTTGCGCGTATACACAAATAGATACACACATGCACACACATTATGGGGGTCTCAGGAGCAGGGGAGGGAGAAAGGGAAAGAGAGTAGGTCACTTATGAAAGACACGGCTATAAACAGCCAGGAAATTCAGTGAACTCAAGATGAGATGAACTCAGAGACACTGCAACTCATTCGAGTCGAACAGTTTAAAGACAAAGACTAAAATGGCTTTGACAGCAGCAAGAGAGAGGCAACTTGTCACATACAAGGGGTCCTCAGTAAGTCTCTTGATAGCAAATCAGATTTCTTATCAGCATCTCTGGAGGGTAGAAGGCAGCGTGCTGATAAATTCAAAGTGTTAAAAACTAAAAACTAAAAACAAAAACAAAACCTATGAAGCAAGAACCCTATAGACATCAGAACTATCCATCTACAGTGAGTAGGAAGGCAGATGTTCCCAGATAAACAGAAGCTGAGAGATTTTGCTTCCACTAAACTGCTGCGAGAAATGCTCAGGAGCTTTGCAGCGTGGGAGGCAAGGGCACGGGGCGTGACCTGGAGTCGGTGAAGAAATCAGTATCTCAACAAGATGAATATGCATGCAATTAGAAAGGCTAGCTTATTGCAGCAATGGTTTGTCACTCCACTCTTCGCTCTCCACATGATTTAAGAGACTAATAAAAAACCTCAGCAATTATGAGCCTAAAGGCTGGTATTATTGTAATTTTGATTTATAGCTACAAAGCTACAGTAATGAAGGCCACATAATACTGGGATTAAAAACAGACATACTGACCAGTGGAACAGAGTAGAAATCCCATAAATAAACACCCACATTTGTGGCCAAATGATCTTTGACAAAGGTGATAAGATTATTCACTAGGGAAAGATCAATCTTTTCAACAAATATTGCTAGAATATTCATGGAAAAGAAAAATAGTGACCCTCACCCAACACCACATAAAAAATAACTAAAAATAGATCAAAGATCTAAATGTAAAAATTGAAACTATAAAACTCTAAGCAGAAAATGTAGGGCAAAAACTTCATGACATTGGATTTGACAATGATTTTTGGATACGATACCAAAAACAAAGCAAAAGAAAGATAACTAAATTTGAATTTCATGAAAATTTTTAAAAGTGCATTGAATAACTATGAACAAAATAAAATGGGTAAAAATATTTGCAAATCATTATTTGATCATAACAGATTATACAGAGAATTCCTAAAACGCAACCTCAACAACGAAACAAGTTGATATAAAGCAGACAGAGACTTGAATGGCCGTTTCTCCAAAGGTGTTCAGATGCCCATTAAGCACAGAAAGATGCTCGATATGTCTATCATTAAGAAATTCAAATAAAAAATGCTGTTAGCTACCGCCTCACACCCATTAGCATGGCTGCTTTCAAAAAACAGAACTAAGTGTTGAGAAGCATGTGGAGGAACTGGAATCGTGTACTTGCGGTACTGATGTCAAATGTTATAGTCACTTAGGAAAATAATTTGGCACTTCATCCAAAGTATTAAAAATGGAATTAGCATATGATCCAGCAGTTCTGCTTGGTACATACTGAAAATGATGAAAAGCGAGGTCTTGGAAAATATTTTTACATCCAGGTTTATAGCAGTATTTTTTTTGACAGGCAGAGTTAGTGAGAAAGAGAGCCAGAGAGAAAGGTCTTCCTACTGTTGGTTCACCCCCCAAATGGTCACCACGGCCAACGCCCTGCGCTGATCCAAAGCCAGGAGCCAGGTGCTTCCTCCTGGTCTCCCATGCAGGTGCAGGGCCCAAGGACCTGGGCATCCTCCACTGCCTTCCCAGGCCACAGCAGAGAGCTGGACTGGAAGAGGAATAACCGGGACTAGAACCTGGAGTGCTGGCGCCGCAGGTGGAAGATTAGCCTAGTGAGCCGCGGCGCTGGCCGATATAACAGTATTATACTAGCTAAGCTGTGGAATATTAAGCTGTAAGAAAGGAAGAAACTTGAGATACAGGCTACAACATGGACGGAACTTGAGAGCATCACGCTGCATGAAACAATCTAACGGCAGCAAACACCGTGTGATTCTGCTTCTACAAAGTACTCAGGGTGCCCCAAATCAGAGAGACAGTGCAGTGATGGTTTCTAGGGTCTGGAGAAAGGCGTGAGTGGGGAGTTACTGTTTCCTGGGTATGGAATTCCAGTTTTACAAAGTGGAAAGAATTCTAGAAATGGATGATGGTGATGGTTGCATAATATCATTGCTGCATTTAGAAGTGAGCTGGGTACTTAAAAATTGGCTAAGATGATACATTGTATGGGTATTTTGTCAAATTGAAAAAAAAAAAGGCTCAGGGCTCCTTGGAGAACAGGTTGATTGCAAGGCTCGTGCAGGGAAACGCAGAATGAGCCTGGAACAGCTCATGGGTCCAGAAAAATCAGGAAATTCCCACAAAACACGGGGTGATCATGGTGCCTGCTGAAAACAGAGATGCCGGCAGGAAGGGACTTCCAGTTCGCCGCAGCTGAAATGATTTCAGCCACGGAATCATCCACGCCACGTCTTCTCCCGTGGAATTAAACATTTAGAAAGCAAGCCAGGGTCACAATTTGTAACAAACCGAAGCCTGTCTAGGGCTCCTCTTCAGCTCCCCACCTGAGTCAGGGAGCTGTAGCTCCAGGTGATGTCTGGTATCTGCTTCCCTGTGCCTCCCTGGGGTGCCTGGCCTCGCAGCCTGCACGTAGTTGGTGTCGTCATTATCCGTTATCCAGCAATCAAGTGATTTCTAAGCTCCGGCAGGCAGAAGCAGTGGTGAGGAAGTTTGTCTGCTACCTGTCTCGCTTCGGGTCTCCCCACACTTTTTAGTTTTGGTATGTGGGGAGGAAGTCCCGGTTTCTCCCAGGTGCACCGGCCGCTTGATGCACCTGCCGAAGCCAAATCTGTTTTCCAAGGGTTTCCACCTGGTTTGGAAGGCGGAATGCGGCCAGCCACGGAATGCCGACGCATTTCCGGGCAGGGTCCCTGCTGGAGGCTGAAGCTTTGTCGGAAGCCCGAGAATGGGACAGCCCGGGCCGCCGAGTAGATGCCAGCTCGTTCCCATCTAACAACCGTGCCGCCCGTTTCAAGGCGCAGGGCTGGGATGTGTGTGCGGCCCCTCGCCCTGGGTGAAAGTCTGACCGCGGTGCGCACCTCGTGCACCCGGAGCCCAGGCTGAAGCCCGGGCTGTGGATGAGCGTAGAGCTGCTTTGCTGCTGCAGACCAGGGCAGCCGTGATTCAAAAGCCCTCCAAGAAGGGCTTGCCAGAGGCTGGCTTGGATACCCGTTTCTGTGACTGAGTGTTCCCGAGCCCACCCCAGGGAGACTTCTGTGAACCCGTTCAGGGCCCTTGTGGGAGGCTCCTGGGGGCCAGTACCTGGACGCAGGTGGTAGTGGGTAGTGAAGCTGCACCTTCCGAGGCTACCCGCGGTCGAAGCTCCCTCTCCGTGCACTGGCCAGACTCCTGGTTTCAGGTAGGACTGGGTTTTGTAAATATGACTTGGAGGGATCATGCCTTTTCCTCTGTAGAACTGCCCAGTGCTTTCCAACTGTGATGAATCGTCGGAGAGGATTAGCGGGAAGGAAAAGCAACATTTATTAGCCAACTCTGCTGTTTCTTTTCCCACTCAGATTTCTGCTCAGAGGAAATTGATAGCCCTGTCTCTTTGAGTGAAATATCTCCCATAACACAACGGGTCGAAACGGTAGCTGATCTATTGTTTTTTTGCCTTCTTCATAACTAAACGGAATTGATCAGAGAGTTGATCTCATTGATTGGGAAGAGATCCTTTAAGTTGGCTGGGAGGGGAGAAAAATCGCAACAATTAGGCTGGCAAGCGTCTGAGTCGGCGTCGCGGGAACGCGCGTGGTGCTCTCTGTGGTCTAACCTCTCCTCGTTGACATTTCGGTCCAGGGAAGGCAGTTCTTTGTCTCCTGAGAAGGGCAAGTGCTTTAATGACAACACAGAATTTCTCCCGAATGTTTTGTATGCTTTTGGATCGATAACATGGATCACAAAAATCATGAGTTCCTAACTTTTCCTTCAAAAGAAAAACAGTGCATGCCCAAATAACTTTGTGTGGGGGGGTGTTAAAGCCCCTAATTGCACCCTGTTGAGGCCGTACGAGGTTTTCCTAACCGTTTATCATGCATGGGTGAAGCATGCGTCATTCTTGCTGGTGCTGGGAAAATCTCTGGAGATTTGGGGAAACAAAGAGTAGATACCTTACACATTCCCGGGGAAGGAGGGAAGGAAAAAGATGAAGAAATCAAAAAGAGGTTTTAGGATGGGCTACTTTAAAATCACAGTTCTTGAACTGGGTTTAATGGACTCTGTCTCTGGTGCCCTGTGGTTCTCTGGTCTGGCATAGCATCTTGCCAAGCCAACGAGCAAGCTCGTGTCCTCCTGCCCTTGGCCCCAGTGGGAAGTTCAAACCGTGCTGGTTCCGGCTAAACCAGGCCCTACTTTCTGTCATGGAAACCAGGGCCACTCAGCCTTCCTCCTATCTGGCCGTCTCACACTGGCTTGAGTGGCTCGTTCTGAGAGTACTTGACACTCCCCTAACCCATCGTGGTATGTTACCTCACCAGCCTCAACAGCTGGGTGGGTTTCAGGTGCCATGCCACGAGAGTGAGCGGTGATCTGGCTTGCTGAACGCTTTAGAAGGACACTTGCGATTCAGAAATCGCTGAGTACCAGGGAGTTTGCCTACTCAAGACTGTTAGTGCGAAGGATATCCTGTGCACAGTTAGTTCAACTCACAGAGCACTGACTGGGAGATTGTGAGATGCCAGGTGCCTCGCTGGTCCGGGGGTGTGTGGATACCGCTGGGCGATGGTCATGGTGTCAGGGACTTCACAGGGTGATAGGGAGCTGGGTTGGGGGGTATGACTCCCCCAGCAGCGTCAGTTCCAGCCTGGAGTTGCTCATGCAGGGACCGACGGTTGGAAGGAGACCATAACGCAGAGTCATACCTATTGAGACAGATGGCACAGTGGCAGGACTCGGCCAGGTATCGCCAGGCTGTTTGCTGTTTGAGTTGTGTTTGCGTCCCAAGAAGCTACTGTTGTGTGTAGATTCAGTCTTGTTCCACTGCTGGGTGGGATCAGGCTTTATAAGCAGATTTTATTTTATTTTATTTTATTTTTTTAGTTTTGAAGCTTGACTTTTTCTATAGGAATTTTAGCACCCTGCTTTCCCCCAGCCCCAGCTAATTGCTTACAAAATGGTATAATTGAATCCCCCTCAAAATAAAAGAACCCGAGTGAAGGAAGTTGTAATCCAGTTTTTTTCAGATTTCAGTGGTAGAGAGGGAAAGAATCTTCCAGAAAACCTAGGTCAGTAGGAAGAACATTGTCACACTTTTTAAACCTTGATGTAACCTTGTTTGCAATCTGTTTAGATGGACTATTCTTGGAATTTCTTGGACTATGTGTCGGGAGAGAGGGTGTTAACTGAAGCCACGCCCACTGTGGGGTCCGGGGACTGTATCCACGCCGACGGTGGGGTCTGTACCAGCCGACTGTATCAGCTGGTGCACAAACATGAATCGCCTTGAGGATGGGAGGACTGTGTTCAGCCTAAACAACGGGCGCCCAGGTCCGTCTTTGTTCCGTGCTCAGTGAGCCATCTGCAGAAGGACACTAAGCAGATTGCTGCCGGCATTCTTGTTATTTGGGAGAGAGTTTTCGCCTCACCTGTGTGTGTGTTCTTAACCCTCATACTCTTCGTAGAGTGCGGTGATGCTTGTGCGGGACAAACTGCGGGTGGGTTTGTTCGGGAGCCTATGTTTTACAGAATAAAGCCAGGCATTTTTTTTGTATTAAAAGAGTGCTTTTTACAGCTGTGGCATCATCTGCAGACCCAGCAACTGATATGGCTGTTCTGCTCGCGCTCCGTGTTTATTCTGCACTGAATCGACTCCCGAGGGCTGCCGTTCTCGGTGCTGTTACGACCACCAACCTTTCTTATGGAGAAGGTCAATGGGTCTGATAGGGAGTCTTGTAAATCATAAACTCACTCTTTCTGTAATATCTAATATGTCCCAGCTCACATGCGTTAAAAATTATAAACCACAGCCCAGACTGTAGATCAACCGAATAAATCAGCTGCTGTAAACACAGGACAGATTGATGCCAGTGTACCTCGCAGGTTTCTAGACGCTTCCAGGGTGATGGTCACGGTACGCTTTGCTGCTGAGGTGTCGGGGGCTGCAATGCAGTCTCTGTGCCATACTTGGTATTCACAAGTGACCCTAAGCATTGGAAACCTTCCCTGAAATTCTGCAGAATGGGGGCACAGGTCAGTGTTGTTAGGTACAGTGGTCCTGGGTAGTCGAAAACCATGAGTCCTGTTGCATTATGGGAAAGGTAAAATGGTAGCAGATACTCAGTGTCCAAGGCACGATTCTTTACTTTCCTTAGGGAACTCCTCATCTATCCTTTGCTGGGAAAACGGGTTCTGGGTGTGGCTTTCAGTAGTGGACTAGAAGAAACCAGATGCTTACACAGATCTGGGCCAGGGAATGGATTACTCCTCATTGTAAAATTTATTTATTGACGTGAAAGAGAGAGGGAGAGAGAGCACGAGAGAGAGTGAAGGAGAGAGAAAGAGGTACTGATTTTCCATCTACTGGCTTACTCCCCATTTGGCCTCAATAGCTGGGGCTGGGCCAGGCCAAAGCCAGGAGGCTGGAACTCTTTGCAGGTCTCCCTCGTGGGTGCAGGGGCCCAGACACTTGGGTCATCTTCCACTGCCTTCCCAGGTGCATGAGCAGAGGGCTGGATGAGAAACAGGACAGCTGGGCCTTGAACCAGTGCTCCAGTGTGGGAGGGATGCTGGTGTCACAGGAGGTGGCTTCACCCGCTGTGCCACAACACAGTCCCCAGATGAGTGGATTGTTCGGGTTCACTCACTGTTGTCTCCGCGGTCTGAGGATCCTGCACAGGGAAAAGCCGCCTCCAACCAGGGGCACTGCCGTCTGCTTTCCGTGTGCTTTGCCAGCCAGCGTGCATGGAGTGACCGCCTTCCGTCTGTTTCCCAGGGATGATAATTTGATGTTAGGAACTAATCCCTTCAACTAGAAACCCTGCTTTTTGGCTCTCTAGGATGCCAAACAGCAAGAACAAAAACAGAGAGGGAAGGACGTAGCTCAAAACGGTACAGGTTGGAAGCAGAAAGCGGAATTCTGCTAATTCCGTCACTCACTCAGTTTGTCAATGCGGGAAGGCATTGCATTTCTCAAATGCAGCTGATCCTTGTTATTTGTAGGTGTGTGTTTGCAAATATGCCTGCTTGCCAACATTGGTTTGTAACCCCGGGATCGGTACTCGTGGACACGCACAGGGCAGTGAGCCTTCTGTCAAACACATTCCCAGCTGGGATCAGGCCAGGCGACTCGGGGCTGCTGTGTCTCAGTCTCCAGCTCCGAACAGGTGCTGCTCTCCGTGCCACGGTTCTGAGGGTCTCTGGGCTGTTCCCCACCCCGCACACCCTTCCCCAGTGCAGGGCACAAGTGCCGTGTGCTGTGTGGTGTGCCTCAGGAGGGAGGGTATGGCCCTGTCTCTTCGGGGAGCCTCAGAACACAGGAAGATGGGGTTGTTCCTCCGACTTCAGACAACAGAGCTGCTCCATCAATTGTTTGCTTTCCCTTCGGTGGGTACTCCAGGGTGACACGGGAGCCCAGGGGGTGTACCTTCCGTGCTCCAGGGCCGTTTGTTCTCCCTAGAGTGATCAAGGCAGACCAATGGGCAGTGTCTGGAGTAACTTCTGCCCTCCAGACCCATCTACCCATTTCACTTTGAGAGCTTAGATTCCGCGGTGGAGACGCTGGGGGAAGGTCCCTGGGCTGGTGGAAATAACCTGGTCTGGGGTATACGTTTCTGTTCGAGCTTGGACGGCCAGCTAGTGTAAAAACCATCGCACGTTTTTGGCTGGCGCCGCAGCTCACTAGGCTAATCCTCCACCTTGCGGCGCCGGCACACCGGGTTCTAGTCCCGGTCGGGGCGCCGGATTCTGTCCCGGTTGCCCCTCTTCCCGGCCAGCTCTCTGCTGTGGCCCGGGAGTGCAGTGGAGGATGGCCCAAGTGCTTGGGCCCTGCACCCCATGGGAGACCAGGAGAAGCACCTGGCTCCTGCCTTTGGATCAGTGCGGTGCGCCGGCCGCGGTGGCCATTGGAGGGTGAACCAACGGCAAAAGGAAGACCTTTCTCTCTGTCTCTCTCTCTCACTGTCCACTCTGCCTGTCAAAAAAAAAAAAAAAAAACAAAAAAAAAAACAAACCATCGTATGTTTTTAAAACAGGATTGCAAGTCCTGATGATGTCCTCTCGGGGATTTTGAATACTGCTTCTGAAAGGTCACTTAAGCCCATGGCTTGATTATAATTTATAATGGCTTAATTCCTTTAGAAATAAAAAGAAAGCTTTTGTAGAAAGACCGAGATAATTCCCTTGGAGAGAGTGATCAGGGATGGAACGTTTCACAGCTCTTGGGTTTTAGTAGCGAGGCACTGAATACATCCTGTTCGAATTTTGCTTGCTTTTTAAACGTTTCTTACGTAGTTACTTTCCAGGTGAGTGTGTGAGTGCAGGTGGTTTACCGTGAGGTTTGCTCCTTTAACGTGGAATCGTTTCAGAATTCGGGAGCGAAGCTCTCCGTCCAGCGTTGGGAGGATTAGCAAGTCAGAGTGTCTCGCGCGAGATCCGGTCCCTTGCAGCAGAGCTGAGCTCTGACAGGGTCTCATTCTTACCACGTTGCCCGTGACGGGGCCGCCCAGCCCCGTAACTTCCATCGCAGAGCAGAGCGTGAGCGCCTTGCTTTCATGGCTGACTGTGTTTCTCTGCTGAGCATCTCTCTGTTTATGTAAATCCTTCTTCCTGGAAGGTTTCAGCCTAGCTGATAGAAAGCAGTCTGCTGATTCCCGCCGTTCACAGGAGAGTGGGTAAGACGGCGTAGGAAGTGTTGATTATCCAAGTAAAACAGTAGCTCTCAATTCTTTGACTTCCCAGGCTTGTTCTTTAATGGAAAGTAATGCTGTAAATAGACCCGAGCCCGTTGGCTACAAACAATTCAAGGAGTGAAGGCAGCGAAAGCTCCCTGGGGTCCTTCAGGAAAGCTGTTGAATTTGGCTGCAAATGAGCACAAAGCACCTTCGCAATTTTTTTTCATAGCCTCTGCCGTTGTAGACTCCTGGATTTGGTTTATTAGACAAGAATGGCGCTCCATTGACCTACCTCACTGATAAATTTAAATGCCTATTTTATTGAAAGATAGGTATCCAAATACCTATTTCATTAAAAAATGCGTTTGAAAAGCAATATAACAGCTTGTTCAACCGTCCTTCTTAACGGCTCCTTTGGAGACTCCGAGTGCTCTCAGCTAAATCCAAACTTGCAAATTTCATTATGAGAGAGCATTGAGTCGATTCAATTGCCCTTGGAATTTGGGGTGGTCTGTCACGTTGGAGTCTCACTCAAGGGAACTGCTGTGTGCGCTCCTTTTCATTTCGCCAAATCCACAGCAGGCTGTCCGGATGGAGGAAATCGGGGGAACGGAATCGGACCGACTCCTTTTGGAATCTGAGGCGTTGGACACACAGAGTAGCAAGTGGGAAGTGCAGTGACCTTCAGTGTCCTGCTCAGTGAATTTTGCTGCACGCAAAATACCTGCACCCCCAAAAGGTGGCTGGTGTAGGGGTCCCACCTTCCTCGATGAGCTTAGTTTTGCTGTTTGTCAACTTCACATAGAAGAATCCTATACGAGGTGTAGTGTTGTGTTTTCAGTCACTCGCCATAGTGTCTGTGAGTCATCCATATTGTTGCCTGCAACCGATTGTTTTTCACTCCTGAGTAGTATCCCATCGTGTGAATGCGGGAGGACTCATCTCTGCATTCTCTTGCTTTGAGGAAGGTTGCTGCTAATGCAAAGTTGGCTGTGTCTCTCCGTGGACACATGCACTCCTGTCTCTGGAATATGCGCTTTGTGTGGGCCCTAGGCAGGTGTTCACTGGCTTTCATAAACAGCTGCTGTCCACGGCGATTGCCCCACAGTGACCAGGAGACTTCAGGTTACTCCACCCCTCACCAGTGCGTGCTACTCTCAGCCTTGAAGTGGTCGCCACTCTGGGGCGAGATTGCCGGTCTTTTTCTGAATTCCCCTTGGAGAACACTTCCCAGATGAGTGTTACTTAGTATCTTTCTGTATGCTTGGGGCCTCTTTAATAGCTCTCTATATTTTGCAGAATACCTGTTTGGTACTCTGCAAAATTTTGTTTTATCTTTTTACTGAATTCTCTGTCAGCTGTGTGTACTGTAAATACTTTTTTCCTAGTCTGCATGGCCAGTGTTTCCACTATTTTCATGATATGTTTGATAATGGAATTAATGAGATAAAATTTGTCACTATTTTTATTTTGTGTTATTTGTTGAGTCCTCTTTGTGAGATCTTTGCCTCTTGTAAGATGCGGCTTATTTTTGATGGTGTCTCCATAGATTGTAAATTTCACTCAGGGAATCTACACTTAGTGGACTTTGCCTTTAATAAAAAACTGTGTTTTGTATTTGAGAGGCAGTCGCACATATGTGCACGTGAGCACACACACACACACACCCCACACACCCCACACACCCCACACACGGAGACGGAGACCTGGGAGATTCGATCTGCGTCTCCCACATGGGTGACAGGGACCCAAGCACTGGAGCCTCCGTCTGCTGCCCCCCAGGATGCGTTAGCAGGAAGCTAGAGTGGAGACCGGGAGTGGGACTTGAACCCAGCTCCTGTGAGATGGAACGTGGATGCCCCAGCAGGCATCCTAACTGCTAGGCCGTTTGCCTACCCAAGTGGAGCGTTGAAAGCCTTAAAGCCTGCATCTGGATATGGGGACAGAGATTTTCTTGCCAACAGTGGGATTTTTTTTGTACCTTGATTTGAAGCAGTAAAGACATTTCTGGATGTGTATCAGCAGAGGGGTAAGGAAAGCACACCAATAGCTGAGAGAAGACTGTTAGGAAGATTCTGACAGCTGAAAGTATTTCTGGTCCCAGATGCAGGCGTGAGGAGTGCCCCTGTGAATGCTGTGTTGGCAGAGGAGGTATTGGGCATCAGCTTATCCTAGTTCCTCCCGTACAGTGTTAGGTCACAGAATGAAAACCAACTGAGGGGTTCAGGGGACAGAAAGGGGCCACCCACCATCTCCTCTCTGCCCTCCCACTTTGAAAGCAGGAGTGTCTCAGGGCCAATCAGAGCTGGGCTTGGATGTGGCTAGCAGTGGGGCCGGGCAGCGACTGGACCTTGGCTGCATGGCTGCTGGCTCACTGGCCTCGGCTTCTTGATCAAGCAGCAGAGCCAAGGAGTGCATCCGGGCTGCTCTTCAGCGCTGCTGCCATCTCCGTCTGCCATCCGGGACCTGCTCTCGGTCCTCCTCCCTGCTGCTCTTGGCTTTGGCAAGCTGACCTGGTGGCATCTGTCCTGGTACCCTGGCTTTCACTGGGTTTGGCCCCTGGGGGGCATCACTGGGAGAGGAGAGGGAAGAAGGAGAGTGAGGTCAAGGCCGTCGTTCCCTCCTTCAGGGCTGCTGCAGGTTGGCCGTGTCCCAGGCCCAAGGCTGCGGCTCTCAGGTGGTCCCCTGCCCAGCCCTCATTCTGGCTCTTTCCCTCACTCTTTCAGCACTGGGCACTACTGGCTCCTGCTGTTGCTTACTCTGGGGGACTGCATTGTCCCTGTAGCTTCCCTAAGCACCGTCCTTGAGTCTCTGTGTGTAGTTCCCTTATTAAACTCTGCTCCAGCGACTGGTTTGTTGGGGAAAGTCAAGGTGTGGGGTTGTGCTTGGACTGGCATTGTGGGGAGCAAACCGGACTAGACTGAGTTACTGGAATTAAGACTTATTCTATGCATCTGCTCTCCCACAATATGGCGCTGGGAGAGAAGTAAACAGCTTCCGCACAGCTGCCTCCAGTTCAACTAATAAACTGTAGGACTTGCTCCTGATTGGAGAGCAGCGTACTTGGCGTGTGGGCAGCCGAGTTAGGATTGGCGGAGGAGGACTATAAAGGAGGAGAGAGACGGCATGCACCGGGAACATCTATGGGGAACATCTAAGGGGAACATCTGAGGGAACGCCTGTGCAGCCCCCGAGAAGAGCCGGCCGGCGGTGTGCCGCTCCCCTGCGGAAGTGGGGAATGTGGCCAGGGGGAACTGCCCTTCCACGGAGGTGGAAGGGATAGTAGCCAACCCGGGAAGAACCAGCAGCAAACCCGGGGAGGGCCGAGCAGACGAAAGAACAGCGCAGGGTCCTGTGTCGTTCCTCCACGAAGAGGGGAAGCGACATGGCATCTCCCAGTGCCTGTGACGTTCAGCTCTCAGAAGGGGGTTTGATGCCTTGTGCTGCTCCCTTTGTCCCACTCTTGGCTCATTTCCATCAAGTCTCGGCTTAAATTCCAAAGTCACTGAAGAGTGTTACCTATCATTCATTCCTGGCAAAGAGTAATTTGAACGGTGAGAGCTAGAAGATTGTTTTAGATACATATCTCTGCTTTTGTTTTATGTCTACCCCTTCACATCATGTGGTTCATACGGGATCACCGCTATAATACTATCCACTTATATGGTGTTTGGTGCCTTTGTTGAGTAAATAGATGATTAATCATCAATAGAATAAAATAATTGAACAGCACAGAATCTTTGCAAATGAATTGATCCGATATCATTAAAAATATCAGCTTTGGTTCATGACCTTTAATAACAGTTATAACAATGGAAAAGCAAAGGCCGCCAAATTACCGAATCTTGATTGTGTTCCGTCCTGTTCCTGACTTTGTCTTTATCTGCACACGATTTCTCAAAGATCGCTGCCACAAAGGGGTGAATTCTTGCTTTCTCTTTGAATTCACCATGCTGCATGGAAGTTCCCTGTGTTACTAAATAGTCTGAGTAGTCACCTAGTTCAGTAACTGCACCAGCGTTGCTGAGGTGATGGGCACTGTGGCTGCTCTGTGCTGTTGTCTGACATTTGGGTTTTCTGGATTTTATTATCACTAGTTTAACCGAAGTGAATGGTTTCATGGCACTACAGTGCTGGAAAGGTCGCGTTTCCTTACTTTCTTGAGTCAAGTTGAGTCTGGCTAGGGCTGCCCCTGTAAGGTTAACGAGCAGTGCAGTCGCTGTCATTTTCCAAACAGCTTCTCTCCTGTTTGTTGGCTTCTCAGCAACCGGAGCTTTCATGACGCAGGACAGCGTGGAAGGGCTCCTTATCCCAGCCCAGGTTTGTCGATGGCTTCTCTCAATAGTCCAAGGCAGAAGGCTGGTGCTGAGGCCGCTGGTCAGCTGGTGTTGCGTGTCACAGAAGCTCTGCCATTGGTGGTATCACTGGACGAAAGGCCGTGGAAGCCGTGAGGTTCTTGTCTTCACGCAAGAAAGAATTCAGGCGTGGACAGAGAGCGGAGTGATAAGGCTGTATTGGGGACAGGGCATCTGTCAGAACAGAAGCACAGAACAGTTGATCTGTCAGAACAGAAGGGACAGAGAGCACCCAGTTGCTCGGACTGGGGGAGAGCGAGGTTATGTGATTGAATGGAGAGAACACACCTGGGCAGGCCAGGCGGGCGGCTTGGCAGAGAACTGAAGGCTGAGAGCGCGGTCCCATTGGATTCCCTACCGCCCCCTCTCCTCCAGGACAGAAGATAGGGAGTCCTAGCAGAAGAGTTTGTTGGGTGAAAATTGGCAAATTCCTCCCCAGATTTGCTGGCCCTGGGCAGAGCAGAGAGGCCTCCCTTAAGGCATCCGTGAAGGTTTTATGGCCCCGTGTTACCAGGTCAGGTAACCCATTTGTTCCTGAGAAGGGAGAATTCTGGGAGCTTTCCTTGGGGGAAGGGCTGGGACCACCTGGGAGGTTCTCAGGGTCTGGGCAGGACTTTGAAGTGCAAAATGCTGGGCTTCTGGAGCTTCCACTGCAGGTGCTGGTCTGCAGGCTGTCTCATGCACAGGCAGAGGCAGCTCTAAGGTGCGTCCATCACCTTCCTTCTGTTTCCCTTAATGCCTCTGACACTTCGGGAGCCCACGCTCAGCCATGTGCACAGCTTGTCCACCGGGAGCCGTGGTCTCAGTCACGTATGCAATCCCACCCAAACCTGGGCCTGTCCTCCTGGCTGTACGGGATTCACTCACTTTCTGGATGGTCGCTGCTAGACAGTTGCCATGTCTTCCCCCCACAACCCAGGCTTTCCAAACCAGTGCTTCCGTGGGCATTCTCTTTAAGGAGCTTCTGAAATAAAAAGAACCCAGTGAGCTTGTTAAGCCCCCTGGAACTCCACTCCAGGAGGACACTAGAACTTAGCGCACAAAGGCATGCGTGTCCTTGGAAGAATTTCTACCTTAATGCTTTGTCTCCTATTGGAAACGCAGTACATTGCTCTTTCATGTAGATAATGAAGCAATGGGAAATAAATAAAACAATGCAAAGGTCTAATTTACATGTAATTGGAGACCCAGCAGGAGAGAAGAGAAGGAAACAGAGGAATATTTAAAGAGGTAGCAGAAGAGAATTTTTCCTGATCTGACAAAGAGAAAATTCTTAAAAGCAGGTAAACAAGTAAATGGAATAGAACTGAGAATGCAGACATATGACACGTGGGCACTTGATTTATGACCCGAAGGACACAGAGCTGAGGGTGTGAGAGGTCTTAGCAACCAGTGGCACTGGGACAGGCGGATACACAGCTGGGAGAAACAGAGCGGCCCCTGCGTGCAAGAACTAATTTTACAGGGATGTGGAACCAAATGAGCAGAGCAAGATTTCTTCGACATGATGTTGTTTATGTACTAATCACAAAGGAGAGATTGAGAAACAAAGTGAAAGTTATGAGTCTTTATTCATTAAAGAAATGCAATGAAGACTCAGTTTATGCTAACAGGGTAGGAGGAGGCATTTGCCACACATAAAACTAACAAAGGATTAAGCCCTCAAATGTATCAGTAACTACATGTCAAGGAAGACAGACACCCTTATTGTCATGTCCACATGACGTTGTGATACTTGTGAAAGGATGTTTAACCTGTAAGTCACTGCAGAAACGCAAACTAAACCAGAAAGCAGTGACACCAAGGCAGATCCCACAGAATGGCCAAAATGGAACACACTGACTGTCCTGAGGGTTGCTGGATGTGTAGTGAGGGGAACACCCACCTACTCTCAGTGGGGTGCAAACCAGCCAGTCATGTTGACAAACACATTGGCACTAGCAAGCTGAAGGGGCCAGCTCCTGGCAGCTCACTGGAGCTCATTGTCCACAGGAATTCTGCGACTTGGTTGTTGAACCACTGGTCCTTGGAAGTTGGCTGTGGCGTGAATATTAGCTCTGAAGACATTAGCGAATGCCAGCCAGGGCTTTCTTTCTCAGAGAGCTAGTTGACAAGTACATCACTATGTCTGACTGGATGATTCCAATCCTAGTGAATACAGCCAACAAAAAGTGTCCTGTCACACAACGGAAGGCACGTAAATGCTCACAGCAACCCAAGCTGCAAACAGTCCAAAAGGCTATCAGCAGAAGGGGCAAATACGTTGAAGTCTAGTAATACTAGACTTTGATTTATTTACTTATAAAAATGAGTGACTGCAGCTTGATGTGGTATCATGGCTGAATCTCACAAATGTTTCAATGAGAGAGGTTGCACAGAAAATCGTATGTTGTATAATTAATTCCATTTGTGAAAAAGTTAAAATAGGACTTAACTGGTAAAGTTAAGCTTAGTTGGAAAACCCTAGTAGAACTCAAGATGATGAATACCAAATAGATTGAGAGAATGGGTACACCCATGGGGAGGGATGGCTTTGTGATGGAGAGCAAGTACAAGCCTTCTGGAAGGGCCAGTATTTGGTTTCTGGACCCAGTGTGTGTGTGTGCATGTGTGTGTGCATGTGTGTGCGTGTGTGTGTGCATGTGTGTGCGTGTGTGTATTTCCTGAGAAATCCTGGAGTAGTATCTTTTGTACAATTGATGTGTGACTGATTCGTTTCTCACACTCACACCTGGATAGATCACTTTCCCCTTTGCTTCCCGACTTTGGGCTGCAGCCCTGCAGTGAGTCGCTCGGGTCTTGAGTTGTGTCCCTGTGGTTTCTGCACCATCTGCTCCAGGTGCCCGGGGACACAGAGGAGGGCAGAGAAGCTCAGCCCGGCTGTCAGTGTGGAAGTGAGGGTGGCACCTTTCCTTGGCTCACACTCCAGTGGCGAGAACTGCATGAAAGAGTTGGACCTGTGGTCCCTAACGGTGTCTCTATCAGTGCCCAGGAAAAACCCCTGGACCACGGAAGAAGGGGGGATGGATTCTAGAGACAGCGGCAGTCCCCAGCAGAGGTGCTTGCTCTCAGTAAGCTGTCTTGCATCTTGAAAGTATTACATCAGGGGCCGGTTCTGCAGTGTAGCAGGCAAAGCTGCTACCAGGCTCAACCAATATATAAAGAAGATGCCCCCAACAACAAAAGCCCCAAACGTCAACAGAAGCCCTCGTAGGATGCCTTGAGAAAACCAGACACATGGCTTCCCCTGAAACACAGAGCAAAAACCGAAGCTCAGGGCTCATGGGTGTTTAAAACAAGAAGGCACAGGTGAGTTTTCCATGGAAAGATGAGAAAGACTAATGCGATACACCACGCTGTTGGTAGGTCTGCGGGGGCTTTAAAGAGGGTCTGGCTGGATGATGGAGTCAGATCGTTTTGGGGGAAATTTCTCACGTGGGATAGACATGGCAGTTCCCAGCACGTGGGAAGTAGGAAGTGTGTTGCTGGCTTCCCTTCCACTGAACATCAGGCCTCCGTTCTGTCAGTGACCCACCCACGGGACAGAAGGAAGCTTTGCACATTCTGCCACCAGAACAGGATTCCTAATACTTACTTTGTGTGATACGCATTAGAGACACCAGGCTCAACCGGTACATACAGAGTATGCCAGTGAAATTTGCTATTGCAACTGACAGGATCACTTGTTTATCTGGATTTTTTTTTTTGACAGGCAGAGTTAGTGAGTGAGAGAGAGACAGAAAGGTCTTCCTTCCGTTGGTTCACCCCCCAAATGGCTGCTACAGCCAGTGCTGCACTGATCCAAAGCCAGGAGCCAGGTGCTTCCTTCTGGTCTCCCATGCGGGTGCAGGGCCCAAGCACTTGGACCATCCTCTACTGCACTCCTGGGCCACAGCAGAGAGCTAGACTGGAAGAGGAGCAACCAGGACAGAATCCGGCACCCTGACTGGAACTAGAACCTGGGGTGCTGGCGCCACAGGCGGAGGGTTAGCCTAGTGAGCCATGGCGCCAGCCAGTTTATCTGGAATTAAATAATCACTGACAATTCTGTGTTTCACCTGTCAATCTTGATATGCGTTTTAATTAGTTTTTCCCACTGGCAGTAAGCATGCTAGTGAAATTTCACCAAGACAGTACAGCTGACAGGCCAGGAGGGCATCTCAGCGAAGAATTGAGAGTCTCGTCTTCATTCAGCGTGGAGTCTGGTGGGTTTCCCCATCCCTCTTTTTTTTTTTTTTTAAGGTTTATTTGAGTAGCAGAGTTACAGACAGGGAGGGAGAAACAGATCTTCCATCCACTGGTTCACTCTCCAGATGGCCACAATGGCTGGAGCTGTGCCGATCCGAAGCCAGGAGCCAGACTTCAAACAGGTCTCCCACGTGGGTGCAAGGGCCCATGCTCTTGGGTCATCTTCCATTGCCTTCCCAGGCCATAGACAGGGAAGCTGGACCCAGAGAGGAGCAGCTGGGACTCAAAGCAGCACCCCTATGGGATGCCAACGGTGCAGGCAGTGGCTTAACCTGCTATGCCACAGTACCTGCCCCTGTAGTACATTTTTAAAAAATATTTTATGTATCTCTTTGAGAGGTAGTTACAGAGAGAGGGAGTGACAGAGAGAAAGGTTCACTGGTTCACTCCCCAAATGTCCTCAATGGCTGGAGCTACGCCAATCTGAAACCAGGAACCAGGAGCTTCTTCCAGGTCTCCCACACGAGTGCAGAGGCCCAAGCATTTGGGCCATCTTATACTACCTTCCCAGGCCATGGCAGAGAGCTGGATTGGAAGTGGAACAGCTGGGACTAGAACCAGCGCCTATGTGGGATGCTGGTGCCACAGTGCCACTCCCCCTCCCCCGTGGTTATCAGCTCAGTGCTATTGGTCCTAATAGCCCTCCCCCATCCTCTCCACACAGGACTGGGAAGATTCTCCTGGGTTGTCCCCAAAAGAGGGCTGGGACCCACCTAGAAGATTATGGGACTTGGGCAAGAATTCGATGTGTCACATGCTACCAAGGGGAGCATCTGCATTTCCTCCCCCATTCAACCACATGGACTTGCTATGTTTGTTCTTCAGCGCCTCTCAGACACATCAGTTGATGCTACTGTGTACCTAACATTCCCCCCTCTGGAGAAGTAGCCCACGATCTTATGGGGGTAGCGTGGGTGGAGGTCTGTCTCCCGTGGCTTCTTTGACCTGGTGTTTGCTCGTACAGCATGCATATAGCCAGCTCTGTGTATTTTCTGCTGTACGTTCTGTGGCGTTAGGAGGAGGCCTGGGAGAAGATGACCCTGTGTGGTCCAGTGGGCTGGTCGCACTGTCTGATGGGCTTGCCTCTTGACCATCTGGAACTGGACGGCTTGTATTCACCACTCTAGCTCTCTCCTGGCTGCCTCTGCCAGAAATCTCTTCCCAGAGAGAGCTGGACCAGAAGTCCTTGTCTTCCTGTACGGTAAAGTTGCAGAGATGGGACAGAGAGTGGTAGGAATCGGCTGGTGAAGTTTAATGAAGAGCCCTGCAGGTCAGGTAGGCATCTCAGCAAAGCACTGGCGCCTTTCATTAGTTTTAACACAAAGAAAAACAGCTCTTACATCGTAACATTCTCCAGCCTCTGCACTGTGCCCTGCTCTATTTGAAGGAAAGTCTTAATTCATCATTCCAGTTAGGCCCTGCTCTTCCTTCCACAGACTCATGTAATTGCCACAGAATCAAACCTTCCGATTTACTAATTATCTCCCTTTAAATGTCAGGTGCTGTGGGAACGACTCTAATTTAAAGACTCCAAGTTTAAAATTTTTAAAAGCTTACTTGAGTGGCAGACACACACACACACACACACACACACACACACACACACACACACGTGCATGTATATGGTGGGGGCAGAGTCTCCTTGCACTGGTTAATTCTCCAAATGCCTGCAGTAGCTGGGGCTGGGCTAGGTACAAGTTAGAGGCTGGGATCTCATTCCGGGTCTCCCACGTGCATGGCAGGAACCCAATCACTTGAGCTGCCAGTGCTGCCTCCCAGGGTCTACACTAGCAGGGAGTTGGAGTCAGGAGGCCGAGCCAGGAGCTGGACCCAAGTCCTCTGTTGTGGGACAGGGGTATGGAAAACACTCAGAGGAAATGAGGAAGAAGCAAGCCTGTCTGTCTGGGTTGCATCTGGGTAGAGAGCAGTGATCTCAGAATACTGTCTTTGGATCCATTTGTGTCAGAAACACAGGGAGCACTCAAATGCAGATTCCTGGGCCCAAGGCAGACTCCGCATTTTGACAAACAGCCCAGGTGACTGTATCCTGAAATTTGAACACACATGGTAAGAGATTTTCCGTTATATTGCTGTACATTCTCAGAGTATCAGGAGGTATTACAAACTCATGGTTTCTTTAGATTTAGGCTTCATTTGGTTCTTAAACCATTTTGAGACCATGTCCCGGGTTTCCAGTGCTTATCCATAGCTCAGACAAAACCACTTTCCTATGACATTTGATTTCTTTTTGTCCATTTGCTCCCCAATCCTTCCACCAACCTTCCATCCTTTACACAGCCATCCATCTGCCAAGCCACCCAGTCACCTACCTATGTACCTACCTAACCACCCACCCACCCAACCGTCCACCCATCCATCCATCCATCCATCCATCCATCCATCCTTCTATCCTTCTATCCTTCTATCCATCCATCCATCCATCCACCCACCCACCCACCCACCTATCCAACCATCCACCCATCCACCCACCCATCCATGCATCCATCCACCTATCCACCCATCCACCCATCTATCCTTCTATCCATCCATCCATCCATCCACCCACCCACCTATCCAACCATCCAACCATCCAACCATCCACCCACCCATCCATGCATCCATCCACCTATCTACCCATCTATCCATCTATCCATCCATCCACCCATCCCTCCATCCCTCTGGCAAACATTGACAGGTACAAGGCTGTGTGACTCTTCAATGGAAAGATTATAAATAGAAACTCATCATTACCTTTCTGAAGGGCGATATCTTCATAGTTTACATTTCCATCATTTCCCACGTTGTTGGCAGCCAACAAGAAACTGAGCTGTATTTTACTTGTTTGTTTTCCGGCCACCCATGGGTAATACCTAATGTGTTGGTAAATGACATCTGTGGGTTTGCACGTGCTTGTTTCTGTGTCCCCCACATGCACGGGGGTCTCAGCGTGTGCTGACAATCTGTGTGTACGCTTATCAAAGTGCCCTTGGGAAATGGAACTACGTGAGAAACTCATTTGTTATTTGCCAGCAACCTCATAACGTCCTTCTTGATTCTATCCTTTGGATAGATTTCTAGTTTATCTTATATGTGAGAAATGACCTTATAACCTGTGTGTGACAGTTGTTTGGGTTTTATTAAGTGCCCTGCTAGCTGGCGATATAGGGGCATTACTCATAGATATTTGTTTGCTACCCCAGTAAGCCAAGAAAATTTATTTTTATATATTTAACTACAGTGTCTTTCTTCTCCTGCATGTCATTTAAAAGTAGTTCATGGAAGACGGAGAATGCTGCCAATTCTGGCTTTATATGTGGTGAAAGGAGTTGGGCAGTCACAATGGGTCCCAGTGGTGGAGACTTGGTGAGACATCCATCACCAGGACAAAGTGGACTTGATGAAAATTAAATATAAATCCAGATGGACAGGCAGTTCACCCTCCTTGCTCCTACCCCTAGAGCTCTAGGGGAAATGCCCCAGAGTGTTTCTCCTAGGTGTAGCTCTACAGAGAAGCTAGTCATTGTCACCAGGCGTGTGTGTGTAGGGGTGGCGGGGGGAGGATTGTTGATGGTTCTTCGGCACTGACATCCTAGTGGTCATTTCAAAGTCATGGCTGATTCCTGTCTTGTAAAAATACCCCATAGTCAAGACGGTTTGCAAGTGCTGCAAAGGCAAACTCTTAACCGTGTACTGTCCTTGCATCTGCTGTATTGAGACGGAATTTGGCATTTTATTAATGGATGTCATACTGCTGAATATGGGGACATTTTAATAAAATGGTGTGAGGATTATCCAGTGTGATGCCACATGCTGACACTTAATCAGATCCCATCATTATCCTGGCTGGGCTTCTCTGGCTGCTGGTTATGGCATTCTGGTGAAGCCCCCGGGGGGCGTGCAGTGAGCTATCTCCCGGGGTCTGTGGCTGGGTGGGAGGGGAGGCTTGGCACGTGCTGGCCTCAGTCATCAGGCGACAGGCTGCAGCTACACGTGGATGTGGATGTGGACGGGGACTTGTTTTGCACTCGGTTTGTTTTCACGAAGATGCCTGGGAACACAGAATCTGACGACGGGTGATGCTCGTGGGGACTGGCAAGGCCCAGGAGGCTCTGCACCCAGAGAGTAACAGCAGGACTTGGACTTCAGGTTGCCGGGTGAACTTGCCCAACTGACTCTTCTTCTGAGCTCGGTTTCCTGTTATCACAATGGAGGTGATGATACCGTGGGCACGCTGAGGCCACTGCATTCAGGACTAGTTGTTGATAATAAGAGCGTGTCAGACACAATGCAGGTGGGCAGTTATGGGGGTAGGGATGAGTAAACTGGGACAGCCCCACAGCCCCCCTCACCCCACACTGTGAAGTGTTAGGTAGCTGCCCCCAAAGCTGGGCTGCACGGCCAACACAAATGGAAACAAATGAACCAATTCTCTGCCAAATTGGGAGCGTGGCCACACAGAGGGACAGGAATGCTTTTAAGTGAATTCAGAACTCGCATAGGTTTACTGGTGTGCAAGGACGAAGAAGGACTGCAGAAACACGGAACGCCAGTCTGTGATTGTAGTGTTGGTATTGGTATGTAGGTGCTTTGGAATTGTTTTATTACTGTTGTAGCAGAGCATAGGAGTAAAATAGTAATTTTAGGAAACAAAAAATTAGGTATAGGAGAAAAGATACATAAATAAGTCAGAAGAATGAAGTAAAAGTTATGAACTAGTGCATTTGAATGTGGAATGTTGATTCGAACTCACGATGTGAAGTGTGTGTGTGTGTGTGTGTGTGTGTGTGGCATCTCGCGTCTCTGCCCACTGAGGAAAACCTCAAATCACTTAATCCCAGGAGCAATGAAACTCATAGTGTGCATATCTGGGTTTCTCTTCATCTTTCATACTAGAAGAAATCTTGAGAAAGTAGCTGTTTGCAAGTTTAGATTCTTCTGTGTTAGAACGTGAGAAAGCAAACAAAGAAACATCAAAAGGATATGAGAGCCAGTTTGAAAAGAACTACTGTTGAGGGGCCAGTGCTGTGGCATAGCGGGTAGAGCCGCCGTCTGCAGTGTCGGCATCCCGTATGGGCTCCAGTTCAAGTCCTGGCTGCTCCATTTCTGATCCAGCTCTCTGCTATGGCCTGGGGAAGTAGTAGAAGTTCTTGGGCCCCTGCATCTGCATGAGAGACCCAGAAGAAGCTCCTGGCTCCTGGCTTTGGATCTGCACAGCTCTGGCCATTGTGGCCGTCTGGGGAGTGAACCATCGGATGGAAGACCTCTCTCTCTGCCTCTCCTTCTCTGTGTAACTCTAACTTTCAAATAAATAAATGAATCTTAAAAAAAAAAAGAAAAGAACCACTATTGATCCAATTTGGTAAGTTTGATCAGCACAAATAATGCAATGAATAAAAGTCACTGAACATACAGAAATCACATGTCCCTGTTGATAGTAACAACCCCAGCACAAGGAAGCAAAACAAATTTGGGTTTGCCACCATCGGAAGTGTGATGAAATCGACTCCTTTCTTCAGAAGCTGGTAAATAAAAACAAACAGGGAGACTTTTATGCTGTCCTGAGGACCACAGTTCAGGGTAAGTCAGTAGATCAAGTTGATAAGGGAGCTTGATAGAAATGAATGGTTTAATTTAAATATCATTTTAAATGTTTTAATAAAATACTTGATTCAGACAAGCATTTTCACTGGAGGGTAAATCGTTAGGCAAACGACTTCACAGAGTGTCAGAGTGCCAGTCTGCAAATGGCTTGAGAGTCACAGAGGGAAAAATTTCTCTTGAGAGTGGAGAGCCCCAGCACCAGCATCCAAACCCAGCAAACTGACTCACACCTGCAACGCCAGCATCCCCTGTGGGCGCTGGTTCAAGGCCCAGCTGCTCCCGGCAAATGACCTGGGAAAGAGTGGCTGGAGGCCCAAATGCCTGGACCCCTGCACCCACATGAGAGACCTGGAAGAAGTTCCCAGTTCCTGGCTTCAGCCTGGCCCAGCCCTGGCGGTTGCGGCCATTTGGGGAGTGAAGCAGCAGATGGAAGACCTCTCTCTCTCTGCCTCTCCCCCTCTTCCTCTGTGACTGTCTTTCAAATAAAATAAATCTTTAATAGATAAATTGTGGGGAGCAATCCGGACTAGACTAAGTTGCTCGAATTAGGACTTATTCTATGCATCTGCTCTCCCACAATATGGCGCTGGGAGAGAAGTGGGCAGCTTCCGCACAGCTGCCTCCAGTTCAACCAATTAACTGTAGGACTTGCTCCTGATTGGAGAGCAGCGTACTCAGCCGAGTTGGGATTGGCGGAGGAGGACTATAAAGGAGGAGAGAGACGGCATGCACCAGAAACATCTATGGGGAACATCTAGCTGAAGGAACACCCGTGCAGCCCCCGAGAGAGCCGGCCGGCGGTGTGCCGCTCCCCTGCGGAAGTGGGGAATGTGGCCAGGGGGAACTGCCCTTCCACGGAGGTGGAAGGGATAGTAGCCAACCCGGGAAGAACCAGCAGCAAACCCGGGGAGGGCCGAGCAGACGAAAGAACAGCGCAGGGTCCGGTGTCGTTCCTCCACGAAGAGGGGGAGCGACATAATGGTGCCGTGACTCGGATAGGAAACCTGACTCGGATTAGGAAACCTAGGACGGATAGCAAACTTAGGAGGGAAGAAACGGGAAGAAGCAGGAAAATACCAGAGAGAGAGACTAGCAAACAGCCTAGGGAAAAGCCGGACGAAAAGGGTGCCGGAAGAAGCTATTGAAAGCCTAGGCATAGACTCGAAACAGCCTAGGGAAAAGCCGGACGAAAAAGGAGCCGGAAGAAGCTATTGAAAGCCTAGGCATAGACTCGGATACGGACTACGGGGGGAAGCTGGGAGAAATCTCTAAGGTCGAAAGCGAAAGTGAAAGCTAGAACAAACAGATTCGGACGCGGACTGTGGGGAGAGGCCAGGAGAAATGAGGGAGGAATATCGTTGGAGGAAAGCTTGGGGAAACATACCGGGTAGAGAAAAATGTTAGGGAAATTGAAGCCGCGGGGGGCAGGCCGAGGCGGAGACGAAAGCCACTTTGGGGTTCTCAAGTTAGCCCGGGAATAGGGGGCGAAAAGTTGAAACCAGAAGCTGAGACGCAAGCCAGATTGGGATCCGTCTGATTAGCCCGGGGAGCAAAGGACGGGAAGCCAGATCGTGGGGCGGAGACGTACGCTGGGTTGAATTCGCCAGGCTAGCCCGGGGAACTTAGATTGAATCCTAGTGGCGGAGACGCAAGCTACGCTGTGTTACTCGCGGAAGCCGCCGCGTGCAGAGAGAGCACGGGGCGTGAATAGATAGGGAACGCTGGCGTAGGCCGTGGTTCAGACGCGAAAGGGTTAAGCGTGGAGACCGCGGACCGCGCAAAGCCGGGAAGCCGCGCAGAGAGGCGCGCGGGCTGAAGCGGCGCAGAGCCGGGAACCCGCCGGCGGGGCGAGGTGCCGGAAAGCCGCAGGGATAAGAGAAACAGAAGTTTGGAAGTGAAGTAAAAGAGAAATGGGAATGCTGGAAGATAGAAGTGAAATGGGAGAGGTAGGAATGCCCGGAGATAGAGAAATAGAGAAAAATAAGGCCTCCCCTCAACATGCCAATTAGGAGGCTTGGATTCGGTCTGCCTGATTTAAGGCGGTAAGCGCCAGCAAAGCTCGACCAGAGTATGAGCTGCAGGTCACCGAAGATAGGCACGAACCAACACTAATAAGTCTCCCCCACAATAAGGCAATGAGAAGGCTTGGATTCGGTTTGCCTGATAGGTTTTGTAAACACCTGCAGGCAGTTCTAGCAGAGCAGAGCATGCGCTGCAGGGCACCGAACACAGGCACGCATCAGCGCCTAAAAACCTCCTCACAATGGCGAAGAGAGGACCCGGATTCGGTTTTCCTGATTGATAGGACTTGTAAGAGCCTGTGGCAACTCTAGCAAGTACAGCAGAGTGTGTGCTGCGGGACACCGAAGACAGGCGCGTATCAACGCCAAAAAATAAAAAGAAAGGGGGATCTGTGGGGAGCAATCCGGACTAGACTAAGTTGCTCGAATTAGGACTTATTCTATGCATCTGCTCTCCCACAATATGGCGCTGGGAGAGAAGTGGGCAGCTTCCGCACAGCTGCCTCCAGTTCAACCAATTAACTGTAGGACTTGCTCCTGATTGGAGAGCAGCGTACTCAGCCGAGTTGGGATTGGCGGAGGAGGACTATAAAGGAGGAGAGAGACGGCATGCACCAGAAACATCTATGGGGAACATCTAGCTGAAGGAACACCCGTGCAGCCCCCGAGAGAGCCGGCCGGCGGTGTGCCGCTCCCCTGCGGAAGTGGGGAATGTGGCCAGGGGGAACTGCCCTTCCACGGAGGTGGAAGGGATAGTAGCCAACCCGGGAAGAACCAGCAGCAAACCCGGGGAGGGCCGAGCAGACGAAAGAACAGCGCAGGGTCCGGTGTCGTTCCTCCACGAAGAGGGGGAGCGACATAAATGAATAGTGGGAAACACCTGGTGCTATGATGTAATGAGAACCACAGAGCATCCTGTAGGGCATAGATGTTCTTGCCAAGTGCCTTGAACTTAAGTCACTGCTGTTTACAGAAGGTACTGAGGGGGGTAGAGCGACCAGTAAGATGATGCTAGAGAACATTTGCATAAGTCTGGACCATGGAACAGTCCGTGACAACTGGCCAGATCTCCTTCCCTAGCTAGGCAGGTTCTCAGTGACTGGAGTACCCCTGGGAAAGTGGTTGTGTCTGGATTTCCGGACGTGTGTAGACCATACTTCTCTTCTGACACTTGCTTGTGTATTAGATGTGTGAGGTGCCACAGTCAAAGTACAGAAAGACTCCACAACAGACCTCACCCCCAGCACTTATTTTTTTTTTAATAATGGTCAGCATATCCTAAACTTGTCAGTTACATCCTGTTGTGTTTTTTAGTTCTGCTTTGGTTAACATATTTTCAATTTAGAAATAGTTAAAGAAGGACAGTATTTTGTAACATCCTTAAATTAGCTATCTTCAAATACACATTCAATATATGTGTTGGGAAGACAACTGAAAGTGTGAAACATTTAGTAATTTTTCTTTTAAAATTCTGTCTCTTTTTTTTAAGATTACTTATTTATTTTAGAGGTAGAGTTACAGACAGAAAGGGTGAGACACAGAGAGGTCTTCCATCTGCTGGTTCTCTCCCCAGGAGGTGACAACAGCCAGAGCTGAGGTTATCCGAGGCTAGGAGCCAGGAGTTTGTTCCTGGTCTGCCACATGGGTGCAGGGACCCAAGCACTTGGGCCATCCTCCACTGCTTTCCCAGGTCATTAGTGGAGAGCTGGATCAGAAGAGGAGTAGCCTGGAATCAAACTGGTGCCCATATGGGATGCCAGGGCCAGAGGTGGAGGCTTAACCTACTATGCCACAGTGCTGGCCCCTTAAATTCTGTCCAATCATCATTACTATAACAGGTCTTTAATAAACTTCTAGGGTTTGTCTTCACATTCTTTTTTTTTAGAAAGCTTTTATTTAATAAGTATAAATTTCATAGGTACACCTTTTGGAATATAACGGTTCTTCCCCAATACCCCCACTCCCATCCCACTCCTACTCCTTCTCCCATCCCATTCTTCATTAAGATTAATTTTTAATTACTTTATATACAGAAAACCAACTCCAAGATTTCAGCAGTTAGCACCTACAAAGTATAAAGTACTGTTTGAAGACTAGTTTTACCGTTAATTCTCATAGTACAACTCATTGAGGACAGAGATCCTACATGGAGAGCAAGCACACAGTGACTCCTGTTATTGATTTAACTTTTCACACCCTTATGTATTACATCAGTGGTCACTTGAGGCTGTTATCATGAGCTGCCAAGGCTATGGAAGCCTTTTGAGTCCACAAACTCTGTCATTATTTAGACAGGGACATAAGCAAAGTGGAAATTCTCCCTTCAGAGAAAGATACCTCCTTCTTTGATGATCCCTTCTTTCCACCAAGATCTCACTCACTAAGATCCTTCATGTAGGTCATTTTTTTTTTGCCACAGTGTCTTGGCTTTCCATGCCTGAAATGCTCTCATGGGCTTTTTAGCCAGAACTGAATGCCTTAAGGGCTGATTCTGAGGCCAGAGTGCTATTTAGGACACTTATCATTCTGTGAGTCTGCTGTGTGGCCTGCTTGCTATGTTAGATCATTCTCTCCTTTTGAATTTCATCTATTATTATTAGCAGACACTTGGTCTTATTTACTTCACATCCTTTCTTGAAAGTTTAGTTTGATAATTGAAACTATATACTGTGTTCTCTTGGTTGTTTTTATTGTTAGTGTGCTCACATGTGTTTTTTGTTTGTTTTTTTTTGACAGGCAGAGTGGACAGTGAGAGAGAGAGACAGAGAGAAAGGTCTTCCTTTGCCATTGGTTCACCCTCCAATGGCTGCCACGGCCAGTGCGCTGCGGCCGGTGCACCATGCTGATCTGATGGCAGGAGCCAGGTGCTTCTCCTGGTCTCCCATGGGGTGCAGGGCCCAAGCACTTGGGCCATCCTCCACTGCACTCCCTGGCCACAGCAGAGAGCTGGCCTGAAAGAGGGGCAACCGGGACAGAATCCGGCGCCCCGACCGGGACTAGAACCCAGTGTGCCAGCGCCGCAAGGCAGAGGATTAGCCTAGTGAGCCGCGGCGCCAGCTGCTCACATGTGTTTTAACTTCCAGTGGCTTCTGGCCTGTACAGCTTCATTCTTTTCCATGTGGTGTTATCCCTACCAGCCCTTTGACATATTAGTAATTCTATTTTTTTCAACAAAATAAACTCATCTTTTAATTGAGTTTTTTCCCCATGAACCCTTTGAAGTTCCCTCACCTTAGCTCCCCAGATGGCTCAACTTACTGTGGTACAGCAGATAAGATACTGCTTGGGACAGACACATCCCATATCAGAGTGTCTGACTGGAGGCCCAGCTCTGCTTCCAATTCCAGCTTCCTGTCAACACACACCCTGAGAGGCAGAAGCGTTGGCTCAGGAAGTTTGGGTCCCTGCCACACATGTGAGGATCCAGATAGGGTTCCCATCTCCCAACTTTATTTTTTAAAAATTTTATTTAAGTTAGACAAGTTTCATGTATTTCATGTGTACAGATTTAGGAACATAATGATACTTCCCATCCTACCCTGCTTCCTGCTCACGTTCACGCGCTTCTTCTTCCTCCCTCTCACATTCCCATCCTTAATTTTTACAAAGATCTATCTTAAGTTCGCTCAATGATTGTAAAGTTAACCCTACACTAAGTAAAAGAGTTCAACAAGTAATACGAAGAAAGAAAAAAAAGAACACTTTTCCTCAATGGGAGAGAGAAGGGCCATAAACTATCATCGATTCTGAAAAAGTCCATTGGTGCATATGAGTGTCTTTATTGAAAACTTCATTCTTGACTGAAACAAGTCTCTGGGCTTCACGTCTTGTAGTAGTAAATGCATTTCTGTGGATGGATGTTGCTGTGGTTTGGATGTTAGTTTGTTCCCCCCAGGCCTGGCCCTCAGGGTGGTCTGCTGAGAGGTAGTGGAAGCATTAGGAGGTGTGGCCTAACGGTCAGCCAATTGTTGGAGTGTGCCCTTGGAGGTAATTCTCGTGAGTGGACTGGTTATAAAAGCCTGATTTGGGCCCAGCCCCAGCCCCTCCCTGCTTCCTGGTTCACCAAGTGACCCTTCCTCCTCACCTGTTCCTCCATCACCATTCACACCCCCACCAGCTGCCCAGCCAACAGGGCTGCATGATCTTGGGCCTAAGTCTCCAAAGCCGTGAGCTAAATACGCCTTTTCCCTTTAAAAAGTTAGTTGTCTCTGTATTTCATTGCCATAGCAGAAAACTATTACCAAGATCTAAACAATCACTGATGGTTTAAATTGAATTAAAAGGAACCACAGTGACCACAGTGAGTCATCTCTGGCAGGAGGCAGGCCAGTAAATGGGACCCTTGTTAATGAACAGACGTTGATGAGACGGCCACTGCCAGCAGAGTCGACCTCATGCAGATCAAGCTGCAGCTAATCTATATTTCATGCACTTTATTAACTGATGTCTAATGAGAGAATTATTCACATTTTTCACTCTATCATGTCAAGCTCTCCTAATAAAAATCGGTTCTGTTTTGCATGTGAGTTGCACCCTTTCATAAAATTTTCAGCAGTCTTCAACTTGCTAAATAAAGTTGTCACTCCAGGCTCATCACCCGTGTGAGCACAGGGAAGTTGAAGGGACACTGCATTAATCCTGCGTATTGTCTCTGCTTGATGGGGTCTCCAAGACGTTTCTGTCCTGTCACCTTTAATGGACTGTTTAACAGACTCATTAGTGTGTTTCTTATTTTTAGGAGAAAGATGCAATCTTACGAAGCTGTCCTTTGGATGTTTGGGAATTATTATAATTTATTCTTTAGACACATTCAGAGATTAAGAATGAGGAGACTGTGCTGTATTTGGGAACCACAGTGTTGCAACAATGATGTGCTGATTACAAGGAGGCCCGTAAGAATGCTCTTTCACGCCGACTGCTCATCTTATATTCAAAACTAGTAGTTAATGCGAACTGCGCTCTTCAGCTCAATTGCTTAATGTCAGGCCACACTCAGAATCCTTGCAGCTGGGAAAATGGAGATTTTCCTGCCTTCATTTATCTGTGAGTGCAGAAAACTAATAATAAGTGACTTCCTGATACCATGCACATCGCTCCGAGTTCCCGCTGTGCAGATTTGCATTGTAACATTATTTTGCATTGCAGGCCAGCAATGGGTACTCATATTTGTCCCTTTCTTCCTTGTCTCTTTCCTTGAGCTTCTGAAGTTATGTTGATGAATGAAATTCACACCGATGGGTGGTGGAGGGGATAATAGGGAGTAGTGACATCCACCGAATTCTGAAAGAATCTGTTTACCGTGTTTATACTATCACATTCGGCTGTGCACCTATGTCTGTAATTTTTAAAATGGCCACTGATACACCTCTAGCTTTAGACAGTTTGCTGAGATTTTGATATATTGTCTTCTTTGAAGTATAGCTTTTTAATGACTATTGATTTTATATTTATTAAGAAAAAAAAGTCCCATATGAATAGTCTTGATTAACATTTTTTTGCAATGCTTGAAAACATTTTTGGACTTTTCATTGATTCTAAGGAAGCTGAGGTTTTGTGTGTGTGTGGGAGGACATAGGCTTTTCTCAGTGATTTCGGTCAGTAGAACTCGAAGGCTTTAACCGAGGTCAGGATATTTTTTTTTTTTTTTTGACAGGCAGGGTGGACAGTGAGAGAGAGAGACAGAGAGAAAGGTCTTCCTTTGCCGTTGGTTCACCCTCCAATGGCTGCCACTGCCGGCGCACTGCGGCCAGTGCACTGCGCTGGTGCGAAGGCAGGAGCCAGGTGCTTCTCCTGGTCTCCCATGGGGTGCAGGGCCCAAGTACCTGGGCCATCCTCCACTGCACTGCCGGGCCACAGCAGAGAGCTGGCCTGGAAGAGGGGCAACCGGGACAGAATCCGGCTCCCCGACCGGGACTAGAACCCGGTGTGCCGGCGCCGCTAGGCAGAGGATTAGCCTAGTGAGCCGCGGCGCCGGCCCGAGGTCAGGATCTTGGGGGGCATCAGTGTGATGTCCGAGTCAGCAGACCAGGCCAGCTGTTGATAGAAAGGTGTGAGCCCACGGATTCTCCCGGGTTCTGGAGCAGTTTTCTGCAGTGGGCATTGAGATCGTAGTTTGGAGAAATTCCAGGCATAAAATGCAAAGCCTGGTGGTTCATTTTTATTTGTTTTACTAATGTTATAACACCTTTGACTGTAGACTCTGAAAAAGGGACTTCATAGGATTGCTGTGTTTGGGAGATGGCCTCCAACCACTCGCCTCTCCTCCGGTTCCGAGATTTCTGGATTTGTGCCTGTACACAGAGCCTCTTGGTGCTCTCCGGTTTTGAGAGTTTGCCTGGAAGACTCTTTTTTTTTTTTTTTTTGACAGGCAGAGTGGACAGTGAGAGAGACAGAGAGGTCTTCCTTTTCCATTGGTTCACTGCCCAATGGCTGCCGCGGCTGGCGCACCGCGCTGATCCGATGGCAGGAGCCAGGTGCTTTTCCTGGTCTCCCATGGGGTGCAGGGCCCAAGCACTTGGGCCATCCTCCACTGCACTCCCTGGCCACAGCAGAGAGCTGACCTGGAAGAGGGGCAACCAGGACAGAATCCGGCGCCCCGACCGGGACTAGAACCCGGTGTGCCGGCGCCGCAAGGCGGAGGATTAGCCTAGTGAGCTGCGGCGCCGGCCTCCTGGAAGACTCTTATTCTTCCTTCATGGTGCAGTGCATACGGCATCCCTTCTAGGAAGCCCTCCCCGGTGAAATCCTGCAAATGCTGCACAGCCCCATTCCCCGAGTGACTCCTTCCGCTGGGTTACACACTCTGTCCAACTACTTAACTTTCTGTCTTCAGTTGTGTCCCTTAGCAGTATTTGCAGAAGCCATTGGGAATAACCACGGCTCAAGTGCCTCGTGACCACCGGCATGACTATCAACCCCATGCTGTTCCCAGCCTCCCTGGTTTTCCACTAACAGGGACGTGAAGGTGGAGGGAGGTGTGGAAGACAGAATCCGAGGTGGTGCCACTGCCTGGAGCCTCGCTGGCTGGTTTCTGTTTCGCTGACAGATTGTGCTGCCTTTCCTATACTGAACGGTGCCGCAGTATTAGAACAAATCTGGAGCAGCTGCAGTGTCTGTTACACTCATTTCCAGGGCACAGTGTGGGGAGTGTGAGTGCAAAGGAGAGGAGCAGACGGTCTTCTGGTAGGTACAGCGGTCTGTGATGAGGGGTGGGAGAGGTGGCGTGGGAGGAGGAGGAGCGAGGGAAGTACAGAGTGCTGTTAGGAGGCATAGAGGAGCAGAGAAATTAATGGCTGTGGGTGCTTTTCTTAAACTTTTATTTATTAAATATAAACTTCAACAGTACAACTTTTGGATTATAGCGGCTTTTCCCCCCATAACCTCCCTCCCATCTGCAACCATCCCATCTCCCACTCCCTCTCCCATCCCATTCTTCATCAAGATTCATTTTCAATTATCTTTATACACAGAAGATCAATTTGGTATATACTAAGTAAAGATTTCAGCAGTTCGCAGATTATGGGTGCTGTTAATGCTGGTAGTAGGAATGACCCCTCTGTTTGCTGAAGATGAGGCAGTGTTGTCCGGGGAGATCCATGCTTGTGTCAGATTTCAACTCCATCTCCTTAGCCCTTAAGGGGGTTAAATACAGAGTTGAACCCTAATCCACGCCCTTAGGAGATCTCCCTGCTTTCCCCCCATTTTTTTTATTTTTTATTTTTTATTTTTTATTTTTTGACAGGCAGAGTGGACAGTGTGAGAGAGAGAGAGAGACAGAGAGAAAGGTCTTCCTTTGCCGTTGGTTCACCCTCCAATGGCCACTACAGCCGGCGCACCGCACAGCTCCAAAGGCAGGAGCCAGGTGCTTCTCCTGGTCTCCCATGGGGTGCAGGGCCCAAGCACCTGGGCCATCCTCCACTGCACTCCCTGGCCACAGCAGAGAGCTGGCCTGGAAGAGGGGCAACCGGGACAGAATCCGGCGCCCCGACCAGGACTAAAACCTGGTGTGCTGGTGCCGCAAGGCAGAGGATTAGCCCAGTGAGCCGCAGCGCCAGCCTTTTCCCCAAATTTTGAAAGTTGCTGGGAGAAGCACCAACATTGATCAAAGTCAGTCCGGCTTTCTTGATCTGCTTCCACTGAGCTCTGGCTTTTGTGTGTGCTTCCTGGATGTTTCTTTCTTTTTTTTTTTTTTGACAGGCAGAGTGGACAGTGAGAGAGAGAGAGACAGAGAGAAAGGTCTTCCTTTGCCGTTGGTTCACCCTCCAATGGCCGCCGCGGCCGGCGCACCGCGCTGATCCGATGGCAGGAGACAGGAGCCAGGTGCTTTTCCTGGTCTCCCATGGGGTGCAGGGCCCAAGCACCTGGGCCATCCTCCACTGCACTCCCTGGCCACAGCAGAGAGCTGGCCTGGAAGAGGGGCAACTGGGACAGAATCCGGCGCCCCAACCGGGATAGAACCCGGTGTGCCGGCGCCGCTAGGTGGAGGATTAGCCTAGTGAGCCGCGGCGCCGGCCCCTGGATGTTTCTTTATTCCTGCTTTGGTGTTGGATCATCTGTGGGCCTTAGTCCTTGTTTCCACAAGATTTAGCTCCACACACTCATGCAGATGTTCAAACCCCAGAGCCTTAGGTTGATACTGAATGTGTCAGTGTTAATGGCTGACAGGTTAAGGGTGGAGACTTGATGTAACTGTGACATCTGGGAGATGAACTCCAGAGTGTTAGGTCACTGGGCTTTGCTCCTGGAAGGCAGTTCATGCGAGAGGACCCTCCCATCCTGTAACCTTGATCTGTGTGTTTCTTTTCCTGTATATTTGGCAGGCTGAGTTAGATAGGGAGAGACAGAGACTTCTTTTGTCTATTGGGTCACTCCCCAAATGGATGCAACTGCCAAAGCTGGACAGGTCCAAAGCCAGGAGCCGGGAGCTTCCTTCAGGTTTCCCACATGAGTGCAGGGGCTCATGGACGTGAACCATCTTCCACTGCTTTCCCAGGTACATTAGCAGGGAGCTGGATCGGAAGTGGAGCAGCCGGGACTTAAACCAGCAGTCATACAGGGTGTTGGCACTGCAGGCGGCAGCTTAACCTGTGCCACAGTACTTGCCCCTTGGCATCTTATTTTTAAATGTCCTTGTTATTCCAGTGTCCTGAAGTCTTTACCCTGTGTTTTCTAGTAATTTCATAATTTTGGGTCTTACATTTAGATGTTCAATCCTTTTTAAATTGGTTTTCTGTATGTTAAGACATTGAGTCAAATTACATTCTTCTACATGATATCCAATTTTGTACAAAAATATGTACTGGGGTTGGTGCTGTGGTGTAGCAGGTAAAGCTGCTGCCTGCAGTGCCAGCATCCTGTATTGACACCAGTTTGAATCCTGGTTGCTCCACTTCAGATCCAGCTCCCTCCTAATGTGCCCGGGAAAGCAACAGATGATGGCCCAAGTTGCTGGGATCCTGAACCCATGTGGGAGACCTGGAAGAAGCTCCAGGCTCCCGGCTTTGGATTGGCTCAGCTCTGGCCATTGAGGCCATTTGGGGAGTGAACCAGCCCATGGAAGACCTCTGTCTCTCTCTTTCTGCCTCTCTGTAACTCTGCCTTTCAAATAAATAAAATTTGAAAGAGTTAGAGCAGGAGATACAGGGAGGTCTTCCATCTTGTTGTTCATCCCCCAAGTGGCAACAAAGGCCAGGGCAGACCCAAGCCTGAAGCAAGAGCCAGGAGCTTCTTCCAGGTCTCCTACACGGGTGGCCAGGGCCAAGCACTTGGGTCATCTGCTGCTGCTATTCCCAGGCCATTAGCAGTGAGCTGGATTTGAAAGGCAGCAGCCAGGACTCGAACAGGTACCCACATAGGATGCCGTTGTCACAGGTGGCAGGTTTACCTGTTAGGCCACAATGCCAGACACATGATACCTAATTTTACAAATAGCATTTATTGAAGAAATGTCCTTTCTCCAGTGCGTGTTGTTAGTAACTATTGAAATTAGGTGGCTGTGGTTCGAAGGGTTTAGTTATACATTCCATTGACCTGTATGCTTTTTTATGCCAGTAGTGTGCTATTTTGAGTATTATAGCTTTGTTGTATAATTTAAATATTTTATTTATTTCTTTGACAGAGATACAAAGAGAGAGAGTGAGAGAGAGAAAGTAGAAAGTGATCTTCCATCTGCCGGTTCAGTCCCCAAGTTGCTACAACAGCTGGGGCTGTGCCAGGCTGAAGCCAGGAGCTTCTTCCAGGTCTCTCAGGTGGGTGCAGGGGCCCAAGCACTTGACCCATCTTCCATTGCTTTCCCAAGTGCATGAGCAGGGAGATAGATTGGAAATGGAGCAGCAAGCTGGTGCCCATATGGGATGCTTGCACCACAGGCATTGGCTTAACTTGCTATGCCACAGTGCCTGCCCCTGTAGTACATTTTTTAAAGTTTTTATTTATTTATTTGAAAGGTAGAGTAACAGAGAGAGGGGGAGACAGAGAAGAAAGGTCTTTCATCTGCTGGTTCACTCCCCAAATGTCCTCAATGGCTGGAGCTGAGCCAATCCGAAACCAAGAGCCAGGAGCTTCTTGCTGGTATCCAACATGGGACCCAAGCACTTGGGCCATCTTCCATTGCTTTCCGAGGTCATGGCAGAGAGATGGATCAGAAGAGGTGCGGCTGGGACATGAACCAGCACCCTTGTAAAGGGATGCTGGCGCCACAGGCAGACACGTAGCCTTCTACACACAGCGCCCCGCCCCCCGCCCTAGTACATTCTGAAGTAGCTTAGTGTAGTGGCTCCTGTTGGGTTCTTTCTGTTTAAGATTGCCTTGACAATTGCTTGACAATAGACTTTGATAAGTTAAGAATGTGTACTGTGAGTCCCAGCACAATCAATAAGGTGACACAGTTCTCGGAGTAAGCCAAGGGAAATAAAATAGAATCGTAACAATTACTCATTCCAAAATATAGGCAAATAAAGAGGGAAAGGGGCAAAGAACAGATGGGATCAGTGAAAAACAGATACTAAAATGACATATTTAAATGTACCCAGCATGGGTAATACAACTGAATACAAACTGCTTATCTCAGAAGAAACAGAGAAAATGACAGGTTGGACAAAAATAGAAGACTCATTTTTGTGCTGCTTGCAAGAAATGTTTGTCCTTACAAAGACACAGTAGACTACAGTAAGAGAATGAAAATGTTGTGTGCATTTCAACACTCCCTTGAAGAAAGCTGGAGTGGTGATATTTATATTACTCTCAGACAAAGTAGATGTCAAGATCCATGCATTACAGGATGTAGACTTCCTGGGAAATGATAAAAAGATCAGTTCATTATGAGAATGTAAAGATCTTGCGTGTTACATACCTCACAACAGAGCTTGAAAACACACGATGAAAATAGAGGACCGCAGAGAGAAAGACAAGTTTATATTTATAGCTGGAAATTTCAGCATCCAATAATTGAGCAAACAAGTAAACAGAAAATTAGTTCAGATACTGAAGATTTAAACAGTGTTAACAACCAATTGGACCTGACTGTGTTTATAAGACTTTGCACCAATAACAGTGGAATGCACATTTTTTTTTGAGTATGTTTAGAACATTTACCAAAAGACACGGAATTCAGGGCTACCAAGCAACTTATCTCAGAATCTAAAAGGGTTCAGATTGCACAGAGAGTGTTGTCGAATGACAGGGAATTAATGAGAGATCAGTGATAGAGAATACTACCTAACCTCCAGATATTTGGAACATAAGTGTAGAATTCTAAATAGCGCATTGGACAAGGAAGAGGTTAAAACTGAAATCAGAGGGGTGGATGTTGTGGTGTGGTGGGTGAAGCTTCCACGTGGGATGCTTACATCTCGTAGTCCAGTGCCAGGGACTCGGTCTTGGCTCTGCCTTTGCAGCCAGCTTCATGCTAAGGCTCCTGGGAGGGAGAAAGTGCTGGTGCAGTTCTTTGATTCCTGCCGTCCACATGGGAGACCCAGGTGGAGTTCCTGGCTGTCGGTTCAGGCTTAGCCCTGTCCTGCTCTTGTGGGCATTTGGGGAATAAACCAGTGGGTGGAAGATTTCTCTCTCACACTCTCTTCCTCTCTCTGTCACTCTCCATTTTGAATGAATGAGTGAATGAACGAGTCATTCAACATTTAAAAGTGATAGAGCATTTTAAACAAAGAGAATGAAAATGCAGCCACCATTTGGGATGGAGGCAATCCCAGTTCCGCTCATAGTTATGAGTCCCACCCCCAGAACCCACAGAGATACCACCTTAGATGGCGAGGAACCTTGTATGGGAATCACAGTTGCTGCTCCGCTGCCCAGGGTGCAGTTGCATCAGTCTGCTGTTCTCTGGCTTTTTTTATTGGGATATTTAGACCATTTATGTTCAGAATCGAAGCTACAGAATAGCTGCTCGAGATCGAAGGCTCCTGAGGTAGGGAGATTCTCCTCGATTACCTGAATGCACCCCGAGTTTGTCCTGTGGTTGCTGACCCTGTGTGTCATCTTTGGCTACATTTGTTCAAGTATGTCCCAATTTTTATTGAATTGTTTGTGTTCTCAGCAAAATTCACGAGTTCTTGTATGTTTTGTACGTATGTCCTTTGGACTCACTGTGCAGATATTTCTCATGTGTGGACATCCAATGATGCCCAGCATCGTGCGTCATCAGGGAGGTATATTAGCCTTCCGAGGCTGACTTAGCAAAGGACACAGACTGTGGGGCCTACACAACACCAGGCGATTTTCTCACCTGCTGGGTAGCGGGAGGTGAAGACGAGGTTTCAGCGGAGCGAGGTTTCGGGTGAAGGTTCCTCCTGGCTTGTGGAGACCTGCTTTGTCCCCCCCTCCCCCCCACCTCGGGCCCTGCTCTGAATGACGGGGTGGGGAGGGCAGGGAGAGGGGAGGGGGCGGGGAAGTGAGCTCTCTGCGTGCTCTGCATTCACGGAGCGCCAGTCCTGTCTGGCGAGGGCCCCGCCCTGGTCACTTGAGTGATCGCCTCCTGAAGTTCCTGCCCCCAGATACAGGCACGTGAAGCGTTAGGGCTTAAATGTGAATTTTGGGGACCCCAATATGAATAAGATCACGTATACCAATATACTTCTGGAACATTAATTTTAAATAAAACGAGTGATTGCACCAAATGTTGGTGAAGGCGGGCAACTGGGACTCTCATACCACTGTGAGAATGTGGAGTTACACTTCCTTCGTGGACAAACAGTGTGGCGGTTTAGTTACACACGTATCTACCTTGTGGTCCAGCCATTCTACACCAGGTTATTAATACTCGAGAGAAGTGGGAGTGTATGTGTGTACAGTCCTTTATGTCAGGAGACTTATTTGTTAAATCAAAACTTCAAGACAAGGCCGGTGCCGTGGCTCAATAGGCTAATCCTCCACCTTGCGGCGCCGGCACACCGGGTTCTAGTCCCGGTCGGGGCGCCGGATTCTGTCCCGGTTGCCCCTCTTCCAGGCCAGCTCTCTGCTGTGGCCAGGGAGTACAGTGGAGGATGGCCCAAGTGCTTGGGCCCTGCACCCCATGGGAGACCAGGAGAAGTACCTGGCTCCTGCCTTCGGATCAGCGCGGTGCGCTGGCCGCAGCACGCCAGCTGCGGCGGCCATTGGAGGGTGAACCAATGGCAAAGGAAGACCTTTCTTTCTGTCTCTCTCACTCACTGTCCACTCTACCTGTCAAAAAAAAAAAAAAAAAAACAACACAAAACTTCCAGACAGCCTAGATGTCTATCGTTAGGTGATGGGGTAAACCCCTGTGGTACGTCCATGCATGGAATATTACTCAGCAACAGAGAAAAAATGAAATATGACAGAATGAACAACGGACAAATTAAGAGTTACTATGGTGAGTGAGGCAGACCAGACAACAGTGCAGGCGTCCTGTGATTTTGCTAAGAATTTAGGGAAATGCAGCTCATCCACAGTAACAGAAAGTGGCTCCCTGGACGTGAGGTCAGGCTGCGGCCGAGGGAGGCATGGCGAAGGGGAGAAAGGACATTGTTGTGGACGTGTATTGCTCTTTTAAAAGATTTATTTACTTATTTGAAAGGCAAAGTTATGGAGAGAGGAGGAGAAAGAGAGAGAGAAGGAGAGAGATAGCTTCCATCCATTGGTTCACTTGCCAAATGGCTGCAACAGCTAGGGCTGGGCCAGGCTGAAGCCAGGAGCTTCTTCCAGGTCTCCCACATGGGTGCAGGGGCCCAAGCAGGTGGGCCGTCTGTCCCAGGCATATCACCAGGAAGCTGGATCAGAAGTGGAGCCACCAGGATTTGAACCAGCCCCCGTGTGGGATGCTGGTGTCTCAGGTGGCGTGTTTAGCTGCTATGGCACAGTGCTGGCCCCTGCTGTGTTGCTTTAATAATAAAGAATTCCAGCAGATCTGGGGCTCCAAGAGGGCAGGACTGGAGGAGAAGATCTGGGAAGTTACTGCTAGCACCATAGTTCTAAGGTGGAGAGCGCTCAGACTGCACTGGGCTTAAAATGCTGAGAGCCCAGGGCGAGGCCAGTGCAAAGGCAGGCAGCCGCCACCAGGGGCAGCAGAGAGCAGGAGGGAAGGAAGCAGGGACAGAGACCAGGTACATCAGCAGGGTATGTTTATTTAATATGCTTGGCCAAGACGATTTGATGGGAAAGCTGTACAATTCATGAACTTGATGTTCAGAAAGATTTTATTGTAAGTTCAAAGAAACTGGTTATTTTCATGTGAACGGGGAACATGGGCGCTCTGCTTAGGGAATGAGGTTTTCAGCATTGCGATTTGCAGTTGTCTATACTTTCCCAACAGAGGAAAGGTTTCAAGTAGACAAGGACTCATGTCCGAGAGTGTGTGGCCATCCTCAGAACACACACACACACACACACGGACTACATCTCTTATCAGAGTGAAAAAATATAGTGCCATATTATTAAGAGATAATTATCTGGTCCATAACATTTTGATTCATAATTATAAATGGAGGTCGCAATTAAAGCTGTGGTCTCGAAGGTAGAAGTACCCTCTAATGATGGAACTCTTTGCTGATTCAGGCCTTTGCGCGGGCAGTGTGCGTGTGTGCCTCCCACCATGCTGTTCCCTCAGCGCAGATACTAATTTCAGACATGAACGCTGTGTCATCAGATGTTCTTATTCACACGCTGTGACCCCGTTAGCTCGCAGCCCACGCTTATCAGTGCCATTTATCATCAGGCACCTGTTGGTCCCACACAGCTTTCTTGCCTCGCTGATTTGCTGCTACCTTTGTGGGTGGTTTCTTTTTTTTTAATTTTCAATTCTCTTTATATACAGAAGATCAATTTAGCATATATTAAGTAAAGATTTCAACAGTTTGCAATGGGTGGTTTCACCTGAGCTCTAGAAATATCCTTCCCGGAGACAACTGGAGATGAACTGTGATGAAACTTCCGTATATCAGAAGGCTTTCGGATTGCATCTATTCGTGTCTTACCTATGCAGTCACCCCCAGACACCGGCAAGTACCATTTGCCTGTCCTGATACTGAGGTGGAGGAGGCAGATTCCCCACCGGAAGTGTTCCTGCTTTGAAAGTTGGCAGAGTTACGGAATACAGCCGCTGCTTTCCCCAAGTTCTCCTTGATGTCAGCCATGCAGAACTCGAGGTGTGGTTTGTCATACACACTGGGCAGAGAAGGAGCTCGTGGGGCAGCTCGACTGTACTCTTGCGGCCGGGATGTGTACTGTCGGGCTCCAGTCCTGGCGTGGGATCGTATTTATGGAGGGGAAATGCACTCAGAGACGCTTCCGGACGCCGAGCAGGTCGCTCTCCAGCAGTGATGGAAACACCCTGCATCAGAGAGCCTGAGCGTGAGGCCCGTGCTCCAGGGTACGCACGGGGTCCAGTGGGGTGAGTGGGCCTGAGGCTGAGTGGCGAGGCTCCAGACAGGAGGACCAGGGGTCCACTCCCATGGGTTAGTTTCCCTTATTGTAGCAGGCCCAGGGGATCGGTTGGTTTTTCTTTTTCATTGCCCCAAGAAACAGTCGGACAGTGGCCTTCCAATGCAGCACGTTCAGGTTTACGGCATTTGTTCTACTCAGGAAGGTCCTTTTGGTACACCTTGCAAAGTGCTTACTGGGAACCCCAGCCTGTGAGTCAGCCCTCGGAGCTGTGGGTCTCTGGCTGCCGCACGAAGTCATACACACCGCCTGTGTGGGGTAGGGTGTCACTGACTCACGGAGAAGCGGATTATTGCCATGGCACAGATCTCCATGGTAACTGGGTTGTCAAGCAGGGATGTTAAAAGCCACACATGCACAGTCGACCAAAAACCAGCCTCAAACTCGAGAATCAGAGGGAGAGTAGATTACTGTGTCCTCGACTCTTGACGTGGTGGGGGGGACTGTGAGGGTCACCTTCTTACTTCTCTGTTCCCTTCTCGATGGGCAGCTGGACCGCTTCTGTGTTTTACCTGTGAAAAACACTGCTATGGACCTGGGTATACAAATGTCTCATAGGGATCAGCTTTTGCTTCTTGTGGGAATATACACAGAAGTGGAGTTGCTGGGTGACGTGATAAATCTGTTTTCAATTTCTTTTTATTATTATTATCATTATTTTATTTTTTGACAGGCAGAGTGGACAGTGAGAGAGACAGAGAGAAAGGTCTTCCTTTACCGTTGGTTCACCCTCCAATGGCCGCCGTGGCCAGCACGCTGTGGCTGGCACAGCGCGCTGAACCGATGGCAGGAGCCAGGTGCTTCTCCTGGTCTCCCATGGGGTGCAGGGCCCAAGTACTTGGGCCATCCTCCACTGCACTCCCGGGCCACAGCAGAGAGCTGGCCTGAAAGAGGGGCAACCGGGACAGAATCTGGCGCCCCGACTGGGATAGAACCCGGTGTGCTGGCGCCACAAGGTGGAGGATTAGCCTAGTGAGCCGCAGCGCCGGCTGTTTTCAATTTCTTGAGGAACTGTTGTACTGTTTTCATGGTGGCCGTATCACTGTACAGTCCACCGACAGTGTACAGGAGTTCATTTTTATGTTGTGGGGCAGAATCTTAACTCCCAGACTTAGTGAGTAAAGAAAAGCATTCACCCTTCTGCATATAGGTTGGTTTGGCTGAAATAAAATAAAATCATTCCTTTAAAGAAGTAGAAACAAAGGTGACACAGAAATACTAAAAATAATACTACTTACTGTCAAATGTAATTATGTGAGAACCTGAGCATGACAAGAAATTATTTAAAAATTAGATTTGTAGAAAAGATTGATTTCATTTATTTGAAAGGCAGATTTACAGACAAAGGGAAAAAGAGGGTCACTTCCCAGATGGTCCCAAAGGCTGGGGCTGGGCCAGACGGAAGCCAGGAGCCCAGAGTCTTTTCAGGTTCTCCACGCAGGTACCAGGGCCCAAGGACTTGGGCCATCTGCTGCTGCTTTCCCAGGGGCATTAGCAGGGAGCTGGGTTGGAAGTGGAGCAGGCAGGAATAGAACCTGTGCCAGTATGGCTACTCCACAATGACAGCCCCTAAACATTGGATTTAAGAAAGCATTTTTCAAGCTGTGACTAAAACTGATTTCAGTAATAAAACCCATATTACGATGAAAAGAAGACTTCTCACCACTGGCAAGCATGCTGAAAGAGAGTTAGAAACAGGCTTAGAAGCCGGCGCTGTGGTGTAGCAGGTAGAGCGCCGCCTGCAGTGCCGGCAGCCCATATGGGCACCAGTTCTAGTCCCGGCTGCTCCACTTCCAATCAGCTCTCTGCTATGGCCTGGGAAAGCAGAGGAAGATGGCCCAACTGCTTGGAATCCACATGGGAGACCTGGAAGGAGCTGCAGACTTGGCTTCAGATCAGCCTGGCTCTGGCCATGTGGAGAGGGAACCAATGGATGGAGGATCGATCTCTCTCTGCCTTTCAAATACATAAAATAAATCTTCCTGCAGTACCGGCATCCCATATGGGCACGGGTTCCAGTCCCGGCTGCTCCTCTTCCAATCCAGCTCTCTGCTATGGCCTGGGAAAGCAGTGGAAGATGAACCAAGTCCTTGGGCCCCTGCACCCACGTGGGAGACCTGGAAGAAGGTCCTGGCTCCTGGCTTTGGATCGGCACAGCTCTGGCTGTTGTGGCCATCTGAGGAGTGAACCAGCGGATAGAAGACCTCTCTCTCTCTCTGCTACTCCTTCTCTCTGTGTGTAATTCTGACTTTCAAATAAATTAATTAATACTTTAAAAAAAAACAAGATTATACTTCTTATAATGAAGTAAGTACATTACATAAAAGTTGGAATTATAGAAATTTTAGAGGAAATTACCAATATAAATCAGTAAGTTGTGAATTGCAGGTTGCAAAGCTATGAATATCTCATAACTGAGTTTGGATTAAAATACGCTAATATGAAAATTTAGAAAAGTATATAAATTATGGTCTTCTAAACTCCTGAGTGTTTTAAATGATCTAATAAATACTTGAATCATTATTTTTAGAACTCATCATGAAGAGAAAGGTTTGAGAAAGAACATTTCGAGTCTCAGTGGTTTTCTTTTTGGTCAAAAACTCATGGCCTTGGAAGATGTGTCATTGAGAGCTTTTTCCGTGAGAATCCTTGTGAGAGAAAAGCATAACCTTGTCAGAGCTTCTCCCTTCTACCCCGGGATAGTGAGGTTTCCACAGAGGGAGGGCGCCGTGGGCGGCAGCCCTTAGCCAGGAAGAGGTGAGACGCAAGGGAGCGTCTGAGGGTGTGTGTCCTGGGTGTGAGACGCGAGGGAGCGTCTGAGGCTGCGTGTCCCCCTGGTGTGAGATGCGAGGGAGCGTCTGAGGGTGCGTGTCCCCCTGGTGTGAGACATGAGGGAGCGTCTGAGGGTGCGTGTGCCCCTGGTGTGAGACGCGAGGGAGCGTCTGAGGGTGCGTGTCCCCCTGGTGTGAGACATGAGGGAGCGTCTGAGGGTGCGTGTCCCCCTGGTGTGAGATGTGAGGGAGCGTCTGAGGGTGCGTGTCCCCCTGGTGTGAGACATGAGGGAGCGTCTGAGGGTGCGTGTGCCCCTGGTGTGAGACGTGAGGGAGCGTCTGAGGGTGCGTATCCCCCTGGTGTGAGACGCGAGGGAGCGTCTGAGGGTGCGTGTGCCCCTGGTGTGAGACGTGAGGGAGCGTCTGAGGGTGCGTGTGCCCCTGGTGTGAGACGTGAGGAAGTGTCGGAGGGTGCGTGTGCCCCTGGTGTGAGATGTGAGGGAGCGTCTGAGGGTGCGTGTCCCCCTGGTGTGAGACGTGAGGGAGCGTCTGAGGGTGCGTGTCCCCCTGGTGTGAGACGTGAGGAAGTGTCGGAGGGTGCGTGTGCCCCTGGTGTGAGACATGAGGGAGCGTCTGAGGGTGCGTGTCCCCCTGGTGTGAGACATGAGGGAGCGTCTGAGGGTGCATGTCCCCCTGGTGTGAGACGTGAGGAAGTGTCGGAGGGTGCGTGTGCCCCTGGTGTGAGACGTGAGGAAGTGTCAGAGGGTGCGTGTGCCCCTGGTGTGAGACGTGAGGAAGTGTCAGAGGGTGCGTGTGCCCCTGGTGTGAGACATGAGGGAGCTTCTGAGGCTGGGTGTCCTGGGTATGAGATGTGAGGGAGTGTCTGAGGGTGCATGTCCTGGGTGTGAGACGCGAGGGAGCGTCTGAGGGTGCATGTCCTGGGTGTCAGACATGAGGGAGCGTTCGAGGGTGCATGTCCTGGGTGTGAGATGTGAGGGAGCGTTCGAGGGTGCGTGTCCTGGGTGTGAGATGTGAGGGAGCGTCTGAGGCTGTGTCCCCTGGGTGTGTGCGTGTTCAGGGGACCTGTGCCCCCTGAATCTGAGGAGTGTGTGCTGTGTGGAACAAGGCACGGTGCCGCCCTGGCTCCTGGTCACCATGTCGGGCACATTCCTGAACCTTTCCCGTGGAATAGCTCTGGGGTCAGTTACCCAGCCACCGAGGTAGGAGGCCTGGCGTGGGGCTCCGCGTCCTGGGCTGTTCGGAGGTGGCAGATAGCCTGTTGCCTTCGCTTGGGCCCAGAGGGGTTTGGAGTCTCCCAGAGAGAGGGGGAAACCCTGCCCAGCAGCAAGTCCGCCTGCATTCCGTGGATGGAGACTGGATGCATGGGGCGTCGTTCCGATCCAGCGACCCCCAGTTCCAGGCATCAGGACGGTCAGAGCCCGCGGGAGGACGGAAGAGCCGTTGTGTCACTCTTTCCCAAATGTGTGCACAAGTATTGGGGCTGGAGAGGAAGAAGTGCAAACCGACCTTGAGAACGCAGGTTTTTTTTTTTTTTTACTGTGAATTTATAAAGATTAAATGATTGCTATCAGGTAGAATGGAAGTTCAAGACAGAAAGCGAGTGCAAATGAAGACAATTAAATTGATGTTATTTGCACATTTGAGTTCCTAGCTTGAGGAATCTGTATCCATCTCACGATTTTAACATAAGAGCATAAGGCTTTCGATAGCATGTTTGCATGGCAATATTGGAGAGAGAAACACATAAAAGCACTGATTAGCTTTTGGACTGTAACAGAACTGAGCGGACTTAAATTTTAAAATTCTAATTCCTGCCAGTTCAAAAGCTAATAGAACTTACTACATGTTTCTGAGGTCTACAGTTGAAGTCCTTTATAAAAATTCAAATCAATTTCAGGGAGTAATATTTTTAGAAATGTGAATTTTTCATTGGTGCTTGAGAGCCTAAAAATGTGATTCTCAAACATAAATGATGCCTTAGTTTGGGAAAAAAACTCAAAATATGTAATAGTTTTATAATCAATTTAAAATGGTTCTAAGTACCATCTTATGCTCATTTATTATTCATTTGCATTCTTATGAATAAAAAGGGGAGTATATTTTCTATTAGTTGCATTGTTTTATCAATGTAAGCATAAGGAATTGCCGTACTTATCTCTGTTTCTGAAATTATGTCCCTGATTTTACATAGCTGATAACATATCCATTTGGGAGCTTGGCTTATTATGATCGTAATTTGAAAAATTCAGTGGGGACTGTCAAACTTGAAATTCAGAACAATATTTATAGATACCATCTGGAAAAACATCATTTTCCACACTCCCCTCCCCCCCTCGTCCTGTGCTTCAGTTTCTGAGGTAGTTGCTGATCCAATTTACATTATCCTCTGCTTTCTTCCTAAGAAAACTCAATTTTGCCTGTTCTTTGAGTCCACCACAAATAACATGAGGCACTGACATTTTTAAGAAAACTAATTTGAAGACTGAGGATTGCACAATGGAATTACACAATACGAAACTCGACTTTAGAGTTTGATGGGCAGAAATCATTGTTCCCAGCTTCCAGCCACCCTGGTCCTTTACACTCTCAAGCCTGTTTCTTCGTCTCTGGTTTTCTGAGTTTGAAGATAATGTGTCTCGGTAAAGATGTTGGGCATTTACTCTGGAGCGCTCTGAGCTTCCTGGATTTCTAGTTGGGGGTCTGATATTAATTTGGGGAAAAGCTACTCATTATTCTTCCAGTGTTGCTGTGGTCCCTCTCTTTGTCTCCTTTTGTATTTCCTTCATGGATTTATTATATCTTCCGTGCTTGTCCTAGTTATTGAATACGCTTTTGCAGCTTCGAAGCTCTGTTGTTTGTATTGTTATATTCCGAAGCTCCCAGATTCTTGATACAGCTGTGTCCAGTGTACCAATGAGCCTATCAAAGCTCTCTTCCCTTCTTTGAATAAGATGTTATTTTTACTTATTTTGAAGGCAGAGAGACAGAAGGAGAGGTAGGAAGAGAGATCTTCCACCCTCTGATTCACTCCCCACTGGCTGCGGTCCAGCCAAAGCCAGGAGTTGGGACACCTACCGGGCCTCCCGCGTGGGTAGCAAGGGCCCCAGCACGTCAGTCATCTGCTGCTGCCTTCGCAGGCAGGTTCCCCGGCAGCTGGGTCAGAATCAAAGCAGCCAGGACGCAAAGCAGAGCTCTGATGCGGATTCCAGCGTTGCCTGCGGCTGCTGAACCCACTGTGCCGCAACGCCGGCCCGGCTCGCCTCGGTTTGTCGCAGTGTTGCTGATCTCTAGCAATTGTGTTTGATTCTTAGAATTTCCATGTTTCTGTTTACGTTACCTGTCTGCTCTTGCAGGTTGTCTACCTTTTCCATTGGCGGTCTTGGCACGTCAGCCATAGCCTTTTAAAATGTTTGATTTGATGGTTCCAACGTTCCTGCCATCTCCAACCCAGATGCTCACTCAGTTTCTTCTGCTGTGTTGTTCTTCTCGTCCGTATGCCTTGCAGTTTTTTCCTGAAGGAAAACATGATGTACTCAGTAAGAACTATGGCAAATAGGCCCTCAGTCAGGTGGTGGGATGGTGTGGGGCAGGGGAGGGGAGTGTTCCGTAATCTAGGGTTAGGTCTCTGTGCCCGGGACAGTGAACCTCAGGATACCCGTCACAGTGCCCCTCACCCTTAGGTGAGGTGGGATGACAGGGGGGTGCTGGAGTTCACTGTTGTTGTTGTTTTTTCAGTCAGCTCCTCCTGCTAGCAGAACGGTGGGTAGGAGCTGGCATAGTGGCACAGTTGGTCAGACGGCTGCCTGGAACACAGACATCCCATGCCGACGTTGGTTCAGGTTTTGGCTGCTCCCTGCTAATGCGCCTGGGAAAGCATCGGAAGATGGCCCAAGTCCTTGGGATTCTGCACCCACATGGGAGACCCAGAAGAAACTCCTGGCTCCAGGCCTGCCTAGCTCTGGCTGTTGCTGCCATTTGAGAGATGAACCAGGGGATGGAAGATAACCTCTCCCCCTCCCTCCCTCCCTCCCTCCTTCCCTCTCTCCCTCTCTCTCTCTCTCTTTCCCTCTCTTTCTTTCTCTCTCTGTAATTTGCCTTTGAAATAAAAGAAATAAATCTTAAATAAAAAGAACAGACTGTAGTGGTATAGTTCAGAGTCAGAGTGGTTCTCTTTAGCCCCCATCGAAAGCTAGAAGGTGTTTTTATCTCTGCTGCCCCTGGTGAGGCTCCCCCTCCCCGGAGTGTGTGTGTGTGTGTGTGTGTGTGTGTGTGTGTGAAACTGACAGGGAGTGGGGGCTTCTAGTGAGCCTGGGGTGCTGGAGGTTTTACTCTGAGCCTTGTCCATGCTCAGTGGCCAGCATCCGTCCACTACAGTTCTATTTCTCTGTTGCTGTTCCCTTGTTGGCCCCTGTGGGGCATTTGGCCCTCAGTTTCTGGTGGAAAGCCCACCCATTCACCCACTTTGTCGGCCACGTGGTGCCCACTGCTGTGGACCCTTCAACTCCCCTGGACTTCGTGTCTTGCAGCCAGTCCTTTTTCCGGGGGTCTAGGGTCCTGTTCTTCCGGCTCCCAGCACAGTGGGCATCAGGCAGGAGCATCCGTTTCCTTAAGGGGAACATTGCATTGCATCCCCAGGCTGTGGCCTGCCTCTGTGTATCTCAAAGCAAAGCCCTAGAGCGTAGGAGCGAGGTCATAAAATGCCATCCCATGAAGTGGAAACCAGTAAGAGTGTACCTACGGAGATAAGATACGGCAGTGGTGTTTTTAAATAGTAGCAAAAATATCTCCCTAAATAAAAACATATCTGAACTATGACCAATTAAGCTTACATTTTTGAAATTATAATATGACCCAGTGCTTGAAGATGTAGGTAGGTAATCAGGAACATCAGGGAAAGAAATTTGAAAATGAAACCTGGATAATTAACCTTCAGAAATGTGTAGGAGATCGATCCACTGTTGTAACCTTAATCATTTTTTAAAACCCTTTAGCTGGAAACATCCCTAGACAAAGAAGATTAACAGTCAAGTACTTTCTGTTTATGTAAATATGCTTTTGGCATCAGATGGTTTTTTCCTCAAGCTCCTAACTAAGCAGTTCTCTGAAAATCAGGTTGATTTGTGGCTTGGTCTTCAAGCACTTTGTGCGATGATGGGCATCAGTTATTCTGCTACATGGATCTTCCATTAGCAGTGGTAAATGAGACTCGGGGTTTATAAATCAGTCTCAGGAGTTCAGTTACGGTGAATCTGTTTTCCAGAGTCTGATCATCTCTTGGTCAAGTTATTCAACCTCTTTGGGTCTCTCTGTTCCATTTGTGAGATGTCAATTCACATTACTCCCTGTTTATATCTTGTCTCATTCAAGAATGCATTGGAAACAGCTTCTAGAAGAACAAATAGAAAAATAATGAAAATAGAAACACTGTAAAAATAGAAGCATTATGCAGAAGTATGCATAGAAAGTAAGTGCCTGGGAACGCAGTCATGTGTTGTAGCCTCTGTGTGTTCAAGGGCAATGCTGACTCTTCTGGAGGGGTTGCGGGCAGCCTACTTTCCAGGGTTGGTGAGGGGCTTCAATGACGTGACTGGGGTCAGATTTCTGACACACCACAGAGCTGCTCAGGGGTAAGTTCCCTTCCTCTTGGGAAATTGAGGAAGTATGTGATGATCCCAGAGCCCTGTCTGGACCTGTGTTGGTGTCAAGCACGGAGCGTGGTGGGGACCTGTGTTACCACTGTGAGGGTCAGAGGGGAGAGGAGTTTATGACAGCACCGACCGTGTACAGCGTCTGTGAGAACACTGGAACACAGCACTGAGCAAAACAGCCTTTATGGGTTAAACTAGCCTAGGGAGACAAAGCGTTGGAAGGTAAAGTTCAGCTCAACATCTGGATTGTTCTGCTACACGCCGTGTCCCCCAGCGTGGTGTGTGTTGCCTCAGGGAACAGGGCGTGTCTTAGTGCTGGGGGTGTTTGTGCGTAAGCCAGGTACCTACTTGGCTGGGATGCTGTTGCGAGGACCCAGGGAGTAGGCGGCTGGGTGAACTACTTGAAATATGGATAGCTGGCCGTCATGACTTTGATTTCTCTGAAGAGGCTCATTGAATGAGCTGAATTTTAAGCAGTGGTTAATGTCAGGAATGAGAATAGGTCAGTAGAGAGCCGGAAGAGGCGTATTGCTTACCTCTGCATTCGTCCCGGTATTTGTCCCTTCGGTCATTGTTCTCTGGTAGGAGACCCCTCAGCACTCCCATTACTTCAACATGCAGTCTTCCCATTATCTTTGTCTCCTTCCAGTTACTGTTCCCTCCTCCAATGAGTCCAGCTGACAAATTCGTGCGTTTCTTTGAACGTGTCTGTGATACTATGACGTATGTGACATTTTGTCTTTGTCCTTTCCTGGCACATGGAACTCCTAAAACCCATGGAATCTCTTCTGTGATGAGTGTCTTTTGTCTGATGAGATGACAGGTGGCTGGTTGTCTCTGGGTAGCTTTGGGATGGAGTGATCACTTAAAGACCAAGGTGTGGCTGGAGGGTTTCGATTTCATGTGGTTCCCCAACTCTCTTCATCTCTTGGGAGAGGGGACAAGGGCCAACCGTTGAGTTGATCATCATTGGTCAGAGAGTTACTCATTGATGATTATGTAATGAAGCCTCTGTAAAAACTTGAAAGATTAGGTTTAGGGAGCTCTTGGACAGCTGAACAAGCACACAGATATTCCTAAAGGGTGTCCCAATGGAGGGGGCATAGAAGCGTTGTGCATTTTCCCCTATGCCATGTCCTGTGCACCGTGCAAATAGGTAAACCCAAGTAAATTATTTCCCTAACTCTTGTGAACAGCTCTGTCAAATTATTCCAGCTTTGAGGAGCAGGGCGTGGGAACGCTGGTTTCCAGGCAGTAGGTCAACCTCAAGTCACAGCCTTGGGTTTGCCACTGGCTTATGAAGTGGGGGACAATCTTGGGGACTGAGCCCCTCACCTGTGAGGTTCGACACTGTCTCCAGGTGAACCCCATCAGATGTGAATTGAGTTGGAGGATGACCAGCGGGTGCTGGCTGCAGAATTCCTTGGCTTCTGGTGTCATTTGTGTTGGGTAGACAGTTGAGGACAGGTGAACAGCCATCGGAGGTTGCTTTTCCTGTCCTCAGAATGTCTGGCTCTATCCTCGATTGGCTTTCTGACTTCCACCGTGGTCTTCTTTTCAGCTGCTTTCTCTTGGATGCATGCGAGATGCCGTTCTGCCAAGCAGCCACTGCGCAGTTTTCTGAAGTAGGGTCTTTGCTTCTGCCTTTCTTCTGCCTCACGCTCAAGGGTGTCTTCTCCAGCCTACCACAAGAATCAGGCAGTTGGCCAACGCCTTCTCCTAGACTCTGAACTATTTTCTTTGAAGCTCCTTCTGTGAACTCGTTACTCCCTTCTCACCTCTCCTCACCTGTCCACGGGTTTCTCTGGACTCTGAGGTTGGACATAAGTAGATTTAATGTGCACAAAGATATCATTGCCCTTTCTTTGACGTTTCTGCTGGAAGCTTTTGCTTTTCTTTTTTTTTTGGGGGGGGTAAAATAGCAAGGTGTATTAGAGAAGGGACATCCGTAAGGACGGATGGGCACCTCTCAGACACAGCCTGAGACTGAGAGAGTGCCCAGTCGCTCGGACTGGGGGGCGGGGAGGAACGAGGTTACATGGTTGAGTGGAGAGAGTACACCTGCGCAGGCAGGCGGGCGGCTCAGCAGAGAGACCGAGGGCTGAGCTTTTTCTTATGACTGTTATTTTGTTAAGTTTCCTAATGGAGCAACCTAAGTTCAGAGGGATGCCAGGAGCAAAATCAGTCAATCAATCAATCAATCAGTAAGTGATGTGCACTAAGTGATGTGATGTGATGACTATCCCGCCAAAGTGTGTAGAGAGGACATGAGATAGCTACAGTTGCCTGGTCTGCAGCTCTATATTCATGCTGTGCCCCTTACAATGGAGTCCATGTTGTGTCAGTGATATTTTTGTTTATGGAAGTTATGGAGCTCATGATCTGAATTTTTAATGTCATTAACTTACAGAATATTTAGCATTTTGAACAGTGTTAGGTCTTGTTTTTTATACTGCATAACCTCATATATGTTCAGTAGATACCAGAAGAGTGAGCAAAGCAGGTGTTATTATTCTCCTTGAACTTATTAGATACCTGGAGTCTAAGGAATTGAAGGGGTGTTGAGAAGGTGGCAAGACTGTATGATGTATTCAGAACTCAATTTCAGGTCCTCTGTTTTTTTAGTCCAGGGCTCTTTAAAATTTGAATAGCATTTTGTTTTTGCATTCTGGTAAAATCTGTTATTTGTAGTCTTCTGAAGTCTGTTTTAGAATTCATCTCCTCCCAGATCTTTTGGCAAAAACCTGTCATTAATTGTGTTCGTGTAAGTCTTCCATGACAAAAGCCTGAAGAACTCGCACTGTGGCGATATCCAGGCTGTGTGCAGGCACCTCCAGCCCTGCCGTCGGTTGTCGGGCTGTGGCTGTAGGGCAGACAACAAACAGCAGACATCCGATGGTCCAGTGCTGACAGGCGCTACTCTTTGGATGTTTCGCACACACTGGCTGACTAGGGGCAGGAACAGGTTTTTAGCTGATGAGTGTTGGCTGGAGCAGCTCCAATCATAATTCTTCCTCGTATTTTAATTTCCACGTCCGAGGGCTGTGGTCTATTTATCACCTGCAGACAAACAGCCTTACTACGTAGAGGCTTTTTAACTTCTTGGAGCCTGATGATTAATAAATCATGGTGAGCTTTATCCTTACACAGAAATGCTCTCCTCCTGCCTCACTCTGCAGCGCCTGTGGCTGAGTACCGAGTCCGTTCCTAATGAGACAACATTCTTCAATGGGAATAAGAGCAGTGAGTAAACTCTGAATGAAAACCAGAGTTAAGAGTTTATTTATTTTTGTGCTGAGTATTGAAATAAGCACTGCAAACAAATGCATATTCGCTTTTGTCGTGTGAAATAAATGTGTAGTTTTTAAAAAAGAAATTTGTGACTATTACAGCCCTTGTGGAAAAAATAGGGTTTTGTTCTAATATTATAAGTAAGAGTTTCTGAAAAATAACAGCACAGGAAATGTTTTTCCTAAAAGCTTTTACTCAAGGCTGTTATAATGAAGAAAAAGTGTTCCACCTGTGAGCTAATGAAGTACAAAGTAAGGAATGCTTAATTTGTATAATTTACCAAAGTGCTTTTAGAAATCAGAGCTGCGTTCTTCATAAACATAACGTTCATTAGGCCGGAACGGGAGCGCACATGCAATTGCTGTCTCCCGTCTGTGCGGCTCTGCATCCGTGGTGTCTGGTAAAACCCCTCAAGGTATGCTCAGAGGGGTAAGAGAGAGCGAGAGAACTAGACGGTTAATGGCTGTGCAGCGGGAGAGCTTGCCTTGAGCAAGGGCCACGCACAGGCTGCGCGCGACAGGGAGGGAGCCCGTGGCCCGTGCCCGCCCAGAACCAACGTGGCTTCACCCGGTGCCTTCCCCGATGACAGCCACGTCATACGGGATGATGAAACAAAAGGCAGAGGTGGCGTGATGATGCGGTAGGACAACTTACCACGTTCTCCGGGTGAAAGTGGAGCTGAAAACCTGACTGATAAGGTGTTAGATCAAGCAGTCCAGTCTTCCGCCAAAACAAACTTGGGATGTGATAGGAATTTTAACAGGACCGTGGGGGAGCCGGAGCCCCCGAGCCTGCACTCCTTGTCTGAGTTCACCGAAGGGGAGACATCCTTGTTCTCTTGAACTATACCTGCTTTTTCTTTCTATTCTTTTATATAAATCTGGTAACCAAATTCACCTGGACATTAAAGGATCAGGTAAAGTTTAAAACTTATCTGAGGGAGGTTTTTGAGTTATCCAAAGAGAATCATTTTTTTTCCTCATGAAAATAAATGCTATTCCAATATTTAGAAATTGGAAAGTTATACTTAAAGTAAATTGGACAAGCGAGGGGCTTGGTGCTGTGGCACACTACATTAATTCTCTACCTACAAAGCTGGCATCACATACAGGTGCCGGTTCTAGTCCTGGCTGCTCCTCTTCCAGTCCAGCTCTCTGCTGTGGCCCAGGAGGGCAGTGCAGGATGGCCCAAGTGCTTGGGCCCTTGCACCCCATGGGAGACCAGGAGAAGCACCTGGCTCCTGGCTTCAGATCGACACAGCTCTGGCCATTGTGGCCATTTGGGGAGTGAACCAATGGAAGGAAGACCTTTCTGTCTGTCTGTCTCTCTCTCTCACTGTCTATCACTATCTGTCAAATAAATAAATAAAATCTTTAAAAAAGATTGGACAAGTGAGATTGCTCAACCTTGAAAACTCCCTTTGCCCTTTTCCTGGGCTTGATAACATTTCCCTTCAGTCTTGTGGGTCTAATTCAACAGGGCCCAGGGTCCGTAAGCATCATTGATAGGTAGGCTTTGACCCCGGATTCCTATGTGGACCTCCACGGAGGGGCTCAGAGACTTCCAAAGGGCACAGAGACGGTCCCTGCTGTAGGGAGTGGCCTGGTCCTGGGATTCATAGTCAGAGAGGAATAGCACTGTGTGGGAAGCATGGAGAGCGTGGGGATCCATTGGAGCAACTGAATAATGAATTAATATGGAAAATACTGATGAATATGCCTGCCAAGGATCTCCATGAAACTAGTTCAAGAAAAATGGGAGTGACAAATTAGACATGTGATGAATAAGAACGTGCAACCTGCTGCACTTGGCATTTTGTCCTTTCGTTCCTGGGAGAGAAAGGTAAATTGCCTTTGCTGCCGGCCCCTGTATCCGGAATCTGTTTCCTCCCCCAGTACTGTCAGTACCCTGAGACGCCCACCTGGAGACACGCGGTGACAGCTGGCAGTCACGGCCCTCGGGGAGCCCCGGCCGGCTGCACTTAGCTCCCGTTCGCGTGAAGGAAGACTCTGTCAGCAGAGTATTTCGGCAATTTTAGGTTATCATTTAAGAAATCTGCTGGCAAGGATCTCTCGTTTAGCTTGTCATTTGGAGAAGCAGGCAATGCAAATCCACTCTAGAGCAGGAATAAGCTCGTAATTAAGATGGCCAAAGCGGATGCATCGTGGGACTCTGTCCTGGAGGAAGAATTTGATGAGGCATTAGACTCAACTCAATAAAAAGGATTATGGAGTTTTAGTGCTTGGGATAAACAAAGAAAGTTCGCCTCTCTTGACTTGAAAAATTAATTGGAAAATAAAGACAACCGCCCGAATAACGTGATAGAGCCGCAGCATTTTGTAGAATGGAAGGGACCTTGAAGAGCATGAAGCTGCTAAATTAGAGCAGGAAGTGTAGCTGGGGGCCCCCAGCAGTCAGGTGACCCCACTGGAGAACTCAGACGGGGGCCTCTGGAGTTGCACTGTGTGAAGGAGTGAGGTGGCCCCCGCAGGGTGGAGGAGAGGCTGGCGCGCAGGGCGGCTGCGGCCGAGCGCGGGAAGGAGACTGTTCTCCTTACGCAGTTGCTCGGGTTGGTAGGAGTGAAGGACATGCACGTGGACTTGACGGGAGCCCTGTCTAATGACAGCGGCAACAGCGAGAGTCCGCTGGAGCAGACTTCACAGGCCTGCCGATGCCGGACGGCAGGGGATGCTTGCCACACTGGCTGCCGCTGTTGTGTGACTTTTTCTAACAAAACAAAACTTTCTTCTCTTTTTTGTAAGATTTAGTTATTTGAAAGCCAGAGTTAGAGACAGAAGGATATAAAGAGACCTTCCATCTGCTGGTTCACTCCCCAGATGGCCGCAGTGATCGACCAGTGCTTGGCCAAGCATCTTCTAGGTCTCCCATATAGGTGCAGAGGCCCAAGCGTGTGGGCCATCTTCTGCTGCTTTCCCAGGTGTGTTTGCAGGGAGCTGGATCAGAAGTGGAGCAGCCGGGACTCAGACCAGCACCCATGTGGGATGCGGGCTCGGCAGGCCATGGTCACAGCCCAACTGGCTGCACCACAGTGCTGGCCTCTAATAGCAGTTAATGGTAAGGGTGGAGTGATAGGATATTGGCATCGGCCAAAGCTGGTGTGCCTCTTGGTGGTCTTTCAAATACCAAATAGCAAGAACTGACACATCCGTAGGATGCACAGGAGGGAAAGAAAAATGGCTTTAGGCAAAATGAGGCTGTCCTTGAAAGTAGCTGTGACATTTGTGTGTCTTGTTTTCTTGACAGTACTTGGCAGTTTCATGGTCTTAGACTGTAGCAGAAGTCTAAACTGATCTTACATGAGACAGCCGTTTGCTGGGTTCACTGGAAAAGTACCAGTGAAAACACTGCATCAGAAAAATTTCAACTGTGCAAACGTGATCATTTGATTTTACCTTAAAACTTGCTCATTTATTCTGCATGATTTATTTAAAAGGATTTATTTATTTGAAAGACTTAATGATATAGAGACAGAGAGATCTTCCTTCTGCTTGTTCAGTCTCCGGATGAGTGCAATGGCCAGCTCACGTGGGTGCAGGGGCACAAGCACTTGGGCCATTTTCTGCTGCTTTTCCCAGGACATTAGCAGGGAGCTGGATCGGAAGTGGAGCAGCCGGGACTTGAACCGGTGCCCATATGGGATGCCAGCACTGCAGGCAGCGGCTTTACCTGCTATGGAACAATGCCGGTCTGTAATCTTGCACTGTTTTTAATGCAGAGTGTAGCCCTTGTATGGGTCACAGTTGGTGCTGTTGTGTAAATATTGGTTTGGGTGCCTCCACGAAGTTCGGTTACCATTAAAGCCTTAGTGCCCATGGTGGCACTATTAGGAGGCAGGGAACGGAGCCTAGGGCGAGGTGGTTGGGTCACAGAGAGGCAGCTGGAGGACAGCTCTCTGGTAGCTCCTTGGCGGTTCTCTTGAGATTGTTACAGGAGCCTCTGTCCGGCCTGCACGGGCTCTGGTTTCTGGCCGCCCATGAGATCCTTCCTCAGCCCACACTCAGCCATCGGCATTCACCATGGACCCTCACCAGAGCCTGCACCACACCCTCTGGCTGTCAGCCTCCAGCATTGCCAACTAATAAACCTCTCTCTCTAGCGCATGTCTCAGGTATTTTGCTGCTGTAACTCTTTTGGAAGACCTCCCGTGAGTTTGGAGTTCTTACCTAAATAAGCCTGTGTCGAATTCCCTGGGTCAGGAACTTCTTGGAAGGCTTTGCATTCGTTGTGCTGGTGAGAGCTGGGGGTGCCTACACAGAGCAGCTCACCCCCATGCATGCTGCCCACCAGTCGCTTGGCCTTGCTTCCTGGCCTCTGCCGTTGTGTTGAAAGAAGGGAGAGTAGTCCGGCTACTGAGGAAACACCAGTTACTTTATAGGAGGACTGTTTTAATGGCAGCAGTTTGGTTTTTTTTTTTTTTTGGTTGGAATATGTCTGAGAAAGCTAGGGTTTCAATTCCCAGATGCTTAGGTCAGGTCGCTGTTTGACCTTATGATGAACTTCTGTAGATACCTGGAAAACCGCATGTGGATTTGCTGTGAATGGTTGCATTTTAAACACGGTTCTCTGAATTCAGCTAAATGGCCATGCTGTCCCGAGCTGGGCCATTTCAAATGACGCCAGAGAGGACCTGGGAAAGAAAAGAGATGTCTCCCAGGGAACGAACTTCAACACTTCCCGTTTTCCCGCCGTGGCCCTTGTTTCCGACGCATTAGCTGTTACAGTCTGTCATCTGAATGCACTGGGCTTGGGGCTTCTGTGTCCTGTTGAAAATACCAAGTGGAGGCCGGCACCGCGGCTCAATAGGCTAATCCTCCATCTTGCGGCGCCGGCACACCAGGTTCTAGTCCCGGTCGGGGCACCGGATTCTGTCCCGGTTGCCCCTCTTCCAGGCCAGCCCTCTGCTGTGGCCCGGGAGTGCAGTGGAGGATGGCCCAAGTGCTTGGGCCCTGCACCCCATGGGAGACCAGGAGAAGCACCTGGCTCCTGGCTTCGGATCAGCGCGATGCTCCAGCTGCAGCATGCCTGCCACAGCGGCCATTGGAGGGTGAACCAACGGCAAAAAGGAAGACCTTTCTCTCTCTCTCTCTCTCTCTCTCTCTCACTGTCCACTCTGCCTGTCAAAAAAAAAAAAAAAAAGAAAGAAAGAAAAAGAAAGAAAGAAAGAAGATATCAAGTGGAAGCATTTGGTGGCTGATTTGTAGAAAACGTGTTGATGATCAGTTAACTGTGATTTGGGGATTGTTTGAGTAAGAATGATGCTGTCATGTAAGGCCAGTGCGTACAGTGCTTGATTGCTCTTGGGACTTGCTGGGTTTTCAAGGTCAGAACTAGGGAGGTGTTAATAGTTGATTTTGTATGTCTGTGTCTTTGGCCTGGCTGAAGCCTTCCCCAGTAGCTGGTGAAATTATTTATGGGTATGTTGCTGGTGTGTGTGTGTGGGGGGGGGTTCCAGAAGAGATGAGCAGTGGAATCTGCAGGCTGGGCACTGAAGAGCTGCCCTGGCTGCACCCGGTCCATTCAGAGCCCCACAGACCACAGAGGCTGAGAAAGGGCAAGTTCTCCCTCTCTTCCGGAGCTAAGCCCTCTGTCGTCTGCTGCCCTTGGGTGCCTGGGCACTGGCTCTGGCCCTCCAGACCCGGGGACTGACCCTGGCGGCCCACCCCTCACCGCAGCACGACCATCTCTCAGGGCTCCATCCGTGGACTCGGAGGAACACTGCAGCCCTTTGGACTGGGACTGAATGACTAATTCCTGGTTCCCCAGCTTGTGTGCGGGGCTGTGGGACTTGCTGGCCTCTGTCGTCGCAGGCGCTGTGTCCCATAATAAACCTGCTCTTACATATCGATGAGTCCTACTGGTACAGCTTCTCTGGAGGACCCAGAGCCACAGGAAGAGGACAGCTGTCAGAGAACGCAGCTGGGGAATCAGAGCAGGAGAGCCCAGGGCACCCGTGGTCTCTCGTGGCCAGGTGGGCTGACTTCGCTCTGGGACGTCTGTGGCTCTTTGACCAAGCTAAAAAGCGGCTCCCTTCACAGCCTACCTCACAGGCTAACACTTAGAAAGTACTCAACCCCCAGAGCTCAAAAAGAACTAATTTCTATGTGACTCTGATCTGATAGCTGCCGAAAAAGGCAAACTTGTCTTCTGAAAATCGTAGTTAACCCTGATGCCCACTGGGTATCTCAGCTTGGCACTGCAGCTCTGCCTGCTGTTTCCGTTCAGTCTCACGTTCCACCCCATGTTGAAAAGAAGGAGAAAAGAGGGCGCTCATAAACACAGCGCTCCAGCCTACAGTCCAGACTTGTTTTTTATCTTAAAAGTTGGAATGAGCACAGAGACCTTGTGCATGTTAAAGGGGATGGTGTGAAATTTCAGACACGTCTGTGGTGTGGGATGATCAGGTCAGCATAGCTGACATTGTTCTGTCCCCATCATTTCCTGTTTGGAGCGTCTGAGCTCCTCTCTTTAGTTCTGCTCAAGTATGTGATAGGTTGTTGTACACTATAGTCACCCCACTGTGCTGTAGAACACCAGACTTACTCTTCCTGTGTAACTGTGCTGTGCTACCCATTATCCAACCCCCCTAAGCCCTCCACCCTCCTCAGCCTCTGATTAACCAGCGTTCTATTCTGCTTCGATGTCAGCCCTGGTAACTTCCAGATTTGGGAGAGAACGTGTGCTACGTGTCGTTCTCTGCCTGCCTCACTTCACTTAACATAATGCTCTCCAGTTCCATCCAGTCTGCCACAAAGGTTGAATCATTTCTCATGTATACACGAACCACATTTTCCTTATCCATTCGTATCTCAGTGGACACATCGGTTGATTCTATGTATTAGCTGTTGTGAAAAAATTGCAATGAACGTGAGAATGAAGATATTTCTTTGGTTTGCCGACATCATTTCCTCTGGATCTGTACCCGGGAAGGGGATTGCTGGGTTCCTTAGTAGAGCGACCTTGAGTTTCCTGAGGAGTTTCCACTGTGTTGTCCATGATGGCTGTCCTGACTCACACCCCCTCCCGCGGTGTAAAGACTTCCCCGTTCCCCACATTCTCTCACCATGTTCCGTGGCTCTTTTTGATAATAACCCTTCTGGCTGGGGTGACATGACATGACTCATTCTGGCTTTGATTTTCATTTTTTCTTTTCCCCCATAGCTACTGATATTAAGTAATTTTAAATATTTATTTATGTATTAGAAAGTCAGAGTTACAGACAGAGGAGAGTTGGAGAGACGGAGATAGACACACACACACAAAGGGAGAGAGAGATGGAGACAGTGAGAAAGAGAGAGAGAGAGAGATCCTCCATTAGCTGGTTCACTCCCCAGCTGGCCACATTGGCTGGGCCTGGGCCAGGCATAAGCCAGGAGCCAGCAGCTTCTTCTGGGTCTCTGATGTGGGTGCAGGAACCAAGGATTTGGGCCATCGTCTGCAGGTTTCCTAGGCACATTCGACAGAGCTGGATCAGAAATAGAGCAGCCAGGTCTCGAATTGGTGCCCATATGGGATGCCTCCGATGCAGGTGGTGGCTTAACCTGCTACACCAAAGCACAGACCCCAGGGTTGAATAATTTTAAAGATATGTGTAGGCGTTTGTGTGTCTTCCTTTGAGAAATGTCTACTCCTATACTTGCTCATTTTTAAGTTGGATTATTTTGTGGAATTTTTTGCATTTCTTATGTGTTCCGGGTATTGGATGTTGAGGTGAGACATTTGTCTCTAAACTCTCACTCGTCTCCCTCGTGTGTACAAGCTTCTTGATTTGATGTAACCCCTTGTTCATCTCTCTCCTCTTGATGCCTGTAGTTTTGGGGTGTTACCCACGAAGCTTCTGGAGCGGTCCCACGTTGCACAATCCTTGACAACGTGTTCACTGCATATGGGGTGCCCGTGAGGGCTACAGGATTCCCAGCAGTGAAGCTTCAGTGGTCTGTGGTATCAGAGTGGGCTGTTGGGGCTGCCCATTGGGGGAGGAAATGGGTTCCCGATGGTACAGTAGGGGTGGAAGGCACCTGTGCCCTCCTTGCAGGAGTCTCATGTCCCTCAGTTTCTGTGTTTCACTCGCACTGCACTCGCGTTCTTCCTGAGCCTGTAGCTGGGCGGCAGCTGGCTTAGAGCTCTCTTTGTCAAGGGTAACGTGTCGGTGCTGCTCGCCGGCCATCTTGCTGGAAATCCCACACTTCTGTCTGTGGAAAGTCATATTTTGGAGTTAGGAGCTTGGGGCTGGGTTTATCCCAGCTAAATAAAGAAGATATATCTGTGTGTGTGTGTGTGTATTTCTTTGAGTCATCTGTATAATTGCTTTACACTCCTACTTTATTGTGCCAAAATAAATGATAAAACTGGTTTACATTTCCCAACTTACAAAATAGAAGGGATTGAGTATTTCTCCAACTGCTTTAAATCATAGCTAATGACAAGTAATTACAAGTAATCTCTCAAGATGAAAAGCGTCATTTAAGAACATAATTTTTTATTACTTAGTTTTTCATCACTCTAAAGAGGGTGCAGAAATATAACTTACATGGCTGTGAGCAGACTCCTTCCTATAAATCTGTCTGTTGCAAATGAATTTTGTCTCAGGCTGGCTGAGAAAAGTTCGACTAGGCACCACAGTCTTGGCTGTTACTGCCTTGGTATCTCTTAGGATATAGCAATCGAAGCACAGTAGTATCTGCTCTGTGTCACAGTGCATTCTGGGAGCTTGGTCATTCACCTAACAGCAGATGTAGGCGAGTCTTATTTTAAATGGGCAGTAATGTAACAGGGGTTAAGAACCTGGCCTTTGAGGTCAGACTTTATGATCACATGAACACACAGGGCTGTGTGTTCTTTACAATAATGTCTACTGCCTCCAGCCTCCTTGCTCTGATCTCTCCCTTGGAGGACCTTGTGTGTACAATTCTGACATCTGTGTTACTTTCCAACTGTTTTTTTAAAGATTTTATTTATTTATTTATTTGAGAGGTAGAGTTACAGACAGTGAGAGGGAGAGAGAGAAAGGTCTTCCATCTGCTGGTTCACTCCCTAAATGGCCGCAATGGCCAGAACTGTGTCGATCAGAAGCCAGGAGCCAGGTGCTTCTTCTGGATCTCCCATGTGGGTGCAGGGGCCCAAGGACTTGGGCCATCTTCCACTGCTTTCCCGGGACACAACAGAGAGCTGGATCGGAAGTGGAGCAGCCGGGACTAGAACCGGTGCCCATTTGAGATGCCGGCATTGCAGGTAGAGGGTTAACCTAATGTGCTACAGTTACTTTCTTCGTTACTTTCTGTGTTAACTGAATGTGGATGGAAATGATAATTTTTAAGATCCGTTCCATAGTCAACCTTGCATACTCATTCTCTTCTATTTTTAGGCCAAGGGTGTGGGTAAAAGTGGCTCCTTTGGTTTGAATCTCAAATGCATGGAGTGTGGAGCAGAAATGCACTCCTTTGTAGCCAGCATAACATAAGTGAGAAATAAACTGAGCTTGGGGATGTACCTAGCTGTTTCAGAGAGACACAGGAGGCGACCAGAGTGGAGTTTCCCACTGTGAAAAGACACATGAAATACAGGCACTGTTCTGGTGATGAGCAGAGGGTGAGGAAAACCGTGTTGGAAGCAGACTGTCGGCGACTGCTGTGGCAGAGCTGGCACTGGGCCCCGGGCCTCGACTTTGCTTCGAGAAGGAATTTAGGAGCAAGTCAGAGAATAGCCAAGAGCGGGCAGCAAACACTTCCCTGGGACAGCAGAGAGACGCACTCCACAGACGGAGCGGGCCGTGCTCAGAGGAGAGCGGCCCTGGCTCTGAAACGCGTTTAGCGTGATGCGGTCCCTTCAGGAAAGAGAGGCACAGTCTAACATCGGGAGGGGCAGTCGTGGGGTTTCTGGGAGGTGGGTCTGAGGGTTCCTGTCCTTGCAGCTGGCAGGTGTGTCCCTTAGCATGCCGACGTGTGACACTGAGAGAGCGATGAGCCGCAGGTCAGCCTGGGTCAGCCTTGGCCTCCTAAACTGGTGAGCCTGGCCCGGGCAGAGGTCTCTTTATCTTCAGAGCAGGGGAACCAAGCCCGTCTCCTGTGTGTCTCGAGATGGCAGCAGCCGCACCGTTACCCCTCCAGGTGGCTGGAGTTAAGGTCCTCGCTCCCTCTCCCAGAGCCCCTGTGGCAAAGTGAACACAGATTCCTCCCCCATGGGGTGGTGGCGATGCCTGCAAGAGGTCCCTGTCCTGGACTGCAGCTGGAGTTTGTGTGGCCCTGGGGGTGCTGATGTCACAGCCGGGCAGGCACTGGGTGCTGAAAACCCCGGAGCCGGGGTGGCCACTCCGGGAAAAACATTAGCATGCAGGAGAAGCCCCGAGAGAGCTCCTGTTTAATGAAATAATTGTCCATAAAAGCCTCCAGATAATAAACATTTTATCAATATTAAATCTTGACAGAGTCAAAAGACCTGCGCGGGAGCCCACTATTATCATTTAAAATCCGTGTAACCTTGGGCGAGTGGCTTGACCTTCTTCTGCCTCCGTGGTCCCTTGTGCTAAATGAGCTTTATAACATCTGCCCTTCCCAGCTCAAGGGATCATTATCAAAATAAATGAAATTTCGTCTGAAAGCACCGTGGAAACTGTCAGAAGCTTATGAATACTTTATGACTGATCATCTACTCACTTTTCCCGACATATGTTCTGAGCTTCTTTAAAAAATACCTTTGCATTTCCTGTTTTCCAAAGGAAAAAGCCAGGCAGTCTTGGTGACGGATCCGTTTATGCACGGAAGATGCGACTGGGCTGGGTGAGCTGGAGACACTGCTTGGAGGTCTCCTGCAGGCGTGGCTCCCTGTGCTGCCCGGTCATTGGCGTGGTGCATGGAGGTGGCCACGGAGGCGGCCACGGAGAGAGGAGGCCGATAGTTCCCTCTCTCCACCTCGAATGCCCAGTCCGGAGTGGACGGTCCAGTTCTGCAGACTTGGGGGGGGGCAGGAGTTGAGTGATGCCAGTGACCCTGGGGAGTGAGCTCAGCTTAGGGAAACCCCGTGGGGAAGTGTGCACTGCCCCTCCCCACACACACAGGAGGGAGGGGTCTGGTTCTGTGAATGTGAGTGCGAGAAACTGATTTTGCAACCCACGTGAACTTAAGAGGAGTCCTTCCAAGGTTTGCCATGATGCGGTCCCTTCTTCATGGGGAAAACATGGCAGTTATTATGCCAGTTTATATCTAGCTTTCAATAGATAGGTTTTCATTTCAGACTATTTGCTATCCAATGCTTGTTTTTTTTTTTTTAAAGATTTTATTTATTTATTTGACATGTAGAGTTACAGACAGTGAGAGGGAAAGACAGAGAGAGGTCTTCCATCCACTGGTTCACTCCCCAAATGGCCGCAATGGCCAGAACTGTGCTGATTCGAAGCCAGGAGCCAGGAGCTTCTACCAGGTCTCCCCTTTGGGTACAGGGACCCAAGCACTTGGGCCATCTTTTACTGCTTTCCCAGGCCACAGTAGAGAGCTGGATGGGAAAAGGAGCAGCCAGGACTAGAACTGGCACCCATATGGGATGCCAGTGTCACAGGTGGAGGATTAACCTACTATGCCACAGCACTGGCCATAACCAATACCTTTTAAGAAGATACTTTATGTTTGAAAATCATTAATTTGAAAGGCAGAGTGATGGGGGCAGAGAAAAAGAGGGAGAGAGACAGACCGACCTTCCAACTGCTGGTTCACCCTCCAAATGGCTGCAACAGCCAAGTCTGGGTCAGGCTAAAGCCGAGAGCCAGGAACTCCATCGGGTCTCACAGCTGGGTGGCAGGGGCCCAACTCGAGCTGTCTTGCACTGCCTTCCCAAGAGCATTAGCAGGGAGCTGAATCGGACGCGGGGCAGCTGGGAATCAAAGTGGTGCTGTGAGACGGGATGCCAGTGTCACAGGCGGCAGCACGACCTGCTGTGCCCACCCAGGCTCCCGTTCATCGTGTGTGCACTTCAAGAAGCTACAATCTATATTTTTAAATGTTTTTGAAAGAACAGATTTAAACCTGTTATGTCCCTGTCCTATAGATAAGACATCTATAAAAAATTGAGCAATAAATATACCACTTATGGTAACTTTGACATATGATGTTTTTTAAAAAAATATTTATTTATTTATTTGAAGGTCAGAGTTACACAGAGAGAGGAGAGGCAGAGAGAGAGAGAGAGAGGGAGGGAGAGGGAGAGGGAGGGAGGTCTTCCATCTGCTGGTTCACTCCCCAGTTGGCTGCAACGGCCGGAGCTGCACTGATTTAAAGCCAGGAGCCAGGAGCTTCTTCCTGGCTTCACATGTGAGTGCAGGAGCCCAAGGACTTGAGCCATCTTCCACTGCTTTCCCAGGCCATAGCAAAGAGCTGGATTGGAAGTAGAGCAGCTGGGTCTCGAACCAGAGCCCATATGGGATGCTGGCACTGCAGGAGGTGGCTTTACCTGCTACACCACAGCACCGGCCCTGAAATATGATGCTTTTACAGTTTTGAGGAAATTAATAGGTGAATGATCAAAGAGTTTGAAAACATTTTTAAATTCGTTGTGAAAATGGCACACACTGCTGCAAAAGTTATTTTTCCCACATGTTCAGTTGAACAAAAGACTATACAGATAACTAATGTGCAGTATAGGGAATGCCTTCACTAAAGTATTTTCTAGACGAGGTTGTCATTTTATTTTGAGGGTGGGCTATATTTCACATTGTCAATATTCATAAATAGCTGTCCTAAAAATAGGACACTGGGAATGTCTGTGCTGTGTGGTAACTTGTCCTGTACTAAGCTGGTGCTTTATAAACACGTTGCTACTTGTGGCTGTTTGTTGGCCAGTGGCAACCTGTGTGCCTGGGAATAAGGGAGTTCAGCAGAGGTCTGGACTGGTGTGTGACTTGCTGGCACAACTTGGGAACACTGGATCCCAAGCTACAGGAACAATGAAGGGAAAGAGACTGAACAAGCATCCTGTGAAACCAACAGCAACATTAGTGAGAGTCCTGCGATTGCAGGTTTGATACAAATAGCGGACTCTCACTGTGAAACGGTCAGATAATAAACACGTCATTTTTGGAATGAGCTATGGTACACTGGACCCACCTGGCAGCGTTCAGCAGCGGAAAATGCTTGAAGCAGAGTGGAGCCAGTGTGCCTCAGCCAAAGCCGTAGGATGTCTGTAATGATCTCGGTCGTGGTGCGGATACACACCACTGGGTGGTTCCCAAATAGTACGCTTCGGTTAGAGGTGAAAACGCGGTATAGACCCTTGCTCATGCAAATAACTAATAAGTGTGTCGTAATTGTATGGACTATTCACAAATTCATGAACAAGGGCAAGAAAGATTCTGTATGTTTGCTGGGTTTCAAAATAGATATGTGTTTAGCACACCTAAAGGGATGCAGTGAGAACCCGTCAGGAGGAAGGAGGTGTAGTATTCCTGGACCTACTACTGTCTGAGATGATAGCAGATTTGACATGAGGGGCTGTGTTATTCTCAAAGAGAAAGGACAAAAAACAATGTCAAAGCAGACCATATTGTATGAAACCAAGAACAGACTTTTAAAAAATATAATGGTACCAGGACCGGCACTCTGGCATAGTGGATAAAGCCATCGCCTGCAGTGCCAGCATCCCATGTGGGCACCAGTTCACATCCCTGCTGTTCCACTTCCGATCCAGCTCTCTGCTGTGGCCTGGGAAAACAGTGGAAGGTGGCCCAAGTCCTTGGGCCCCTGCATCCATGTGGGAGACCTGAAGAAGCTCCTGGCTCCTTCCTCTCCCTCTCCCCCTCACCCCCTCTCCCCCTCCCCCTCTCCCTCTCCCCCTCCCCCTCCTCCTCCCCCCCTCCCCCTCCCCCTCCTCCTCCCCCCCTCCCTCCCCCTCTCCCCCTCTGTGACTCTGTCTTTCAAATAAATAAATAAAACTTAAAAAATAAATAAATAATGGTTCCCTTTGAGGTGTGGTGCCCCGTTCCATGAAAAGTAGTTGTTGAACAGGCCGTGAAAGTGAGTTCCTGACTTTGTATGTTGCGTGATGTATGAGAGGATATCAGATTGTAGGGGCCCCACGTCCCGCTTACGAGGCATTCTATATATACATTTTGTCCCCAGTGTCCTCCTTAGAGGAAAATCTGTATTGTCATTTTTAATGATGCCAAGACATGCTGCTTAAGCTGTAGAGTGTGATTCCCAGCGTGTTTTACTGCCCTTGTGGTGTTCTGTTGAACACTTGCAGAAGTGAAAACTTAAGACATAACGAGTTGAGGAAGCATCTTTGTGTCAGGCCGGCGGGGGGTCTGAACTGCGGATTCTTCCTGGCCCTCAGCAGCCCTGTGGTCCTGTTGCTTTGCTTCTCTATCTTCAGTCTTTGTGGGAAGAGCAGTGAGGGCAGGACTGCTCAGCGTTCGGGGAGGCTGCTCTTGGGTTTCCCTGGTTGGTGTTGGTGCACAGTGGAAGTCTTCCTTCACAGCTGAATTGCTTCTTGGCTCTTTTGCTCCTTCTTCAAAGCGGCCGCCTGTTTCTGTTGTTGCTGGGACGCAGAGCCACTGACTGTGATTCCCACGGCAGCGCTCCTAGCGCATTCGCTACACACAGTCCCCGGGGCTCCGCAGATGTATGCATTGCCAATGTTTTTGCACCAAACTAAACTTGTCTTTTAATGGCATTTTCCATGGACTTTTAAAAGTACCCTCCTATTCTGACTTGTCTTACTTGTACACTGAAGTGCCCAAATATACACTACTCTCCCTCGCCAAGAAGAATTTGTGGGGAATGCATTAGACAAATTTTCTTCCATTTTTGTAAACTGCTGTTCCCTGTTTATATCTTCATTTTATAGGTTGCTGTATCTTTATTGTTAATTAAACCCTTAAATTACCATCCAAATTGGGATGAAAGTCAAGTGTCAAAACCATTTACATTTCAAAACTAGATATTCCAGATGTACAATTAATCTCAGAGCATCAAAATTAAAAGAAAAGCACATTCGTGTTAAAATCATATTTTCTTTCACAGCAAGAAAAGTAGCCTATGAAATGAGCTGTGTGTGTGGCAGCCAGCGTTAGCCCAGAGACAAGGCCAGGGAGCCTTGCCCAGAGGAGACTGTTGGGGGTCTCATGTTGAATGAGGGGGGTGTGAGAAAATAAATTATACGGAAGCAAGTAAGAAAATGAAGTGTTTCTGCTCACCTCATTTTCAGGCCGATTATAAGTTGTCTTTAATCATAATCTCCAGTCTTAGAAATTTCATCAGTTTATTTTTATCATGTGCTAGCATATTCTTGCTCCTTCCTGAGAATAAATGAGCTGTTTTTGGCCCCAGCCTTTTCATTTTGTAAAATTACCATTCCTTTCGCAATCTCCTGCTGTTCCATATCACCACAGAATATTTGTTAAGTGTAGGCAAAATTCATGTTTTCGCCCTGCTTGTCAGGTATAATGTGGAAGAAGGACTAATGAAAAACATTCCTCATGCTTATTCAACAGAGACCGTTAGAGCGAAATGAATGAAATGCTCTTTGCATAAACTGAAACCTGCCCAAATGTTTCTGTAGCGAATCTGCCCCCCACCCCCCACTAAATAAGCTGACCTCCCATTTGTTGATATACCAATTCCTCCGATTTCCCCGGGAGCAAGTTATCCGAGGTGGCAAGTTCAGCGTGTTGCAGCAGCATTAACCATCTGGACTGTGAAAGCGTTGGGCCAATTTGGGGCAAAGAACACAGATTCTAATGCAGCTGTCAGCGCAAGTCACTCACCGTCCATCCCAGCTGTCGCTGGCTTGGCTCTTGGGTGAGGCAGAGAGCAGCCGGCACCCCGAGTGAGAGGTGGGGTGTGGCCACCCCACTCCTTCCCGCTGTTTTCTTCGGTTCGTGCTCAGCAGAGCAGAGCTGCTTGTGGTAGGACTCCGGTCATGTCCGTGTTCTGATTGCCATGAGCCGGGGTGCCGATGAAGACTGGAAGCTGCCACAGGGTTTACTACGAGGGACGGAGGGGGCCGCTGAGAGGTGGGAAACTGGCTCCGAGGCTGCGGCTTGCACACCGGAGGGAGGTGGGAACCACGCCTTGCAGACCTCTCCAAAGCCAGCATTCTGCCTGTTGTACAGCTGCCTCTGTCCCTGCCCCACCCCCTCCCGAGATGACCGGGTCCTCTGTCTCCACGGTCCTCCCTCGGTACCACTCGAGCTGATGAGCCCGATCCTGACTTGACTGTCAGGACGTCCCACCGCTCTCTACCGCCTTGTGTTTGTGCCCGGGTTGTTGGCTTCCTTTGCTTTCACTGGCTGAAACTTAACACACCCCTGTCCGAGTCCAGGGGCCTCTTGCTCATGGCTCAGCCTCCCTCTCTTGTCACCCTCCTGAGACCTCCCCCAGGAACTCCCCTGCCTCCGCTCTGTGCTGTACTCTCTCCATGCTGGGTCAGTCCCCATCAGGACACAGATGTTGGAATTCCTCCCAAATCCCACTCCAGCTGTCTCCCCACATTCCTGCTCCCAAGGAACTCCAGTTGTCCTTCGTTTCTGTTCTTGCATAGAGCAGCACCTGTCAACATTTGTAGGAAGCTAAACCCAGCGGCCAGCTATCTGCCCTCCTCGGCAGGATTGGACAGTGTGAGTCATCCTCTGCTTTAACGCTGCTGGGTGTTCTGGCTGTTCATTGTTGCTCCTTCTCCGTATCCTTGGCTTGTCCTCACTGAGTTATAGGCACTGGGCGGCCCTGGGTGCAGCCCTTGCACCTTTTCACTTTTCCCCGCCCAACACGTTCTTTACGCATCTCTCTGGTGTTACGTGGCTGTACAGACTGTTGCTATGTTGATGACACCTCGCTGTATCTCTCTCCTGGTCTCCACACTCAGAGACCCAACCTTCTTCCTCATATCTCAACTTGGGTGTCCCAGAAAGACTGTAGCTTCAGTGGGTCCAAACCAAACTCTAGAGGTTGCTCTGCAAAGTGGTACTTTCGGGGTCTACTCTACCCAGTGAATGGCAAACTCCGTCCTTCAGATACACCTCTGTCTGCAGTCCCCTGCTCAGTTGATCAGCTGGTCCATGCCTCCTATTCTCAGAGTAGATCTGGTCACTCACCTCTGCCGCCAGCACTGTGCAGTCAGCGGTCACCCTCCCCTTCGGCTGAGGGCAGGATCCCGTGTTCTGGCCCTGATGCCTTTGCTCAGTAGTAGGCGTGGCTGGTGTGCCTTGAAACCTGGTTTTCTTTTTCTTTTTTTTTTTAACTTTTATTTAGTAAATATAAATTTCCAAAGTACAGTTTATGGATTACAATGGCTCCCCCCACCAATAACTTCCCTCCCACCCGCACACCTCCCATCTTCCGCTCCCTCTCCCCTTCCATTCACATCAAGATTCATTTTCAATTCTCTTTATATACAGAAGATCGATTTAGTATATATTAAGTAAAGATTTCAACAGTTTGCACCCACACAGAACATAAAGTGTAAAATACTGTTTGAGTAATAGTTATAGCATTAGTTCACATTGGACAACACATTAAGGACAGAGATCCCACATGAGGAGTAAGTACACAGTGACTCCTGTTGTTGACTTAACAATTTGACACTCTTGTTTATGGCGTCAATAATCTCCCTAGGCTATAGTCATGAGTTGCCAAGGCTATGGAAGCCTTTTGAGTTGGCTGACTTCGATCTTATTCTGACAGGGTCATATTCAAAGTGGAAGTTCTCTCCTCCCTTCAGAGAAAGGTACCTCCTTCTTTGATGGCCCCGTTCTTTCTACTGGGATCTCACTCGCAGAGATCTTTCACTTAGGTTTTTTTTTTTTTTTTTTTTTTTTGCCAGAGTGTCTTGGTTTTCCATGCCTAAAATACTCTCATGGGCTCTTCAGCCAGATCCGAATGCCTTAAGGGCTGATTCTGAGGCCAGAGTGCTGTTTAGGACATCTGCCATTCTATGAGTCTGCTGTGTATCCCGCTTCCCATGTTGGAGCATTCTTTCCCTTTTTGATTCTATCAGTTAGTATTAGCAGACACTAGACTTGTTTGTGTGATCCCTTTGACTCTTAGTCCTATCATTATGATCAACTGTGAACTGAAATTGATCACTTGGACTAGTGAGATGGCATTGGTACATGCCACCTTGATGGGATTGTATTGGAATCCCCTGTCACATTTCTAACTCCACCATTTGGGGAAAGTCTGATTGAGCATGTCCCAAATTGTACATCTCCTCCCTCTCTTATTCCCACTCTTATATTTAATAGGGATCACTTTTCAGTTAAAATTTAAACACCTAAGAATAATTGTGTGTTTTGTTCTAGTTGATACTATTGGTGGAAACCTGGTTTTCCTTTCCTGCCAGGAGGATCGTGTTTCCTGGGGCTCCTGAGAAGTTGTTGGCAGTACGGTATGAATAGAGGCATACGCTCCCCAGGCCCTTCCAGTTCATGTTCCCCTTTATGCTTTGTGCTTTTTGCTTGTTCCCCGTCGGCCGGCGCACCGCCCTGATCCAAAGCCAGGAGCCAGGTGCTTCTCCTGGTCTCCCATTCAGGTGCAGGGCCCAAGAACTTGGGCCATCCTCCACTGCACTCCTGGGCCACAGCAGAGAGCTGGCCTGGAAGAGGGGCAACCGGGACAGAATCCGGTGCCCCGACTGGGACTAGAACCTGGGGTGCTGGCACCACAGGCAGAGGATTAGCCTATTGAGCCACAGCGCCAACCGCCTCTCTGTCCTTATCTCCCGCTATCCTTGTTAGCACACGCGGGGTCCATCTGCTGGGGGCACCACCAAGTAATCAGCAGTTATTTATTTGTGCTACGTAGAGGTGGCGGTGGGAAGAGTTCCCTCGGAAGCTGCCTTCCCCGGGAGCATTGTGCCAGGGCTTTTAGAGCCAGGGTTAGGGAGTGTCCAGGAGGGTCCCAGATGCAGCACGGGGGAGCAGGACGGCCCGTCCTGCCCAGACCACACACACCTTTGGACGTTGACTTTTCAGAAATGTGACCAAGCCCGCTCTTGCAGCTCCTTTTGCTTGTGGCGGTCTGGCCGCCTCTGAGCGCTTGGCTGGGGAGCTACCTTTCCTGGAACGTCCTGGGGGAAGCACGCAGGAGACAGGGTGCACCTCCAGCCCCTGTCCCAGTCTGGACGCCTTCTTCCCGAGATCTGTGTTTGTGGTTGCAGTGCCGCCCCAGCCTGGCCCCTCACAGTTTGCCTACCCTTGCCACTCTCCACTTCCTTCTGGCCTGACTCTCTTCGCTAGGATACGTCGCCACGTGGAATCTGTTGTATTTGTGTGGATATTCTCTCTCCCCCCTGATTAGAATACTCGGGGTATTGTGTCACTTTTTAAAACAGATCGGTGCCTAAAACGGTGCCTGGTATACAAAAGGCAGACAGTGAGTGTGTGCACCTGCAGACTCTGAGGGTGGCCAGTGCTTGTTGTTGTGCTACGAATGGATGTGTATACCACATGTGCTGTGCAGGCAGTACACACAGAACCAGTGCTGGTAGTCATGGCCAGCCAAAAGGCCCAGAGCATAAATTCCTAGCTGCTTACAATTAAAATGAGCAGCAGTAGGGAGGACTCGACTTTTCCCTGTAATTGAATCTATTCATTTCATAAAATACCTACAAGGAAATCTGGAAAGGGTATTACACAGCCCATTAGTATACAATAATCAATGGGGAAAATACACTGCACACTAAGTGGAGTGGGGGAGGAGGGGAGATGATGTCTGTGGGGCGTGTGCTAAATGGGCGGCCGACAAGCGGTTGTGAGTGTCCACGAATGTTCACGACCATCGCCAGTTCCCAGCTGTTCACTATTTACATACAGCAGCATCCTCAGAGTCACAGTTCAGTGAGCAAAGTCCAAGTCTTTAAGGTCAGAAATGACCAGAACCGTGTAATGCGTAAGTGCAAAGTGTTATGAACTAAAGACATGTAGATATCAGACTTACATTCGCATCCATGCGTCTGTTTCTGTTTTCTGCACAATGTGGAATGAAATTTGCCCGATCTACTGGTTTCTCCTACGGAATTTCAGGGGCGTATGCACAGCTACTTGTAGTACCACCTGGGAAACCTGCTTGCACATTTTCCTTGGGCTTTGTTCGGGTTGAGACCTGAGTAGTACACGTTACTCTTGGGTTGTGTGGAAAGCCAGGCCCAGTAGCACCGGGAACTTCTGTGTAGAGACACAAGACTCCTGTAGCCTGCCAGCCCAGAGTCTGTGTCTGCCCAACACTCCCCAGCGCCCAGACACCAACTTGCAGCATAAGTGTGCAGGTTACCAGGACTGTGAAAGTGACACCCACCCCTGAGCTTCCTCAGGACGAGTTATTGGCCCAACAAGACAGAGCCTGTTTCGTGAGGCAGCGAGCAAGCAGTGGAACACCTGAGGTCTAGAACTTGCTCTGCAGTGGCCAAACAATGTGTCATTTTTCAGAGCACTTTTTTTTTTAATTTATTTATTTGAAAGGCAGAGAAAGAGAGATCGAGATTGGGATCTTCCGTTCTGTGGTTCACTCTCCAAAGAGCCTCACAGCCAGGGCTGGGCCAAGCGGAAGCCAAGAGCCTGGAATTCCACCTTCACCTGCTGCCTCCCTGGGCACCTAAGAAGGGAGCTGGACCAGAAGTGGAACGGCTGGAATGCGAACAGATGCTCACACGAGTTTGCTCTGTCGCAGGCTGTGGCTTGGCCCACTGTGCCGCACCTCCAGCCCCTGGAGCACTGTTTTCTATGGTAGCTGCTCTGACCAGCTCCTTAGGATATAAGACAATGAATATGCAGAGTTCGAGATAGGATAGAAGCAGGACTCATTAGCTGAAGCCTCTCCACACCTGAATGTGTATCCACTGCCAGCTCCAAAGCAACCTGGACCAAGGGGCAGGCAGACCAGGATAGACTCCCTCGTACCACATTAGGGACCTGCACAGCCTAAACACTGCCCAGATAAGCAGGCCTGCCATGTTGTGTGCCACCAGAGCAACTGCTCCTGTTGAGAAACAAGCTGGGCACCAGGCAAAGTGCTGACCCAGAGACCAAGAGGGCGTGGCCGTGCCTCCCCGGGCGCATGAAACCATCCCTGTTCGGCACCCCTGGGGGAACCAGCCAGCAGAACCTCTTACCGCCATGCCCTCCCCCTCGTGTTTGAGCCCCAGGCTGCAGTAAACCTTGTCTTGGGCTACGCTTGGGCCTCTTGTCCATCTCCATTGCTGGGGAGTCAAAGAACCTGGGGTGGTATCAGGCTGCAGATTTCCTGTGGATTGTGTGTGTTGTCGTTTGAGGTGGAGGATCCCATTGACTTCTCTGCCCAGAGTGGATTTTTCCATCACGCGAGGGCAGAGCCTGAGCATCTCGGCTCCTCGCGCTGATTTGTGTGCTGAATTTTGGAGAATGCGAGAGGTTGTCGAGGATGTGATGAGAATATCGTGTTCACCAACATCCTTTCACTTCATGACAGGTACAATTTTTGAGCACAAATGAAATCCTACGGTTTGTCTATTTACATTAGCAAATTGATCATTTTTATCTACTGCCTCATTTCTTTTTGGCTCTAATGTGGTCACTTGCTCAGCAATCAACAGGAGCCGGGCTTGGTTGCTCTGAATCCAGAATTGTTTAAAGGCCCCAAATTGTTTCATGCACAGAAACTGTCAATCAGAATGTTCTTAATAAGTAGAGAGAACGTAAGACAAGATTAGAAGAGGAAGACACTTGACCAATAGCAAGCACTTTAACCTTCTGTATGTTGCATAACAATATTCAAGAGAAGAGTTTCTGTAGTTTGTAATGTACACAAATTCATGGATTTTCTCTTATAAGGTCAGATAATTAGTGGTAAGAGTTTGTCTACAAAGTTTTGTGTAGCCTTGGCTACGTGTGTATTTCCTGAAGTTTTTAGAAGAGGGGAGACAGAGACCTTCCATCCACTGGTTCATTCCCCAGACTGCAGTGGTCAGGGCAGGGCTGGGCCTGGCTGAAGCTAGGAGGCAGGAGCTTTACCTGGGTCTCCTGTGTGGGTGCAGGAGCCCAAGCACTCAGCCCATCTGCTGCTGACTTCCCCAGGGCATTAGCAGGCATCTGGGGTGGACTCGAACCGGCACGCCTATGGAATGCTGGCATCACGGGTGGTGGCACCACAATGCCAGCCCCCAGACTTGCATTCTTAGCAGCCAGAACAATGATTTATATGATCTTGCCCCGCCTCTCCCATTTGTGTTTTTGGCTGCTGTAACTTTGACCTCCTCCATTCTTTCGCTGCCTTTCCACATCTGTTATTGACTTGCATGGAAAGCTCTCCGGCCTCTCTGTTTTGCTGTATGCGTTGGGCTTTTCTGGATTTATGTCTGTTCTTCGTAGATCAATAGGACAGAAGGTTCAGGATCAGAGCGTGAAACTCACACGTCAGCCTCCAGGATAGCGACGCCCCCCATTCCTCAGCCAACAGTATGGATGACTACAGATTGTTTGGTGTTGCTGCAGACACAGGTGCCCTGGAAAGTTTCTCTGTGGTCCTCCTGCCTGTCTGCTCATTACCCACCCAAGAGGTGGGGCCTCTGCTTGGTAAGTGGAGATGAGAGCGTCCTTCAGAAGCAGTTGTCAGAGTGACGTATTTGCAGCAGATGAAGAGACCAGGAAGAATCATTCCAAAGCAAGGCTCCCTGAGCAAAAGGAACCGAATACCTTTTTCTTTCTGAGACAGGGACGTGCAGGTGGCGTAGCTGTTGTCATCACGGGAAGAAGTGGGTGCAAGGTGCAGTGTGGCAACATGCTTGGAGCTAAGTCATTCATTATGGTGCTACGACGTTAGCTCCTCCTGGAGACGGCGACCGTAGCATTAACGAGAGGGAAAGGTTAACTCCGGGACATTGGTGCCTGCTCAGGTGTCCTGGATGTGGTCATGATTGGTTCCATGTAGGTTGTTGAGTTGCTGGAAGCCACCCATTTCCTCTGCTTGGGCTTAAAGACAGCTTTTGGGGCCGGCGCCGCGGCTCACTAGGCTAATCCTCCGCCTAGCGGCGCCGGCACACCGGGTTCTAGTCCCGGTCGGGGCGCTGGATTCTGTCCCGGTTGCCCCTCTTCCAGGCCAGCCCTCTGCTGTGGCCAGGGAGTGCAGTGGAGGATGGCCCAGGTGCTTGGGCCCTGCACCCCATGGGAGACCAGGAAAAGCACCTGGCTCCTGGCTCCTGCCATCGGATCAGCGCGGTGCGCCGGCCGCAGCGCGCCGGCCGCAGTGCGCTGGCCGCGGCGGCCATTGGAGGGTGAACCAACGGCAAAGGAAGACCTTTCTCTCTATCTCTCTCTCTCACTGTCCACTCTGCCTGTCAAAAAAAAAAAAAAAAAAAAAGACAGCTTTTGATGGAGTGCGGAGGGCTTCTCACATCCTGTTACGTGACTTAGGTCTTGTCTTCAGTTGTTCTTGGCCTGCATGCTGGCCTTGCGTGTGATCATAGCTCCAATAGCTCTTCCTCGTCCCGTGTGGAAGGAATCCAAGCTGGGCAGCCGGTGGCTGCTCCCCACAGGAGCGACCCTCTCTGTTCCAGGATCGTGCTCCATAGATGGGGAGAAGGCTAGTTGCCCTCCCTCCTAAAGCTTGGAACAAAAGCACTGTCCTTCCCCAAGGGAGGTGGTTCCTTCTGAGCCTTCTTGGGCCTGGTGTTGTGAGTGTAGGTTTAACTTAATGGTGCCCCCGCTGTATTCCTCCCGTGGGCTTTTCTAAACACAACAGAAGCCACAGGAGGTCATGTGCCATCCCACAAAGAGTGTGGCAGGCTGAATAATGGTCCCCCTGGACCCTGCTCCTCATCCCTGGAACCTGTGAATGGCGAAGGCAGTTGTGTGGCTGTAGGCAGTGCGGGTGTTGAGATGGGCAGATTGTGCTGTGCCATTCTGGATGCCCCACTGTAGTAAGAAGAGACCTTCGGGCTGAGGGCCAGAGAGAGGTTCACACAGAAGAGGAGAGGGCAGAGCGACCCTGCAGGCAGAGCTGGGCTGATGCGGCTGCAAGCCAGGCAGTGCTGGCTGCCGCCCCGAGCTGAGCTGGGAGAGGTGGGGACCAGAGTCTGGCCTGGAGTCTTGGACGGAGCTCAGCCCTGCCAAACCTCGAGTTCGTCACCCTCGTTGTGGCCTCCAGGCCTGAGCTAAGTGTGTGCTGCTTTGCGCTCTGCATTTGTGGTTGTCCGTGGCAGCAGCCGTGTGTAGGAAGCTTGTTAATGCACAGTACAGCGGAGACTGGACGATAGCGGAGACCTCACCGCTTAGACGCATTTCCACTTCCTCTCGCATCGGGTGTGCTCATCTCTTTGTCTCTCAGAGAAGAGGGCAGTAGATTGGCTTTCTGGATTTTGTAGACTGGAGTCCCAAACACCGTTCTCAAGCAGCAAATACTCAGACCTGTTGCACAAGGAGGAGGTGGTAGACGGCACTCCCAGTCACCAACAGCCACCCATCTCCTTGAAGCCAGCGCAGCCACGCCCCGGGCTTTCCCTGGGGCAATGCGACAGGAAGTCCCCCAGCACGTTTGCCCAGACTGTGGAATGCAGGAGACCACTGTTCTCTTCCCCTGGGTCCGTGGCCATCAGCAGCCACCCTGTGAGGCTGCGAGCGGGGCCAGAGCAGAGAGGATCCGGTGGAAAACTCAGGCACCGCAGCCGACGTGGCTCCGCCATTGCAGCAGGGTTAAGACTACCTCAGCCGATTGCTTGTCCCTACATCACTTCCCCAGTTAATTCTAGAAACTTCTCAGTCCTTTCTGCAATTGGAAGAAGCTCTGTCACTCTCCTTCCACCGTCTCTTTCCAAATATCCTTCCCTGGCCATGAGCCCTGCCCATGCTTGTTGCATGGGGAAGTGTCGTGTCTTAGCCTTGATCCACCTGCTGTTAACTCTTCCCTGGGGACACCACCCCGGCCCGTCTCTGGGCATTGTGCTGCCAGCCTCCACCAGAGAACACTGCCTGGGGTGTGCATGTTCCGTGCAGGTCCACAGTGGCCCCCTCAGCTCCTTGCACCCCTCTACCCCTCTGTCCACAGCTGGGCTTTCTGCCCATGCGTCTAATTTCCTCTCCACTCTAGCCACACACATCTCCTCCCCAGCAGGGCATTGCACACTGTTAGTTCCAGTGCTGTATTGTGGATGACATTTGCTTATCGTGTTGTGTTTAATCATCATAATTAAAGACCACCTATCACTGGTGGTATTTCAGATTTTGTTTGAAAGATCAGGTAAAGATGCCCTCGTTGAACAGTTACTATTTTTGTGGAGGGGTGGAAAAGCAGGCAGAGCTGGTGAATGGCTCAAACCCTTCCTGGACTGAGCCATTTATCAGCCTTGTGTTTAGTGGCCTCTCACTCTGTGTGATCACAGCACACAGAGACACGATTCCTCAGAGCTGCCGCAAGTCACTGCTATGCTTAATTTATTCTGAATCTGGGTCTCTATTTATGTATCCAAATGACAAATACTAAACACAGGCAAGGAAAAAAAATCTGTGTTCAATAAATTGAAATATGATTTGTTACATACCTTGTGGAGCTTAGTGGCCTTTAGCCAAAGAGTCTATTTTTGATTGAACAAAGGGCTTAATTATTATAACCAAGACCGTTTCAACATTATCTTCCCTTTGAAATATTAGTTAAATCTTTCAGTCCAAGTAATTACTTATTTGTAAAAAAAATGGCAACCTTTGAGGCTTGCATTAAAGATGATAAAAATTAGCCATCTAAAACCATTTCAATTTTATGAAAAATAAAGCTGAGTGCCATGTTTCAGCTTGAAAGCTCCGATGATCTTCAGGGGAAATTAGTGATGTTGCTAATAGTGGTTCCCATTTATAAAGCTCCAGAGAGAGGCAATCAGAGAGGGGAAAACAAGATAAATAATCCTTAAAATGGAACAATTAAATAAAGATCAGTCGTGACAAAATCAGAAGATAACGTCTCAGACTTGGGAAGGCGATGCCGTCCTTTCTGTTAATTAGAGATAATCTACATTTTATGAGCTGTAACAGCGCACCAGGCAGGGCTGTGTTTTCTGTTGATAGTAGATGGATGTGTTTCCAGATGGACTTCTACTGAACAGGCAAGGGGGCTAAGGTGGTCATTTCTCATTTCTCCAGGTAAAACTTCAATAATCTCTGGCTCTCCATCATTTTCTTTTTCAAAATTAAACTACATATATAAACCATGAGTATCAAAACTCAGACTGGGGCAGTGTGTATCTATATTTCATTTGGTGCAGATATTAAAATACCTGCTTATTTACACATCCAGCTGAGTGTAGATGTGAAATGAAAAAGCCACCGAGTTTTCTCTCAGTGCACTTACATTCTGCTTCGTGATGCTCACGCCTGTATTTCGGAAATTATGAATTGAATATTATATATTGTGAATTTAACAGATGTTGAATGTGTAGCTGTTATCTCATTTACATACACAGATTAGAATGTTTCACTTTGTAATGCACTGGCTTGATCTCTTAATTTTGACGATCCGAAACTGTTTTTATTAGATTTACAAGAAAAATAGTCAATTATTTAATAAAGAAATTCGCCCACATAATGCGCATCTATTCATATGCTGAATAAATTTAAAGTGTATATATTGCTTCATTCTCTGTCCCATTACAGAGTTGGGATGATAATGTTAGAGCGTTCTTGATTCATATTGCTTTAAAATTCATGCAAATAGGCATAAATACTGGGTTTGCACTTTTGTTTAGCATTTCCATGCATATTTATTTCCACATAAGTAAATATTTCTCACTTTGAAATTCTGTTTCTTCTTTCTGAGGAGTTAACAGGCCAGGAAATCAAACTGTAAGCAAAATAAATCCCCCGACTCTGCCACATTTCCTTCCCTGGGAATAAGTAGCCGTGGTGTAGCGTCACCCTTCCTGGGAACACATAGGCGTGGTGTAGCGTCACCCTTCCTGGGAACGCGTAGCCGTGGTGTAGCGTCACCCTTCCTGGGAACACATAGGCGTGGTGTAGCGTCACCCTTCCTGGGAACACATAGGCGTGGTGTAGCGTCACCCTTCCTGGGAACACATAGTCGTGGTGTAGCGTCACCCTTCCTGGGAACACATAGCCGTGGTGTAGCGTCACCCTTCCTGGGAACACATAGGCGTGGTGTAGCGTCACCCTTCCTGGGAACACATAGGCGTGGTGTAGCGTCACCCTTCCTGGGAACACATAACTGTGGTGTAGTGTCACCCTTCCTGGGAACACATAGCCGTGGTGTAGCATCACCCTTCCTGGGAACACATAGGCGTGGTGTAGCGTCACCCTTCCTGGGAACACATAGCCGTGGTGTAGCGTCACCCTTCCTGGGAACGCATAGCCGTAGTGTAGTGTCACTCTTCCTGGGAACACATAGCCGTGGTGTAGCGTCATCTTGGGAACACATAGCCGTGGTGTAGCGTCATCTTGAGAACACCTAGTCGTGGTGTAGCGTCACCCTTCCTGGGAACACATAGCCGTGGTGTAGCGTCACGCTTCCTGGGAACACGTAGTCGTGGTGTAGCATCATCTTGGGAACACATAGCCATGGTGTAGCGTCACCCTTCCTGGGAACACGTAGGCGTGGTGTAGCGTCACCCTTCCTGGGAACACATAGCCGTGGTGTAGCGTCACCCTTCCTGGGAACGCATAGCCGTAGTGTAGTGTCACTCTTCCTGGGAACACATAGCCGTGGTGTAGCGTCATCTTGGGAACACATAGCTGTGGTGTAGTGTCACCCTTCCTGGGAACACATAGCCGTGGTGGAGCATCATCTTGGGAACACATAGCCATGGTGTAGCGTCACCCTTCCTGGGAACACATAGCCGTGGTGTAGCGTCACCCTTCCTGGGAACACGTAGGTGTGGTGTAGCGTCACCCTTCCTGGGAACACTTAGGCGTGGTGTAGCGTCACCCTTCCTGGGAACACGTAGGTGTGGTGTAGCGTTACCCTTCCTGGGAACGCGTAGCCGTGGTGTAGCGTCACCATTCCTGGGAACGCGTAGCCGTGGTGTAGCGTCACCCTTCCTGGGAACGCGTAGCCGTGGTGTAGCGTCACCCTTCCTGGGAACACGTAGTCGTGGTGTAGCATCATCTTGGGAACACATAGCCATGGTGTAGCGTCACCCTTCCTGGGAACACGTAGGCGTGGTGTAGCGTCACCCTTCCTGGGAACACATAGCCGTGGTGTAGCGTCACCCTTCCTGGGAACACATAACTGTGGTGTAGTGTCACCCTTCCTGGGAACACATAGCCGTGGTGTAGCATCACCCTTCCTGGGAACACATAGGCGTGGTGTAGCGTCACCCTTCCTGGGAACACATAGCCGTGGTGTAGCGTCACCCTTCCTGGGAACGCATAGCCGTAGTGTAGTGTCACTCTTCCTGGGAACACATAGCCGTGGTGTAGCGTCATCTTGGGAACACATAGCCGTGGTGTAGCGTCATCTTGAGAACACCTAGTCGTGGTGTAGCGTCACCCTTCCTGGGAACACATAGCCGTGGTGTAGCGTCACGCTTCCTGGGAACACGTAGTCGTGGTGTAGCATCATCTTGGGAACACATAGCCATGGTGTAGCGTCACCCTTCCTGGGAACACGTAGGCGTGGTGTAGCGTCACCCTTCCTGGGAACACATAGCCGTGGTGTAGCGTCACCCTTCCTGGGAACGCATAGCCGTAGTGTAGTGTCACTCTTCCTGGGAACACATAGCCGTGGTGTAGCGTCATCTTGGGAACACATAGCTGTGGTGTAGTGTCACCCTTCCTGGGAACACATAGCCGTGGTGTAGCATCATCTTGGGAACACATAGCCATGGTGTAGCGTCACCCTTCCTGGGAACACATAGCCGTGGTGTAGCGTCACCCTTCCTGGGAACACGTAGGTGTGGTGTAGCGTCACCCTTCCTGGGAACACTTAGGCGTGGTGTAGCGTCACCCTTCCTGGGAACACGTAGGTGTGGTGTAGCGTTACCCTTCCTGGGAACGCGTAGCCGTGGTGTAGCGTCACCATTCCTGGGAACGCGTAGCCGTGGTGTAGCGTCACCCTTCCTGGGAACGCGTAGCCGTGGTGTAGCGTCACCCTTCCTGGGAACACGTAGTCATGGTGTAGCATCATCTTGGGAACACATAGCCATGGTGTAGCGTCACCCTTCCTGGGAACACGTAGGCGTGGTGTAGCGTCACCCTTCCTGGGAACACATAGCCGTGGTGTAGTGTTACCCTTCCTGGGAACACATAGGCGTGGTGTAGCGTCACCCTTCCTGGGAACACATAGCCATGGTGTAGCATCATCTTGGGAACACATAGCCGTGGTGTAGCGTCACCCTTCCTGGGAACACATAGCCGTGGTGTAGCGTCACCCTTCCTGGGAACGCATAGCCGTAGTGTAGTGTCACTCTTCCTGGGAACACATAGCCGTGGTGTAGCGTCATCTTGGGAACACATAGCTGTGGTGTAGTGTCACCCTTCCTGGGAACACATAGCCGTGGTGTAGCGTCATCTTGGGAACACATAGCCATGGTGTAGCGTCACCCTTCCTGGGAACACATAGCCGTGGTGTAGCGTCACCCTTCCTGGGAACATGTAGCCGTGGTGTAGCGTCACCCTTCCTGGGAACACGTAGTCATGGTGTAGCATCATCTTGGGAACACATAGCCATGGTGTAGCGTCACCCTTCCTGGGAACACGTAGTCATGGTGTAGCATCATCTTGGGAACACATAGCCATGGTGTAGCGTCACCCTTCCTGGGAACACGTAGGCGTGGTGTAGCGTCACCCTTCCTGGGAACACATAGCCGTGGTGTAGTGTTACCCTTCCTGGGAACACATAGGCGTGGTGTAGCGTCACCCTTCCTGGGAACACATAGCCATGGTGTAGCATCATCTTGGGAACACATAGCCGTGGTGTAGCGTCACCCTTCCTGGGAACACATAGCCGTGGTGTAGCGTCACCCTTCCTGGGAACGCATAGCCGTAGTGTAGTGTCACTCTTCCTGGGAACACATAGCCGTGGTGTAGCGTCATCTTGGGAACACATAGCTGTGGTGTAGTGTCACCCTTCCTGGGAACACATAGCCGTGGTGTAGCGTCATCTTGGGAACACATAGCCATGGTGTAGCGTCACCCTTCCTGGGAACACATAGCCGTGGTGTAGCGTCACCCTTCCTGGGAACATGTAGCCGTGGTGTAGCGTCACCCTTCCTGGGAACACGTAGTCATGGTGTAGCATCATCTTGGGAACACATAGCCATGGTGTAGCGTCACCCTTCCTGGGAACACGTAGGCGTGGTGTAGCGTCACCCTTCCTGGGAACACATAGCCGTGGTGTAGCGTCACGCTTCCTGGGAACACGTAGTCGTGGTGTAGCATCATCTTGGGAACACATAGCCATGGTGTAGCGTCACCCTTCCTGGGAACACGTAGGCGTGGTGTAGCGTCACCCTTCCTGGGAACACATAGCCGTGGTGTAGCGTCACCCTTCCTGGGAACGCATAGCCGTAGTGTAGTGTCACTCTTCCTGGGAACACATAGCCGTGGTGTAGCGTCATCTTGGGAACACATAGCTGTGGTGTAGTGTCACCCTTCCTGGGAACACATAGCCGTGGTGGAGCATCATCTTGGGAACACATAGCCATGGTGTAGCGTCACCCTTCCTGGGAACACATAGCCGTGGTGTAGCGTCACCCTTCCTGGGAACACGTAGGTGTGGTGTAGCGTCACCCTTCCTGGGAACACGTAGGCGTGGTGTAGCGTCACCCTTCCTGGGAGCACGTAGGCGTGGTGTAGCGTCACCCTTCCTGGGAACGCGTAGCCGTGGTGTAGCGTCACCCTTCCTGGGAACGCGTAGGCGTGGTGTAGCGTCACCCTTCCTGGGAACGCGTAGTCGTGGTGTAGCATCATCTTTGGAACACATAGCCATGGTGTAGCGTCACCCTTCCTGGGAACACATAGCCATGGTGTAGCATCATCTTGGGAACACATAGCCGTGGTGTAGCGTCACCCTTCCTGGGAACACATAGCCGTGGTGTAGCATCACCCTTACTGGGAACACATAGCCGTGGTGTAGCATCATCTTGGGAACACATAGCTGTGGTGTAGTGTCACCCTTCCTGGGAACACATAGCCGTGGTGTAGCGTCATCTTGGGAACACATAGCCATGGTGTAGCGTCACCCTTCCTGGGAACACGTAGGCGTGGTGTAGCGTCACCCTTCCTGGGAACGCGTAGTCGTGGTGTAGCGTCACCCTTCCTGGGAACACGTAGGTGTGGTGTAGCGTCACCCTTCCTGGGAACGCGTAGTCGTGGTGTAGCGTCACCCTTCCTGGGAACACATAGCCGTGGTGTAGCGTCACCCTTCCTGGGAACACGTAGTCGTGGTGTAGCGTCACCCTTCCTGGGAACGCGTAGCTGTGGTGTAGTGTCATCTCGAGAACACATAGTCGTGGTGTAGCATCACCCTTCCTGGGAACACATAGGCGTGGTGTAGCGTCACCCTTCCTGGGAACACATAGGCGTGGTGTAGCGTCACCCTTCCTGGGAACACATAGGCGTGGTGTAGTGTTACCCTTCCTGGGAACACATAGCCGTGGTGTAGCGTCACCCTTCCTGGGAACACATAGTCGTGGTGTAGCATCACCCTTCCTGGGAACACATAGGCGTGGTGTAGCGTCACCCTTCCTGGGAACACATAGGCGTGGTGTAGCGTCACCCTTCCTGGGAACGCGTAGGCGTGGTGTAGCATCACCCTTCCTGGGAACACATAGCCGTGGTGTAGCGTTACCCTTCCTGGGAACACATAGGCGTGGTGTAGCGTCACCCTTCCTGGGAACACATAGCCGTGGTGTAGCGTCACCCTTCCTGGGAACACATAGCCATGGTGTAGCGTCACCCTTCCTGGGAACACATAGCCGTGGTGTAGCGTCACCCTTCCTGGGAACACATAGCCATGGTGTAGCGTCACCCTTCCTGGGAACACATAGCCATGGTGTAGCGTCACCCTTCCTGGGAACACATAGCCGTGGTGTAGTGTCACCCTTCCTGGGAACACATAGCCGTGGTGTAGCGTCATCTTGAGAACACATAGTCGTGGTGTAGCGTCACCCTTCCTGGGAACACGTAGTCGTGGTGGAGCGTCACCCTTCCTGGGAACACGTAGGCGTGGTGTAGCGTCACCCTTCCTGAGAACACTTAGGCGTGGTGTAGCGTCACCCTTCCTGGGAACACGTAGGCGTGGTGTAGCGTCACCCTTCCTGAGAACACTTAGGCGTGGTGTAGCGTCACCCTTCCTGAGAACACTTAGGCGTGGTGTAGCGTCACCCTTCCTGGGAACACATAGCCGTGGTGTAGCGTCACCCTTCCTGGGAACACATAGCCGTGGTGTAGCGTCACCCTTCCTGGGAACACGTAGTCATGGTGTAGCGTCATCTCGAGAGCACATAGCCGTGGTGTAGCGTCACCCTTCCTGGGAACACGTAGTCATGGTGTAGCGTCACCCTTCCTGCTCCGGGGTGGAACAGCCAGCTCTGGAACCACAGGCTGCGCACCTGCTCTGCAGAGGCTTCCTGCTGCTCCACCTCTCCGGGGACTGCCTCCTCCCTGCATGGCGCCTCCTCCCTGCGTGGCACCTCCACCCTGCTCCTTCCCTTCTACGGGGTCTTGGTGACACACACTCCAACTCTGTCATTCCTGTTCCCGCAGTGCCTGTGTTCTGCACATGCCCCAAGCCTTGCAGATAGAAGGAATGTTTCCAAGTGTGAGAGCTCTTCCAAACAGACTCGGGTGGCGTGGCCCCACAGAAGCCGGGACCGTATCTACTGTATCTACCCACCCTCCCTCCATCTTCCCCCCACCCGCCCTCTCCAGGTGTAATGTCAATCATCTCTTTGCATCTTCGCTCTATTTAAAAGAACGTGCACCAAATCCTCTCCAGAGGTGTGCTGGAGCACACAAGCTCTCATTTGTGAATCTGCCCTGTATTAGAATATTTTCCTTCTTGGTCCTACTGAGGCTGCGGCTAAAATACCTGGACAGTCTGTCCCTTAGTCCCTCCTGATCCCTAAGTAGGCTGTTTTCTGTCTTGTTCTAAGGGGCTCTTTCCTTGTCATCTTTGCTGTTTTTAAAGCCATCATTCCAGAGCTCCCTTGCTGCTGCCAGAGAAGCACGAAGCCCTCTTGGACACAGGATGGCTGCAAAGATGGGGCAGACTGATGGGTGCCTTACGCCAGCCGTCACTTCCTGACTTCACTCGGAGAATCCTCAGTCACAGGCCTTTCAGATTGTCGAATGGTCTGATTCTGTTTTTATTTGTTTATTTATTTTTAAAGACTTATTTATTTATTTGAAAGTCAGAGTTACACACAGAGAAAAGGAAAGGCAGAGAGAGAGAGAGAGAGAGGGAGGAAGGGAGGGGTCTTCCATTCACTGGTTCACTCCCCAATTAACCGCAATGGCCAGAGCTATGATGATCCAAAGCCAGGAGCCAGGAGCTTCTTCCAGGTCTCCCACATGGGTACAAGAACCCAAGCACTTAGGCTGTCTTCTACTGCTTTCCCAGGCCACAGCAGAGAGCTGGATTGGAAGTGGAGCAGCCGGGACTTGAACTGGTGCCCTTATGGGATTCCGGCACTACAGGCTTTACCTGCTACACCACAGTGCCAGCCCCTGTTTGTTTATTTTACACTGTATTTATCTGTATTTATTTGATTCATGACAGAGAAAGTGGGAGATATGGAAAACGATCTTCCATCTACTGGCTCACTTCCCATATGGCAGCAACATCCCGGGGCTGGGCTGGGCCCAAGCTGGAACCTGGAACTCCATCCGGGTCTCCCACATGGATGGCAAGGGCCCAAGCCCTGGAGGCATCAGCCACAGCCTTGGAGGTGTAGACAGTTGGATCAGGAATGGAGCAGCAGGAAAATCACTTGTATTCCACATGTGTGACACTTCCTGACCCATTGAATTCATTTTTTAATAAATAAATTTTAAACAGTTTATGAAAATACAGTACACGTGCACCAAGAAATTCACTCAGTTGTTGGGCTCAGTGCGGTTTTTAGCCATCTGATCACACTCACAGCAGCACCTGAATTAAGAACAAAGCATTGCTAGTGTCCTAAGAGTCCTTTTTAGTCCCCTCTCCTTCTTAGTAACATGAAATAAGAGTATGTTGTCACTTACATGGTGTGATTCAGTGAAGCCGTTGTTGTAACTATCTACCAAATGATCTGACGTATAATTTTTTTAAAATTATTTATTTATTTGAGAGGCAGGGGCACAGAGAGAGAGAGAGGTCTGCCATCCGTTGGTTCGCTCCCCAAATGGCCACAGCAGCTGGAGTTGTGCCAATTTGAAGCCAGGAGCCAGGAGATTCTTCCAGGTCTGCAACACGAATACAGGAGCCCAAGCACTTGGGCCATCTTCTTCTGCTTTCCCAGGCCATAGCAAAGAGCTGGATCGGAAATGGAGAGGCCGGGACTCAAACTGGCACCCATATGGGATGCCAGCACTGCAGGAGGTGACTTTACCTGCCACACCACAGCACTGGCCCCGACTTCATTTTCTTGGAATGTGTTCCCAGAAGTGGGCTGGCTGGGTCGTGTGGTAGATCTATGTTCAGATTTCTGAGGAGCCTCCATACTGTCTTCCTTCATGGTTGTACCAGGATATATTCCCACCAACAGTGGATTAGAGTTTCTTTTCTCCACACACTCATTAGCATTTGATGTTTTCTGATTTTTGGATGATAGCCGTTCTAACTCGTGGAGGGTGAACCCTCATGGTTTTTATTCGCATTTCGCTGATGGCTAGAGATCCTGAACATTTTCTCATGTGTGTGTTGGCCGTTTGTATTTCATCCTTTGGAAAACGTCTGCTCATAATCTTTGAATTGCTATACTGGATCGTGTGTTGACTTTCTGGAGCTCCTTATATATTCTGGATATTAATCTTTGATCAGACGCATAGTTTGCAAATATTTTGTCCAATCCTGTTGGGATCCTCTTGTTCTGTTAATTGTCTCCACTGCTGTGCAGAAGTGTCTCAGGCTGATGGAAATTCCGTCGTCTGTCTTTGCTTTTGTCGACTACTATAGAGGTCTAATCAAGAGGTCTTTTCCTAGGCTGGGGTCTTAGTGCTTTCTCTTTGGTTTTCTTCTAGTAGTTTGATGGTTTCAGGTGCTAGGTTTAGATCATTGTTCCAGTGTGAGTTGGGTTTTGTATAAAGTAGGTCTTGTTTCATGCTTCTGCATGTGGAAATCCAGTTTTCCCAACACCATTTGTCGAAGAGACTGTCCTTTCTTCAGGGAGTGGATTTAGCTCGTCTGTCAAAGGTTAGTTGGTTGTAGATGTGGGGAGTAATTTCGGGGTTTTCTTTTCTGTTCCATTGGTCCATGTGACTCTTGTGCCAGTACCAGGCTGTTCTGGTTTTCACTGCCTGTGGTGTGCACCTTGAAATCTGGTAGTGGGATGCCTCTGGCTTGTTGTTGTTGTTCAAGTTTGCTTTGGCTATTCAGGGTCTCTTGCATTTCTCTATGAATTTGAGGATTGTTTTTCCTAGATCTGAGAAGGATGTCCTTGGTATTTTGATTGGAATTACATTGAATCTGTAAGTTGAGGTGGTACGAAGTTCTAATGATATTAATTCTTTGAATCCACACACATGGAAAATTTTTCCATTCTTTTGGTCTTTTATTTCATTTTTTAGTGTTTTGTACTTTTAATTGTAGAGATTTTTCACATTCTTGGTTGAATTTATCCCGATGTATGTAATTTTTTTGTAACTTTTGTGAATGGTGCTGATCTTACAAGTTGTGTCTCAGCCAGAGCACTGTTGTGGTATAAGAATGCTTTTGATTTCTCTGTGTTGACTTTATACTCTGCAACTTTGCTGAATTCTCTTTGGAGTTGTGGTAGTCTGTGAGTGGTCTTTTGGTTCCCCTATATACAAAATCCTGTCAGGGTCATTTGACTTCCTCCTTTCCAATTTATATCCCTTTGATTCAGTTTTCCTACTTAAGGCCCTGGCCAAAACTTCCAGATCTGTACTGAATAATAAGAGTGATACTGGGGGCAGGCGCCGCGGCTCACTAGGCTAATCCTCTGCCTTGTGGCGTCGGCACCCCGGGTTCTATCCCGGTCGAGGCGCTGGATTCTGTCCCGGTTGCCCCTCTTCCAGGCCAGCTCTCTGCTGTGGCCCGGGAGTGCAGTGGAGGATGGCCCAAGTCCTTGGGCCCTGCACGCCACAGGAGACCAGGGTAAGTACCTGGCTCCTGTCATCGGATCAGCGTGGTGTGCCGGCCACAGCGCGCTGGCTGCGGCGGCCATTGGAGGGTGAACCGACGGCAAAAGGAAGACCTTTCTCTCTGTCTCTCTCTCTCACTGTCCACTCTGCCTGTCAAAAAAAAAAAAAAAAAAAAAAGAGTAAGACTGGGTATCCTCATAGAGTTCTGGATCTTAGTGCAAATGCTGCAGCTTTTTCCCATTCAGTACGATGCTGGCTGTGGGTCTGTTTACCCAATTTTTAAAAGGTTTTTTTTTTTTTATTATAAAAGGATGTTGTGTTTTAACAAATGTTTCTCTGCATATATTGAGATAATTGCATGATTGCATGATTTTTATCTTTCATTTTATTGATGTAATGTATCACGTCTATTGATTTTTGTATGTTGAACCATCCTGCATCCCTGGGATAAATCCCACGTGGTCTGCGTGCGTGATCTTTTTGATGGGTGATTGAATTCAATGTGCTAGTATTTTGTTGAGGATTTTTGCATCTATGTTGATGAGGAATACTGTTCTGTTGTTCTCTTTCTTTGTGGTGTCTTGATTTGGAATTAAGGTAATACTGGTCTCATAGAACGAGTTTGGAAAAGTTCTTTCCCTTTCACTTGTTTGGATTAGTTTAAGAAGCACTGGGGTGGTGGGGTGGGGAGGCTGGCACTTCGGTATATAAGGCACTGCCTGCAAGCCCGCATCCCACGTGGGCGCCAGTATGAGTCCCGGCTGCTCCACTTCCAGTGCAGCTCCCTGCTGTGGCCTGGGAAAGCAGCAGAGGACGGCCACAGTGCTGGGGCCCTGCACCCCTGTGGGCGACCTGGAAGAAGCTCCTGGCTCCTGGCTCGGGACTGGTCCAGATCCAGCCACTGTGGCCATTTGGCGAGTGAACCAGCAAATGGAAGATCTTTATCTCTGTCCTCTCTTTTTCTGTGACTGTCTTTCGAATAAATAATTTTTTATAAGAAGAATTGGGATTTGTTCTTCCTTAAAAGTCTGGTAGAATTCAGCAGTGAGGCTGTCAGGTCCCGGACTTTCCTTTGTTGTGAGACCTGTACTGATTCAATCTCATCTTGGTCTTTTTTCTATTCAGGTTTTCTACATCTTTGTGCTTCAAATTTGGTAAATTATACATGTCCAGAAATCTATCCATTTCTTCTAGATTTTCTATTTTTTGTTAGTAATAATTCCTAATTACTGTTTGTATTTGCATGGTACCATTTATAATATCTCCTTTTTTCATCTTTTATTTTATTAATTGGGGTCTTCTCCCCCTTTCTTTTATGTTAGCTGGGTCAATGGTTTTTCAATTCTGTTTATATATATATATATATATATATATTTTTTTTTTTTTTTAAAACAGCTCTTCATTTCACGTCTGTGTATTTTTAAAATTTCTGTTGTATTTATTTTATCTCTAATTTCTTTACCACCACAAATTTGGGGTTTGGTTTGTTCCAATTTTTCTAGGTCCTTTAGACGCATTTTTAGATCACTTGATACCTTTCCAAGTTTGCGAGGTAGGCAGTAATTGCTATGGAGTTACTCTTAACACTGCTGTTGCTGTATCCCGTATGTTTGGTTGTAGTGTCATGTTTATTCACTTCAAGGGCAGTCTGATTTCCTTTTTTCTATGAACCACTGTTCATTCAGGAGCGTGTTGTTCGTCCCCATCTGTTTGCATATTTTCTGGAGGCTTTTGTTTTTGTTTTGTTTTGTTTTGTTTCGTTTTTGTTGTTGATTTCTAGCATCATTCTATTATAGTCCAAGAAGATACATTCATGATTTCAATTTTTTGAACTTGTTATAACTTGTTTTATGGCCTAGTAAATGATGTATTATAGAGAATGTTCCAATGCACTGATTAAAAGAATGTGTATGCTGCAGCTGTGGGATATAAGGTTCTATAGATATTTCTAAGTTCCATTTGGTGTATAGTGTTCTCTTGTTTCTTTGTTGGTTTTTTGTCTGATTGATCTTTCCATTGATAAAGTGCAATATTGAAGTCCCCCATTTTTATTGTATTGGAGTTTATGACTCCTTTTAGATCCATTAATATTTGTCTTATAAAACTGGGTGTCCTGGCATTGGGTGCATGCACATTACTATAATTACATCTTATTGTTGAACTGATCGTTTCATCATTACATGATGATATTACTTGTCTTTTTTAAGAGTTTTTGTCTTAAAGTCTGTTTTGTGACTTGAGTGTAGCTCTTCCTGCTCATTTTTGATTGCTTGCATAGAATATCTTTTTCCATCCTTTCACAGTGTCATTGTGTCTTTATTAGTTAAGCGTGTTTTTTGTGGGCAGCATTTAGATTTTTTTTAGTTCATTCAACCAGTCTGTGTTTTTTAACTGGAAGTTTTAGTCCATTTACATGCAAGGTTATTATTGGTAAGTAATGACTTGAACTTTGTTTTTCCTTAAGTATTCCTTTTGTTTGTTTTGAATTTCCCTTTTTCTTTTACTGGGAGGGTTTCTGCCTTCAGATTCTTCCATGATGATAATCTTTCTGTTTGTGTGCAGTACATCCTTAAGTATCATTTGTAAGCGTTGCTGGGTGGTGACAAATTCTGTTCATGTTTGCTTGTCTTGGAAGGGCTTTATTTCACCTTTGTTTATCAATGAGAGCTTTGCTTGTTAAGGAATTCTGGGTTGGAAGCCTCCTAATCTTTTAAGAGTTGGACTGTATCTCACATTGTTTCCTGGCCTGTAGGGTTTCTGCTGGGAAGTGTGTTCTTTATTTGATAGTAGCTCCCTGAAGGTCGTCTGGCATTCCTCTCAGGCTGATTGTAGAATATTCTCTTTATGTTTTACTTTTGAAAGTTTGCTTATGATGTATCTTGGTGAAGATCTTCACTGATTACGCCAGTATGGGTTTCTGTGTGCTATCCATTTTTGTGCTATCCAGATTTTGAATGTCCGTATCTTCCACCAACGTGGGAAAATAGTCTGCTATATTTCACTGAATAAGTTTTCTAAGCCATTCTTCATTCTGTACTTTGAGGAATTCATAAGACTTTTATATTTTGTAATTTGATAGTATTTCATAGATCCTGTTGTTTTTTTAATTTTTAATGATTTTTTGGTCTGACTGAGATATTCCAGAAGGCCTGGCTTCCAAATCTGCTTTTTTCTGCCTCTCCAGGTCTCTTATTAAGGCTTTCTACTATATTTTTATCTGACTTATTGAATACTCCACTTTTCATATTTCTCTTTGGTTTCTCTTTAATATCTCAATTTCTTTGCAGAATTTCTTGTCTATGTCATGTAACTATTTCCTTATTTCATTTAGGTGTTTCTCCTTGTGTTGGAGTAACCTTACCATCAGCCTTTTGAATTCCTTTCCGGGCATTTCTTCAGCATCCCCTTCTTCACAGTCACTATCAATGTATTCTTCTGCTCCTTTCTGGGCCTGCCTTGTTCCTATTTTTACATTGCTTTTTAGACACTGGGAGGTCACTTGCTAACTATGTCCTGCAGGAGGGTTTATTTATTTATTTATTTTTGGTTGAAAGCTTTATTCTTGGAAATCTGCCTCTGTGGCTTGGTGGAGTGCCCGAGGCTTACATTCGTGTTCCAAGGGTGTATGCTGGGTGGGGTCAGAGAAGTCTGGGCACCTTTTGTAAGCAGTCAACAGCCTGGAGTAACGTCAAGTAAAGCCGGGGGAGAGGGGAATGTTATTACTGGGGAATGGGTTCACAGTCCCCGCCTTTCTCTGTGCCAAGGTGCGTGACAGTCAGCGGATTCACAGCCTAGGGAGAGTGCAGTGCACCACCCAGGCATATGCACCGTGCAGAGCGCCAGCCCACTGCACAGCGGGTACGAGCCCTTTCCCCAGTGTGCAGACAGCTTCGAGTTTCTGCAGAGTGGGCACGTGCCACAGCTCGGATCCCTCTCCTCTGCGTAGCGTGTGCCCAGGCCCCCGCAGTCACAGGTGCAGGGTTCCTACTTTCTGCCCTGTGAAATGCCCCTTCCCCTGCACAAGCCACCTGGTCTATCCCGAGTCAGGACACAAACAGCTGTGGCTCCACAGCACAGAGTCTGGTGCTTTGGTTGGGGGAGAGGAGGGAAGCATCGTGGCTCTCTTCACAGAGCAGAGTAGTTGCCCGTCCTCCCAGCAGCTCCCCAGGCCTTACCTAAAGCCAGCAGGGACCATGCGTTCTGCTCAGTGAAAGCTGACAGTGGTGTGGGCTGCAGGGGCTTCCTCGCGCCTTGCCCTGGGAAGATGGCGCTCCCCAGCCAGGCGCCGGCCATGTGTTTGCAAGAGCTGTTGGTGGCACGTGGTTGGCAGCTGTCTGTCTTCCTCTCTAGCCCTTCCATGGAGTCTCTGTTCTCTCTGTTTGTTCTCCAGTGCAGATTTCTCTTGATCAGACCCCCGGGAACATGGTGCTTCCTTTGTCTGGTGTGTACCTGTAGCTGAGGTCCGTGCGGCTTCTCCTCTCTCAGCCGTCTCGGGGCTCGCCGTGAGTCTGTGTCTGAGACTAACATCCTCGGGTTTGGTGAAGCTGCTCCTCACTGCCAGTGTTCTTCACGTGGTCCCCCTCCTGACTGCGTGAGCAGGTCGAGTGTGACAGCAGACAGGCAGCCTGTGTTCGCAGAGCTAAGGCTTCCTGAGCGATGCATCATGGCGGCTCCACACCTGAGCAGGTGTGCGGTGCACTGCCTGCCGGCTCAGGACTGCCCTGTGTCTACACTGACCACCGTCCGGCGGGTGGAGTGAGATGGTGGCTGTTACTGCTCACTGCTGTGCTCACATACTTCAGGCACTCAGTAAATGACATGTGTGTGTACCTATGTGAACATTTACACAAATTCACACGGATATCTACGTGTGATTTTAAAAACTGAAAAGTGATAGTCACCACAAAATTATAGTCTGTGGAATATTAGGTCCTTGTAACCTACCTGGAAAAAATAAGACTGTTTCCGCTGTGGGAAACAGTGTGTGTGTGTCACTGGGGGAAGAAGCTAAAGTTCGAGAGGCTGGGTGACTACATCAAAGCCTGGAACTAGAATGGGGTGAGCATTTGGTCTAGGGGTGAGGCGGCTGCTGGGGGACCCCATCCCACACGGCAGTGCCTGGATTCACGTCCCAGCTCCACTTCTGATTCCAGCTTCCTGCGAACGCTCATGCTGGGAGGCAGCAGGTGATGCTCAGGTCCTTGGGTCTCTACCACGCTCGTGAGAGACCCATATGGAGTTCCTGTCTCTTGGTTTCAGCTTAGCCAAGCCCCGGCTGTTGTGGGCATTTGCGAGTAAAGCAGCAGACGGAAGATGTCTCTCCGTCCCTCTGCCTTTCAAATAAATAGAATAGGCGAATAAGACTGTAGTTAATAAATGGAGAATTTGTGCTCTGCAGTGGGGACTGACGAATTCCTGTCTACCGGCCAAAGGCAAGCAGCCACCTGCTCTGTAATGAGCTCTCTTGGAACACACGCCGGGTTGGCATTGTCTGTGGCTGCCTCTGGGCTCCTGTGGCAGAGCCCGGCAGCTGCTGCAGACAGAATGCCCCACAAAGCCCACGTATGCACCGTTGGAGCCTTAGCAAAAGTTTTGCCAGGCTCTGGTCCAGGGGCACCAGTGTGGGGAGGAGCTGTAGTGGACAGATGTTGTCTTAAGCTTCACCCGACCAGTGTGCAAGACCAAGCGATTCAACCCCCGTGGGCCTGAGCTTCTCATGCATGAGGCCTGCGTTTGTCCTGGGCTGCCCTCTGTGCGTGCACCTGCAGGCTCAGCAGGAACCCGAGTGCTGTGTCCTCAGGAACCAAGCTCGGCCCTGAATACGAGAGCTTAGAGCAGGGTTTCCCTGCTGGCCTATTTCTTCAAAGTTCTCTTGGGTACCAATATGATGTGGAGGATGCTCCCCAACACAGCCATTCTTTAGCCCAACATCCCATTAAGCTTGAGTCACAGCCTTCCCTCTCTGTGTCTGTACCCTTTGTTGAAGACTCCACACCAGTCACAGGGTTAAGTGATCATACAATACATTGTGGCAAAGTCAAGGCAATCCCAAGTCGAAGAGTGAAAGAGATTGGCTCACTGCTTAGACCAGGTAATAACCCAGTGATGTGTAGTTTGCATCCAAAGGGGAAAAGTCCTCGAGATTCGAAGGTTCCATGTGCCCTTGCAGTAATTCTGCTGTGGAAGATTTACTGTTCTGCCGCCTTCATTTTTTTCTGGGCAAATGGGATTGCATGTTGCATGCTTGATTTAAGGCTATTTAAAATTCTCTGAATTTGGGACTCTCTCCCCTTCCTTCACGATTCATTATACATAAATTTACACAGAATCAAGAGCAGGTGCAGATCGATGTAGGTCATTTGTTTCTTTGAAATCAAATAAAACCCCTCTTTCACAGAACTTTAGATAAACAAAAGACACCTGCTTGTGATGGTTTTTGCCTGCCTGCCAAACTGGAAAAGAAAAATTGAGTCCTGAGCCATCATTTCCCGACAGCGTGACCTGAGCCGAGTTACTCTCTTCCTCCCCAAATCCTTATGTGTAAAACGGAGATGAAAGTAGTAACTTCAATGTGTGCCTGTGAGATTCCATAAATAATGTCTTCAAGGCATTTAGCGCGACGTCTAGCACAGAGCACGTGCTCAACAGTTTTAGGCCAGGACACGCTTTCTGGGCTCTTGAAGACGTGCAGTTGCTGCATGACAAAAGCAGTCTCTCTTTTCATGTAGAATGGACCAGACAAGGTACCCTTGGTTGATCAGGAAGATTAAGGGGCGAGACCATTGTTTACTTTTGCAGCCCACAAAGCCACATGAAATGACCTTGACCTTCGCCTCACCTTTCCTGCCAGCAACAGACATTTGCCTTCTGTGTCTTTGCCTGAGGGAGTCAAGTGCAGAGTAGCCGAAAACGGACCCGTTTATATAATTTATCAAGAATCCCCCAAACCCTTTAACTGGGAGCTTCTTCACCTGGGGTTCCATGGAGCCCTCTCTGGGAACCCACAACGCTGCTCACGTTCTGTGTAACATGCTCTGTTGACGTTCGTTTTCTGGGGAGAAGTTCAATGGCTTTAATGAGATTCTCACTGTGGGCTTTGATCTGGAGATCAAAGGTAAAATTCTAAGCAGTTCCAAGGGCTCGGAAACATTTTATAATTTGGGAGATTTACAGCCATAGCCAAGAATGCCACACCTTGCCATAGTTAAAACATTTTTCCCAGCTACAACTAATGCAACAGTACTTAGCGGTGTGTAAAAGACAACAAGACTGATTAGTGAAATAAATCATTGCATGTTTACGGCACTGAGGAGCCAGCTATGTGTGTTCAAGTGACACTGTATGGAAGGAAATTCCACCTGTTAGAATTAATAGGTGTTAAGCACAATAGGTGCTTAACAAACCAGGTAGTAAAACACCATCAGAAGCAGCCCCGTAGAAGCCGATGCTGAATTCCACAGAGAAAGCTGCGCACGTGATTTAACGATGGTGCGTTCTGTCCCAGTAACCGCTGCCCCCCCTGCACGGAGCAGCCGTGGCGTTGGAAGTCCTGGTCCGTGACTTCCCTGGGCTGACAGTGTGCTTGTGTTTGCTGTGAAAGGATCCTTGCTTTCTGTCCTGCTGACTGAGGGTACGGGTGGAAGGGGTTGGGCAGGACCTGGAAGCCCCGTTTCCCCCACCGCTCCTCCCCTGCGGCTCTAGTCCTAGGAGGGTGACTGGGGTGCAGCCACCACCCTTCCCTGTGCAGTGGCAGCCCCAGGGCTCATCCTGACCTTGCCGTTAGTGATGGGAATACCCAAGGTTGTTTTCTTAAGCGCTGACACAGGCAGAGGTGGGCATCTGGTCTAATGTGGTCTTATTCTTCAGCTCTGAGGGAGGGGTGTTTGACCCCTCTCTGCCCGTCTTTCCTGCCTCCCACTCCCTCCTGGGAAACTCTGTATGCTGCTAAGGAGAAGTCGCCTTCTCTGGGTCCCTCTGGTATCCTGCAGCGTTGGGTGTGGGTGGTGCAGGCTTCTGTCAGCTGCCAGAAAGGAAAGCTCATGGCTGCATATGAAGAAAGAGTGGAACTCTTCCCTTTGACTTGTCCTTTGGCTAAACAAGAATACCCCCCATCATCCTGCAACTAGCCCGCTGCTGGGCTCTTCCCCAGTTCATTCTGTCACTGAAGGATCTGCTCTCTGAGATCTCGAAACATCTGGGCCAGCGCCACGGCTCACTAGGCTAATCCTCCACCTTGCGGCGCCGGCACACCGGGTTCTAGTTCCGGTCAGGGCGCCGGCGCGGCGGCCATTGGAGGGTGAACCAACGGCAAAGGAAGACCTTTCTCTGTCTCTCTCTCTCTCTCTCACTGTCCACTCTGCCTGTCAAAAAAAAAAAAATTTGGAAAACTACCTCTCACTGTTGTAATTTACGTGCGAGGGAGTGGGACAGTTGTAAGTACTTGGTATTTGCTTATCCAGCTTGGGAGGTCCAGAGGCAGCACCTGTTCTAAAGCTGCCTAAGGAGCTTTCTTTTTACTAAACCTGGTATCAGAAAAATTGAGCCAGTTCATCAGAGATGAGACTGGATGCAAGGCAATAGGTTATTTGAGAGTTAAGCCATTTGGGGGTGAAAAACGGACATTTTCAAGGTCAGAAGTGCTTTCCCACTTGCGAGTTGGAGGCGCAAGGTTGGAGTTTGAGTGGGGGTGGAGGAAGCCAGGGCTTGAGCTCTGGTCCTGGTCTTGGCTTGGATCCAAGGCTTGCATGGGTGCAACCCTGTCTGTGGCTCCCGGGGAGGTGTGTGTGTGTGTGTGTGTGTGTGTGTGTTTAAGATTTATTTATTTGAAAGGCAGAGTTACAGAGAGGCAGAGGTCTTCCATCTGCTGGTTCAGTCCCCCAGTGGCCGCAATGGCCGGAGCTGTGCCCAGCTGAAGCCAGGAACTTCCTCCAGGTCTACCACACGGGTGCAGGGGCTCAAGGACTTGGATCATCTGCTGCTGCTGTCCCAGGCCATAGCAGAGAGCTGGATCAGAAGTGGGGCAGCTGGGATTCGAAGTGGCACCCATATGGGGCACGGATGGTGCAGGAGGCGGCTTTACCTGCTACACCATAGCACCGGGCCCTTGGTGGGTTCTTCTGATCTGAGTCTCCCACTGTCATTAGTCCCTGGTATTCTTAAGCAAATATTCCTTCTCTGTTTAGACGTAACTCTGATTAGTTGCAAGGTCAGCAGTTAGATTTTTAAAAATCTGAATGTGAAAAAGAAAAAAAATGTATTAATTAAGGTTACAGAGCTGTATTTGGAAACATTAACAGCAATTATTCCTCTCAACAGGACTTATTTTTGAAAATTCAGAGACCTTGGAGGGGAAGATTGTGTGATTAAACGTTTTAATTTATAGGCTAATGATTAAACATGATAGTATTGCAGGAGAAGAGGGTACGGTTGGTATCACAGACTCGAGCTTAGGTTGGCTAGATACAAGGGAGGCCAGGGCTGGGTCGGTGCTCGGCGAGTCTGGGTCTCGGGCAGCCCCACGTGCCAAGCAGACACCTGGTGGGAGAGCCGCCCCGACACAGCTGAAGAAACCCCGCATCACACTATGTGTGTTCTGTGAGTGCCGTGTGGCTGAGTCTGGTTTCCATTCTTGTTTTATTAATGATTTGTTTTGTTTCTTTGAAAGGCAGAGTTACAGAGAGAAAGATGGGGAGTCAGAGAGAGAGAGAGATTGATCCATCTTCCGTCCACTGGTTCCCCCCACAGGTGGCCACAACAGCTACCGCCAGGCCAGGCTGAGCCTGGAGCCAGGAACTCCATCCAGGTCTCCACTCACTTGAGCCTTCTGCGGCTTTCGCAGGTGCGTTAGCAGGGAGCTGGAGTGGAAGTGGAGCAGCAGGGCTGCGGCTCTGTCTGCTGTGCCACAGCGTTGGCCCTGTGGTTCTCATTCTTAGGGGAAGTCGAGTCCGTCTCCATGGTGGCTGATGTGCTCTGAGACCGAGTCAAGGCCGAGTGGCAGCAGGGACGCTCTCCGGGGCCTTGCTTAGAAGGACCAGGGGCAGCCCCCGCACTGCCTGCAGTCCTGCTCCTGGTGCTTCCCGCACTACTGCTCACCAGGCGGCAGTCAGAGCTGCTGCAGCCACTTGGGCACACAGGGAAGTAGTGGCAAAGACGGCGGAGAGGTGGAGCCGCTCTACCAGGCTGCGTCCTTGACTGCCTCTGGGCTGTTGTGTCCCAGAGATAATTGTCCACCTGCTTAAGTCGCTGTCTTTCCCCTACCTTCCCCCCCCCCCCCCCCCGGTTCCGCTCTTTGTTTCAGGAGCTGAAGCTGCGCTCATCTTAGGACAAAGTCCAAACACCAGAAAGCAATACCTGTATTAGAGTTCCTGAGAAAAACAGTACCAGTGGAATATACATATTTGAACCTAAGCATAAAGATACACATACACACATAGCTATATGGATGTTTTTATATTCAAAAGGGAAATGATAAACCCTTAAGCACACATACACACACACACATATATATACATATATATACATGTGGAATGATTGATCAACCAATCAATTATAATGTGGCTATGGAGGCTGAGTAGCCCCATCGCCTGGCACCTGCAGGCTGCTGTCCTGCTGTCGTGGGCAGGTACAGTTTGATGGCCTACGAGCTGGAGGACTCTGGGAGACTCTGGTCCAAGACTGACTGGCTGAGAGTGGCAGTGTCAAGGCCAAGAGAAGATGGACTCCTCATTCAGACAGCCGGGCATGAGTAGATCCAAGGTCCCTCCAGCTGTTGGTTCTGTTCACACCCTCCGTGGCTTAGGGGAGGGGCATCCACACTGGGGAGAGCCACCGGACTTTCTCAGGCCCCGTCCAGTGCTGCTGTCCTGCAGGGCCACTCTGCAGATGTAAACACACAGAAGAACACTTAATCAGCTCACTCGCATCCCATGGCCTACTCACGAGGCTAGACAAAATTAACCTTACAGCACCCATGGCAGAAAACAGAATGTTAGAAGGAAAGAGAAGGGGTTTTCAAATGTTCTTGGAAAATGTGTGTCATGAGAACTATGCCTGCATTTCAAAATTCGCCACCAAAATAAGCTATTTCTGAATTCCATTTTCCCATGAACTTAAAAATTGTACTTCATGTGAAAGGTGTACACACACACACACACACAGAGATCTTCTTTCTGTGGTTTATTCCCCAAATGCCCACAACACTGGGGTGGGCCAAGCTGAAGCAGGGAGCCTGAAACTGAACCCAGGTGTCTGACATGGGTGGCAGGGACCCAAGTACTTGAGTTATCTGCTGCCTCCCAGGGTGCACAGCGGCAGGAAGCTGGGGTGGGGAGTGGAGCCAGGACACTCACCCAGGCGCAGTCTAACTTGGGGTGTGCGCACCCCAGCTGGCGTCTCAACTCCTCCACTGAATGCCTGCCCCATGAAGTTTTGTAGTGTACGTGTACAGTAAATGCAGTCAGTCACGTTTGTATCTGAATGATGGCATTAGGCTTTTTGCTCTGTTTTTATTTTTTATTTTTTTGGCAGTGGGAAATATTTTAAGTATTTTCTCTAAGGAAGTAGTCCACTGAGAACATCTTTATAAAGATGTGTGTCATAAGCCTGTTTTTAACAAGGAGAAATTGGCATCTAACAGTTGGTGTCCGTTACATGGGTGACACGGAGCAGTGTGCTAGACCGGTGGCTTCCTCCCCACACTGTGGGGGGCTGGGTCCAAGGCCAGGTGTCGGCAACTTGGGGTTCTCCTGAGGCCTCTCTCCTTGGCTGGCCCACGGCGACCCTGCTGCTGTCTGTCTACGCAGCCCACCCACCCCTCACCTGGCAGCTCTGTAGCTTTCCTCCCTTCTCAGGACAGGAGCCACATGGGATTAAGGCCACCCCCTGGTCTCAGAGTGCTTCAATCACGACTTTAAAGACCGTGTGTGCACACACAGTCACGTGCCCGGGCACTGGGGGCTGAGGCTGCAGCATCCGAATTCAGGCAGAGAGGCTTAGTTCAGCCCCTGTCACCGGGCGTTAGGGGTCATGATGGAAGGACGTTTTGTACCATGGGGAGGGGCGGTGCTAAGCCATAAAGTGCAAAAAACTCAAGTTCAAAACGACTCACAGGGGCTGGTGTTGTGGTGCAGTGGTTAAGGCATCGCTGGTGACACCAGCATTCCACATCCAAGTCCGGGCTCCCCTGCTTCCAGTCCAGCTCCCTGCACATGTGTCTAGCAAGGAAGCAGGTGATGGCCTCTGAACTTGGGTCCCTGACAACCACGTGGGAGACCCAGGTGCAGTTTCTGGATCCTGGCCCAGCCCCGGCTGTGGGAGCCGTGAGGGGAATGAGTTAGTGCATGAAGGACCTCTGTCTCTGTGTCTTCCTCTGTCTGTGTCACTCTGCCTTACAAATAAACAAATCTGAAAAACACAGAGTACAATCATAAGTGTATATGAAGTAACGTATGTTGAACCAATCACCCCTAGTCTCTCCCAGTATTCAGACACTGAAAATTCTCAGTAGTGATGAGAGCTGTAGAGCTGAAATCGGCTGGAGAACTCAGAGTGACACATATGTGGCCATTTTAGGAAGAGTAAATTTTCTATACTAAATGATGAAAAAGATGTTAGCATAAAATAAGCATGAAATTTATCCCCATCTTAAATGCACACCCACTTATTACTAACTGGCCATTGCTGATGGTGGGCTAATTGTGTAATTTTTTTTCTTGTTCCTATAGTTTTCAAACTTGATAATGAGTAATGAGTCAATGTTATCTTTATACTGAAAACCAGTGTTACTTTACAAAAAGACTTTCTGGCACGTCCATGTTGGGCAGGGCCACCGTTTAAGCATTCAGTAAGCACTTGCTGACCATCCAAGAGCTAGGCTGGGGGCCACCACCCCAGGTACTGAGCAGAGACAGACTTTTTTCAGGGAATATCCTTACTTCCTCACATCTCACCATGTAGTTGACAAGATGTGGACACAGGGACAAACAGGGACAGTTGCTCCCATCTGTAAAGGTGTAGCTGACTTTTAACTTGGCCTTGAAGGACAAGTGGGGGTTTGCTTGGTGGGACGGAGTGGACGTGCCCTACCCAGCAGGGCAAGCCCCTGAGCTGAGGCTCAGCATGTGTTGGGGGTGGGTGAGCTTCACAGTGCGGCTTCGGGTTGGTACCTGGAGCAGGGCTTTGGCAGGGAGGAGGTGAGTAAGACAAGAAGTGTGGGCGTGCATTCTCATTCTGAGTGGTGTCACCCCACGGCAAGCAGGCTGTGGAGCACTGACGTGTGAAAGAGTGGGGTAGGAGCAGAAACCCACCCCGGGGTCAGACGGGTGGCGGCCCAGGGGAACCAGAGTGCCCTTTCCAGGCCTGATGGAAGCTGGGGGACCGGTGGTGCCATAGCCAAAGGGCGAGGTCAGGAAGAAGCAGAGGTTGGGGGACTCCATGACACCGTGTGCCCCAGGCTCTCAACTCCCAACTCTGGCCCCTGGAACACCTTCTGCATGTGCCTTGAGACCCTGACCCCCACTGTGGCCTGGGCCACTGCACGCATGCCATGTGGGCCCCAGAGCACTGCAAGCCCGCAGCCTGTGCCCTCACTGAGCTCTTCTCTGGGACTTCACCAATCCCTGGCACCCACCGGTTCCCTGCCACAGATCCCTGTAGCCCTCCTGGAGGGCAATGAGGAAGCCCAGTGTTGCAGGGAGAGGCAGAAAATCAGCTGTGACACACGCACACACGCACGCACACACACACACGCGTGCGCGCGCGCGGACGGAAGACATCACCTCGGAAAGCCTTGAAAAACCCGCTGTCTGAACTTGGCACAGTTCAGTCTAATCAAAGTGAACAAGAACCACACTGCTACTCAGTCTGCAATTCAAGGCAGTGAGCCCTTCCTGAGAATTACAGATCAGAGAGACCCAGAACTGAATTTCTGGCGGCCAGACCTAGGCGCAGCCCAGGACCTGTGAGTGAGAAGAGACCAGGTAGGAAACAGGCATCCGTGGCGGGTACTCCCGCCGTGGGCTGCTGTCGGCACAGAGCACACAAACGGCAGCAACACGAACCTGCACAAGTAGCTTCTGACCTTGGCTGCTGGTTCCAGGACCATTCTACAGTGCAGTCAGCTCCCTTGCAATAGGCGACCTCACGTCATCCTCACCGTGATCTGTGAGTTGAGTGTTGGGTCATTTAATCCTTTTATAGACTGTGGTCTAAGCGCTCTCTCTCTCTCTCTCTCTCTCTCTCTCTCTCACACACACACACACACACACACACACACACACTTGACCACAAGGTCACTGGGGGGACAGCACCATGGGAGTGAGCTCCCTTGGGGACAGGGCCATGCAGTTCCTCCTGCACCCAGTGCAGTATGTGGCTTGGGTGACAAACGATGAAAAAGGAGTGAATGGGCCGGCACTGTGGCTCACTAGGCTAATCCTCCGCCTTGCGGCGCCAGCACACCGGGTTCTAGTCCTGGTCGGGGCGCCGGATTCTGTCCTGGTTGCCCCTCTTCCAGGCCAGCGAGTGCAGTGGAGGATGGCCCAAGTCCTTGGGCCCTGTACCCCATGGGAGACCAGGTTAAGTACCTGGCTCCTGCCATCGGATCAGCATGGTGCGCTGGCCACAGCACGCCGGCCACAGCAGCCATTGGAGGGTGAACCAACGGCAAAGGAAGACCTTTCTCTCTGTCTCTCTCTCTCACTGTCCACTCTGCCTGTCCAAAAAAAAAAAAAAAGGAAAAAGGAAAAAGGAGTGAATGGCGTCAACAGAAAGTGCCCCCAGTGTGCCTGCGTTATTACCACCTGATGTTCCCTCTTGAAGAGCGTGTACTGTGTTTAGTCACGGTGTTAACTCTGGATCTCTTCCACTGCCTAAGAAAGAAAAAGGATTCTTGTCATGTGTCGGCACCTTCCTCTTTTCCTGTCAAGGTCACATTTTCCCTCTCCACATCACTCAGTGCTTTTTGGTTTCATTATTAGCTTTGTGCTGAAAATTGAAATTGGAATATTAGAACCCAGTTGGGGAGCACACTAATTTAATTAAATATTAAAAGCCAGCTGGTTTTATGTTATGTGGGCAAATTAGAGAATTAATGATTTGGTACACTTTCTTGTTCCTGTCAAGCTACAAGCGCATGAAGAATAGCTCATTCAAGCTCAGTTACAAAAGGTGAGATTGAAAAATTAGGTGTGCTGTATTGAAGTGTTTCCACCTAGGGTCTTTGGAGAATAGGGTACCTGACTTATTTATAACACGCTCAGAAGGCACTGGCTCCCGGGCCAGCCCCAGCAGACGTGAGCACCTTAGGATAGGCATCTTGAGAAAAACCTCTCTGGGGACGACTCCCACCCCTGAATCCTGGCGCCTCGTTGCTTTGTGCAAGCAGGTCGGGGCCTCCTGGCTGCTTGTCTCTGTCAGTCGGCTCCTCCAGGCCTGCAGAGAGACCCTAGTCACCCACAGGGTGAACCGAGCTGATGAGGGGGCGTGCCCTGCTCAGGCTAGCTCGGAGCTGAAGACGTCCCAGGGCTCGAGGTGCGGTGAGGACACGCACAGCAGATGGTGCAGTATGGAGAGAGAGTGCAGAGGGCACCCAGCGGCCCCGAGCCTGCTGGGAGACGGGTGGCTGCCTTTCTTAGTCTGCTTCCGCCCATGTCCCCCTCACCGCTTTTCCTGTCATGCTGGAGCCCTGGGACGAGGGCCTGGGAGAGTGTGTGCGTTCAAGGGGCCGGCGCTGTGGAAGCCTGGACGGGGTCGCTCAGCTGTTCCTCAGCCTTCCGCGCTGAGACCGAGACTTGGATGCCATCAGCATTGTCTCTGACATACTCATGCCTCAGGGAGGACGGTTAGGTGCTTTGGTGGCATGTGCCTAGCCAGCCAGCCCCAAGCCAGTGGCTGCACATGACTTGTCTGTGCCAGGCTCAGTCACGTCCTTCTGCAGCTCACCCCCGTGGGGCTCGAGGAGGTGGGGTTCGCCGGGACGCTAGAGCAGCTGGGCTCCAGCTTCCCGTGACCTCAGGGCGTCTAAGTAGAGAAGCGGGACATCACGGGAGTGGTCAGGGCTCCCAGGGCGGTGGGAGCAGAGGCTGCTGTGCCAGGCCCTCCGGAGCGGCAGGTGCAGCGCTTGCCCAGTCCGCCATGGGCCACGCTCGCTGGTCGCAGACCAGGATGCCCTGAGATTGGACAGGAGGGGGCTGTCCACAGCTGCGCGCTTGGGGATGGGGTGTGTGCCCCTGGGAGCCGTCAGTGTAACTGACTCCGCAGGTTCAGAAAACACAGCCTGCTTGACTCAGCACTTCTGCCTGGGGAGCTCGCTCGCTCTAACATTGTTCTGATCGCCGGGTTTTTAAGCCTCCGGATGCGGTTTCGTTGCCTTACACACAGCTTGTGTCGTGCTGTTCATTCTAGAAGGAAACCCTTGAAGAGCGTCCCATGGCACTGAGGCCCCGGGCTGTCCCGCCAGGCCTGGGCACCCAGCCTGCTGGGGAAGTGAGGCCTGGGACAAGTCGGGCTCAGTCTCTCATTTCATCCCGTCTCTAAGGATCAGCCTGTAGTTCCTAACATGGTTTTTGTCCTGAGCCACAACCTCACCTGCCCTTCCTCATACATCCTTACGGCTTCAGTGTTGTCTGATTCCTCATTAATTCTGGCTTAAACACAGCTCACTCCAGGATAACCGCCGGGCTCTGCGCGTCGCGGGCTCTGCACCGTCCTCATCCTAGCCCCGGCTCCACCGTGAGGATGACGCCGTCTGCGCTTTGGTTTCTGTACCCTTGGCACTGGCAGAGGGACCAGGGCTTGCGCTGGCCCACAGCGCAGGAGTCCCTGTGTTTTGCTGCTGCCTTTATCCCCCTCTCCCTCCCAAACCACGCCCCTCCCCATGCCAGCAGTGACGCACGCACGTGCTTCCTGGCCTTCTGCTGCTCACCGTGGACGCTTGCTGAATCCCCATGCACCTCTGGTTGCTGGGTTTGCACCGTGTGGCTGGAGAGAGTGGAGAAATGCGACTGGGCCCACAGGGAAGGGGGCGGCACTGCAGGGCCCGGGGCTGGGGCTGGGGCTTCTCTGCCCCCACGGCCCCGTGCTCATGGCTGAGTTCCTTAGCTGCCTGGGGTGGTTCGGTCCCTCCTGGCACGTGCGCTTTTTTTTTTTTTTTTGACAGGTAGAGTGGACAGTGAGAGAGAGAGACAGAGAGAAAGGTCTTCCTTTGCCGTTGGTTCACCCTCCAATGGCTGCCACAGCCAGCGCTTTGCGGCCGGCACACCGCACTGATCCGAAGCCAGGAGCCAGGTGCTTCTCCTGGTCTCCCATGGGGTGCAGGGCCCAAGCACCTGGGCCATCCTCCACTGCACTCCCTGGCCACAGCAGAGAGCTGGCCTGGAAGAGGGGCAACCGGGACAGAATCCGGTGCCCTGACCAGGACTAGAACCCGGGGTGCCAGCGCCGCAAGGCGGAGGATTAGCCTAGTGAGCCGCAGCGCTGGCCCCGGCACGTGCGCTTTGCACTCACAGCGCCGCTGGGCTGCGGTCAGCGTGCGTGTTCTTCACATGGAGGAGCAAGACTGCTTTGTTTCTGGTGGCCTTGGAGACGCGTTCCGGGCAGGGACATCAGTCACAGGGCAGTTAGGGCAGATGTCCTCACTCCTGACTTCCATGGACATCACCGGTCCTTATTCACAAATCCTTCTCATGCATCGTCGCTCACCAGGCGGCTGTGGCAAACCCTCAAGAACAGGGGCTTCCACAGCCATGCTTCATTGTCCCGCAGTAATGGGGCCAGCAGGGCTGGTCCTTGTGGCGCCTGTGACACAGCATCCGTCCCAGGCCTCTCCCACCTCTGGTGGGTGCTGGCTGTGCTGCTGTCCCCTGGCTTCCTGGTGCGTTACCCTCATCCCTGCCTTCTCCCTGTGTGAATCCACCTCCAGTGCGCATGTTCAGTGGCATGGACGCCAGTTCCGTTGGACCTCATTTTGCTGGACTGCCCTGTGCGAGCCCCAAGGGAGAGTGCGATCCCAGGTAGTGAGCCGATGGCCCCCACACAGGTTCCCCCTCCCCCATATTATTTAAGCTGGTGTTGGGCGGGTTTTCTAGTTACAGCCCGAAGTGCTTGATCACACAAAGGAGTTCAGCAACTCCAAACTCAGAGGGAAAATCAAGGGCAAACATGAAAGCACAGGCTGTCTGCTGGGGCCGACATACTCTCCCTACAATGAGAATTTTTAGGTTGAACCTGAGACAACTGAAATATGCATCGAGTCAGAACACATTGGTCCTCGGGAAAAAATAGGTGGCAGCTTCAGGACTGGCGCACACTCCTGTGGGCCCAGCCTCTTTGAAATAAGCGCAGGAGGAACACATCAGGCGGGACACAGGCCGGGGTTCGGGCTCTGGTGTACGTGAGCCCCAGGGCGCCTCACCGCGCTCCAAACAGCTTTGCCGCGCGTGTTCGGTCATGATTGATAGCTCACTTCAAAATCTTTGTTTTTTGAAGCAAAGTTGAAACTGTTTTTGCTCTATATGATAAAAAAGACATATTCACTTTTATGTTACTGGCTATAAAGCACAAATCCTCGCCCAAGACAAACCATGGGTCAGAGAGAATATTTCTGCTTTTTTGAGCGTATGACTATATTTTAGGGGTGTCAAAGAAAAGAGTGAACAAGATAAGAGCCCATTTGATGTTTGAAAGACAACGGAACTTAGAAGCAGCACAGAAATACGGGAAGTTAGAAAGCATGATTGGAAGGTGCTGTCAGATCTAATGAGGTGACAACAAGTTGCCGTGAGGATAACTGGATGAGCCCTTTCTTGTTCGGCGTGGAGCGTTCAGTTGTGCAGGTCCACGTCCCTGGGGCAGGTGTGCTGCTGGCACTCGGAAGCTGGGAAAACCTTTGGCGGGACGAAGCTCCGAGCGCACAGAGCACCAGCAGACAGCATCCCTGACGGCCCCGTGGAGCCCAGCACAAAGACAGCTGCTCACAAGCAGTGGAGCGTGGTTTTTGGCCGTGGGGTGCACCTGGCAGGGTTCAGCTGAAGTCCGCGCAGAGGGCGTCAGGGAGAACTCACTTTAGGGAGGGCCCGGAGCAGCGATCTCACAGAAGGCTCTCGAGGGTCTTGGGAAGGAGGAGGAGACTGGCCGTTTGTGACACCCTCTAGGCACTGCCCACCACGCCAACGACTCCAGCAAGTCGTCAGTACTTGGGTGGTTTGGACAGCAGCTTCTGTTTGTCACGCTTCTGCACGCCAGGGGTCCAAGGTCACGGCAGATTCAGTGTCTGATGAGGGCCCGGCTCTTGGCTTTAGGTGGCATCTTCTTGTGCCCTCATAGGGTGGAGACAGAGTGGGGCCAGGCCTCTACTCAGAGGGGCTCTGATGCCCTTCCAGGGCTCAGCTCTCACGACCTCAGCACCTGCCCGAGGCCCCGCCTCCTGACCCTGTCACCAGTGAGGGTCAGATGTCACATGGCGCTGGCTGGCCACCACCACCCCCTTCCCATCATGCTCTTGCCTCAGCTCTTTTCCGGGAGCGGGGGACAGGGGTCCTGGATCAGCTCCCAGTGATGATGCATGTGTAACGGGAGGGGCGGGACAGGCTGTCACACGGGTGTCACTCTGGCAGGCAAGACTGAGAACTGCTGGGACAGCAAGGCAGCCTGCTCCCCGTGCCTGCGAGACGTGGAGCTCCCGCGCTGTGCCTGGTTCAGGCCTCCCCACCCACTGAATCCTGCAGTCGCTTGGGAAACAGGGGAAGCACCCCTGTGGTCAATGCATTTGTATCTCACCACTGGGCCCGGACCGTGTGCGCTAAAGCAGAAAGCAGGGGTGTGGCCCGCCTAGACGCCAGGAGTCAGGCCCGGGCAGGAGAGCCTGGAGCCAGAGCGTCCACGGGCTGCGCGAAACGCACTCGCGCAGTAGCCATTTCTCTCGCATTCCCCCTCGCCCCTCGCTTGGTGGTGTTTCTCCTTCCTCCGCCGCCGCGGCCTTCTCTCCTGTTCTTCAAACGGCAACAGTGCTGCTGAATACTAATGAGGCAATTCTTGGCCCTACCCCGTTCATTTATTTCCAGACAATTAATTCAACTTTCTAGCATGCAGCCAGAATGTTATGCAGGTAATTTGCGGGCCTGCTTAATTTTGCAGGACCCCGTGGTTCTCAGCCAGCAGGGCTCATTGTGGAGATGAGACCCTCCAGCTGCCGGCCGCGTTTGATTTCCACGGATAATGCCATCCCTTCATTACAGCCACCGAGGCCCGGCCTGGCCGGCGTCCCGCGCTGCACGCATCACTTTCCGATTACAAAAGGCTCGCGGCTTCTGTGTGTTGGCCTCCAGTGCTCGCTGTCTCCCTTGAAGGACATGGGTGCTGATGGCATCATTTCACAGGGCCGCGCGGGCCCTTCCTGACTCTCGGCTCTTGGAGTCCTGGAGGCTCATGGAATGCAGCGGAATAGGGGCGGGGGGGGGGGCTAGGGGGGGCTGGGGAATCGGCTGTGTGGCTCACTGCTAGGCAGCTACTAGGTGTTCAGGGAGCTCCTGTTAATTCTGGGAAGGGAATGAATGGGTGGGGGCAGGAGAAGATAAGCCACACACACAGGAGACGTCTTACCAAAGCAAGCATGATGTCTGTAGCGAACCATGGCTGCGGATGCTGGAGAGAATCAGATGGAGGAAATCGGAGGGACTTCTGATAGTTCAGCAGTGCACAGGACCTGGAGTCCGAGGGACTGGTTGGAATTCCAGTTGAGCCATTTGCTAGCTTGTTATGAGATGGAATGACTTCCGTGGGCCATGTTGTCCTCATCCATAAAGAGGATACGTTAGGAAATCCTAGGATTTCCATCAGGATTATACAGAAACGGGAACAGGTGACACAGCAGGGAGCTTGGGCTATAAATAACAGTCAACAGCAGATGCTGTCCTTACAGTGTTACTGGAAACAGAGGCAGAGTTTTAAGGCATGAAGGTGGGAAAAGGTATACAGGGTTAGCAGTCACTTTAAAGCTCTGGGAGGACGTGCTAGAAAATGGGCACCCAGGGCCAGTGCTGTGGCGTGGCGGGTAAAGCTGCCGTCCACGCTGCCGGCGTTCCACGTGGGTGCCGGCTGGAATCCCGGCTACTCCTCGTGCATTCCAGCTCCCTGCTCATGTGCTGGGAAATGAGGTGATGACGGTGATGGAGAACGTAAGATTGAGAACGTAAGAGAGTAAGAGGTGGCCAGGAGGAGACAGTGAAGATGGAGGACTGGAAGCAGGTGGTGCCACCTGGACTGCTGCAGACTTGAGGGCCGTGGAAGTAGGAGATGAAAGTGGAATTCAGACAGTCTAAGTCTCCCGGGCTTCATCTGGGTTTTAGGCTGCACAATGAGAGTCATTCTTTTTTTTTAAGGTTTATTTAATTATTTGCAAGTCAGAGTTACACACACACACACACACACACACACAGGGAGAGGGAGAGGGAGAGGGAGAGGGAGAGGGAGAGGGAGAGGGAGAGAGGGAGGGAGAAGCAGGGAGAGGGAGGGAGAAGGAGGGAGAGGGAGGGAGAAGGAGGGAGAGGGAGGCGGAGAGAGAGAGAGGGAAAAGGGGGAAGTCTTTTATCCACTGGTTCACTCCCCAGTTGGCTGCAATGACCGGAGCTGAGCTGATCCGAAGCCAGGAGCCTCCTCTGGGTCTCCCACACAGGTGCAGGGACCCAAGGACTTGAGCCATCTTCTACTGCTTTCTCGGGCCATAGCAGAGAGCTGGATTGACAGTGGAGCAGTCGGGTCTTGAACCAGCACCCATATGGAATGCTGGCACTTCAGGCCAGAGTATTAACCCACTGCACCACAGTGCTGGCCCCGAGTCATTCTTTTTTTTGACGAGTGTGTACAGTCACGTAACCATGGTCACTTAGGCTGTCAGCATCTCCCACTCCTAAATGGCAAAACCCCCAAAACTGGCTCCCTGTCCATACTGTTTCAACGTCTGAGAATGGGAACATGCAACAGGTTGCCTTTTCAGTCTGGCTTCTCACGTGCATAAGGCATTTGCGATTTACCCGCGTTGTTGAATGAATCATCACTGAATTCTGTAGAACTGCTGAACAGTTGCTTATTCAGTCCATCAGCTGAAGGAGTTCGGGGTTGTTTGCAGTCATCAATGACCGTGCATCAAGCTGCTGCAAACATCTGCATGTGAGCTTTTGGCTGGACACGTGTTTCTTTGGGGTAAACACATGGGAGTAGAATTTCTGGATCAAGTAGCAGTGAATGTTTAACTTCATGAGATCCTATCAGATTCAAAGTGACTTCATCTCTACCCCTGGTGAGAGAGCTTCCGATGCTTGTGTGTCTGAGTCAGCATTCGGCATGGTGTCTGGCTTCTGCTACCCTTCACATAGACGCACAGTTGTGTTGATTTCATTGTGGTTTTAGACAGCACTTCTCCAGCGACTAATTATTTGGATCAGATTCTCATTTGCTTGATTAGCACCCCCACGTCTTCACTGGTACCATGTCTGTCCGAGTAATTTCCATTTAAAAGTTTAGTGGATTTGCCTTTTTATTGCTGATTTTGAGAGTTCTTTGTGTGTTCTGCTACTAAAGCCTTTGTCAGATAGGCAACATGCCAACACTTCCTCTCTGCGGCTTGTCTTTTCATCCCCCCATAGTGTCTCACTCAGAGCCTGCTGTGGTCTAGAAGGTTCTGCCCTCTGCAGAATCTCCTGTGTTGAGACCTGGTTGCAGAGTCACGGTGTGGTCTGGAGAGGCGGTGCAGTCGTGAGGGCTCTGTCCTGGTGCGTGGGACGCCTGCCCTCATCAGAGAGGTCCCACAGAGGGAGCTTGGCTTCCACGGGAAGGTACGCCCTCCAGAACCATGGGAATAAGTTTCTGCTGTTTGGAGACAACCTTGCTTGGGGTGTTTTGTTAGAGAAGGTCTGGAAGGGCTTGGCACATCCCCTGCTGGGACTTGTGCTGAGATGGCCACCTTAGCAAGAATTTTGCTTTACAGATTGTGATTTTTGGAGCCATATCTAAAAACTCTGCTTAATCTATGCGAATGTAAATTTCTACCTTTCTTTCTTGTAAAAGAAAGCATATATTGGCCGGCCCCGCAGCTGACTAGGCTAATCCTCCACCTAGCAGCGCCAGCACACCAGGTTCTAGTCCCGGTCGGGGCGCCGGATTCTGTCCCGGTTGCCCCTCTTCCAGGCCAGCTCTCTGCTGTGGCCAGGGAGTGCAGTGGAGGATGGCCCAAGTGCTTGGGCCCTGCACCCCATGGGAGACCAGGAGAAGCACCTGGCTCCTGCCATCGGATCAGCGCGGTGCACCAGCTGCAGCGTGCCGGCCATTGAAGGGTGAACCAACAGCAAAAGGAAGACCTTTCTCTCTGTCTCTCTCTCTCACTGTCCACTCTGCCTGTCAAAAATAAAAATAAAAAAAAAGCATATATTGAAGTTTATTGTTTGATGTTTAAATCTAGGATTCATTTGGAATTACTCTCTACCTGAGGTGTGATGTATAAACTGCGGTTTCTTTTTTCGCTCCTGTTGTCTGCATGTTCTAACAGTCATTTTAAAAGGTGGCTGCAGTCATGGAGTTGCTTTTGCATTTTTGTGAAATATCAGTTGATTATATTTGCATGGATCTACTTCTGGACTCCATTTTTTCCATTGATCCATGTGTATATGGTTTCATCAGTACCATGCTATTTTAAACATTGTTGCTGTAACAAATTGTGAAATTAGGTCCTGTGAGTGCTCAAAATTTCCATCTGTTTATTTAAGCTTCTCTGTATTTTGATAAAACTTTTAACTAGAAAAAGTCTACTAGCAGATTGAATTGCATTATATTGAATTTATAGGACAATTTTGATAGAATTGACAATGGTACTGAGTTTTCCAATCCATAAACAGACTATATTTTCCATTTATTTTTTCATCAATGTTTTGTAGTTTTTAGGAGACAGATACTGGCTAGGTTTCGTTAGACTCATATCTATATATTTCATTTTGAGTGCAGTTTTGAAGGTTGCTGTTTTGTAATTTTGACTTTCAATTGTTCCTTGCTATATAGTAGTCAACAGAAATATACTAAATTTTTGTATTGACCTTCTATAACTTTGCTAAATCTATTTTTCAATTCTAGTAGACTTTTTTTTATAGACTATTTGGAATTTTCTACTAAACAATTGAGAAAGGTTTCAAAAATTCTTTTTGAAACAAAGACTTTTCATCTCTTTTCCTGCCTAATGGTACTGGCTAGCCCTTCCAGTTCTGGAGTGAACAGGAGTTGTACGGGTGGACGTCCTTGCCTTGCTGCAGTCTTAGAGAGCGAATGCTTAGGCTTCCACACTGAGCAGAATGGTAGACGTGGACTGTGCAGCGCCTCTTTACCAGGATAAGCAAGCACCCGTTTTTTGAGTCTACATATAGTTTTTTTTTTTTAATCTTGAATGCATGTTGCATTTCTATCAAGTGGCTGGTATTGCACATGTCGTAATACTCATTTGACTTTTCTTTGATCTGTTAGTAGCCTGAGTTACATCAGTTTTCAAATGCTGAGCCAGACTTGCATTCCCAGAATGAATCCATTTCTGTCATCCTGTGTTACTCATGAACAGGCTGGTGGAGTCAGTTTTCCTGTTTTGGAAGATTTTTGTCCCTGATTCACAAGGGCTACTGGCCTGTACTCTTCTTGTGCTGTCTTTGTATGGTTTTTGTATCAAGGTAACCTTGGTCTCACAAAAATAGTGGGAACTGTTCTCTTCTGTTTTCTTGGAAAGATTATATAGCATTTGTAATAATTCTTCTTTCAATGTTTGATAGAATTTTTCAATGAAATGATCTGGGCCTGGAGTGTTCTCTGTTGAAAGGCTTTTAAGTACAAATTCAATTTATTTAATAGATTTAGCATCATTCCACTTGTCTAATCCTCCTTGAGCGAGTTTTGTTAGAAGGTTTTTAGCTAGAAATTGAATTTCCCTACTAGATTTAGGATGTTCATGACACCTAATCCTTGAGTGAAATTTGACTGATTGTGTCGTGTAGGGAATTGGCCCATTTTGACCTGAGTTGTTGAACATTGATGGGTACCGAGGTACTTAATCTAGTTCTTTATTCTCTTAGTGTGGTAGCAATGGTGGAGCTACAGCTCCTTTAGCTCCTGGTGTTGGCAACACGTGTGTTCCTTCTTTTGCTTCTGGTCACCCCAGACTGAGATTCCTTACGTTTACTGATCTTTTAAAAGAATCACCATTTGCTTTCATTTATTTTTGTGTTTTCTTCTTTTAGTTTTCATTGTCCTGTGCTCTGTATTATTTTCTTCTGCTGCTGGCTTTGAGTTTAATTTGCTCTTTTTTTACAGTTAAAATTTTTGATTTTATTTCTTTAAAAGGCAGAAATGGGGAACAGTGACAGTGAGGGGGAGAATGGGGAAGAGAGGAGAGAGAGAGAGAACACAAAAGAATCAAAGACTGAAAATGAATGACCTTCCATTTGCTGGCTTACTCCTTGAATGGTTAGAACAGTGCAACAGCTGGTGCTAGGCCGGGCCAAAGCCAGGAGCCAGAGTCGTCCTGGGTCTCCCCTGTGGTTGTCAGGGACCCGACTCCTGCAGCATTGCCTGCTGCATCCCCGGATGCATTGGCAAGAAACGGGAATGAGGAGTGAGGCAGGAGTTGAACCTGGGCTTCCCGGTGGCATGTGGGCATACCAAGTGGTATCTTAACTGTTACACCTGTCTCTTTCTAGTTTCTTTTGTTTTTAATTATTCATTTTTAATTTATTTTAAAGGGAGAGAGGAAGGAAGAAAGATCTATCGTTCATTCTCTGTTCTATCTGCTGGCACACTCACCAGATGCCTTCAACAGCCAGATCGGGGCCACACTAAGCCAGGAGCCAGGAACCCCATCCAGGTCTCCCAGGCAAGTGCCTGGGACTCGAATCCTTGAGCTTCATCTGCTGCCTCCCAGGTGCAGCAGCAGGAAACTGGATCAGAAGGTGGAGGCAGGACTCCATGCCAGGCGTCCCCTGGTGTGATCCAGCATCCAGAGCTGCAGCCGCACCCCTGCACGGCAGGGCCTGGCCCTCAGCTTTCTCGTGTGTAGCTCTAGCTTACTGATGGGAGCACTCTGTCCGTCTCTGCCTCTCCCTTGTAAGCCGTCCGTGCCTGATGAGAACACTTTGAACTGGCGGTAACCCAGTTAAACATCTAGGCTTGGATTTCATTTAACTGAGTGGTGTTCCCTTTAGTCAGGTGATTTCCATAGTTTCAATTACACACAACCCAGCAGAGTATCATTTGAATTCTGCTACTAAATGTATTCAAGTACTGCTTGAACATGAAAAGGAGATTATCGTTATGGAAGGAAACAAGTAAAATGAATCCCAGCCACCACGGTTCTCTCCACTAAACACACAAGGAGGTTCCTCAGGACATTTTCTCGATCAACTGAATCCTGAGATTGAAAAACTGGGACATACGTAACATAAAAAATGCCACACTTCATCCAGACTGTAGAATCAACAAGAATTTAATAAAGTTAATCAAATAACTGTAGTTCAATTGCACATAAATTTAAATTGTTTTCCCATTAAAGAGTGCCTGTGTGTAAATTATCCCAGGGAAAGCCATTTTCAGGTTCATGCTTCACCCATTAGGGAGCACAAAGGACATCCTCATTCCTCAGGCAGGGCTCCCTCCTCCCTGGGCGCCTTACCTTGGCTGGGAGGAATCAGTTTAGCACTTGAGTGTATTGGCAAGTGTGATTCAATGATGCCATTTGTTTAGAGCTGTTGTATGGCTGCTGGAAGAAACTCATTTAGTGCAAATGAATAGTCATGCAGTCATCATGGAAAATGAGTCGGTGCTGTCTCCGGAGTTGGCGGCATGCGTCTGAGCACAGCTGTATCGAGGCCCAGCTGTGAAGGTGTGATTCGGAAATGGTCCAGGCCGCTGCCTTCTTCCCGACGTTGGGGGAAAGGATCCAGCCGCCCCTGGAGGGAGGGGGCTGCACACACTTCCTGCCAGAGCTCCGTGGCCCCTGCTGGCTTCGGAGCAAGCACGGCAATGTGGGAAAGCCGCAGAGGCCGGTGGTTTTGTGTTGCTTGTGATTTTTCTGTTTGCAAGAAGGGGTTGAATGCTCTCTGGTGAAGAAGGGCCTCTGGGTCCTGGTAGCTGATCAGTAATTGCTGTCGTCCTGAAGCGGATTCTCCTGTATTTGTTCCTTTTCCATTTCTCTGCTGTTAAAGGACACCAGGTGAGGATGATTCTCGCTCTGCGTTGGTTGGGAGCCGTGGCGCTGGTTGGACCATGGTGCTACGATTCCTTTCCTTGCCTAAGGGAGGCAGCGGGCGTCACCTACAGGTGTGACCAAGAGTGGAGGGTTCAGGAGATCCGTGTCTGAAGTTTGGGTCTGGAATCGTCACGGCACAGATGGCATTCCAGAATCTTGCTTTTAACCACAAAGGGACAGGTGCTAACATTTCTGGACATGCCTGCTGTATACCAATTAAACTCGTGTTGGAGGGAGAGGGCGTGTAGCTGGCCGTTAACACTTCGGTCTCACTTCGGAGTCCATGGTTGGATTGCCAGCTCCAGCTCCCGACTCCAGCTTCCTGCTAACGGAGACCCTAGGAGGCAGCAGGGATGACTCAGCTAACTGGGTTCCTGCTGCCCGTGTCGCTGTGGACTGAGACTGGCCCATTGAGAGAGTGTGGTGACTGAATCCGAGTGGGGGCTTGCTCATGCTCTGTCTCCGTGCCTTTCAACGTTTCAAAGTGGATGTTAAAATGACCAAAAGGAATTATGTCTTAGTGGCATATGACTCTCTCCCGTCTTCCCAGGATTGCATAGTAGATGAGCCCATTTCATAGTTAATATCACTGAGGAAATACCCAGGGAGAAAGAAGAGTGGAGCGGTTGGATCGAGTGCTTGCTTTGTGTTGTGTGTCAGTCTGCCAGCGCCGGACAACTCCTGGTGAGGGTGGTGAGACCACATGGCCAGAGCGGCCACAGGGCCATCTCCCTCCCCTGCCCCGCCCCCTGCCTTTCCCAGTGCCTGGCAGAGCTGCCTCTCGTGCGGTCATCAGGCACACGGAGTGCAGTGGGAATGTGGTCTCCGTGTGAAGCTGCATTTGTGTAACAGGTGTTTGAATATTATGCCAAAGCTGCATAGCGTCCGGAGCGAGTGAATGGCGTGCACATTTTGAATACTTGTTAGTAAATAGTAAGTAGTATTTATTCAAATGGTAGTACTTCATTAGGCATAACCAATATCAAACTGGCCATAAATTATGTCTCCAAATGAGAAAAGATCAAGGAAAGGGGAGAGGGAATATGTTCTACAGTTTTTCCTTTTATAGAAAAATCACCGTGCAGTGCGAAACGTATTAGCCCTCACTGATGCCTTTTATATTTAAATAAGGGAAGCTATGAGAAGCCTTCTTGTTTGAATTTTTAATTTATTTTCCTATTACTTGAAAGGCAGAGAAACATTTGCAGAGAGACTTTGCATCTGCTGGTTCACTCCCCAGGTGCTCACAACATCCAGGGCTGGGCCAGGCTGAAGCCAGGAGCCTGGTTCTCAACCTGGTTCCCCCGTATGGGTGGCAGGGACTCAGGCCCCTGGGCCGTCACCTCCCCGGGTGTGCATTCATAGGCAGCTGGATCAGAAGCAGAGGAGCCAGGACTTGAACCCAGGCTCTCGGATATGGGATAGGGACGTCCCAGATGACACATTGCTGCACAGCCCACCCCCTCCCTGGTGCCCCTGTCCCCTCTCTTCCTCCCTTTCCACTTCTATGTACTCCCTGTTGCGTTGCCTGCTCGCTGTCACCACACACTCGGGCAGGCCCCTGACCCTGTCCTCTGTGAGCCTTCCCACCATGCTCTTGGCTTCCCCGCCCTGGCGGCACCCACAGCCCTCCTCACTGTAACTGGCCTTGTACTGCGCAAGTCCTGGTATTAGGGAGTTAAGCAGTGAGCCTCCTGCCTTGTAAATCCAAGCCATCATCGGAGTTTCACACTGGCATCCGTGGGAACGCACAGGAGGGAGGAGGAGTGCTCGGTTCTCACCCATTCCTCATGAAAGTGGATGTGGGCTCCCTGTGCTGAGCAGGTGGCAGAGAATGGATGTGAAGAGGCAGGAACCTCAAGGGCTGTTTGCTTTGTGTTTTCAGTTTTGTTTGCAAAATTAGGACAACTCCATAGGAATGAGTATACTCAAGTCAGGTGAGTGCGGGTTTCAAGACGAAACGTCTCAGGGGTGGGTGGAGAACGGACGGGCCCCTGGTGGCCCATGGCCCGGCCCTCCACATCCTTCTGTCTGCCACATGGCAACTTCCACGGGGGGTGGCGTGGGCAGTGCATGTGCGTGAGTGTCTGATGGCATGGCTGTGGCCTTGGGTTGTCACTTCCCCTCTTGTCCTCCATTTCCTCGTCTGTGAAATCAGACGAGCAAGGCACCACCCCATGGAGTGTGCGCACTGGTGGAGGAGGGTGGGCACAGAGAAGCGGCTGGCCAGCCACGGGTCCTGGGCAGGGGTCTCTGCAGGCGTCGTGAGGACAAGAGGTCCAGGGGAATGATGCAAACTGGCACAGGGATCTGTGCCTTCCAGGGGGAACCTGGGTGTGGACATGAAACACAGGTGTATAGACAGAGGGACAAATGGCCAATCCTGATGAGTGACAGGTGCGGGAGAGGGAAGGGAATGGCTTGGATTTTGAGTCAGGGTAGGTGTGGCGGAGAACTGGAATAGAATGGGCACAGGGTTGGACAGGTGCACGCCCTGGGGTGCTGATGAGGCTGCTGCCTGCCCAGCGAGTGTGGGGCCAGTGCAGTGGCAGCACAGGGAGGTGGGACAGTGATGGTGTTGAGGATGAGGTGGTTACCAGACCGTGCGTGCCTGTGGCCCGAGACCGGTGTTTGCTTCTGTCGTTGGTGCAGTAGGAAGCCCCTGAAAGGCTGTGAGAAGGCAGCGATGGAACCCAGCTTGTGGGGAGAGGAATTCCTGGGGTGCAGTGTGTGAGCTGCTGCCATCCCATCTGGGCGCCGGTTCGAGTCCCGGCTGCTCTGCTCCCCCGCCAGCTCCCCAGTGATGCCCCCTGGGAAAGCAGCAGCAGGTGGCCCAAGTGTTTGAGCCTCTGCTATGTGTGACCCGGATGGAGTTTAGCTTGGGCCTGGCTTTCTCCTTGCCCAGCCCTGAGTGAACCATTGGATGGAAGATCTATGTGTTTGTGTCTCCCTCTCTGTCGCTCTGCCTTTGACTAAAATGGGGTTGATAAGCCACTTACTGAGCATTCTACAAATGCCACTGTCTGGTAGAAGTATGTAGCAGGCATATCGTCTCATTCTCACCACGACTCAGTAACCTTGTGTTTTATTAACTGACTGATGAGTTTGACTCCTGGAGCCACGACTGGGCAGCACAGGCAGGCCGGCTTCCTGTAGGAAGGTGACAGCAGGCGTTGGGGATCCGGAGCTTCAAGGGAGGTAAAGCCAGCAGGCCCGAGGATGCCCCATCCCTCCCTGGGGGCTGACACGCGGCCCCTCCAGTAGGGCGCCTGCCCCCTGGTCCTGTGCAGGAGGGTGCCGGCAGCCACGCTCAGCTGTGTCTCAGCACCCCGCTCCTCGAAAATGAACGAGGAGAGCAGCGCCTGGCCTCAGGGCTTGATTGGCAGGCGGCTCCTGGGAAGCCAGAGGCGGCGGCAGCAGCAGGTGTCCTCCCACTGCTGCACGTGCTGGCCGGGAACACTCACCGCTCTCTCTGCCAAGTCCTGTGGCCCTTACAGGAGTGGCCGACCCCCTGCCCAGGCTGCTGTGCCCTTCCTGGCCTGAGCCGCCTGTGGGGGGTGGGGGGAACCTGCCCTCGAGCTTCCTGTAGGACCCTCTGTTGTTCACCTCCAGCTGGGCAGAGTCCGTCTGGCCTCTCACACCTTCCTGCTCCTAGAGACACAAATTCCCAGCTCAGGCTCTGCGCTCAAGAATGTCTGTCTCGGGTAGTTGCTCCCCACCCTGCGTCTGAAATGGGTTCTAAGTGTGTGTACATGTTTACTAGCACACTAACTATGCGCGTGGCTGTGCTGTGGGTGCTAGAAGGTCTCCGGCTGTCTCCTCCCGCCTGGCAGCTGCCGCCCCTGGGCCACAGCACCTGGAGAAACCCTTCTCTGCTCTGCTTCCTCTGCGTCACGTGTGCTCGACCAAACGCTGCCCAGTGGGAAGTAAGTGGACGTCCTGCACCCTCAGTTCCTTGAGAGAGAGAACAGGCCTGCCTCCCCCCTGTTAGTGTGCTCAGATTGCAGGCTAGGGTGCACTCTGGGGCCATGGAGATCCTTCGTCCACTGAGGCCTTGACAGCCGGGGTGCACTCTGGGGCCATGGAGATCCTTCGTCCACTGAGGCCTTGACAGCCGGGGTGCGCCCTGGGGCCAAGGAGAGCCTTCGTCCACTGAGGCCTTGACAGCCGGGGGGCCCCCAGGCCTAGGATGCATGGCTGCAGCTGTGGATACGAAGGCACCGTGTTCCTCTCCGGCTAAGGTCATCTCTGTTGTTGGTTGCTGCTAGCAGCCTAACTTCATCATAATTACTTAAACTCTGGTAGGGGATGGATGCAGGTAAACACTGCTAAAGCTGCATGTTTCTTAGTAATTAGTGGGATCTTACAGTACATAAGTATAGTATTCTCATTTGTCTTCATGGAACATCGTTACCTATGTGATGAAATAAGGTAACATATGGTGACTTATAATACCAAACCTAATACAGTATCCACAAAACCAGAGGTGAATGCATGCCGAGGTAGGGAAAAGATATAGTAAACTTTGGCTTTTGTACAGGAAGTAAATAGTTAATGTGTTCATGGCTTACAGCTGCTTAGTCCCCAGAACACATTTGGAAAGAACAATGTTTCATCATCTCTAGCAGTTGGGGTTTGTTGATGAGTCACTGACCTTTAAGCGTTTGGTATTATCTTGTGTCACAGTTGAGAAAGAGGATTCCTCAGGAGGCCTTCATGGGAGTGGACGAGGTTCCAGACTGGCTTCACAAGGCTCCTTGCTTGGCCCTGGCTCTCGGAGAAGCCTTGATCTGTACCTACAGCCAGTTGGAACCTGTCCTCTCACTCGTGTGAATTAGTTGTTTAAGCAAATAAAAGTGCAACACCTTGTATTAAGATTGCAAAAACTCACTATAACTCTAGAAACTTTATTTAGGTTAGATACTTGTTTCCAGCTTTTTAAAGATTTATTTTATTTGAAAGGCAGAGTTACACAGGGAGGGAGAGATACAGACTGAGAGAGAGCCAGCTTCCATCTGCTGGTTCACTCCTCAAATCTGGGCCAGGCCAAAGCCAGGATCTTCATCCAGGTCTCCCATGAGGGTGGCAGAGGCTCAAGGAATTGGGCCCTCCTCCACTGCTTTCCTAGGTGTAGTATCAGGGAGCTGGATCAGAAGTGGAACAGCCGGGACTCAAACCAGCACCCCTATGGGATGTTGGCACTGCAGGAAGTGGTTTAACCTGCTGTGCCACAGGGCTCACCCCGCTAGCATTTATAAATAGGCAGATATGCAAGAATGTTTATAGAATAGACACATGTATGACAAGGATACTTCAAAAAGTTGGAGCCAAGTGGAATTAAAAGCTATATTGTTAGTGTAAAAACCTGAAGTATAGTGGCTATGTGGCACACCATATTAACCTGCCATTGTGATACCGGCATTCCACACTGGACTACCAGTTCCAGTCCTGGCTGCTCTGGTTTTGATCCAGCTGCCTCCTCATCTGCTGGGAAAGCAGCAGACGATGGACCAACTGCTTGGAGCCTTGACACCCATGCAGGAAACTGACAGAGTTCCTGGTTTCTGGCTTCCTCCTGGCCCAGTCTCAGCCATCTGGGGAATGAACCAATGGCTTGAAGTTGTCCTTCTCTGTAACTCTGCCTTTCAGATAAATTAATTTTTAAAAAATTGGCATGCATACATACTAGGGAAAAACCATGCATAGATTTAAATAATTGTCATCAAAATGAGTGTATCTTTGAATTCCATGTCCCCATAAACTTCCAAAAGTAGTCTCTTATTACTTTCAATAAAAACAGCCCATGGAACTATTTCCAGACATCCATTCTCAACATGCCAACCTCATAACACGAGTCTTGTTGGGAACCAGTTCCATTTCCACCTGTCAGATGTGGTGAGATTGCGATGGTTTCTCCCTTGTCACACGGCTAACTGCTTTCACGAGTAAGACAAGGCCAAGCACTGCCGTCTTCCCATTCATGGTTGCTTGCATATTTAATCCTACGTCCTGCACACACACTTTTGTTGAGGAATCTTTGTAACCCGCTCCTCCATTTGGTGAGGGTTATTTTAATTGAAACAACGTAATTGTCACCCGTGTTTCCTTCAGTACGCCTACCTCTATTTTGAAAGCCCGCAGTGTGAACAGGTAGGAGCTCCGGGGAGGCAATGCCCCTGTTGGCTGCTTGAATTGTGGTTCCCCTGCCCTGTTTGAGTTACAACCCGACGAGCAGAGCAGGTGTGGGTGCAGCAGTCTGTCTGGACATTAAATATTAGTAAAGCCGATTCCCTTTCTTGTTTATACATAAAAATTAAATATTAATGATTTTCTTCCTGCATCCTAGCGGATTGATTGCCTGTTGCATCCCTTGGAGACAAGACGGTGCACTTCAGAAACTCCGGTGTAGGAGAGAAATTCCTTAGCCTTGCATTCACTGCCCTTCCCAAAGTGCTTCCCACCTGTTTCCACACCGACTCTCCAACCCTCTTTTGAAAACCTCCGGAATCCTCTAACTCACCTCCAGCTGTCCCAGGAGGCAGTGCACGGTCGCACCGTGCGTCCCCCGCACCCAGGTGCTGTGTGCGTGCCATCCGCAGGTCGGGTAGGGCCGAGGTGCTGCTTCTCTGCTGAGTGCTCACGGGACACTGACGCCTTTGGTCTGTGGGTGACCGTGAGTGGAAGAAACAGCAGGATGTCAGCAACGTGATCGACAAGCGGCGCCGGGCCTGCTCTCCCCAAAGAAAGGGACCACTAGCAAATACCAGTGCCCGGGGACACAGAGAGCGCTCCTGAGTGCAGTGGGGAGGTGACGGAGACATCGTGGACACAGGCACTGAGGAGGGGCCGTAAGGAGCAAGAATGAACGCACAGCCTCTGCCATCCCGTCTCCGCATTGAGACCAGGAGACACTTTGCCTGGTGAGCAAGGCTGGTTTGGGGGAGGGGCTGGGGATCCACACCACTGCATTTCCCACGGGCCCAGCCTGTGTCGTGCCTTCCTCTCTTCACGTTCCTGCTTCACACAGTCGGCTTGGGAGTCTGCCCTCCTGCGGCTCTGTGACCCAGCCACGTGGTCCACTTCCTACCAATGAGCTGGGTGGCACGGCCAACTCCAGGATGCAGCTTGTGGACACGCCCGCCCGCTCGTGGCCGCAGTAGGCACCCAGCTGGTCCCACCCAGCTCGGTCTGCAGGAAGCAGTCCTGAGGCCCTACAAAGGCCCCAACACAGCCCTGGGACTCAGATGGACACTTCACATGGGCCTGCTGGTACAGCCCAGCCACGGTGTTGCCCTCAGACCACACTGATGCCTCACGGTCCCGTGTCAATAATGAGTACCTCTCTTCCACTGCCATGCTCGCGGCACCTCGCCTGCTCGGGTCTGCAAGCAGCCTGTGGAAACTGAGACACAATCGCATCCCACAGGACTAGGGGTTCGCCACCCAGAGCCCCTCACCTGAGAGAGCTGCGTCCAGGCTGGTGGTGGTATCTGCAGACCTTCGCAGCCTGGACCACTGTGGTGCTCATAGGCACCGCCTGCACGGACGCAACACTGATGTTCCCAGCTGGAACCAAAGCCAACAGGACCTGCCTCACTGATAGCCTAGCATTGTCAGGATGCGGTGAAAGGCACCCTATAAAAACAGTACAGGCAAGTGATTCACCAGATGTGCAAATATGAATATATGAGAAAAAACACAACAAGGTAATACCACACCTCCAAAACAACACAGTAACTCTGAAGCAGCAGACCCTAAGGAAAGGAAATGGATATGTTGTGTGGAAAAGAATTCAAAGAAAGAGTTTAAGAAAACTCAGTGAAATGTAACAGAATACAGACAATTCAGTGAAAGGACGTTAGAAAAACAATTCATGGTAAGAATAAATTCAGCAAAGCTGGGAGATCATGAAAAAAATAAAAAATCTTGCAGCCGAGTAACTCAGTAAATCAAGTGAAAAGAGATGAGAGCCTCTTTGAGTTGAAAACAGGTCTTTTGAAATAACCCAGTTACTCTCACACTCACATAAAGGGAAAAGAATGAGGAAAGACTATTTCTTTATAAAAATTTTGAGATGCCATTATACAAAGAAATAGACAAATCTTAGGAAACATGAAATGAAAATGAAAATACTGCAAACTCTCCAAACCTTGGGAAAGAAACTGACAACCAATTCTTGGAAGCTCAAAGGATTCATAGTAGATTCAACCAATAATGTCTTCTCCAAGGCCTATTATATAGTCAAACTGTCAAAAATACAAGACAAAGGCAGAATTCTAAAAAAAAGAAAGAGAAAAAATGTCAAGTCACATATAAGGAAATTTCCATAAGACTAACAACAGAGTTCCCAGGAGAAACCTTGCATCAAAGGGGAGAATGGTGTGATATATGCCAAGACCTCAACCACAAACATGCCCAGCAAAGCTATTCTGTCCCGACCATACCAGTCTTAGAATAAATGCTTAAAGGAATCTACATCTGGAAGTGAAGGAACAACTGCCAGCCCCCAAAGATACAACATTATAAAATTCACCATCAAAGCAGATTCACAAAAGAGAAACAGAGAAGAATCAAAATTTACCAGTATAGAATAGTGCCAAGCCACAAAAATCACAAGAGAGGAAGAAAGGAACAGAGTATATAAACAGAAAAAAATGAACAAAATGATAGGAAGACGTTATTATCTATCAATACTTGTAACAATTTTGAATGCCAATGTATTAAATTCTCCATTAAAAAGTTTTAGACTGGCTGGATGACAAAAGAAGACCCAGTAATATGCTACCTACAAGAAACTCCCTGTGCTAGTAAAGAAAAAGATTCAGGCCGGCGCCGTGGCTCACTAGGCTAATCCTCCGCCTGCGGCGCCGGCACACAGGGTTCTAGTCCCGGTTGGGGCGCCGGATTCTGTCCCGGTTGCCCCTCTTCCAGGCCAGCTCTCTGCTGTGGCCAGGGAGTGCAGTGGAGGATGGCCCAGGTGCTTGGGCCCTGCACCCGCATGGGAGACCAGGAGAAGCACCTGGCTCCTGGCTCCTGCCTTCGGATCGGCGCAGCACGCTGGCCATAGCAGCCATTTGGGGGGTGAACCAACAGAAGGAAGACCTTTCTCTCTCTCTCACTGTCTAACTCTACCTGTCAAATAAAAAAATAAGTGAACCAACAGCTGACAAACATATTGGTCTTCTCATAGGCATTTGGAACCTTAATTCTCCAGGTTAGACCAGATGTTAGGCTGTAAAACAAGGCTCACAAAATTCAAAACAATGAAATGATACCGTGTATGTGCACCAACAGTGGAATAAATCTAGAAATCAATAAAAAGAGGAACTTTAGAAATAGTAAAATTCATGGAAATTAAGTGATCAATGGGTCACTGAGAAAATCAAAAGAGAAATTTAAAAATTTCTTGAAACAAATGAGAATCTATGTATAGCTCTCTCTATAACATACCTGAATGTATAGGATACAGCAAAAGTCCTACTGAGAGGAAGTTAATAGCACTAGGTGACTACATAAAATAAAGATTCCAAATCCCTAACTTAACAATTCAAGTAAAGGAACTAGAAAAGTAGGAATGAACCAGATTCTAAGTAAAAATAAAGTAAATAACATAATAGATTAGAAATAAAGGAATAGAGGCTAAAAGATTTATAAAAGCATGGCAAAATGAAGGGATTTTTTTTTAAAAGATAAAGCAAATAGAAAACCTTTAACTAGGCTAACCAAAAAAACAACAAAGACCTAAATCAGTGAAATGAGAGATGGGATGAAAAAGGAGACAGTAAAACCAACACCACAGAAATACAGAGGATTATTAGGGGTTAATATGAATGACTATATACCAACGAATTTGAATATTTACAAGGAACAGATGACTATGAAAATATGTATCTACCAGAATTGGACCATGAAGAAATAGAAAACCTGAAAAGACCAATTATGAGTAATGTTACTAAATCAGTAATAAAAAGTCTCCCAACAAAGAAAAGCCCAGGACCAGAGGGCTTTACTGTTGAATATTACCAAACTTTTAAAGAACACTAATTCTTTTTCTTAATTTTATTTATTTATTTATTTGACAGGTAGAATTATGGACTGAGAGAGACAGAGATTAAGGTCTTCCTTCCGTTGGCTCACCCCTCAAATGGCCGCTACGGCTGGCACTGTGCCGATCCGAAGCCAGGAGCCAGGCGCTTCCTCCTGGTTTCCCATGCGGGTGCAGGGCCCAAGCACTTGGACCATCCTCCACTGCCCTCCTGGGCCACAGCAGAGAGCTGGACAGGAAGAGGAGCAGCCGAGACTAGAATCTGGCACTCATATGGGATGCTGGCACCGCAGGTTGGGGATTAAGCAAGTGAGCCACGGCGCCGGCCCTGAACTAACACTAATGCTTAAGCTATTCCAAAAACAGTTAAAGGGAAGTATCTCTTCCGAAAATGATTCTACAATGTCAGCATTATACCAAAGCCAGACAAAGACCTAACGAAAACAACAGCATAAAAGAACGGTAGACCACTATATCTGAAAAGAACACAGGCAAAAAATCTCAACAAAATACCAGGAAACTGAATCTAATATCATAGCAAAGAGATCACACAGCATGACCAGGTGGGATTTGTTCCAGGGATGCAAGGATGTGCAACATATATAAATCAATAAATGTAATACATTATATCAACCAAAGGACAAACACATATGATCATTTCAATAGATGCAAACAATCAACTCATCTTGATGAAAGTGCTCAACAATTAGTTATAGGAGTGTATTTGAAGACAATAAACTATACGACAGTAGCAGACTGGATGGGGAAGAGCCGATAGTGTTTTCTCTCAGATTTGGAGCAAGACAAGAATGCCTGCTCTATCCAAGCTTTCTCAACATAGTGCCAAAAGTCTTGGGCAAGAGAAACAGGAAAGGAGGAAGTCAAATTATCCTTATTTGCAGATGACTTTATTTTGTGTACAGAAAAATGTAAATGCAACAACAACAAAGATGACTGTTAAAACTGGTAAATTGCAGGATACAAAATCAACATAAAAATAACATTTTTATATACCAATAATGAACTTACACAGAAAGAATCAATAAAGTCATCCCATTCACAACAGTTATAAGGGAAATAAAGGAATAAATTTAACCATGGAAAAGAATGATCTCTAAAATGAAAATTATAAAACTCTGAAGAAATAAAGTCAAGAGGAACCCCCTACAAATGGAAGGACACCCCATGCTCATGGATTAGAAGCTTTGTTAAAATGCCTAGGAGGGTAGGGTAAGCAGTATCACTAATGTATTTCATATCCACTGTTTTAAGTGCATAAATTTGTTTCCATGATATATTAAGAAAACTGAAAAAGCAATAATGTCCAAACTACCAAAAGCAATTTACAGAAACAGAGCAGAGAGTCCTGAGGTTCATATGTAAGCAAAGAAAACCTAGAAAGCCAACGTAATCTCCAGTGAGAAGAACAAGGCCGAAGGCATCACAACCCTGTGTCTAAAATGATACTGCAAAGCTGTAGTAACCACTATAGCATAGTACTGGCATAAAAACCAGCACAGAGACCAAAAGAATGGATTATTGAACCCAGGAATAAACCGGTGTATCTTGCCTACTAATCTTTGACAAGTCACCAAAAACATTTATCGGGGAACAAATGGTCTTTAATAACTGGTGCTGGGAAAACAGGATGTCCCTGTGCAGAACAGTGAAACTAGACTTCACGTCTCCATACAGAAGGAAATCGACTTTAAATGAACCACAGGCCTTCATCTAAGACCCCAATCTATGAGCTACTGGCAAAAATATAGAGAAACTGCTGCAAGACATTGTGAAAAGCAAGGATTTGGGGGGGAACCCCAGAAACTTCCATTAGGCAGCAGAGTGCAGAGACACAGAATGGGAGAAAGTACCCGCAAGGTTTCCATCCAAGAGAATACTACCTAGAGTACAGAAGTAGCTGAAAAGCTTAGTAGTGCAAGAAATCTGACTAAAAATGGGCCAATTATCTGAGTAGACTCTTCTCAATACACGATTTGCAAATGGCCAATATGTGGATGAAAAAATTCTCAACATCTCTAATCCTCAGGGAAATGCGAATCACACTACAATGAGATATCCTCTTGCTCTAGTTGAAATGGCTGTACCTGGAAAGACAAAAACAAACTGGCAAGGATGCCGGGAAAAGGAAGCCCTTCTACACTGTTGACACGATATTCAGTTGGTACAGACACTATGGAAAGCAGTGTGAAGATTCTGCCAAAAACCGCAAGTACGAGTATCATATTATCTAGTCATCCTATTTCTAAGTATATTTCTACATCCAAAGGAAATCAAATCAGGCTGTCAAGGAAATCCCACACTCACCTGTGTATTGCAGCACTATTCACAAAAGCCAAGGTATTTAATCAATCCAGGACTTCATTTATGGATAAATGGATAAAGAAAATATGTGTAATACCATAGGATATTAGTCAGCCACAAAAATAATGCAATTCTGTCATTTGCTGCAACACGGATGGAACTGGAAGATACCACATTAACTAAAATAAGCCAGGCAGGGAAAGACAAGCACCACAGGTTCTCATCCATACATGGAAGCTAATAAAGTTGATTTTATACAAGTGGAGAGTGCTTTAGGGTTACTAGAAAGGATAAGGAAAAGAGCTTGGTTATTGAGTACAGAAGCATAGTTATATAAGAGGAATAAGTCCTAGTGTTCATTAGCACAGTAGGCTGTTAGCAGTAATTTACTACATATTTCCAAATAGCTGTAAGAATTCCAAATGTTTCCAATATGAATAAATGATAACTGTTAGAGGTTGTGGGTATATAAATTCCCTGATCTGATTCTTACACATTGTACAAATTTATCCAAATATAACACTGTAGCCCCTAAGTATGTATAATGCTTATGTGCTAATTAAAAAAATAGAAGAAAATACTGACAGAAAAACATTTTGTTAATTCCTTCACCTTGGAAAAGTTAACCCAGTGCATAGGCGGTTCATAATACTCTACAGTGTGTGTTCAGTAAATAGTTACTGAGTGTTTGCTCACATGGATAGAGGTTCAAGTGTCCAGGAACTGAATGTGGGGGACCTTTGGGTCCAGCAGATGACTATGGAAGCCCGTGTCAGTACCTGTATGTGTGTGCGTGGGTGCAGTTATAAAGCATGGGGGCGCACAGGCATGGACCCGATTCACTAATCTGCACGTACACATCCTGCTTCCTCTATGTTCTCGCCTTGGGCTCGGGGTTCACACTGATGCTCTAGCCTGCAGTACCACTCTCCCCATCTGTTTGCTGGTATAATCGTACCCTTTCCTCCAAACTAAGCAGTGCCCGTTCTTCTTGGATTTTATACCTGTTATTCTGTGTGCCTGCCATCAGGCACTTGGAAATGTTGAGAATGTGATTATTATTTTAAATAGCAGTATTTTAACAGGTGAGTATACATGTCATGCACTTAAAGTGTAGTTCATTATGCTTAGAAGAAGTTTAGCAGTATTTATCAACAACTACTATGTGCTACTTTGGATTTTTAATGTTATATAATGTAATATTTAACATTAACTCTGACATACCTTCTTATATTGTCCCCAAGTTTTCAACTAAATCGTATTTTGCTTACAAATTATAATGTTTATACAGTAATATTAAAATAACTTAAAATTGTACTTCCAGAATATTTGCCATTTTTCATGTGTCCTAACAGAGACTTTGAGTAGACGTCATTTTAGCTCCTTGAAGACAACACATTTTGCACTCTGAATGGTCCACAGCGCTGTCCTTAAGCCACGACAAGTGTCCTTTTCAGAGGTCATGAAAAAGTGGAATCAAAGGGAGTTTATTTTGGTGCAGGAAGTTTTTGAAATCCATGGCAAGTTTTTCATACTGTGTTTTCCATGCATTCTTTTTTTTTTTTTTTTATTTAATGCAGTCTCACCTGGAGCCACTCACCAGCGTGGACAGTGAGAGAGAGACAGAGAGAAAGGTCTTCCTTTGCCTTTGGTTCACCCTCCAATGGCCACTGCGGTGCACCACGCTGATCCGATGGCAGGAGCCAGGTGCTTATCCTGGTCTCCCATGCAGGTGCAGGGCCCAAGCACTTGGGCCATCCTCCACTGCACTCCCTGGCCACAGCAGAGAGCTGGCCTGGAAGAGGGGCAACCGGGACAGAATCCAGTGCCCCGACCGGGACTAGAACCCGGTGTGCTGGTGCCGCAAGGCGGAGGATTAGCTTAGTGAGCCGCGGTGCCGGCCTCCATGCATTCTTTGAAGGCCACTTGTATGCAGAAATTCCTAGTTAGTAATTACACACTAGGGGCGGGTGTTGTGGCACAGCAGGTGCAGCTGCTGCCTGGGACACTGCCATCCCATCGGAGCACCAGCTCCAGTCCTGACTGCGCCACTTCCAGTCCAGCTCCCTGCTAATGTCCCTGGGGGAGCACCACAAGATGGCCATTTCCTTGGTCATCTGTCACCTGCATGTTGGAGACCTGGATGGTGTTGTAATCTCCTGGCTTCATCCTGGTGCAGCTGCTGTGGCCATCTGAACCAGTGGATGGAAGATCTCTGTCTTTGTCTCTCTCTCTCTCTCTAACTCCACATTGCAAATAAACAAATAAATCTTTACAAAATCAGAGGAATTGAAGATGGCTGATTTCAGCTGCAGAAAGATAGCAGGAAGACAAAAAGGACTGTGCTCCCAGGGGACTGTTTCCAGTGGAGAACTGACAGAAAAGAGACTTTATGGGGCAAGAAGGCAAGGGGACAGACACGGCTCTGCGTCCGACCCTGACGCCAGCCACCCTTGCATTTGCCCAGCTGGCTCCCGGCCGGGAAATGCGATGTTGCTGAGACAAGGTAGGAAAAAGTTCCTGGGCACCCCGCCAACAGCAGTTTCCACGGAGGGAGGATTCCACAGCCCACTGCTGGCTTCAAGTCCAGCCAGGGGAGCTCACTGGGGTCACGAGGGAAGCCACAGTGCCCCTGGGCTCCTGAGTCAGTCAGCTGTGGCAGAGCTGCTGGTGACCTGTACTCTGACTGGGCAGACAGTGAGCAGGTCTTGTTGATGTCAGAGGCCACCAGAGCCAGACTGGGACAATGTACAGGGCAGAAGGCAGACAGCTCCCCGCTCAGCGACCTGTAACTGCAGGGGTTTGGGGCATAAGCCACGAGCTATACTTACTCTGTGTGAGCTAGGGGCAGTCCCCTCAACTTCTCGGGGCTGGCAGCAACAGATTCCCATAAAACATCTGGACCAGACGGAGGAAGTTCCCTGTGCAGCTCCTGGCTCGGAGTGCCGGGGCCCTGGGCACAAGCCCTAGTGTCACCCTTGCGTGCCATGTGAGAATTGGGGCGGGGAGCGGGGAGCCATTCCCTCGTGCCCTGCAGAGCTGGGGTTGCTGATACTGCTTTACAATCTTTGGATTAACTTGGACTCACTCGCAGAATCTGGAGTGTTCTCTGCATCGCTCCACTTCAGGCAGGTGGCTTCCACCATCCCCAACACCTGACTCCCACCCTGCCTCCTGCAAACCAGGGCTGTAACCATCAGCGCTAATACCTGCTGAGACCTAGGGAAGAACCTGCCTGCTTCCCACTTTTCCAGAATTCCAATTTTCCAAAATTTCCTGTGTGCCTAGTAGCCACCCTGTCAGATGCAAGACGGTTCAGGTCACAACCCCCTGTCCCGAAACCAGTGCTTGCGCTCCCCAGTGGGACCAGGGGAAGGTCCCGTCCACATGACACAGTTCTGGAACCACAGCTTTGGTGCTATGAGTCAGAGATCACTTGAGCTTGCCAGTGGGGCCAGGAGACAGACCCCTCTTTGTCTGTCGGCACCACAGTCCCCCGTGTGAGTGACACCCAACTCTCTGGAGACTGGAAACTAGGAAGCCCAGATTTACCCCCCCCCCCAATTCACTTTTGTACCCCATGGACTGCAGCAGATGAGACCCTTGTGTCAGTCACAGCCCCAGCTGACGGTGATTAAAGCCAAAGACATCACTGAGCGCTGACACCTGCAGTCTCACCTGGAGCCAAAGCCACAGCCGAAGCCACAAGCCCAGTGACTGTTTGCATTACATCTGGACGATAGACGCTGCTTCTAAAAAGAACACAATAGTTCTCTAGAAATAGATCCTGATCTGAAGGAAGTAAATAAAATGCTAGAAAACAAATAAATAGAATTAAAAAAAAAAACATTCTAAGGAACTTCACACCAATGCGAGAGTACAGATCACTTAAAGAAATGAGGAAACCAGGAGAAACGAATGAAAAAAATCACTGAGGATGGACTGGTGCTGTGGCATCGTAGGTTAAGCCTGTGCCTGCAGAGCCTGCATCCCACATGGGCACCAGTTCGTGTCCTGGCTGCTCCTCTTCCAATCCAGCTCTCTGCTAATGGCCTGGGAAAGCAGTGGAAGATGCTCCAAGTGCTTGGGCCCCTGCATCCATGTGGGAGACCTGAAAGCAACTCTCAGGTCCTGGCTTCAAATCAGCCCAGCTCCCACTGTGGTGGGAATTTGGGGAACAAACCAGTGGATGGGAGATCTTGCTCTCTTGCTCCGTCTCTATGTCTGTAACTCTCTCTCAAATAAGTAAATAAATCTTTTAAAAAATACTAAAGAGATTAAAAAAGAAACAAATTTTGGAGATTAAAACTTCAATCAATGAAATAAAAAATATGATGAGAGCTTCAACAGCAGAATAGACAAAGAGGAAAAGAATATTTGATCTCATGGGTAAGGCTTTTAAGATAACCCAGACATAGAAAAATAAAGAGAGAAGAATTAAAAACAATACCAAAAGTCTATGTGGAATATAGGATGCCAGTAAGTGATCAAGTATTCTTATTACAGAGATTCCTGAAGTAGAAGGCAAAGAAAGAGGTGTTGAGAACGTGGTAAATGAAGTAATAGTTGAAAACTTTCAAGTGTTGAAATAGACATGCATATGTGCATACAGGAAACTTTAAGAACCACCAAGGGGGGCCGGTGCTGTGGCTCACTTGGTCAATCCTCTGCCTGTGGTCCTGCATCCCACATGGGTGCCAGATTCTGTCCCAGTTGCTCCTCTTCCAGTCCAGCTCTCTGCTGTGGCCCTGGAGGGCAGTGGAGGATGGCCCAGGTGCTTGGGCCCTGCACCTGCATGGGAGACCAGGAGGAAGCACCTGGCTCCTGGCTTCAGATCGGCATAGCTCTGGCTGTGGCGGCCACGTGGGGAGTGAACCAGCAGAAGGAAGACCTTTCTCTCTGTCTCTCTCTCTGTTTATAACGCTACCTGTCAAATAAATTAAAATAAAAAAGAACCACCAAGGAATATTGTATGCATATTGTCAAAAGTTAAGGATAAGGAGAGAATACCAAGGATAATAAGAGAAAATGTCAAGTTAATATAAAAGAAAACCAATTAGATTAACATCAGATTTCTCGGTGAAAAACCTACAGGCTATAAGACAGTGAAATGATATATTCAAGGTGTTAAAGAAAAAAAAAAACTTTTCCATCAACAATATTGTATCCAGCAAAGCTGTTGTTTTTAAAGTGAGGGTGAAACAAGGTATTTCCTAGATAAGCAGAAACTGAGAGGACTCACCACTACCAGACCAGCCTTACCAGAAATTCTGCAGGGAATCCTGCATTAGGAGAAGCATCATGAAAACACAGGACACCACTGAATCACTAACTGAGCAGATGTAATCAGTAATCAATCAACAGAATACAGATGTTAACTCTTATCTGCAAATACTTACCTTGAATGTTAATGGATGAAATTCCCAAGCCAAGAGGTTCATTTTGTCTGAATGGATAAAAAACCAAGACCGAACTATCTACTGCCTACAAAAAATTCATGTCACAAATACAGATACTCACAGACTGAAAGTAAAGGGCTGGAAAAAGATATACCAGGCAAATGGAAACCCAAAATGAATGGGAGAAGCTCTCTTCCTATCAAATAAAACAGACTTTAAATTAAAAAAAAAACTGTGAAAAGAGACAAAGATGGGCATTATATATTGATAAAATGTTAATTCAACAAGGAGATGTAACAATCATAAATATATGTACACCAAACACAAGATCACCCAGCTATATAAAGCAAATACTATTAAATGTAAAAAGACAGATGCCAGTACAATCACAGTGGGTGACTTCAACACCCCACTCTTAAAATGGCTGAACCACCTAGGCAAACTCAACAAAGATACACTGGAGTAGAAACATACTATCGTGCAAATGGACCTAACAAACAATGACAGGACTTCGACTCAACAGCTACAGAGTATGCATTCTACTCATCAGCCATGAAACAAATCTCAGTAGATTTTACAAAAGAGTCACATCATGCAATGTATCTTCTCAGACCACAAAGAAATAAAACTGTAAGTCAACAGCAAGAACAGTACAATGTTTCCAGATAATGACAGTTACATATGAGGCTACTGCACAACCAATGGATCACTGAAGAAATTTAATGGAAAATCTAAAACTTTTTTGAATTAAATGAAAATGAAAACACAGTATATCAAAACCTGTGGGATACAGAGATACAGCAAAAGCAATATGAAGCGGAAATCTTACACCATTAAGTGCTTACATTAAAAAATAAAAAAGACTCAAATAAATGATCTAATGATGCATGCCGAGGACTTAGAAAAACAAGAGGAAACCAAACCCCAAATCAGCAGGAGGCAGGAAATAATAAGACTCAGAGCAGAAGCAAACCAAATTGAAACTAGGAAAAGCCATGTAAAATATCAGCAAAACAAAAAGCTGGCTTTTCTTTGAGGAGATAAACAAAAACAGACAAAGATCTGGCCAGAGTAACAATGAAAAAAAAAAAAGAGAAGCAGATAAATAAAATCAGAGATGAAAAAGGGCACATCACAACTGACAACACTGAAACACAAAGGAAGGTAAAAAGTAAAAAAACGGCAATGAACATCTATATGCTATCAAGTGGGAAAACCTTGAAGAAATGCATAAATTCCTGATACATTTAACCCATGAAGATTAAATGAAGAATAATAGAAAATATAAACATACCTACAACAAGCAATGAGATTGCAGCAGTAATTAAAGTTTTCCCATTAAGGAAAAGCCTGGAATCTGATACCTTTACTACTGAATGCTACAAAACATATAAAGAGGCACTAACTCCAATGCTTTCCAAACTATTCCACAATATTTAAAAGCATGGAACTTTGCCAGACTCTCTTTACTGGCCAGTATTACTCTAATAACAAAACTGAACAAAGACACAACACAGAAAACTACAGACCTCGATGAACACAGATGCAAAAATTCTCAACAAAATACTGGCAAACTCAATCCAAAACCACATCAAAAAGTCATACATCACAATCAAGTGGGACTTACCCCAGAGAGGCAAGGGTGGTTTGACATTCAGAAATCAATAAATGTCATAAATCACATCAACAGAATGAAGAACAAAAACCATATGGTCATCTCACTATATGCGAAGAAAGCATTTGCTATATTCAACACCCCTTCATGATAAATCGCTCCACAAACTAGATAAATAAGGAACATGCCTCCAGGTTGTAAAGGCCGTATGTGACAAAGGCTATATATTATAAACCCCCAATATCATACTGACTGCAGATCTTGGAAAGACAAGGATGTCCATTTTTTAATTATTTTTAAAAAATTTTTTTTGAAAGGCGGAGTTACAGAGAGAGAAGAGACAGAGGAAGAGAATTCTTCCGTTTGCTGGTTTACTCCTCAAATGCCTACAACAGCCACGCTGGGCCAGGCTGAAGCAAGGAGCGAGGAGCTTCTCCGGGATCTCCCTTGCAGGGCCCCAGGTCTCGGCTGTCTTTTGCTACTTTCCAGGGGGCATTAGCAGGAAGTTGGATTGGAAGTGGAGCAGCTGAATCTCCCACTGGCACCCATATGGGATGTTGGTGATGCAGGTGGAGGCGTAACCTGTACGCTGCAACACCAGCCCCCACTTGCACCACTCCAATTCAGTTCAGTACTGGAACTATTAGAGCAATTAGGACCAGGACATAAAGGGCATCGACACTGGAAAGGAGGATTTCAGATTATACATGTTGGCACCTGACACAATGTTTTTCATGGAAAACATTCCACCGAAAAGCTGTTAGAACCGATGAACCAATTCCGTGAAGTTGCAGGTAATAAACATACAGAAAACTAAATAAACGGATGAACTTGCCAAAAAAAAAAAGTCAAAAAAGAAATGCCACTCATAATTGCTGTGAAAAAACAAATATTTGGGAATAAACAATCAAGGATGTAAAAGATTTCCACAGTGAAATATATAAAACATTGAGGAAAGAAATCATTGAAGACACAAAAAATGGCAATATATTCCTTGCGCATGGATTCAAATTGAAATGTCTATTCTACTGCAGTTTGCAGATTCAGTGTAATCCCTACCAAAATATCAACCACATTCTTGACAGAGTTTAAAACATAATCCTAAAACTTCTTAAGAAATCACAAGAAACCAAGAAAGCCAAAGTTATATTGAGCAAAAACAAAGAAAAACCACCAGAATGAAGATGGAAGCATCTCAATCCCTTACTTCAAAGCATGCTGTAAAGCTAGAGTAGTTACGTCAGCCTGGTACCAGCATAGAACCTACACATAGATAAATGAAACAAAGCAGCCCAGAAAGTCACACACATGCATACATCAAACTCAGTTTTGAAAAAAGTGCCCGGACCATCATTGCAGGAAGGACATCCTCTTCAATACATGGTGCTTGCAGAACTCGATGTACGTGTGTAGAACAATGCAGTTAGATCCATACCGCCACCATGCACGAAAATTAACCCAAGATGGAGCCAAGACCTAAATTTAAGACCTGAGACTGTGAAACTGCTGGAACAAAATGTAGGAGAAACACTTCAAGACAGTGGTGTGGGTGGTCACTTGGACAAAACGCTCAGGGCACAGGCAACAAAAGCAAAACTACACAAATGTGATTGTATCAGGGGCCAGTGTTGTCACAGCAGGTTAAGCCATCACGTATACTGCTATACGGCAAGCATCCCATATGGGTGCTGGTTAGTGTCCCGGCTGTGCCACTTCTGATCCAGCTCCCTGCTAATGTGCCTGTTAAAAACAGTAGGGGTGGCCGGCACCGCAGCTCACTAAGCTAATCCTCTGCCTGTGGCGCCGGCACCCCAGGTTCTAGTCCTGATTGGGGCGCCGGATTCTGTCCCTGTTGCCCCTCTTCCAGGCCAGCTCTCTGCTGTGGCCCGGGAGTGCAGTGGAGGATGGCCCACGTGCTTGGGCCCTGCACCCACATGGGAGACCAGGAGAAGCACCTGGCTCCCAGCTTCGGATCAGCATGGTGCGCCAGCCGCAGCGGCCATTGGAGGGTGAACCAACGGCAAAGGAAGACCTTTCTCTCTGTCTCTCTCTCTCTCACTGTCCACTCTGCCTGTTCAAAAAAAAAAAAAAAACCAACCAAACAAACAAAAAAAAAACACAGTACACAGTAGGGGATTAGTCCAAGTCCTTAGGCCCCGGGCACCCACGTGGGAAACCCGGATGCAGTTCCAGGCTTCTGGCTTTGGCCTGGCCCAGCGCTATCCATTGTGGTCTTTTGGGGAGTGAATCGGTGGATAGAAGATCTCTATTTCTGTGTATGTCTCTGTCTCTGTAATCCTGCCTTTCACATACTACACACAATAAAAATACATGAATGGGATTATATCTAATTCAGAAGCTTCTGCACATCAAAGGAACAATGAATAGAGTGAACAGACATCTGACAGAACAAGAAACACAATTTACAAGCCACTTATCTGACAAAGGATTAATATCCAGACTGTATCAGCAATTCAAAACCTCAGCAACAAGGATGACGAAAACAGCCAATCCAGTAAAGAAGTGGGCAAAGGACCTCAACAGACAGTTCTCAAAAGAAGAGATACAAGTGGCCGACAGGCATATGACAAAGCTCAACATCATTAGCCATCAGAGAAATGCCAGTGAAAACCATAATGAGATATCACCTCTCCCCTGTCAGAATGGCTGCTGTCTAAAAGACAGAGAGCAACAAACGCTTGTGTGGGTATGGAGAAAGAGGGAACTCTTACACACTCTTCTTGGGGAGGCTATTAATGCAGCCACTGTGGGAAACATTATGGAGATCCCTTTAAAAACTGGACATAAGCTTGCCACTTGATCTAGCAATCTTACCACTATGTATATACCCAAAAGACATGAATACATTGCATCAAAGAGATCCTGCACCATTATGTTTATAGCAGTCCTGCTCTCAACAGCCAAAATATGGAATCAAACGAAGTCACCAACATCAGATGAATGGATAGAGACAATGGAATATTATCCATCTATAAAGAAGAATACAGTTCTATCATTTGCTCAAAGTGGCTGCAACTGGAAGACATGTTGGGAGCTAACATTAACAAGAAATCAAAAAACAGACAAAAAACCCACAAATGCCTATGTATATCACTTTTGCTGCAAATATAGTGTTCTGTCAAACCTTGTTTTTGTCTTAAGATGTCTTAAAATTAAGACAAAATATTTTCTTAATACTGCTACAGTTTTAATTATCTGTGACCATTTTAAATATTACTATGAGTGAAACGGCCATGTTTCCTCACTTAGTTACTGTTTATGGCCCTTGCCTGTCTTCCTGTTGGACTAGCATCGTCTTTGTACGTTTGATTCTGTTGAACTCTTTATTTAGTAGAGCATTAAGACTGTGACTATAATGTTAATTACAATTGTACCTCACAAATATTAGACTAGCTTTTTTTTTTTTTTTTTTTTGACAGGCAGAGTGGACAGTGAGAGAGAGAGACAGAGAGAAAGGTCTTCCTTTTGCCGTTGGTTCACCCTCCAATGGCCGCCGCGGCCGGCGCGCTGCGGCCGGCGCACCGCGCTGATCCGATGGCAGGAGCCAGGAGCCAGGTGCTTCTCCTGGTCTCCCATGGGGTGCAGGGCCCAAGCACCTGGGCCATCCTCCACTGCACTCCCTGGCCACAGCAGAGGGCTGGCCTGGAAGAGGGGCAACCGGGACAGAATCCGGCGCCCCGACCGGGACTAGAACCCGGTGTGCCGGCGCCGCTAGGCGGAGGATTAGCCTAGTGAGCCGCGGCGCCGGCCTAGCTTTTTTAATACATAAAAACAAGAGGTTTCAAACACCTCACAAAATCATATAAGATTAATGCATTAAATACTTGAAGCTCACGTGCTCACTCTTCTTCATTCGTTTTTGTCACATACGGAGCAGGTCTGAGGCATCACACAAGCTCCTAGTTTCTACCTCTGATTGGTGCCCTTTACGAATCGTCTGCTTGGTTGTATCAGGAACAGAACGCTGGGCTCCGTCTCCATCAGGCAGACTATCTCAGAGACCTGTCAGGAGATACAGTTAAAGGGACCTTGGAGAAAAATGCACAATATTTTAAAAGAGGAGATTACATATTACCATTCCACTTAAAAATATAAAAGGAAGAAAAGTAATTAGAATAAGTATGAAATTAGAAATGAGCAAGTTAATGTACAAAGACACTAGCATGCAGAAGCTAACATAAGAACTGGCTGTTGGCCGGCGCCACGGCTCACTTGGCTAATCCTCCGCCTGTGGTGCCAGCACCCCGGGTTCTAGTCCCGGTTGGGGGACTCTTCTAGTCCAGCTCTCTGCAGTGGCCCAGGAAGGCGGTGGAGGATGGCCCAAGTGCACCTGGCTCCTGGCTTCAGGTCAGCGTAGTGTGCCGGCCATAGCGGCCATTTGTGGGGTGAACCAACAGAAGGAAGACCTTTCTCTCTGTCTCTTTCTCTCTATCTAACTCTGCCTATGGAAAAAAAAAACTGGCTTTTTACAGTGGTTCAATGAATAACCATAGGAGGATACACACACAAACAAACAAAGCAAGGAGATAAAACACTGGTAGCACACTTCACAATAGCTGAGATATGGAATCAACCCAGATGTCCATCAACTGTTGACTGGATAAAGAAACCGTGGTATAGATATACTATGGAGTACTACTCTGCTGTGAAAACAGAAAATAAAAACAGGAAAAAGCAGACACTAGATATCAGAACCATAGCTATTAGCACTAAATAAATTTATAGATATTTTAAATTGCATGTGTGATATTATCTTTAAAAACAGAAACAGGGATGCAGTTTGGGTAAATATATGAAATTATAAATACCAATATTTAATAATACTGCTACAGAAATGACCCGAGTGACCCAGACAGTCCTCTGAGGTTCAGACATACAATTTCAATGTCAGGCCTTTGGGGAACAGGTTATTCTCACACTACCCAATATGCGCTATATAGAACTATAGGCTAAGGCATGAGGCAGACACTCCCTTGTGAAGTGTGTCCTGGTGTCAGCTCCATCCAACTGCGGGAAGAAAGCTTCTGTTATGCAAATATGGCACCTTTTGGGGAGTACAGGTCTACCAGCTGCAATCCAAGCTCATCGTAGGTCAGATTGGGCTTCTGCTCCTATTTCAATCACTGTTGCCTAAAAAATAAATGTAAACGATAGAAGATGATGATACCTGTTTTTGAAACGATCAGTGACAGAGGCAGTGGACCAAAGGAACAGAGAATGGGATGTTCAGCCCCTAGACCTTGGCTTTGAATTCTACCTCCGCTGCTGTCTGTCTGTGAGGTCTTGGGCAAATCACGTTGCTTCTACGCTTTAGTCACTCATTGTAACAATGAGTGTGATAACATCCTAGAAGGAAGATAATCAACATGAGACAGAAAAGCTCCACCATGGAATGCATCCGGCCAAGTAGTGAGCGGAGACCAAGAACTCAAGAGCTGATAAAGAGGTTGGCCTTTGAGGTTCAGATCTGCTGGACTGTCCACCACGCCAGGGGAATTTGTCTTTCAGTGTTTTCTCTATTGCACTTAGAATAATGGTTAATGCACAGTTAACAGTGGTTAACAATGGCGAACACGGATTGAAATATCTGAGGGATGAAGGAATCAATACATTTTGCGTTTGGCAAGCATAATTTGTTTAGACTGCCTTAAAATAACTCAGTAGTTAAGTGCTTCATTATCATACAACGAATGACGGTTTGTTTCTTCTGCCGTTAATAAAAGGTTGGCTTCAAAGGAGGGGATAAGTGCACATCTGTCTTTTATATATGCCATACCTTTAGGTCTCCTGGCAGTGTTTCTCATTTGGTGTCAAAAAGAAAATATGTGTTGGGGAGATTTTTCTATCAATATTTTGCAGTAATAAAAACAGCTGAACAAAATACACTGGAGACCGACAGAGGAGGAAAAAAAAAACAGAGCCTAGCATCTGGGTTGCATGATTAATTTTTCCTAACACAAATTTGTTCATTTAGTGAGTGCCACATTCATCTTCCATCACTCCATTCTAATAATGAGTTTGCAAGACGAAAATAATTATTTCACCAAAAACATAATTTAGAGCAGGCAGCACATTATATTAGCTTTAAAAAGGCATGAGCCGTCATTTGCTTAAAATTGTCATCAAATTCCTCCAATTTAATGGTCTTTTAAAAAGCTCCCCCCTCCCCCCATTCATTCAAGTGACTATGAACCTGCGCATCCTGGGAGCAGCACGCAGCCGCTGGGGCCTCCACTGCACAGCGTGTACTTCTTGCACTGTCTCCTCTTGGTTATAGAAGTCGCCACGCTCAGCCTCGTGGCCTGCGTGGGCACTCCTGTGCTCATTCTTGGTGGCGTCATCTACTCAGAAACAAACAGAGAAACAACAGCAACAACTGGAAGTATCTTTCCCAACCCGGTGAGCACAAGAAGTTACCTATGAACCTGACACTGTGCACAATGCCAATACAGCACAAAGGCTGCGCCTTTTTTTGCAAATGTGTACAGATATGCTTCATATAAATTAATCCTCCATTTCATTATAAGGAAGGAATTATGTCTGCGGTCAAAGGGTGGGGGGGTGCGAGTTAATCTGATTTAGCACAGCATGTGAAAAATTAATTGAAAGTCAGAACTCCATAGTGTTTATTATAAAGTAATTTCACACCAGCTCAGGATTAGCACGGTAACGGGTGACAACAGGTCATCACTATGTTAATTGAAAGACAGCATGTTTTGTAAAGGAGAGAGAAAGAGAAGGAAGGAGAGAGACTGATTCAGAGACGCAGTGTGTAACACATGCGGTGGCAGTAGCTTAGGACAAAGGGCGTAGAAGGACAAGGACCCCCCCCGGAGACGGTGGCCTCTCGCACAATCAGGTGGCCGTGCTTGGGCAGCTCGGGCCAACGCTGCGTCTGGTGGCATGCACTCTGGTCCACTCTCCCAGCCCTGTGGTTTGCAGCACTTGCTGGCTGCTGCACTGTTGAGGGCGAAGATGCTGACGCATATCCAGCTGGGAATGCTGGGTCAGCAGAGGGAGGGGGAAAGCCAGGCCCTTGCCACCTGCTCTCGGTCCTGCTCATCTTTTATTCTCAGAGGGTGCAGCTCGGCTCTCAGTGCGGTCGACCTGAATGGCAAAGTGAGGGCGTCTTCTGTTCACGGACGCACAGTGAATAAAGCCGGTAGCAGTGGACACCAAACAGCAAACAACCTGTCCCTTGAACATCATGCTGCATGCGAGGCCGAGTCAGGCACTTCCTTCCAGTTGAGCACAAGGCTCCAGCACCTGGGTCTGCAGTGGCCGCTGCCCATGCCACGCATCCCAGGGTGGGGTGGGGCTGGAGGCAGCTGCCCTTGCAGGCAGAGCCCTGGCAGTACCATCGCCTTATGACTTGCTAATGCGGAGGGAGGAGCTAATGCGTCTTGAGACCAGCAGATCATGCACAAGAATGCTGGGAGAAGGAGCTCCACGGGTGACAGCAGTCAGTGTTGAGGTCGGGCTACTGGCTCACTGCAGCTTCACACACACATCACAAGAGTAGCCGCACAAACCAGATGCGCTCCAGCTAGGAGCTGACGAGGAAATGAAGCTCCCGGGCAGGCATGGACCGTGCGGAGTGTGGTGAGTGGCGTGGATGGACAGCGGCGGAGGCTCCCTGAGCAAAGGGAATTCTGTGACTTATTTATAGAGAAGACATCATCTCGTAGGCTTCTGCAGCTCCGTGGCCCGGGTGATGCCTGTGACCTTTCCTGTGCAAGTTTGCAACCCTGAGCTGACACAAGCTGCTGTACTATGTTAATTTTGACTCAACTCTGCCACAAATACGACCCAAGATCTCTGAGATGTCCCCACTAAGAAATACGGTCCTTTCAGATGTAGCTTTCAGCACCGAACAACCCGGCGACTTTTCTGATGAGGGTCAGAATTAAAAAGCCAAAGGATTTCAGCAAACCTACCCAGGGAAGCAGAAGTGGCACAGGGGAGGCGGAAGGCCAGAGAGACCGACCCCGTGCGGCTGGCGGAGCAGGTGCCACCTTGCCATGATCTTTCTGGAAGCTTTCTTCCTCAGCAGGGTGTGGCAGGAGGTCAAGTGGAAGTTATCTGGAAAAAATCGAATGATGAACTAAGAGAGAATGGGATGTGTTTGGAGTCTGTGCGCAGAGGGCTGACAGTAATGGCTGCGGGTACAAAGAAACGAGCAGGCAGGTGTGGCCCGCAGAGGGTCCCCTGACCCTGCACTGACACTCCTTGTTGGACAGCTGACCTGTGTACCTCGTCCAATACCTGTGAGGATCAAGGTCATCCTCATCCTCGAGGTGTGTCCAGAGAACCAGGTGCTTTTGGGCACTGTGGTGAACTGGGAGAGCAAGGCGTGGCTGTTCCGCCCCCAGACACTGCTGCCATGGGGCGGTGTGGCCAAGTGTGTCCTGTGTTCCCACTTTAAAGAAGAGACAGAAAACAAGATTCAGTAGGCAAGCTTCCAATTTCTGAGACTAGACAAGCAGTATCGAGTTACTGTGTGCACCCATCCAGAGCTGGCCGGGCCCCCCACTCCGTTCTCCACGGCCCGCCTGCTGGCACATGGGCAATCCTCCTTCAGTGTTTATGAGTGCACAACTGGAGTTCCTTATTCTTATTTTCTTAATCTAAAAGTGCATATTTTTTCCCTCCCTCTCTGATTAGTGACTCTCAATGCTGTGGTAAAAGAAAAGGCAAAACCGGGACTATGGGTTTTATGACCACATAATTGAAAAACTTTGAATGGGAAAGCATTCTGTGAAGAGCCAGTGTTGTATCTTTGTGTTTCTCAGCCAGCTCTTTGTTCTGCAGCAGGAATTATTAGCACCAGCTTTGTGCATGAGCCTCCGTTGGGCTTCAGCATCCTAAAACCCTACATAAAATTTTGCATGAAAATACGCATTGTGCACTTTTCGCTGTGAAGGGAGATAGCCTGTGGCTTTCACAGACTCCCCGAAGGGATGCATATCTCTCCCTACAGTTCTGTATCCATTACTCTAGATCACGTGGGTAGTCTGCAATTATTTACACTCCAGAAGAAAAACAAAACTGTGTGTTCTGTTGCTTCAGCTCTATCACTTAGGGTTCATAGAAAAAATAAAAATGAGAGGGACCTTTTTTAATACCATGGCACAATATCTATAATTACACATGCCAGGCCAGTAGGGACAATTATCATTTTTTTTCAAAGATTTTTTTTTAATTATGTGAGAGGTAGAGTTAAAGTGAGAGACAGAAAGAGGATTAGAAGGCCTTTTTAGTGAGATATTAGCAGAAAATTTCCCAGATTTGGAGAAGGACAGAGACATCTTAGTACAGGAAGCTCATAGAACCCCTAATAAACATGACCAAAAGAGAGCCTCACCACGACACGTTGTAATTAAACTCACCACAGTGAAACATAAAGAAAAGATCCTAAAATGTGCAAGAGATAAATGTCAGATTACTCTCAGAGGATCTCCAATCAGACTCACAGCTGACTTCTCATCAGAAACCCTACAAGCTAGGAGGGGATGGCGAGATATAGCCCAGGTACTAAGAGAGAAAAACTGCCAGCCCAGAATATTATATCCTGCTAAGCTCTCATTTGTGAATGAAGGTGAAATAAAGACCTTTCACAACAAACAGAAATGGAAAGAATTTGTCGCCACTCGTCCAGCCCTGCAAAAGATGCTTAAAGATGTGTTACACACAGAAACACAGAAACACAGTCATCATTATGAAAGAAGGTAAAGGAAGGAAATCTCACACCAAAAGATCACAGGAAGTTCAAAACATATATCAGAAAATATCTTTGGCAAATGGCAGGGCAAAGTTACTGCTTATCAATAGTCACATTGAACGTTAATGGCCTGAACTGTCCAGTTAAAAGACACTGATTAGCTGATTGGCTTAAGGAACAAAACCCATCTATTTGCTGCCTACAAGAAACACATCTTTCCAATAAAGATCCATACAGACTGAAAGTGTAAGGCTGGAAAAAGATATACCATGCCAACAGAAATGAAATAAGAGCGGGCGTAGCCATCTTAATATTGGATAACATAAACTTTACCACAAAAACTGTTAGGAGAGACAAAGAGGGACACTATATAATGATTAAGGGATCAATTCAACAGGAAGATATAACAATTATCAATGTATATGCACCTAATTACAGAGCACCGGTTTATTTAAAAGATTTGTTAATGGACTTAAAGGGAGACTTAGACCCCAATACAGTAGTACTGGGGGACTTCAATACTCCACTCTCAGAAATAGATCAGCAGGACAGAAGATCAACAAGGATACAGTAGATTTAAACGACACTATAGCCCAAATGGATCTAACAGATATATACAGAACTTTCAATCCTACAGCTAAAGATTTTACATTCTTCTCAGCAGTACATGGAACCTTCTCTAGGATTGACCACATACTAGGCCATAAAGCAAGTCTCAGCAAATTCAAAAGAATTAGAATCATACCATTCAGCTTCTCAGACCATAAAGGAATGAAGTTGGAAATTAGCAACTCAGGAATCCCTAGAGCATATGCAAACACATGGAGATTGAACAACATGCTCCTGAATGAACAATGGGTCATAGAAGAAATCAAAAGAGAAATCAAAAACTTTCTGGAAGTAAATGAGGATAACAGCACAACATACCAAAACTTACAGGATACAGCAAAAGCAGTGTTGAGGACAGTTTATAGCAATAGGTGCCTACATCAAGAAATTGGAAAGGCACCAAATAGATGAGCTTTCACTGCATCTCAAGGATCTAGAAAATCTGCAGCAAACCAGACCCAAATCTAGTAGGAGAAGAGAAATAATTAAAATCAGAGAAGAAATCAACAGGATTGAATCAAAAGAAATTACAAAAAATCAGCCAAACGAGGAGCTGGTTTTTTGAAAAAATAACCAAAATTGACACCCCATTGGCCCAACTAACTAAAAAAAGAAAAGACCCAAATCAATAAAATCAGAGATGAAGTAGGAAACATAACAACAGACACGACAGAAATAAAAAGAATCATCAGAAATTACTACAAGGACTTGTATGCCAGCAAACAGGGAAACCTATCAGAAATGGATAGATTCCTGGACACATGCAACCTACCTAAATTGAACCAGGAAGACATCGAAAACCTAAACAGACCCATAACTGAGACAGAAATTGATACAGTAATAAAGCCCCTCCCAACAAAGAAAAGCCCAGGACCAGATGGATTCACTGCTGAATTCTACCAGACATTTAAAGAAGAACTGATTCCAATTCTTCTCAAACTATTCAGAACAATCGAAAAAGAGGGAATCCTCCCAAATTCTTTCTATGAAGCCAGCATCACACTAATTCCTAAGCTGGAAAAAGATGCAGCATTGAAAGAGAATTACAGACCAATATCCCTGATGAACATAGATGCAAAAATCCTCAATAAAATTCTGGCCAATAGAATGCAATAACACATCAGAAAGATCATCCACCCAGACCAAGTGGGATTTATCCCTGGTATGCAGGGATGGTTCAACATTCGCAAATCAATCAATGTGATACACCACGTTAACAGACTGCAGAAGAAAAACCATTTGATTATCTCAATAGACACAGAGAAAGCATTTGATAAAATACAACACCCTTTCATAATGAAAACTCGAAGCAAACTGGGTATGGAAGGAACATTCCTCAATACAATCAAAGCAATTTATGAAAAACCCACGGCCAACATCCTATTGAATGGGGAAAAGTTGGAAGCATTTCCACTGAGATCTGGTACCAGACAGGGATGCCCATCTCACCACTGCTATTCAATATAGTTCTGAAAGTTCTAGCCAGAGCTATTAGGCAAGAAAAAGAAATTAAAGGGATACAAATTGGGAAGGAAGAACTCAAACTATCCCTCTTTGCAGATGATATGATTCTTTATTTAGGGGACCCAAAGAACTCTACTAAAAGACTATTGGAACTCATAGAAGAGTTTGGCAAAGTAGCAGGATATAAAATCAATGCACAAAAATCAACAGCCTTTGTATACACAGGCAATACCATGGCTGAGAAAGAACTTCTAAGATCAATCCCATTCATAATAGCAACAAAAACAATCAAATACCTTGGAATAAATTTAACCAAGGATGTTAAAGATCTCTACGATGAGAATTACAAAACCTTAAAGAAAGAAATAGAAGAGGATACCAAGAAATGGAAAAATCTTCCATGTTCATGGATTGGAAGTATCAATATCATCAAAATGTCCATTCTCCCAAAAGCAATTTACAGATTCAATGCAATCCCAATCAAGATACCAAAGACATTCTCAGATCTGGAAAAAATGGTGCTGAAATTCATATGGAAACACAGGAGACCTTGAATAGCTAAAGCAATCTTTTACAACAAAAACAAAGCCAGAGGCATCACAATACCAGATTTCAGGACATACTACAGGGCAGTTGTTGTCAAAACAGTATGGTACTGGTACAGAAACAGATGGATAGACCAATGGAACAGAATTGAAACACCAGAAATCAATCCAAACATCTACAGCCAACTCACATTTGATCAAGGATCCAAAACCAATCCCTGGAGTAAGGACAGTCTATTCAATAAAGGGTGCTGGGAAAATTGGATTTCCACCTGCAGAATCATGAAGCAAGACCCCTACCTTTCACCTTACACAAAAATTCACTCAACATGGATTAAGGACTTAAATCTATGACCTGACACCATCAAATTCCTAGAGAGCATTGGAAAAACCCTGCAAGATATAGGTACTGGCAAAGACTTCTTGGAAAATACCCCAGAAGCACAGGCAGTCAAAACCAAAATTAACATTTGGGATAGCATCAAATTGAGAAGTTTATGTACTGCAAAAAAAAAAAAAAAAAAAAAAACACAAAAAACAAAAAACAAAAAACAGGAAAGTGAAGAGGCAACCAACAGAATGGGAAAAAATATTTGCCAACTATGCAACAGATAAAGGGTTGATAACCAGAATCTACAAAGAAATCAAGAAACTACACAACATCCCACTTGCAGTAACAAATCCTAGCCATGTACTGTTTAGGGCAGCTCACGTAAAGACTGAAAATAAGAGGATACAAAGGGATACACTTTGTACACACCAACCGGTGATAATCATAGTATCATCAAGCAAAATGAACCTCAAGGTAAGAAGAAGTACTACAGACAAGGAGACACACACATCTGTCATTGCTCCCAAGAGCACAGAAATTCTGTTTGTGTGAACTTGATCATTTAGCTTCAAAATGGATAAAATAAAAGTTGACAGAAGCAGAAAAAAATCACACAGTCATAGAAATTTTAACACACGTTTGTTAATACTTAACAGAAGGCTTTTGGTGTAGTGGTTAACACGCCTGTTCCCATACTGGAGTGACGGGGATCGAGGCCCAACTGCGCTCCACACCTGGTTCCTGCTCCGGTACCTTGGGAGACAACACGTGCTGACTCAGTGCTTCAGCCTGTCCCTGCCTGCCTGTTGCAGGTATTTAGGGAGAGGACCAGACCAGTGGATGGGAGATTTGTGTCGAACTCCTTCTGCATTTCAAATAATAAACAAGTAACAAAGGAAGATAGAAAACTTAAAAATATAATACATGCAGAGAAAATAGTAAATAATAATGAACTTGAGTCATATATTTAACAAATAGGACTGTGGATGTATGTAGAAAATTACACCCAACAACTTGTTTTCAAATGAACATGGGAAATAACTGGGCCTCCAGGGAAGTTTTAAATATTTTTGAGGATCAAAATCATATACAGCACATTTCCTAGAAAATGGACATAGTTAAAAATCAATAATAAGAGAGAAGGTTCTTATATATTTGGAAATTAAGCTAGTAAACAGATAAAACAGTAGAAATTAGGTAATATTTGTACTAGTGATGAAATGGACTCTTAACATTTTGGATGCAGCTACAATTATGTTTAGAAGGGAGTTCATTGCCTTGAATAGATACACTAGAAAAGAATATGGGTTAAAAATAAATGATCTAACACATTCATTTTCATCCAGGGCAATATTATCCCCAGAGAGACAAGTATCAGGGAGAATATCTGTTTTCCTATATGATGCACAGCGAGCTTACAGTACATAAAATGGATGCAATATATCTGGGATATTTAAATTTCACAAGGGAGCCAATTAGAAAAAAAGAACATTTCTAAAAAACTCCTTGGGGAAAATGATGAAAATAACTTGAGAATCACTATTCTAAGCATGCATATTGAGAAGTTTCAAAAGGAAAACAAATGAAACACAAAGAAAAGTAGGACAGAAAGAATAGTGTTAAAGATCTGAATCTAAGACCTAAAACTCTTAACCACTTAGAAGAAAACAGATATAAATGTTCCTGATCAAAGATTCAGTGGTGATTTCATAAATCCAACACTCAAAGCACAACCACAACCGTACAAAGACAACCTGGGCAGCAGCGAATCAGAAGCATTTTTCAACAAAGGACACCATCAGAAAGGTGAAAGGTGAAAGGTGAAAGGTGAGGTGGGCATGTAGCTTAGGGTCAGACACCCATGTGCATATTTGAGCACCTGGGTGTGATGCCGGCTCCTGAGCTGCTGGTAATGCAAACCCTGGGAGGCAGCGGTGAGCGCTCACGCAGTTGATTTCCTGCTGCTCACAGGGGAGACCTGGACTGAGTGCCTGGCTCCTGCCTTCCTGGCCCATCCTGGCTTCTCTGGCATCTGGACAGTAAACCAGTGGGTGTGTGCTGTCTCTCTCTACCTCTCAAACAAATAAATAATTAAGTGAAAAGACAACTCAAAAGGTAAAAGTTTTCCTTTTTTTCAACACATGGGAGGATACTTCAAGAGTTTATTTGGGTACAAAATAATTTTAAAATTCATGCATATGTTTTTAAATAATAACCAATTCCATGAATTTTCTGAAGAACCTTCAAGTATCTGATTAGAAACTTAGATCATAAACATATGCATACATAAAACCTCCTACAGCTCAATGATAAAATTTAAATTTAAAAGTCAGCCAAAGTTCTCAATAGATATTTCTCCAAAGAAGATCTGATGGTACTTGAAAAATTTTCAGGGAAAATGGAATGAAAAGACAATGCACTTGGCACAGTTCTGGTGAACTGCTTGGAGACTCTTCACACACTGGAAATGACCAAAAAGACCAGGAAAAGTTGTTCCGCGGCAATCGCCATCCAGAAAACGCAAACGAGCTCTCCAGCGAGCTCCAAGTGCACGTCCTCTGTGGGGAGCAGGGCCCGTCGCCCGGGAGACAAATAAGTACTAAGACTGTGGACAAATAAATACGAGGACAAATACTGAGATTACCGAGACTAGACTAAACTACTGGAACTGCTAGGACTAACTCTATGCATCTGATCTCCCACCATATGGCACTGAGAGAGAGCAAACAACTTCCACGCAGCTGCCTCACCAATGCGACTAACAAGCTGCAGGAGCTGATCCTGCTCCTGATTGGAGGAGAGCAGCGTGCTCGGCATGTGGGGAGAGAACGCCAGCAGAGTTGGGATTGGTGGAAGAGGACTATAAAGGAGGAGAGAGACAACATGCACCAGGAACATCTGAGGAACCCCTGAGAGAGCCCGCCGGTGGTGTGCCGCTCCTCCATGGAGGGGGTGGGGGCAGCAAACCCGGGAAGGACTGGGGAAAGAGAACAGCGCAGGGTCCGGTGTCATTCCTCCGTGTGTGGGGGAGCGACAGTCCTCTACTGTGGCTCCACTAAGTAAACCGGACGAACATCAAGTGCTACCAAGAAGGTGGGAAAGGTGAAACTGGGATGTCGAAGGGCGTCCCCATGTTCCACTCCATTCCTGCTAGGTGTGCCCTCAGGGGACATGCACCCTGTTGCGTGCTGCATGCAAAAACATGGACATGGCTGTTCACGGTAACATTCCTCCTAACAGCCAAACTCTGGGAAGACAGCTCAAATGTTCACCAATGGATGAACGGACAGGCAGACCTGCTGTAGCCGTATGCTGGAGTGTTATTTGGCAGTGAAAGAGAGTGAAGTACTGACACTACAATGTGGGTGATCTTAATGAAAATTATACTAAGTGAAATAAGCCAGACCCCAAAGAACACACATCATAGAATTTCATTTACAGGAAATGTGCCAAATGGGCAAATCTGCAGACGTAGAAGGTTGATCAGTTCTCGCTGAGATCTGAGAGGATTAAAGCAAGCAGGGAATAGTGTGTCTTTCTGCAGAGATGACAATGTCCTAAAATTAACTGCGGTGATGGTTGCCTAACACCGTAGTCACAGAGTGACTACACTCACAACTACCAAATTGTCTACTTGCAATGAATTGATTCTATGGAACGTGCACTATAGCTCCATAGAGCTGCCACTGTTTTTCAAGGTAATATGGTTTCTACCTCGTTCTCCTGATACATTTGCTCTTGGCATCCAGCTGCCCTGTTGCAAGGAGGCCTCGTGTTGCAACAGTTACCAGGAACAGCTGTGGTCAAGGCATGCATCAGCTTCCAGCCTCCTCACAAGGTCTTGAATTATTTCATCCCCTCGCTGTGAGTCCTCTCAGTGGAATCCAGAAACTGTGCAGCAAACAGAAGCCACCTCCACTGTGCAGTCCGAATTCCTGACTACACAGTCCACGACTGCAATAAAATGAAGGAAAAGGAAAACCGTGTATGTTCGAGATGATCAGGAATGCCAGGTTTGGTGCAGTGGTCGCAGTGTTTGCCCCCTTCCAAATTCCAGTTGGGTTCAGGATCTACACCTGTGCAAGAGGACTTGTGGGCTGGGCTCTCTGTTCTTGCCCTCTTGATTCCTGCCACGTGGTGACACAGCAGGGCGGTCCCAGAGCCAGGCTCCCCGGTACAGCACTTGCCAGCCTCCAGAGCTGGAAGCAGACACGTTTCTATGCACTATGAATTACTCAGCCTGCGGCACTCTGCTGTGACAGCCCAAAACGCACTGAGATACTTGGTGTCTTGGAAAGAATAATAAAACTGATAAATCCACAGCAAGAGTAACCAAAAAAAGTTAGAGAAGGCCACAGTTTCAGCTCATACACACACTACAATGATAGGATGTGATGAAGCTTTTTAAAGCAACAAACTTGAAAATGTAAACACAGTAGACAAATACATGAAATAGCAGGTTATGCATACTCAAGAACGAACAACTATTCACTAATTGAATCCTTAAGGAAAAGCCATTCCACAATGAAAACGCCAAGTCAATATATTCACTATTAAATTTCATAAAAATTTAAGAAAGAAACAATGCTGGTTTCAGGAAAAAAATTTCTGAAAATTGAAGTATTTTTCACCTCATTTCTGGAAGGCAGGATAACTTTCATACCAGATTCTCTCAAGAACATTAGAAGAAGGGACGATTACAGAAGAAATTTTGAAAATGAATATAGATATAAAATTTCTGGTAAAGTATTACAAAACTAGGCCTAGAAATACATAAAGAGGTTGGTACTCAAGACCCAGTTGAGATTTTGTAGGGATGCCAGCTTCATTTCAAAGTCTTTCACATAACACATTAACAGAATCAATGAAAAAGTGATCTGATTATTTTCATGTATGTGCAAAAGCATAACTGCTTATATTTTAAAATCTTAGTAAAATAGGAAGATAAACAAAGTCTCCTATACTGAAAAAGTTTTCCAAAAGAAAAACCAAAACAAAAAAATCTACAGCAAAAATATTACCTAATAGTGAGATATTTCTCTTTAGCTTGGGATCAAAAATGTCTACTGTTATTTCATTTAAATGTACTTTTTACACTTCAGCATAAAGAAAATGGTAGTTCTATTTGGCACAACAAGCAAGACTAAAACACAAGAAATCCAAATAATGTATGATTGAGCTATTATAATACATTTAGCAAGGTCAATGGTTTTAAGTTCAAAATAAAAAATAATCAAAAATGAATTAGCTTAAAAAGTAAAATACTATTCAAAGAGAGAAATTAGCAGTGGGTTAGGCTGCTACTTGCAACACTGGTATCCCACACAAGCACAGGTTCGACTGCCGGCTGCTCCAGTTCTGATCCAGCTCCCTGCTAATGTGCCTGGAAAAACATCAGAAGATGGTCCGAGTGCTTGTACCCCTGTCATCAGTGTAGAACACTTGAGTGCAGGTTGGGCCCTGATTTCGGACCAGCCCAACTGTGGCCATTGCGGCCACCTGGGGACTGAAACCGCTGATGGAAGATTCTCTCTCTCTCTTTCACTCTTCCCTCCCTCTCTTATTCAAAAGTACTGAAAATATGAATGAACTAATAATAAATAAAAAATAGCTTTAAAATATTTAAGTATATCATAGTCATTAATCTTAAAGTTTGATAATATGAAGAGGTCAAATTGCTGTAAAGCTTCAGACAATGAAATCTTAATTAAATCCTTTTTTGGGGGCTGGAAATTTCCAAGCATACTAGCATATCTTTATGAAAATGCAAATAGGAAAATGAAGCCAGGGGTACCTTGAAGAATGAAGGCAAAGTTCTACCACTAGACCCTGTAGCTGTCAACAGTTAACAAAGCATAGTGGGAACTGGTCCACAGGTAAACAGGTGAGATCCAAAGTGAGAAATATAGCCTTTTCTTTCCAATGATAAATGATCAATTTGTTGCATATTGGAAAGTATATGAAACTTGGTTCCCACCTCGCACTATTTAGAAAAGTTAATACAAGTAGACTGTAGATATACGTGTAAAAGGTAAAAAAAGAAAAACAAGGTCTGGGAAATAAAACAGGAAAATATCCTAATAGCATATACAAAGACTTCCTAAACAACACTGACAAACACTAACTGTAAAGAGAAAGACTGATAGGTTCAATCACAAACATCTACATATTTGTGTATTTATTGTGTATTTAGCCACGTTTTATTTAACACATCAAGGCTGTATAAAAAGGATCAGTTCATCAGAGGATACTGCAGAAAGGGGGAAAAAGGTATTAATAAGAATATATGTAATGCACATATCAACAAGAGATTCATATCACAGAATATTAAAACCTTGACAATTTAATAAGAGAACTACAGACAACCAAACAGAAACACAGGAAGTTAACGAGCATGCCATCTTCACTAAATGGGATATTCAGCTGCCCAATAAACATGAAAAGTGTTCATGTGACTTTTGGGATACTGTCAAATGACCCAAAATATGGGTCTTAGAGTTTCTGAAGGTGTGGAAAGAGAGAATGGATTAGAAGGCTTACTCAGTGAGATGATAACAGAACATTTCCCTGATTTGAGAAATTATGGGACAACCAAGTACAAGAAGCACAAGAATTCATAACAGATATGACCAGAAAAGATACTCATCATGACACAGTGTAGTCAAACTTTCCAATGGTAAAAAAATAGAGAAAAGATTCTTAAATGTGCATGAGAGAAATGCCACATTACTTTCAGAGGATCTCTAATTAGACTCAGAGCTGACGTCTCATCAGAATCCCTACAGGCTAGGAGAGAATGGAGAGACACAGTCTAAGCCCTAAAAGAAACTCAGTCCAGAACACTGTATCCTTCAAAGTCCAACAAACATGAATGAAGCTGAAATAGTCTTTCCATAACGAACAGAAATTCAAACAATTTGTCACCACCCATCCAGTCTTACAAAAGATGACTAAGGATGATACACAGAAACACAGAAAGGTAGCCATCAATTACGAAAGAATGTGAAGGCAGAAAATCTCCTAGTGAAAGTACAAAGGAAATGCAAAGGAAACAATAGAAATATTTACAGAAAAATGGCAAGGCCAACTACTTACTTATCAATAGTGACCTTGAATGTATATGATAAGCTCTCCAATCAAAAAACACATGCTGGCTGAATGGACTAAAAACCAAGTCCCATCTGTTTGCTGCCTACAAGAAACATAACTCACCAGCAAAGATATATACAGACTCAAAGTGAAAGGATGGAAAAAGGCATTCCATGCTAATGGAAAGCAGAAAAAGACAGGTATAGCCATCCTAATATCAGACAAAATAGATTTTTAACACAAAAACTGTTAAAACAGACAAACAAGGCCAGCGTCGCGGCTCAATAGGCTAATCCTCCGCCTAGCGGCGCCGGCACACCGGATTCTAGTCCTGGTTGGGGCGCCGGATTCTGTCCCAGTTGCCCCTCTTCCAGGCCAGCTCTCTGCTGTGGCCAGGGAGTGCAGTGGAGGATGGCCCAGGTGCTTGGGCCCTGCACCCCATGGGAGACCAGGAAAAGCACCTGGCTCCTGGCTCCTGCCATCGGATCAGCGCGGTGCGCCGGCTGCAGCGCGCCAGCCGTGGTGGCCATTGTAGGGTGAACCAACGGCAAAGGAAGACCTTTCTCTCTGTCTCTCTCTCTCACTGTCCACTCTGCCTGTCAAAAAAAAAAAAAAGGGATCAATTAAATAGGAAGATGTGACTAATAAACATATATATGAACCCAATCCCAGGGCACCTGGCTGTTTAAAACAAATGTTAATGGATTTAAAAGGAGACATAGACTTAATACAATAGTAAAAGGGACTTCAGCACCTCACTTCATCAGTAGACAGATCAACTAGACAGAAAATCAACAACAAAAAAACCCAAAGAGCTAATGTCCACTATGGATCAAATGGACCTGATAGCTACAGAACTTTTCATCCCACAGTTCCAGAATACACATTATTATCATCAGTGCATGGAACTTTCTCCAGGATAGACATATGCTAGACCACAAAGCAAGTCATAGAAGATTTAAAAAAAATCGAAATCATACTATGCGTCTTCTCTGACCACAATGGAATGAAGCTGGAAATTAACTCAAGAATCTCCAAATACATGGAGACTGAACAACATGCTTCAGTATGAATTGTGGGTCACAGCAAAAATCAAAATAGAAATAAAAATAGTTCTGGAAATGAATGTAGATGACAATACAACATATCAAAACATATGGAATACAGTAAAAGCAACATTAAGAGGAAAGTTTATAACAATTTGTGCCTACATCAAGAAATTGGCAGGGTACCAAGTAAATGGGCTATTAGTGCATCTCAAGGACCTAGAAAAACAACAACAAACCAAACCCAAAATTAATAAGAGGAAAAAAATAAATACAATTACAGAAAAAATAAATAAAATTGGAATAAAAAATTCAAGAGATCAGTGAAATGAAGAGTTAGTGTTTTGAAAAAATAAACAAAAGTCATACATCACTGGCCCAACTAACCAAAAAAATGGAGAAGACTCAAATCAATAGAATCAGAGATGAAAAAGGAAATGTAACAGACACCACAGAAATAAAAATAAAATAATCATTAGGAGTTACTACTCAGAGATGTATGCCAACAAATTGGAAAATCTAGAAGAAATGTATAGATTTCTGGACATTTACAATCTACCAAAATTGAGTAATGATGATATTGAAAACCTAAGCAGACCTATAGCCAAAATAGAGATTGAATCAGAAATAAAGGCCCTCCCAACAAAGAAAAAGCTAAGACCAGATAACTTCACTGCTGGATTCTGCCAGGCATTTAAAAAAGAAGTAATTCCAATTCTTCTCAAGCTATTCCAAACAACTGAAAGGGAGATAATCCTCCCAAATTCCTTTTATGAAGCCAGCATCTCCATAATTGCTAAATGAAAAAGAATCAACAGAGAAAGAGAACTACAGACCCACATCCTAGATGAACATAGATATAAAAATTCTCAACAAACTATTAGCCAATTGAATCTAACAACACATCAGAAAGATCATTGGCCCAGATGAAGTGGCATTTATCCTTGGTATGCAGGGATGGTTCAACATTAGCAAAGCAATAAATGTAATATATTACATTAACACACTGGAGAACAAAAACCTTATGGTTATCTCAATAGAGGCAGAGAAAGCAATCGATAAAATACAATATCCTTTCATGATGAAAACCTTAAGCAAATTGAACACAGAAGGAGCATTCCTCAATACAATCTATAACAAACCCACAGCCAGTATCTCAGTGAATGGGGAAAAGCTGGAAACATTCCTCTGAAGAGACAGAATCAGACAAGGATGTTCACTTCCCCTTTGGTATTTAACATAGTCTTGGAAGTTGTAGCCAGAGCCACTAGGCAAGAAAACAAAATCAAAGGAATACAAAATGGAAAGGATGAAGTCACATTATCCCTGAATGTAGATGACCTGATTCTGTATATAGCAGAACAAAAAGACTCCACTAAGAGACTCTTGGAACTCAGAATTCAGGAAAGTTGCAGGATATATAATTAGCACAGAAAACTGAATAGCCTTTGTAAAAACAAACCATGCCATGTCTGAGAAAGAACTTCTATCATCAGTGCCTTTCACAATGCCTACAAAAAATTAAACACTTTGGAATAAATTTAAACAAGAAACTCAAAAATCTCTATGAAGAAAATTGTAAAACATTAAAGAAATAGAAGACGACATCAAAAAGAATCAATATCATCAAATTTCCATACATCGAAAGCAATTTACAGATTCAATGCATCAAAATATTCAAATATGATTCAAAATATCAATGACCTTCTTCTCATATCTAGGAAAAATGATGCTGAAATTCATATACAAAGACAAGAGACCCTGAATAGCTAAAGCAATCTTATACAACAAAAACAAAGCCAGAGGCATCACAATACTTGATTTCAAGACATACTCCAGGGCAGTTATAATCAAAACATTCTAGTACTGGCAAAAAACAAGACTACATGTAGACCAAAGGAAGAGAATAGAAATGCCAGAAATAAATCCATGCATCTTTAATCAACTTATCTTTGACAATGAAACTAGGTCAGTCTCTTCAACAATTGGTGTTGGAAAACTGGGTTACCACATGCAGAAATATGAAGCAAGGCACCTACTTTATACCTTACACAAAAATCCATTCAAAATGGATCAAGGACCTAAATCTATGACCCAATACTGGAGAACACTGGGGAGACCCTGTAAGACACTGGCACAGGCAAAAATACTTCTTGGAAAAGACCCCAGAAACACAGTCAATCAAAGCCAAAATTGACATGAGATTACATCAAGCTGGGAAGCTTCTGTACTGCAAAATAAATGCTCAGCAAAGTGAAGAAGCAACTGGAAGAATGACAGAAGGATATGTGCAAACTATGCAACTGGTCAAGTATTAATATCCACAATCTATGAAGAGTTCCAGAAACTTGACCACAACAAAACAATGCAGTTGAGAAATGGGCAATGGATTTGAACAGGCATTTTAATGACAAAATTAAAATGGCCAACAGACACATTAAAAATATTCAGGAACACTAGCCATCAGAGAAATGCAAACCAAAACCACAATAAGGTTTCACATACAGAAATCAGCAAACAACAAATGTTGGTGAGGATATGGGAGAAAAGGTACCCTAGTCCACTGTTGGTAGGAATATAAACTAGTACAGCCACTGGGGAAGGCAGTATGGAGATACCTCAGAAATACAAAAATAGATGTACCATGTGACCCAGCAGTCCCATTCCTGGTAATTTACCAACATTGAAAACGGCAGGTGAAAAAGTGATCTATAATCCTACGTTCATTGCAGCTTAATGCACAAGAGCTAATATAAGCAATCAACCCAGATGTCCATCAGTTGATGACAGGGGAAAGAAATTATGGTGTACATACACCATAGAATACAACACAGAAGAAAAAATGAAATCCTGTCTTTTGTAACAAAATGGATGCAACTGGAAGCCATTATACTTAATGAAATAAGCCAGTCTCCAAAAGACAGATACCATACGTTTTCCTTTATATTTACGTTAAATGCAATATATTGGAGTGAAATGGACATTTTGAGATTTGATGATCATTTACATCCCTTGTTTCTACAGCTGAGGAACAGTGCTTTTTCTCCATACTACTTATTGAACTTTTTACTTAGTGTAGGGTTAATTTTATGCATATAAGAAAATAGATATTTATAAAAATTAAGAGTAGGAATAAGAGTGGGGGAATGAAAAGGGGTGTGGCCAAACAAACCGACCTAAATGAAAGATCTCTGCGAATGAGAGCCCAGCGGAAAGAACGGGCCATCAAAGAAGGAGGTACCTTCCTCTAAAGGGAGGAGAGAACTTCCACTTTGACTATAACCTTGTCTGAATAAGATTGGAGTTGGCGAACTCAGGAGGCTTCCATAGCCTTGGCAGCTCATGACAAGAGCCTCGGGTGATTACTGATGTCATAAATAAGAGTGTCAATTGTTAAATCAACAATGGGAGTCACTGTGCACCTGCCCCCCATGTAGGATCTCTGTCCTTAATGTGTTGTACTATGAGAATTAATGATAAAACTATTCAAACAGTACTCTATACTTTGTGTGTCTGTGTGGATGCAGTCTGTTGAAATCTTTACTTAGTATATACCGAGTTGATCTTCTGTATATAAAGATAATTGAAAATGAATCTTGATGAAGAATGGGATGGGAGAGGGAGTGGGAGATGGGATGGTTGTGAGTGGGAGGGAGGTTATGGGGGGAAAAGCTGCTATAATCCAAAAGTTGTACTTTGGAAATTTATATTTATTAAATAAAATTTGAAAAGATAAAAGCTAAACGTTGAAAAATATTTTTCATGGGTTGAGACACTTTGAGGGTATGAGAAAAAAATATTACAAAGTGCACACAACTATGCAGCTGCCACATATCCTGTATAGCATATTTAATCTTTTAATAAACACTGAATAGCTCGAGTGTGTTCAGACACAACTAACCACTTAATGCCTGTTACCACTGGATTTGTGCACTTGTTAATGTTTTCCTGGCTGTAACACTGAGAACAATGTTCTGCACGTACTACTTCATCCAGCCTTGACCATGGTGCACTCCACTGGAAAGAGAAGACAGACAAATGGTGCCGCAGCTCACTAGGCTAATCCTCCGCCTTGTGGTGCTGGCACACCAGGTTCTAGTCCCGGTCGGGGCACCGGATTCTGTCCCAGTTGCCCCTCTTCCAGGCCAGCTCTCTGCTGTGGCCCAGGAGTGCAGTGGAGGATGGCCCAGGTGCTTGGGCCGTGCACCCCATGGGAGACCAGGAGAAGTACCTGGCTCCTGCCAGTGGATCAGCGCGGTGCGCCGGCCGCAGCGTGCTGACCGCAGCGGCCATTGGAGGGTGAACCAAGGGCAAAGGAAGACCTTTCTCTCTGTCTCTCTCTCACTGTCCACTCTGCCTGTCCAGAAAAAAAAATAAAAAGACAGACAAAGAACATCCTTCTGTCCTCAGCCTTCTCAGCTCCACGATGGACAAGCACAGTTATTTCTACAGCTACTTCTGTACTGAGAATCAGAAGTTGTGCTCTTGCGACCGTGCATGATCCTCGTGGTCAGTTGATGGAATCAGCCTGCACACTGGTGCCACCGCAAGCTGTGCTAGGCCAGAGACTGGACAAGTCGTCGGCCCTGGTGAGGAGTGGGGCTCAGCCTGGGTCGTGGTCTTTGGAGCCTCTCCCCTTCCCCGTGGTGCCCTCCGTTGCTTTTGGTGGCTGTCTGTCCCTCAAATCTAAGAACGTATCTGGAAATTGCTCCCTAACAACAGTTTGAATTCTGAGAAAATTTCAACAGAGGAGGTTGATGCTTCCACAACAGAACGTGTCTCTGCACAGGACTGTCATTTGCTGTTTGGTTCAGAATTCCCCAAGAGACCCAGAAGTGAAGAGTACTGAGTTGAGCTTTACTTCATGGGAAAAGAGCCCCTAGGAGCTGCGTCCCCCTGCAGGATAATGAAACTTCGCGGCCGGCGTGTGGTGCTTGGGGACCGAGAAAGGTTATCAGCGGAGCATTTATAATCAAAGCCCGCCCTGCGTCTCCCTGGCATGCACTGGGCAGATGGGAGCTGTGTCGGGTTGACATTTCTGTCAGACCTGGTATTTGAACCACCGGATGATTCTGACAAATGCCACTGCTGTCGGTGGCTCAGCTTTAATTGCATCTGACGGAAGCTTTCCCTGGCAGCAAGCAGAAAACTTAATTAGTTGGAGTCCAGAGCAGGAACTGGCAGGAGGATTCCCCAGCCGGCGTGTCACGCCGAAATCCACCAGGCTTGGCAGGGCGGCTGGCTGGACGGTGTTCAAAACCTCCCAATACTGTTCCTCAATGAAATTGCTTTGGAGAGCACTTTCCATTTATATATTCGCTTCTCAAGGAACTCAGAGTCCCTGACAGTAGGTCACACACACAGGCACCGAGGGGAGATAAAAGGCCCCTCTGTCTCAATTTCTGTGCGGTACACCTGCCCCAACAGGCCTGCACATGAACACGCGTGCACACACACGCCGGGAGACCGATGCTGTGTTTAAGAAAACAACAGAGGAGAATGCAGTCCCATTCCTCTTGCGTCTCCAAGGCTCAATATTTGATCTGAAGGTGTAAACGTGATTCCATGCTTTCGCACCTTCTCTCGCGGTAACAGGCTGTGGTGTCACCATGCTAATATGCTGCCATCGAAACGCGGCAACATGGGGGAAGCCTGCTTGCCTTAAGTGACCCTGCCCTTTCACAGGGTGGCTGGGGAGCCGCTGGGCCTCTGTGACTCTCTGTGGGACGCAGGTGCCACCAGCTGTGTTCCCTCACCCAGGCTAAGCCTTGCAAAAAGGGTTGGCTGAAGGCTGGCTTTTGTCAAATGCAAAGGATGACGCCGTGCCTCGTTATAAATAAAATATGACACTGCTTGACGCGACTGCAGACCTCGTGTCTTGATGACTCAGCCAGGACTCGGGCCCGGCGCTCGTGTCAGCCGTCTGCTTTGATTCCGCAGCCGCTGTCCTTGCTCCCGTCGAGCGGTGACGCCGCGGGAACGGAACGTGACCGGATACTGATGGAATGCTTGGGGAGACGACAGCCTCAGGGGCTCCTCAGAGCTCCGAAATGCTCTCCAGGGCCTTCCAAGGACAACAGCTCTAAATCCCCTCCTTTCAGAGTTAACCTTTTGTACCCTGGAGTCATGTCTGGGCCTGAGAACAGCATTGAACAATATCCAAATGCTTAGCCAGTGGACAGAACAAAGCGTGGATTCAGTTATCAGGCCAAGGGATACTACTTGTCCAGAGTAATACTGCTACTGAGCCATGTCTCAATATTTAGCCACGCTGCAGCTAATGTTCAGCACTGTGGTTCCCATAGGTCCATTGCCTGGGAATGCAGGGTAAGACTGATGGAATTAAGAGCTACCCAGCTCTTATCAGAGAATGTGTCCAGGGAAAACGAGTCCACACTGCACCACGGGTGGGCTCCGATGAGCCGGAGTGCAGGACAGAGCTGATGATGTTCTGTTTCCAGCCCTCTGCAGACGGAACAGAATGAAAATTGGTACTTAAAATTAGATGAGGTGAGGTTCCACGCATCAAGTAAATATGAAGTATTTAACAGAAAAATGCTACAGATGACAGAACAGCACAAAAAGCGTCCCCGCTGTCAATGAGTCACCTGCTAACGTGCATTCCTCGCCATTTAACAGGGGCCGTGTCTGAAGAAATATGGAAATTGGAATATTTTAATAACTTTCTATATGAAAGATGATGAGCCTGCCTCAATGATTAAGAGGAAGATATGTTATAATGAACTAAAGCCACTCGAGTGTAAGGTAATTTTAATTCAAATCTCCATCTGCTTATGTATAATTAAGACTCATTTAACAAGTTAATGCCTCACAGAGAGGACTGATAAGTTTGGTATTAAAGATCTTAAGAGAAGTAAATTAAACTGTCGGCGTTGAACTGGTCTTTAGTTTTAATTTCTTACACCTGAACCTTGATATGAGTTTCAGGGCCTCCTTCTTTATCCTCGCCATTCATTCAAGCAAGAAGCCGGAGACAAAAGGTGGGGAAGGAGGGGCGAGGCGTGCGTCTTCATATTTTAATTTTGGAGATCCTCTCCTGTCGAAGGGGTGACAGCCTCCCGACAGAGATGAATATTTATACACTTTGTATCTCTCACTGTATAGCATCTATATGCCATTAAAACGGTGATTTCAAAGCCACCTAGATATTTATGCACAGCCGAGATTGGCAGCGGGGCGAAATAATCGCGGAAAACGCGACGGCAGCCTTTCGAGTGCCAAAGGGACTGTTTTGATCTCCAGCGGATTTCATGAGCTTGTTGACTGCTCAACTTCCCACCTCAGTTTTTTCTTTCTTCACAGTGACGGCTAAAGGAGGTCCAGCCAGCACAGATACGGCATGCGGCTTTTTGTCTTGTAGCATAAAAATTTCATTACCAGCGGAAGACTCCTTATTTACCAAGATGAATGGGCCCTCTCCCTACAGGCCTGAACATTTTCAAGACTAAACTCCAACAGGAGACTTAAGGATCTGCATGGCCTTCCCGACCGGACTCTCCACCCAAGGCTAAGACCATCCACCAAGCCTGGGAGCTGCCCATGCCGGGGACCCTGGAGCCGAGCCTGCTGCTGGTCCCGAGAGCCAGCACGCATGGCTTGCGCCAGGGTCACCTGAAAGTGACAGCTTCCAAGGACAACTGGTGGACACCGTGAGTCCTCTCAAGGAATTCTTGCTTCTCATCCCCTGCCAGGGTGCGCCGCCTGACTTCTTACTGAAGACCCTGAAAGGCTCCTATGGCCTGGGTGCTTTGTTTCAGGGTCCCTGGAAGGTTAACGTGATCTGGGCAGGTGTACAGAGCTAGCAGACAAGTGGGTCTCGTGTTGCAGTGAGCACGTTCCATGTCACACTGCCCTCCCGCTGACCAAATGCCCTCTCTGTCCTTCTCTCTCACACGCCCAGGCCCCAGCTATAGAACAGACAAGCATCTACTCCATGCTGCCAATGTCCTTACAGTAACCACTCATCTTCTTGTCTTTCACCACCTAGACACAGACTGGAAGGCAAATAAAATGTGCTACAACTTCCCAACTACACAAGAAAGCAGCACTCATAAAGGCTGGCTGTCGCTCCAGTAAGTATATAGTGCTTTTTCTAACAAGTACATGAAAACAATGAGGGAGACGGAGAAGCACACAGAGATAGACTAAGATATGCTAGCGCACTTCCCGAGTGCCGGCAATCGCCAGGGCTGGGCCAGGCGGAAGCCAGGAGCCCAGAGCTCAGTCTAAGTCTCTCATGTGAGTGACATGGGTACAAGTCCTTGAGCCATCACTGCTACCTCTTGGGGCACACTTCAGCTGGAGGCTTGACTGGGAGCGGGGCAGCCAGCCAGGACCTGACCCAGGCACTCGGACGCAGGACGCCAACGTCTGAAGCAGCCATTTAACCACTGTGCCATGAGCCCCTGCAGCAAATCTGTTACCCACTGAATTAGTGCAGATTTTGCAGTCACTTAGCATGTTCATGTTTAATAAATTCACTACAGATTCTCTGTCAACAACAGGGCTCCTTGTAACTGTAGATAGTTATCATAACTCAGGATACTTCTCAGAGATGGGAGACTTCGTGATTTTAAAGATGCAAATATTTATTTTTTCATAGAGGCAGAATTTTCATGTATTAAAAATCTAAACTTTCTGAACAGTATTTTAGCAAAATAATCCAATAGTTTTCAAAATGTTCTTGTTCTATTACCCGTCAGGCTTATTCCTGGTTATTTATCCAACAGGAATGCTCACCTAAGTATACATAGATGTATAAACAAAGGTTTATTGCATCATTATTTATTATGCCAAGAGCTAACATCAAGAGAAAGGGCTAACTTATAAGGAAAAGAGGTTGGGCTGGCACTGTGGTGCAGTGGGCTATGCCAAAGCCTGCAGTGCCGGTTCAAGGCCCGGCTACTGCATTTCTGATCCAGGTCTCTGCTAACGTGCCTGAGAAAGCAGTGGATGATGGCTCAAGTGCTTGGGCCCTGCCACCCCTGGGGGAGACCCAGAAGAAGCTCCTGATTCCAGGCTTCAGTGTGGCCCACTCTGGGTGTGGCGGCCGTCTGGGGAGTCTACCAGCAGATGAAAGATCTCCATCTCTCCTCCTAACTCTGCCTTTGAAATAAATGAATAAATCTTTAAACAAAGAGGCTGTTTAGCTCCTGGCTCTGGAGGTCAAAGGCAGGGTCTCACACTTGTGCAGTGTGTAGCCGGTGCCTCGTGGATGCAGGTGGGCATGGGGAAGAGAGAAGGGGCGCAGTGCTGTGCTCACTGGTAGCCCACTCTCAGGACAATGAGCCCATTCTCCTAGGGACCACACGAGTCCTTCGTCAAGGTCGAGCCCCCACAACCTCCGGCCTACCACCACAGTGAGGGTCGAGTGCCACGGGAGTGCCTGTGGGGACCAGCAGCGGCACATGGCCACACTGTAAACTTCGCACCATACAGACACGGCTGCTGTCGCCACCCATGACTGCTGCCCCATTCCAGCCAGCTTTCTCCACTTCACACCTCTGTCGGATGGTGTTGGTGGTGGTGCAGAGAAGGCGGGCGAGGACAGAGTTCACCGGGATACAGGGATCTGTCCCACAGTTCCCTCCATATATGACCGGTTCCCCCCAGCTGTGCTGGCACAGGAGCAATCTTGGGAATGCCTTCCAGCCAGACTCTCCCGGCGACTTCACAGTGTATGGGCAATGGAGGAGAATCAGGGTGTTTTACTAAAGACTCATGTATTTATTTGAAAGACAGAGTTGCATAGCAGGTGAGAGAGAGGGGGAGAGGGAGAAGGAGAGAGAAAAACCTTCTATCCATGGGTTCACTCCCCAAATGACTGAAATGGACGGGGTTGGACCAGACTGAAACCAGGAGCCAAGAGCTTCATTCGGACCTCCTAAGCAGGTTCAGGGGCCCAGGCACTTGGGCCATCCTCCCCTGCTTTCCCAGGCACATATGGAGGGAGCTGGACTGGAAGTGGAGCAGCTGGGACTTGAACCAGTATCCATGTGTGGTGTGGGTGTCACAGATGGCAACTTTACCTGCTACACCATAACACCAGGCCCAAGAATCAAGGTTTAAAATAGAAAATGTTGGCCGGCGCCGCAGCTCACTAGGCTAATCCTCTGCCTTGCGGCGCCGGCACACCAGGTTCTAGTCCCGGTCGGGGCGCCGGATTCTGTCCCGGTTGCCCCTCTTCCAGGCCAGCTCTCTGCTGTGGCCAGGGAAGGCAGTGGAGGATGGCCCAAGTGCTTGGGCCCTGCACCCCATGGGAGACCAGGAGAAGCACCTGGCTCCTGCCTTCAGATCAGTGTGGTGCGCTGGCCGCAGCGCGCCGGCCGTGGCGGCCATTGGAGGGTGAACCAACGGCAAAAGGAAGACCTTTCTCTCTATCTCTGTCTCACTGTCCACTCTGCCTGTCCAAAAAAAAAAAAAAAAAAAAGAAAAGAAAAGAAAATAGAAAATGTTAGAAGATAATCAACAGGGAAGTTTTTCAAAGTTTTTAAGCTTATGTGACACAGGAACTAAAAAGACTTTCCCAAAATTCAGAGTAATGCTATAAATTTCTATGACATTACCAACAATGAGTTGAGAAGATGAAATATTTTAAACTATTAGTAATCAAACAAGATTTGATGAACAATTATAAAGGAAAGACTAAATTATCTTTGCATTCTCTCTATACAGTTATAATTTTCATATGAAGAGGTGATCACAGAATCTCAATAGTAGATACTAAACATACATATTAGTAGATAATGAGTACATATATTAAAATTTTTGTGACTGCAAGATTTTCAAAATTTATAGTTGTGTATACTTTCTTTTCATATTCTAAGTATTTATTGTGCCCATTTTAAAAAGATTTTGTTTATTTGAATGGCAGAGTTAGAGAGAGAGAGAATCTTCTACCCTCTGGTTCACTGATAACGGCTGATGGGGCTATTCCAGGCTGAAGCCAGGAGCCAGGGACCAGGCACTCCTTCAGGGTCTCCTACAAGGCTGGCAGGAGCCCAAGTATGTGGACCATCTCCAGTTGCTTTCTCAGGTGCATTAGCAAGGATCTGGATCAGCAATGGAGCAGCTAGTTCTTGAACTGGTGCACATATGGGATGCTACATTCACAGGCGGGAGCTTCACCCACTGGCTACAAAGCCAGGCCCTATGCCTGATTTTGAATCCATAGCTCAAATTTTTAAGATTAGGACATCTAAATGTTTCAGCCACAGGTCCCACAATACTTAATAGAAATACAAATTTCAGGGCTGGCACTGTGGTGTAGCAGGTAAAGCCAGCCTGCAGTGCTGGCATCCCATATGTAAGAAGAATCATGGCTGGCACCACAGCTCACTTGGCTAATCCTCCACCTGCTGTGCTGGCACTCTGCGTTCTAGTCCCGGTTGCTTCTCTTCCAGTTCAGCTCTCTGCTGTGGCCCGGGAGTGCAGTGGAGGATGGCCCAAGTGCTTGGTCCCTGCACCCGCATGGGAGACCAGGAGGAAGCACCTGGCTGCTGGCTTTGGATCAGCGCAGTTTGCTGGCCGTTGTGACCATTTGGGGGATGAACCAACGGAAGGAAGACTTTTCTCTCTGTCTCTCTCTCTCACTGTATAACTCTGCCTGTCAAAAAAGAAAAAAAAAAACAAAGAACCATACAGGGGCTGGCACTGTGTCATGGAAGCTTAAGCCTCTACCTCAGCACTGGAATCCCATGTGGTCAAGTTCCCGCTGCCCCACTTCCAGTCCAGGCCCTGCTAATGCACTTGGGAAAACAGCAGAGGATGGCTTGGGCCCCTGTATCCGTGTGGGAGACCTTGAAGAAGCTCCTGGCTCCCAGCTCTGGTCTGGCCCCAGCACTGGCTGCTGTGCCCATTTGGGGAATAAACCAGCAGATGGAAGATCATCCCCCTCTCTTTCTCTAACTGTGAATTTCAAATAAATAAATTTAAAAAAAAGAAGAAATACAAATTCTGTCTTTCCATTCCTTCCGTCCTCTGCTCTCCTGTTATCGACGCTCACTAACTGAGTCCAGCTGACACAGGAGCCGAGACCCAGAGCTCCGTGTCAGCAGACAGGAGGAGCAAAGCAAGCCACAGGTCAGGGCGTCCCAAGAGGCACAACAGGGAAGCAGGGGGAGGAGGACCTTGCGCTCTGCGGCGAGGAGCGGGAACTGTGCCGCGTGGTGGAGGGTGGCGTCTATGTCACCAACCTCCAAATCGGGAATGTACGTATCCTTGACCTTGCCGTTCCACGGCCAGAACCGTAACAGAGACACGCGCTCACACACGAAATGACGTCCTCAGAGGCACCGACCGAGGCGCTGACTCCAATGGCTGCACATTAGAATGAGTGTAAATGGGTGACAGGTCAAGACATGCAGGGCACATCAGCACAGTGGAATACTATTCCCTGTGAAGAGCCAGACAGACAAGCCAGAGGAAACTCTTTATGGACCAATATGGACAGGAAGGACTGTTCAGTAAAAGGGGCTGTTCGGGGGTCCTACCACTGGTGGACCCTGAGGCTCGCAAGCCCTCAGCTGAAATACTAAAATTCTTCAGTCTAAACACACATTTTTCTCATGAATAATTGCATTGCAGACCTGACCTGATGTTACAGGGGTTGTTTATAAACATTCACGTTTTGTTGAAGAAATATTCCCCATTTCGTGACTGCTGCTTCCCCAGACACCCCTGGGGATGGCTCAAACTCAGACTGCAGACATGAAGGGGCTCCCAAGGCACCTGCCGGGATGCTCCTGCTCTCGCCTGCTCACGAGGCAGCCACGGGACCACTGGAAACCAGGCGCCCCACGTAGGCAAGGCAGGGCCCAGGACGGAGGGCAACCTGGTGTACCTCTCACCTCCCTGACGCCCGGCAGGCTCCTCTTCACAGCTCCTTTCCTGGCACCCAGGTCTGTGTGGCCGTGCAGAAGCCTAGCTCAGAGAGAGAAGACTGATGTGTGTGTGCTGTTGGTGCCCCTCCCACACCCTCACCCAGCCCCACCCAATGTGCTCCTCCAGGCTGGGCGTCCGCCTTCTCCATCTCCATCGGCCTACTGTAACCTTAACATCAACACGTCAAAGACTAGCATATCTTCCTCGCGCTGAACCCATTCGGCTGAGAGCTCACCATGAGTCATCCGGTTCCCCAGTCAGAAGCCTTGACGACTTCCCAACAGCTTCCCCTCTCTGATTTTCCCTCGTTCTGCATCTAAACCCAACACCTGGCCATTCAACTTCTGGAATAGAATTATTAGGTAAAGAACACAATACCAAGTGAAATGCAAGGTGTATGCAAACAATGGCTACATTTTAGTATAATCACTCCCCTCATACACAGATTTAAAAATTTATTGTGTTTATTCATTCAAATTTAACTGGGTGTCTTGTATTTGTATGTTAAACCCACACACTTAGTTCCTGACACCTGTCAAGTCCCACTCCACACCCATGAACTCCTTGTTCAACCCTTGACTCCCCAGGGTCACTGGGGTCACTTCCTGATTGGCTTGTGCTGATCATCGGGTCTTCCCCACCCAACACAAGGACCAAATTGTAAAGAGACTGACCTTTCTACAACACGAATTTCATCATATTTACTGCCCCCTTCTGCCATGTGCCTGTTGGACGGGCCTCCATCGTCCAGCACCAAACCTCAGCTGGCAAGGTGGCTGTGGTGCTGCAGGGCTCAGAGTTGTGCAAATGGGTGGGGAGCCCCTCTGCTCCCACCTTCTCTATGAACCTGTGGCGTTGGCAGGTCCTCAAGTCTTGTGCAGGGCATAGCTCCACCATGTTGTAAGCAGGGAGGAGGCATGGGCAGTCTTCCGGAGGCAGGAAAATGCAGCGCTTGTCCTCATGGGAAGCGCACGGCGTGGCCACTGAGTAGCGGAAGGCATAGTGGAATTATTTAACGCAGCTTTCTGATTTTTCCTTTTGGCACTGTCCTCATTCGCTTCACCGGGGGACAATGAACTTATTTAGGGGAGCTCCATAACAAACTGTGCCTATGACTGTCATCAAAAGGAGCTTTGATGAAAACGTCTGGTCTTCGGAGATCATTTGTTCCAAAATCCTCATTTTAAAGATGAGGCAACGGAGGCTTACGGAAGGGCTGTATCTTGCTTCAGACCACAGTGTTGGCAGGGACTTGTCTTTCACATGGCTTGTGGCCCTCAGAGGGTGACAGCCCCTGAGAAGTCCTTGCTGCCCTGCGTCCTCCTGCATCCTGACTGGCTCCACCAGCTGCCTGTTTTGCACCCTGCAGACAGTCAGGAGGCTCTAACGCACTCTGAGTTCATCTCCCCTCGAGAACAAGGTTAGTAATGACCCATGTAAAACATCTAACACAGCCAACAGCTTTGCAAGCTCTCGAGCACATTTTTTGGACTGGTTTGTGCTGTTTCTATTTCTTTGTACATTTCACACAGTATATTTCAATACCTATTGATTTCCTGATTAGTGGTCTGTTTCAAAAATGAAGTCAGACTAAATTAAATGGACACAAACACAATCTATACTGTATTCACTGACCCCATGATAATGAGAACGCCAGGCGAGGGCTGATTTCTTGACACAATTGAGTAGGTTTGCTTCCCATTGCCCCTCACAAACTCCCCGAGATGTGTTGGGAAGCTGAATCCCATTCAATCTATTGCCATCTCCCTCAGAGAGGTGAAGTTGAGTAAATGTCTTGTTTGATTAAGTTCCTTGTTCAAACACACTTGGGGATTGAACATCCAGCACTGACCATGCCTCTGTACAAATTCCAGGCTTCCAGGATTCTCAGAGTCTCACAAACGAATATATCCTGGAGGTTCTTTAGAGCATGGCCACATTTGTGACCATGAACATCATGGGAAGCCCAACGGAAAACAGTGATAGTGAACTTGAGATGGGATGTTGCTAGGTACTGGTTAGCTCTAAGACATTTCCATAGGCTCAATGGAGCACCCAAACCAAAATCTACCACTATAGCTTCCCACCATGGGTGCCACGGTTTGAATGGGATTTGATCTCTTCATTCACACAGGACTTTAAACAGCAAAGTTTTTCATCAATCCTATTAAAATGGTTGAAAATCACTCTGGCTGAGCTGTTGAGAGGTGGGGTCTTTGGGAAGTGATTAGACTGAATGATGTCATTGGGGCAGAGCACCCCATCATGATGGACAGGAAGACAGAGATGAGAGGGTTAAAGATGAGAGGGTTAAAGATGCAACACCGGCATCCCATGTGGGCACCTGTTCAAGTCCTGGCTGCTCTACTTCCAATCCAGCTCCTTGCTAATGGACCTGGGAAAGCAGTAGAAGATGGCCCTGGCACCCACATGGGAGACCCAGAAGAAGCTCCTGGCTCCTTTCTTTGGCCTGGCTTAGTCCCGCCCATGGCAGCCATTTGGCAAGTAAACCAGTGGATGGAAGAATGCTCCCTCTCTCTGTAACTATGCCTTTCAAATAAATATTTAGAAAAACCTGACTAATACAATAGCAATACCCAGTTCAGAAATGGGATGAGTCAAAGTAGAATCAAGTAAAGGAAAGGGGTCCACACTGGATGACAGAAAATAACTTCAGCGCCCACATTTCCGTGTGGAATAGAGCTGATGGGATAAAGTGAGCAAGACACCAAGGTCCCTTCTTAACGACTGTGGAGGTTCACAGGAAGAAGTGAAAATGACTGGAGGTCAGAGCACGCCAAGTCTAAATCCAGAATCCGCTGCTTCGCAGGTGCAGGGTTTGTGGCAGGCGACTAGGATGAGCCCAACAGCTTCACTTCCCTGGATGCTCACCCAGTGGCTACCTGCTCTGTCTGTGTTAATTCATTCAAGTCTCAGTCCAAGGAAAATGCTCTGATTGTGTGTGTCACATTGAGCAGCTGCAAGCTGAGATCACTGCCTAACCATACAAGGCTCATCAGCGGCCAAGCTGGGACGCAACAGAGATTGTTCTCAGAGCCCCTCACAAACTCAAATTTGTGCAAAGCCAGCAGGACCCCAGTCTGCAAGTGGTGCATGACCCTAGCAGCCATGTCTGCTGGAAGACTGCGCAGACTGTGGGGCTAACTGAGGACCACTGGACACCCAGGGTCCTGACAGCAGCTGTCTGGTGGAATGGAGGAAACACCAGTGGTATGTACGCCATACTACAGTGGGCACGCCACAGGACAGACACATGAGGCACCCCTGTGTGAGAAGTCAGGGCAGTCGGCAGACAGTGCCACGTGTGAGAGTTCCCACAGCAGGGGGTTGCTAGGAAGACACCCTGGGACAATGGGAGAACCCCAGAGAAACACTGTAGAGTGAAGGGCTCACCAGTGTGCACAGCGCCAGCAGCAAAGGGGGGCCGGTAGTAACAGCGATGTCTGTGAGGAACCACCGAGGGTCCTGACCAGCTGGAGCAGAGGCAGCGCGGGATATGACAGGGGCACAGAAGTCCCCCAGCTCACCAACAATCCAGAGCTTCCTACACAACCGGTACAGGAAACAGTGGGCCTGCTCTGGCTGCCAGGAGCCGCACACCCCAGCTGAGCCAGCAGAGACCTCGAAGGCCTTGAAAGGCGACCAAGCTCGCTGGGCTGTTTTCCCAGCAGCTTCCTGTATCATGGTTCCCTGAACCTGACCATTCCTAAGGACAGATGTGAGTGCTTTCTCTCCTCTGCATTTTAGGCTCTTTGAAAGGCATGGAAGGACTCTGACCTTCCTCCATGATTTTCCAAAAGTCATGGAATGAAGGTCAAAGAGAGGACAAAATGTCACATAAATGGGACGTAACCTTCAGGTTTCTGAGTTGGAGAGACGTGTGAGATCAGGTGGAAGAAACTAATAGTGGTTTGTGAGTGATGACACTGAAGAGCTCCAGAATGCCTCGGGACCAGCAATGGCATGTCACAGAACAAGGGATTTGAAGCAGAGAGCAGCAGCCCATTAGAAGGCTAACAAGGTGAGTTCTGGTGGAAGGATCCAGACACCAGCGGGGCAGGGATGGAATCAGCTTGCAGCGATGCCAAGGCTGGACTTGAGCAGGGCTCCCTGAACCCACGGGTGCACCCCTGAAGGGACGGTATGCCCACACAAGACGGGGCAGTCACCCCTGCCTGGCACGTAAGAGGGAACACCTACTGAGCAGCCACTGTTTCCTCCTACCCACGTGGATTCTAACAAATCCTGGTAGACCGTGAATATAAAAAGCAGTAATAAACATGGAATTTCAAAAGTAAGTGCATGCAAAATATTTGTGTTCTTTGCATTCTCATATTTTTTTTGACAGGCAGAGTGGACAGTGAGAGAGACAGAGAGAAAGGTCTTCCTTTTTGCCGTTGGTGCACCCTCCAATGGCTGCCGCGGCTGGCGCGCTGCGGCCAGTGCAACACGCTGATCCGATGGCAGGAGCCAGGAGCCAGGTGCTTCTCCTGGTCTCCCATGGGGTGCAGGGCCCAAGCACTTGGGCCATCCTCCACTGCACTCCCGGGCCACAGCAGAGAGCTGGCCTGGAAGAGGGACAACCGGGACAGAATCCGGCGCCCTGACCGGGACTAGAACCCGGTGTGCCGGCGCTGCAAGGCGGAGGATTAGCCTAGTGAGCCGCGGCACCAGCTTGCATTCTCATATTCTAAAGTGAAACATCCCACATATAACCAATTACACTTCTTGGTGGAACAACCAATTTATTATTCACCTGCTAAAAAATGTTTAGCCTGAAGATGTGTTATGTAGAAAGATAAAACGTAACACCTCTTCGATTTCCATTTTTTTTTAAAAGAGACATTTCTCAACCAGTAAAATTTTTCAACTGGTAAAACAGACATAACATTTTTTTTTTTTGGACAGGCAGAGTGGACAGTGAGAGACAGAAAGGTCTTCCTTTGCCGTTGGTTCATCCTCCAATGGCCGCCGCGGCTGGCGCGCTGCGGCCGGCGCACCGCGCTGATCCGATGGCAGGAGCTAGGTACTTCTCCTGGTCTCCCATGGGGTGCAGGGCCCAAGCACTTGGGCCATCCTCCACTGCACTCCCGGGCCACAGCAGAGAGCTGGCCTGGAAGAGGGGCAACCGGGACAGAATCCGGTGCCCTGACCGGGACTAGAACCCGGTGTGCCAGCACCGCAAAGAGCAAGATTAGTCTAGTGAGCCGCGGCGCCAGCCGAGAAATAACATTTTTTTAAAAAAATTGACTAGCATATTCATTCTTAATGAAAGTAAAATTGGGAACCTTGGAACATGCCTTCTGCAAAGTGTGCCCTATTTCCTCTGGAAAAATCTACATGCTGGTTCCAAATGGCACTTATCAGTAGCAGTACTTCAAATGTAAGGAATTTCAGATCTACTTGTGTCAAGAGGATATACAAGGACCACAGGCATGAGGTCTGCAAAGAATGAGGCAATAATATTTAACAATTAGATCGAATGTTAACTCTCCATGTACTTGTATTCACTGGACATACAATGGCTAAAGGTAGAAGTGATAGAATTTTCAGTTGCCTTAGGTCATTATCTCAAAATTTTTGAATCCAATTTTTAAAAATTTTTTTAAAGATTTATTTTATTTCATTTGAAAGACAGAGTTGCAGAGAGAGGTAGAGACAGAGAGAGAGGTCTTCCATCTGCTGGTTCACTCCCCAGATGGCTGCAATGGCTGGAACTCTGCCGATCCGAAGCCAGGAGCCAGGAGCTTCTCCCAGGTCTCCCACATGGGTGCAGAAGCCCAAGGACTTGGGCCATCTTCTACTGCTTTCCTAGGCCTTAGCAGAGAGCTGGATCAGAAGAGGAGCAGCCACGACTAGAACCTGCGCCCATATGGAATGGCTGCGCTTTAGGCCAGTGCTTTAATCCACTGTGCCACAGTGCCCACCCCCAATTTTTTAACGTGTAAATAGGACTTTTTTTTTTTTTCTCCATGTAAAAGCCCTTTAAAAAGTAGGAAGTTGGAGGGATAAAGAGTAAGAAAAACAAGGCCAGCGCCGTGGCTCACTAGGCTAGTCCTCCACCTGCGGCACCGGCACCCCGGGTTCTAGTCCCGGTCGGGGCGCCGGTTCTGTCCTGGTTGTCCCTCTTCCAGGCCAGCTCTCTGCTGTGGAGGATGGCCCGAGTCCTTGGGCCCTGCACCCGCATGGGAGACCAGGAGAAGCACCTGGCTCCTGGCTTCAGATCAGCGCGGTGTGCTGGCCACAGCACACTGGCCACGGCAGCCATTGGAGGGTGAACCAACGGCAAAGGAAGACCTTTCTCTCTCTTTCTCTCACTGTCCACTCTGCCAGTCAAAAAAAAAAAAAAAAAAGTAAGAAAAATGTAACAAAAGGAACAATGTGTGGAAGAGAGATAAATGAATAAAATAATTTAGCTCATTAACACTCATTAATATTCAGATGTCCTTCCAGCAGGAGCTTACAGAGACACAGGGGATGGGCACAGGAGAGCCTCCCTCCCTGAACCCCAGATCTATGGCAGGAGACAATGAGCTCCCTCTCTGTTCAACAGCAAAGGATGAACGTCCGAGGTCAAACAGCGTGTGCCCAGAGCTGAGACACTGTGACCCCAACAGCCTGGGACGGAGGTGTCGCAGCAGCAGCAGACAGGAGAGGAGCACGTGGGAACTTACAGAGACGAGCAGACTGCTGCAGGGCCAGGGGCAGCTCAGGCAACCCCACGAGGAGCGGCGGGCCAGGAGTCCAGGGGACAGAGGGCTCCGGGTAAGGCTGGGCATCCGAGTCCTGTGCCACAGCTCGGCGCTGCTGGACAGCCTTCACAGGCAAGGAGCTTCAGAAAGATGCGGATGCTGTGTGTCCATGACTAAGGCAACCCTAAGCCTAGACCGTGGAACTGAGTGAACACTTGGTCAAGCTCCCCTCTGCGTGTGTGCGGTTATGTGACCTTTCCCTCTTGGGGCATTATAGTAGTGACGCCTGGTGTGCTTTAAATGCTTACCTAATTACCAGCTAGATTAAAAAAAATATATCTAACCATCTAACAAGCTCACCTTTTACTAAACTGACATGGAAGTATGTGAAGCTGACACCTCAAGACCTAGTCCCAAATCCTCACCTAAAGGCATGCACTTAGTTCCAGGACCAAATTGTGTCCCCTCCCCTCTGCCACCACTCAAAGATTGAAACCCTGACCCCAAAATGTTTGACCCTCACTCTCCACCCTCCCATTGTTGGAAACACCTGGTCTCGGGGTTCGCTTATTACTCAGGCACACACTGCACTCACCTCCCTCGACTCTCCTGGCCTCCTTCAGACAGTTTGCAGGCAAGGGGAGTGAGAACAGGTGTTGCCTGTGTAGCACCTGCTGGATCCTGTGCCTGGGTAACCGAATCCTGCCAGGAACAGTGAGACAACGGCCTGCTGGATCCTGTGCCTGGGTAACCGAATCCTGCCAGGAACAGTGAGACAACGGCCTGTACAAAGTGTTTGCAGACAACTTTATTGAAAAAAGTAATAGAAAAAGGGACCATTTTATAAGCCACAGTTAGGAGTCTTCTAAATGGCATCCATGTAGAACTGATTTACATCTCGGAACCACACGGACAATGAAAATAAAACACTCCTTGATAACGTCTCTTACGAATAAGCAATAATTTATTTCTCTTTTATTGTCACAATGACCACAGTTATCTAGCTACATGACCAATGTCACTACAAACCACGGGAGGATTGTCCACCTACACTTCACTGAGACTAAGACAAGGCCATCGGTGTGTGAAAGTACATCAAGTCTGGACAACAGGTGGATTCTATGCGTAAGACAGATGTGACAAGTGATTAACCAACAGGCTTGTTTTAATACGCGTTAAGCCAAGAAGCAAGCTTAGAAATGTTCTGACATCGAGTTCTTATTAAAGTAGAAAATACATAACCTAGAGAAATAAATCCAGATTTTAACTTACAATAGATACAGTAAAGTAGGAAATTAATTGGCTCCTTTTTTTTTTTTTTGCTTTCTTTCCTTTTATTTTGTACTTTTTTTTTTTATAAATGAGTAATAGGAATATATCACAAGTTAAAGAAAGATCCCAGCCAAAAAGAAGGTACCAGCGTATGAAAAAGAAATGAAAAATTAGCAGGTATTTTTGCTTACAAAAGAAGTCAGCGTCTCAAGAGTCGGTATAAAAACGCCACCTTGAACGAGGCAATAGAACGGGCCGTGGCCCGTGCGGTCACGCCCCCGCCGTCATACGGTGGTGACCGACAGGAAGGCGTTGTGCGCCCTGGTGCCGTCGGGCGACTTGGCGCCGTGCGTCATGAGTTCCTGGATGGTCATCCAGTTGTCCAGGATCTTCCTGTTGCGCTTCTTCATCATCTTCTTGTGGCTCAGCTCCAGGATGCTGACCTCCCGGCGGGCCTCGCCGCCGCTCTGCGGGCTCTCCCGCAGGCACTCGAGGCGGCTGCGCAGCATGAACTCGCGCCGCCGGCGCTGCTCCTTGGCGCGCACCAGGTGCTGCTTCCGCTCCTCCTTGCTCCAGTAGCGGCCCATCTTCATCTCGCTCATGGTGTCGTCGTCCGTGGTCATGCCGCTGCGCTCCTCCTTGATCTTCAGCGCGCGCTCCCGCAGGATGCGGTCGCGCACGGGCCGCTTGGTGATGTAGCGCGTGCCGTCGCTGCGGATCTTCACCTTCCACTCCATCCTGGGCTCGCCGCCCCGCTGCGGCTCCCGGCACGAGCTCGCCAGGCTCAGCTGGCTCTGGGCGCACTCCACCGCGGACCTCTGCTGGATCAGCTGCATGTAGCTCTGGTAGTGCTGGGCGTGCGCAGGGATGTGTGCGGCCCTGGAGGCCGAGCCGCGGGACGGGGACAGGTAGGGGACGTGCTCGCACGCCGGCCGCTCCTCGCCCTCGCCTGCTGGCCTGCCGCTGCCCAGCACTTTCTCCTGGCCTTCCCCGCCTCGCTCGGCGGCTCTGGCTCTGCCGCACGTGGCCTCTTGGCTGCGCAGGTTCTTGGTGTTGGTCAGGTGGATCACTCTTGGCAGCGAGCTGTCCGGGGAGCGGTCCACGGTCAGGGGCGTGCTCCTGCAGCTCTCGGCCGTGTTGTAGGCGCTGGAGCTGTCCTTGTCCGACTTCTCGGGGTGCTCCAGGATGTCGTCCAGCTTGGCCCTCGGCAGGTCCGCGCCGGTGGGGTGGCCGTGCAGCGCCCACGCGTCTGCGTGCTGGCCCGCGGCTCTCCGCAGCCGGTGCGCCTGCATGATGCTCTGGCACTCCAGCTCGATGTTCCTCAGCTCCTCGTTGAGCAGCTGCAGCTCGTGCTCCACGCCCTCCTCCTCGGGGTCGCACGCCAGCCGGCGGCTGGAGTAGTAGAGGTCGTATTGCCCGTGCGTGCGCACCTTGCACTGCAGCTCCAGGAGCTGCCGGAACCGCTCGCAGTCCTCGTGCGCGGGGTGCCGGCCGCCGCAGTCCGAGTCCCCGCAGTCCGCGGACACGAGGCTCTCGTGGAACTGCAGCTCCACGCTCCGCAGCGTGTCCTGGCTCTGCCCCAGCTCCCTCTTGCCCGCCAGCGCCGCGTTCTCCTGCTCCGAGCTCTCGTCGTTGCGCAAGCTCTCGTCCGTGCGGCCCACGCCGCTGTCCTTCTCGTGGGGGTTGGACGAGGACGTGGCAGTGTCCGTCGTGCCTTCCTCCTCCTCCTGCTTCTTCGGCTGCGAGAGTAAGGGAAAGAAATTCCTTAGTTTCGAAAGCACGCACGGAGGAAAGACAGGTCTGGGCACAAGCCTGTCTTCTAGAAAGCTGCTCTAATCTCAGCGTCCATGACATTTTAGGAATGAAGACATTAGCGCATGGCAGCATTTTGTGCAATGAAGTACAGAAAGCAAAAGGTGCCTAAGTACATCTGAGTAAGCACTTCTCCTCTGAGGGTTCGCTTGTTTGGGGACCTCTGGGGTGCAGGTGTAAAAATGAAGGACTTTATGAGTGCCTGGGGTGGGGACACCCAAAGGCTAATCAGAATGGCTGAGAGTCCTTGGCAACACACAGCCCTGGAGCTCAGACGCCACTATCACCTTGAACTTGCCCCAAGTTCACAGGAAACAGCACTGACTCAGTGGCATGCTACACGAGCAAGGTCAGCATCCCAGAACCTTCCTGTCCAGGCCGGGAGGCCCGGTCCCACAGGGATGCAGATGAGCAGAGGTAGAGAGGCCGCGAGGGCCACACGCCACCTCCCAGCGTCAGAATCTCCGCCGCCACCAGGGTGCCACACGTTGGGTGCGGACCTCATTGCCGTTCCAAATCGCGTTTCTCAAAGGCAACAAGGGGGCTTTAGTACTCATTTTCTGCTTTATTCATTTTTTAAAAAAAATTTATTCATTTTTATTAATAAAGAAATGAAAGGTATAGTCTCTCAGGCACACACACACACAGTGTTGTCTTTCATCCACTGGTTCACTCCCCAAAAGCCTACAACAGTTGGGACTCAACGAGGAGCTTCACCTGGGCCTCGCAGGTGGGTAGCAGGGATTCCGTGCCTGAGCCATCATCTGCTGTCTCGCAGGTGCACCAGCAGGGAGCTGGATCAAAAGTGGATTCGCACCCTGGCCAGGGATGCGGACATCCCAAACGTGGCTTCCCCTGCTGTCCCACATGTCTTCCCCCAGTTTTCTACTCTGAACCAGTAACTTTCTTCACACTTGAGTTTTAGTCTACTGAGAGGAAAACTGACGGCTCCCAGGAAAATCCAAGCTGCGCTGATCACCAGATCTGGACAAAGTATCAAAATGTATTTACACACACACAAAATGTCACCGTCTGGCAATTTCTGACTCTCACACAGAACCATCTGTCCTGCCCCAACCAGAGGTAAGTGTAGTCACGTCTCCATGAATTCACTTTCTCTCCTGTCACATGGTTCTACAAGGCAGACTGTGTTTGCTTTATGTCTCAGTGTGCACACACACACACACACACACACATGACCTAAACACATAGGCACACACAGACCTAAACACACAAACACAGAGAGATATACATACAGAGACATACACAGGGGCACACAGACACACACAGACCTAAACACACAAACACACACAAACACACCGGGACACACACACACACACAGACCTTAACACACAAACACACAGAGAGATACACACACACACAGGCACACACAGACCTAAACACACACAGACCTAAACACACAAACACACAGAGACAGACATAGACACACACAAGGATTTCTCAAAGTCTGTAGAAAACTGAATTAAAAGTCAAGTTTTTGGATGCAAACATTTTGAAATCTGTACACAAGATCGGTCTTCAGGAACAGAAAATGAGTACCATGAAAAAATGCAGTTTCAATTCGGACAGAAATAATCTTATCTTTTTAAAAATTTGTTTATCTCCATCATTTTTGAAAGGCAGAGACAGAGACACACAGACAGCTGGAACTTAATCTGGGTCGCGCATGCAGATGGCAGGGACCCAAGGATGAGAGCCATCACCTGCTGTCTCCCAGCCGCATCCAAAGCAGTGGGCTGGGACTCAAACCAGGCATCTGGATAAGGGCTTCAGGCACCCCACGTGCACCAAGTGCTCCCCCTAAGCCTACCTCTTCATCCCCATTTTCATCAGCCTCGTGCAGCACCTTCAGATGGGCACATTCATGTTTCCCCGAAGCAAGAGTAACAACTGTGTTAAGTGACCCTGTTAGTTCCGGGGAGGACGGAGCAGGTGACCAGAGGCTTCCGGACAGGAGCTAAGCAGCCTTCGTGGTGACTGCTGTTTTTCTCCCCACTGTGTTACTCGACGGTCCCTGGTCTTTCCCTAGAGTATTCTCCTCAGTACAGAGATGGGATTTAAGTGGCTTACTGCTCAAACATTAGGAAGAAGTAGGGGAGGCCTGCTGCGCCCCTGTCTGAGTGGGAGCTGACAGGGCGCCCCAAACGGCACCCGGTCTGCATCCTGTGCGGTCGCTCTGATACTCGGCACTTCAGTTTACAGGTCACTACACGCACGGTTCCATAGTTTGCGTGTCTTCTAACGAGCTTAAAAAATCTTCCATGGCCTACAACTGCGTAAGTTAAGCTACCCAGTCTACAGCCAGCAGCACGGGACCCAAGACAGCAACTTTCCATCCAGAGGCTTTGCACGTGGATACGCGTTTCATAATTTCTAGCTGAGTGTCCTTGCTGTGGCCGCTGCTCTATGAGCAGTTTCCGCCCGGATACTCTGGTTGCTAAGGCCATGCTGCCGCATCACTGGTCAGGAACGATCTTCAAGTTGGCCACGCCTCTACCAAGACATTTCCCATGTAGCATTCCTGCTTCTCAGGGCAAAAGACTTTGAGAGGAACTATGGGAACCTTTAATTTCTCAGTCTCATGGTGAAGAATTATTTCCACCCAATGAGAATAACCTCGGGGACACCCGGTGTTGCCACAGGAGACCTAACGTCTGTACTGGGTGAGGAAGCAGCCGCCGACACCATGTCACTTCACCAGCACGTGCCGTCGCCTTCGGGCTCTCATCCCAACAGCCTCCTCTCAACGCTGCATCATGGCACTGGCATCTGAGAGAAAAAGCCTGCAGCCCGGCCTGCCTTGCTTGCAAGCGGCAGCTGCCACCCCAAAAAAAGCTGTATCTGTGGCCATGGTTGAGGCCACCCATAAAAATTCTCTTGGACCTACTTTACTGAACAGCAGTCGCCATGGGGCTGTGCCGTCTCGGGGGTGAAGGTGGCTGTGTGTGAGCAGATCACGCGTGCCAACTCATGACTTAGTGCACGTGTGCACGGACACCTGTGCACCATGGGCTGCAGCACGGTTAAGCAGGAGGAAGCCTGGGCCTCGTGCTGCTCCGCTTGTCGGGATGGGACAATAACCACGTCAGTACACCACCCGCGGTGTGGTCACACAGCCGCATCAGGCCCACGGACGGCAGGCATCAGGAGGGCTCTGGCATACAGCCACCTTGTCCTCTCCTAGTGGGCAAATCACAGAGGTCTAGGGCTCACCTGCCACACCGGGACCTCTGACGAGTTACAAAGCAATCGAGGGACTCGGCTTTTACAGAGACAGACAGACGGATAGACAGATAGATAATGTTCTCAGTGCCACGTGTGATGTCAGAACACATCAGGAGCTCATACTTTTTGGCTGATAAAAATAGGACCTTAAGACAAAAGGATGCCAATCACCCCAACCTGAGCAGTAGATATTACAACTGAGGAGCTGTTGGATTATTCAGGGGAACAGGTGTGAAAGGGCTGCGAGGACACAGCACAGACTGACGGCTTCTGTCTCACTAGCGTCCTCCTCTGGTGATATTGCGAATATTCAAGTACCTACATTCAGAGTTCAAGGTCAAGTTTACTCTGGGGCGGGGGTAACCTCAAGGCATACAGTTCACCTCCAGCTGGCATTCTGAGAAGCAACACGCACGTTCGCCACTCACTACCGGCCATCAGGCAGGAGCAGTGGCCGGGGCCAGCGTCTGGCCACGCCCGTCCTGTGCTCACAGCAGCCCCGACACCCCCAGACTGGAAACATTGAACAGAAAGCACCTGCACTTATTCCCGCTGCTCCATTTGCACTGAACATTTGCTCTGTAAAGACTGCTGTGACGGAGCTGTCTGATCAAGCCCTTTCATTGTGTTCTCCCCCCATTTATGGTTCCACATTTGAAAAAGCTGGCAGCGTTTCACACGAGGTGGCTCAGTGGCCGGCCCCACCTGCTCTGCCTCGTTGGCGGTGCGCTGTGTTGCTTCATTATGCTGTTCTTCCAACGTCTCCAAGTTTAACTCCTCCAAGAATCCATGCCTTTCATCTTCCAGCCAGCCTTCATCCAGCTGCAAAAGAATACATTAGTCCATGATATTATGTTAGCGAGAACTCTGGGCTAGAAGAGGGTCAACTTAAATGGTGACACCTGACCAGTCCCTTTTATCATAATGATTCTCTTCAGAACACCAGCCGCCTACAGTTCACCCCCTCGGAAAGAAGAAAAGGTGATAGAAAAAAGAAATTGGGCTCTTAACGCCTTTTATCCTTTCCTGAAACAGAGCTCAGCACTCGCCTCCTAGCTGGGGACATCTCGCGACACAGAATGGTACCTTCTTTCAAAAGCATGCTGTCTAGTCCACAGCTGTCACGTTCATTACCTCCAACAGTCCCTGTGTTAAAAGCACTTTGACAGAACTATGAGGGCTAGGAGACAATCGGATTTTTTTCCTTGACAACAACCCCGTGGTGAGATGCCCACACGGTGCCCTCCAGAATGACCCATGCCTCGTCCTCATTTGCACGCTGGAAATTTTCAGGCCGATGCCGCCAGGTTAACAAGATGGCTGCTTGCCACCCAAGTTCATAGACAACAGTGGCTTCCCTTGTGCAAAAACGGGAAATTCTAAGTTATTCCTCTCAAGAGGGGGAAAAAAAGGCAATTCTAGGCTGTGTCTATTTGGATTCACTTTTGGGTCCAATTTCACGGAGACCACATGGCGTCAAGGGCGGGTGGCAGAGTGGGCAGTGTGTGCAGGGTTTTGTTTGGGCATGCTGGGTGCTTAAACACGCGCTGAACCCAGCACAAAGTGAAGTGGAAGCCTGGTGATTGCCTTGCTTTATGACCGGTGCTGACAGTCCACACAGGCACTGTGCCTCACCGTGGCCGTGTGGCACTGGATCACGCACACGGGCTGTCTCTGCTGATGAAGGGAACTGGATCCCTGGGAGGACCCTGCCAGCGGTTCTACTGCAGCCGAGTGGAGCTCAGCAGCTCGCAGACACGCGGGCAACCCATGCTTTCCTAGCAAACACAGCGTCTGCCCGGAAGCCTGGACGAAGGCCACTCCACGCACCAAGAGGGGCAAAGGCCAGAGGTGTCCTGTTCTCCCATACAAAGGCCCATCTTCAACTTCCTGGCCACGTGGGACTTCTACGGCCTCAAATGTACCTGGGGCCCAAAGTTTGGACCCAGTTTTCCCCCTCATCAGGCTGCAGCCTGAGTCACACGTCCAGATGCCACTGCAGCGACCTGGGTGTGCAGGTGAGCGATGACGATTCTGTGCAGCAAACACTGCACCCAGTCACGGTGCACTTACAATCTTGAATTCAAGTGTCACAAAACTGCAAATGCCAGACCCCCGAAGACACAACAGAGAGTGAGGAATGGTGGTGGTTTAGAAACAGAGAGTGCAACACAGGGGTGCATCTGAGGGTGCTGGGGACTAAATGCAGTGATGGTGAAGATAAAGAGAAGAGAGGTGGGAATTCATGGGTCTTTTCTTACCGGGTGCCCGTGTGCCTGCTGTGGCAAGGCTCTCTCTGGGCTGCAGGCAGAGCACAGCCAGGCCCAGGCCAGTCTCCTTCCCAACTACACACGCACACCGGGCAGTCTGGGGTGAGTCCCGCAGAGACCGGCAGCCCCTAGAGCTGGGCTGGGCAGGGGAGGAAGGACTTCTGTTCTCCCAAGGCAGATGCACCTACCCCAGGGCCGGCCACACGTACCATCTCAGACACAGCAGCCACCTGCGTGGCTCAAATGGCACAGCCATACGTTCTCCTAAGGGCCAGAGCGCTCTGTCTCCGTGTCCCCAGGCGCAGGGGACAGAAAAGTGGTACTTTTAAAGGTCTGAGGAAGAAAATGAGCACACAGCGATAGAATGCTGACAGTGAAGGAAGGAAGGGAGTTATCTGAGAACATCGCACAGAGGTCTAGGAAGGACCGTCCCAGAACGTCTGTAGCTCACGTCCAGGAACCTCGAGAACACGCCACACATTTTTCAAAAAATAGAACCAGCATACACAGAACTTCCACATTTCCCCAGAACAAAAGACTTCAGGGGAAAAATGCAATAATGACACGTAACTGAATGTGATGGAAAAATGGAGCTGATAAAAAGACGAGATTTTTCTTGGTCTCCCCTCCGTGTGTTGCCTAAAATGACGTTTCCCAGATACGGTGTTAAAACACATTTTCTTTCCTGGTTTCTCTGGAAATCTGACTTTAGCGAGGCAACTCAATTAGCTACAGGCACCCAGCTCTTCAGGACTGAGGGGCGGACACACTTCCAGCATCTCATGGAGTCAACGGCCATCGCTTGTTAACCACGGAGAAAGTGGCACCTGAAGAGCCATCCCTGGCCTTGACTCTTTTGGGGGAAGGGTCAGCAGGGCAGCCCGTGTTCAGACAGCACCAGTTCTACCAAGCCAAAGGAGACCATCGAAGACACCAGGACCAGGTCACATGCCACCCAGTGCTTTTCCTACCAAGCCACTATGACCACTCTGGGGCATTCTAAGATGAAACTGTCTTTTCTACAACACCGATGGCTACCAAGTTCCCTTCAGCATATCAAGAATTCCACAAATAAATATTCAGCCCCATTACTCTTTTTCTAAGAAAATCAGACTGGGGAGGTCAACGGTTGGAGAAATCTCTAGGTAACTGCTGCAATGTTATCCGTGCTGTAAGCACAGCCGTGCGGCTTGTTCCTCTGCCCTCAGACCTGAGACTCTGCTCTGCTCTGGGCCACGGCACACTTTATGGCGGCCATTTAGAATGGTCAAGGACATCACGGAAATCTATGCGGAAAGGGTGATCTTTTATAACCACTATATTCAAGTCAGGATCCAGGCTGACACTGAAACGCACTTCCTCGATGTAATTTATAGATAGTATGTAGCTACTGAGTCTGAAAAATATCAGATCGATAACCTGGGAGACGAATGGCGACATAACTAACTTCACTCACGCTGCTGACAGCTGGATAGAATGGTGACAAGCCGCTGTCCTTTCTGCTCTGTGGCGGGACATAAACAGCAGCACCAACAGCCCCTTTCTTTCCCCATTACCTCTCCTTCTCCTTCACGACAGCTTCCTCTGCCCAGACTGAAAAACCCCCTGAGAAACTGTTTTTGATGGACAGATGCCCTCTTCGCTCTAAGCTTAAAATTCATTTGCTACCCAGGGGACTACCCCACGCTCCACGGAACACTGTGTTGATAAAGTCATCCCAGCAAAGATGTCAGGTGACACCTGCAGAGGCTAAGGATCCTCTCACTGCAGGTTCCTGCAGGGTCCCTCTCTAGGCCAGTTTAGCACTTTTTTTTTTTTAGCTCAAAACTTAAAGCAAGGATCATACAGAACTAAACATGTGAAGTCAATTGTTTTTCATGGATGAATTATTTAAGTAGCCAGCAAGAGGAAGCAGAGGTGAGCAGTGTCTGCACAGTCGTTTGCTACGTGGGGTGCTGCTGCCCAGAGCTGCAGCCTGTGATGCCCGGGACAAAGCTGGCGATTAGGGAAGCTCCGGCGTGGTGCGCCCTGCACACAGCTCTGTTCTGCAGGACTCGTGAGCGTGGCTAGTCACAAACCGCAGACAAGGAGGTTGAATGCATGCATGAACGTCAAGTTCGGTCTCCAGCCTCTGGGCTCCGGCTCTGACCTGGGAGTCTGGCCTCGCCACGAGCAGCAGGATGGTCTTACACCCGTCACTCGACAGCAGCGCCACGGCCTCCTCTCGATTCTGCACATCCTCCCCATTTATCTAGGAAACAAATGAAAGTGGCACGTTAGTTTCCATTTCCACCAAGCCGCGCACAACAAATGGCAAATACCAGCTCATTTACGGTAAATGTATGGACAATGGAGCGCACACAGGGGCCTCGTCTGCAGCCCTGCGCAGAGAGTGCCTTCACTCAATTACGCGCTTACTGTAAGGGCCGCATCGATCCCTGAAGGATGGCGGACATCAGAGGAAGCAGTTATGTTCATAAATGTCCAACCTGCGCCCTGGCAACATACATCTAGCAACACAATTAACCAGCCCCTGACAGGTGACGTCCATCTTTCTCCGCTCAGAGTAATGGAAGTGTCACTCCGAGATAATAGCGCTGGGGGAAGCAGGACTGGAGCGAGCCACTGAAATCCGTCATCCTGCGTGCTGGCTCGGAGCCAATTAGGGGGCCGCAGTGCTCTGTCTCAGCAGGCAGCGCTCCCAGGCCAAGAGGCTGGGGTTTTCACTGAATCAAGTCCTATCTCTGTGTGCGCCCGACTCAGGGGCCTCAACACCACTCTGGGGATACCTCTCTGTGCTTAAGGAATCCAAGGGAAGAGCAGTTCACCCCCGGCACCCACTTCCCGAAACCACCAAACCCATGCACCGTGTTCAGGCTCATCTCTTCAGCACCAGGGGACATCAAAAAGTTTGTGGAAAATTGGAAGAAAGAGACAAGTTTACTGCGGTGTAAAGTAATTTCAAAGTTCACACACAGCTTTTTCATAATATGCATTTCCATGAACTTTTTGAAGACCTCTTGTATATATAAAATTAGCACAGGAGAAATCTGACTTTTTCAAAGAATGTGCAAAAGAAACCAAGCTTAGTAAACTAAGTACAGAGAAGATCCCCGTAGCATTTCAGAGATTTCTTTTTACTTCCAGGTTATAACCACAGAATAAATGAACTTTCTAAGGTTCAGACCTTGAACTATAGTTTTACATCCAAATGTATTTAGCTGTGAGTTAAATCAATTCTTTTCTTCGGAAATCGAAAATTTATTTCTTTTATGGACTGCTCAAATAGGCAGAGGCAATATGAGTTTCGCTCCTAACTCAACATCAAAATACGTGGAAAAGAATTTCAGCTTGAAGACCTCAGTAATTCCATGTGAAACAAGTATTAGTTGTCTGCAAACTAGACAGATGGGAGATGTGGCTGTACTGCCCATCTTCTTCTCAATAATTAATCTAACGCTGCTCACTAAGGGTTTCTGTGAAGTAGATCCCTGAGCGTTCCTCCCTCCCAGTCTCTGGGACTCTGGACAGACACTGTCACCTGCAAACAAGCCCAGGAGTCTCATCTTTGGACCACAGTGAATGATCCTGATTGCTGGAGTCTTATCCAAAACAAACGCATTTACCATAAAGAAAGCAGACAGTGATAGTCACGAAACCACACAGCCTGGGTTGGATTTCTTCCTGTGATCAACGTGAAAACCCCTTTAATGAACACCTGTGTTTGCAGAGGAGGGATTCAGCTACTACAAGTTTTATGTGCATACCTTTTTTAAAAAAATTTCAAAAATAAAATTCATCGAACTAGGAAACAGAAAAAGCTCTGATTCAAAATGAAGGATCGTGACTGGGAAAGGTAGGATGTGGTTCTTCAAAAGTGTATTTGAAAAGAAACGCATGGGCCGATTCCAGGCCTCTTCTTCTCAGATAGAGGCAAGCTTCACAGGGGTGGAGGCCTGCATCTCCAATTCCACACTAAGTGCCATTTTTGAAATAATGGCTTCCTAATTTCTGCTCTCCTTGACCTTTGAAGCCTATGTCCACTCCACAGTAATTCTAAGTAGTCCGCGGCAGTACACCTGTTTGTTTCCTGTCTCACGAGGACCTATCACTTCGGGTCCCCTCCCCAATGGGCGTCTTTGATCCTCAGGGGACTGAGGTGGCCGATCTCACACAGCTTCGTCTCTCCTGCCTGAAATGCAAGTCTCACCCGTTTTCCTTGGTTCCATTCCTCCCCGTTCCCCTGGTTCCTCTGCCTGTCACTCACAGCTCATCTGGGTCCTCATTCACATCAGTGTGAGCTCACCCCTGTCCACTCTCATGAACGCAGGTAACAGGCCTTTCTCAGGTGCCCGACACAGGTGGAATGTGTTAGTAAAGGAGAGGGCCAAACTCTCGGCCAGACGTGTGGGGAGTGTCCAGTGCTGACACACAGCACCAGTGACACTGTTATCTTTCGTCTCACTGTCGTCGAGAGTTTAATCCCCAGAGAAGGCTCGGCTCTGCCAAAGCAAGTAAACGCAGAGCCCCCCCCCCCCCCAGCACCATGAGGACATCCACAGCAGGGAGCCTGACTCTGTTCAGGAAGTTCCACCTCTGACATGTTCTTAACTCTTGCAGGGCCATCAGAAAACAGTGTGGCTGTGTTCACACAGGTGGAGCCACCTCCCTCTGTGAGTCTATAAAAACCTGCACTATGGCCTCCCGAGCCGGAAGTTAATCCTTGTTTGCAAGAAATGAATCTGCCATGGAAATGTGGCATTAAAATGCACTTTATTGCTGTTTGCAAAATCAGGGCCTCTTTGGCCAACCTGCTGGCCAGCGCTGCTGCACTCAGTGTAAGGAGAAACACACGCAGGGGCTTCAGCGAAGACGGCCCACGAGGAGTAACCAGATCCGAGGCCCGGAATGAGATGGAGCCTCCGGCCTCCAGCCATTCTCACATCTGAAACGTGGCTTTAGGGCAGGCACCAGGGGATGGGCCCAGCAACACGGGAGGGAGACAGAGGTGTCATCACATTCCTGCAGCTTCATGGGAAGGGAGGGACATTGCTGCAGATAACAATCGGCCTCATTTCTGCGCGTGGACATGTGTTGACAGGGGCTCCCCAGTGGCCATCACATGGGCTTCTAAGAGCTCTGTGGGACTTACTCTACTGCATCAGAAGTAGTCAGAATCTCACTTCAGGCCCAGATCTCCTGTATCTGCAACACATACATGCGTGGATGTGTAGGCACAGGTGCATTTACGAAACCCTGAAAGCTCAGCCATGTGTTGCCATGGCTTTTGGCCGTGGACACACCGATCTTTGAGGATTCCTGTATTATTGTGCCAGAGGTAGGCAGGCAGCTAAAATGCTTGGTACCCAACCACCTGTGGGATTCTTGAGCAAAGCCCAAGAAGTGTAGGCCAAAGAGGAAAAGCTTCCTCCGAATGCATTTGTATTTCAGGATGGAGACAGATGTGGGGAGACCAGAAAGATGGGCGCAGCCACGGGAAGGCAAGGAAGTAAAGCAGCAGAAAGGAGTGCTAAGGGCCCTTCCAAATACGGGGCTGCGGGGACACGGGGGCATGCATCAGACCTCCCTGCGCTCACTGAGCACTGCAGGTTTCGGCAGGGAGTGCCTGGGGCCACGCGCCACAAGGTGCACGCGTGGCTGTGACACGCTGAGCAGCCAGGGAGAATGTGGCAATGTGGCGTGAACACTCAGGCACTGGAGAGATGGTCTCATAAGGCTTCTGTCCTTCTTCCTTCCACTCAGTCCCCAGAGGACTGACTGTGATCACTGCACGGGAACTCGCGTGGCACAGGGCCGTGGCTGAGCCACGGGGCCAGCACCGTCAGGCACCTGCGGACGATGAGAAGCACGGGGCCAGCAGAGTTCCCGTGGAAGAGGCTTCCCTGCCTCTTGTGCACGGTCCCCGCCCTGTTCCGATCTCCTGCAGGTGCATCACGTCGCTGCACGAGGTGGCCACCAGGGCCACGTGCACCACGTGAGGGAAACTTCAGCTGCACCATGAGGGCAGGGCCTCAGGTGCTGCCAGAAGTGAACCCTGTGCCCTCCCCCGTCCCCCTGCCTCATTCTCATCTCCCTGGGAAGGAGGAGCTAACTGATCATTACGAGGCATCCCATAACCTCCTCATGTCGTACGGGATCTGTCTGTCTACGGCTACAATTCTGCCACTGTTTTATTTAATATCATTTCAACATCACCCTTAAAGTCCTTTGTCTCCTATATGTACAGACAGCATTGAATTGCAGGCTTTATAATGGGATGCGTATTTATTCATTAAGTGTGGTGCATCTGTCTGTAATCAGGCAGAAAACCGTACTTTATCAACCCCGTGGTTCTTTCTCCAATGGGCCAACTCCACTAAGGCATGCTTTCCTATCTGCCCACAGTACAGCTAGAGTCTGCAAGTCTCAAAGCATACGACGTGCACATATGCACACATGCGCACTTGATTTCTACCCAGTGTGCCCATGGAATGAACAGAAGTGACCAGAAGAAGAGGGGGAGTGGTCAGCTGGGAGTTAGGAAGGAAAGAGAGGGAAGGCCATGAGAAGAGGTGTGGGATGAGGGGAGTGGGTGACAGCTGCCAGTAGCGAGGCCACGGTGAGAAATGGTCACACATAGACCCGGTGCATTGCCAACGCGGCCAGACGCGGTCATTCTAGGTCAGGGCACAAAGCTCCGGAGCCTTCCATTCCTGAACATTTGAATCTACTGCAACATGGCGTAGTCGTGGCTGGTGTAACGGCCCTCAGGTCAGAAGGTTATATGGTTTTCGGTGTATTTAACTGGGGATCTTAGCAACGTGAGTCATGCCTTAAAATTATGTCAGAATTAAAATAAGAGCAGCTCTGAAGCCTTCATTCTCTGGGTCATCCTCTAACACAGGACTCTAGGTTTCCTACAGATTTTAGTCGTCTGCCCGATCACTGTTTCCACCGCATTTGTTTCATTCCTGACTTGAGTGTCTGCCTGTGTGAAAGACTCTGAAAGCGTATCTGGGACATCAGATTAAGCCGCTGCTGGGACACCTGCATCCCCCGTCAGAGTGCAGTCTGGGTCTGCTCCCAACTCCAGCTGCCTGCACGAGCACACCCTGCAAGGCAGCAGGTGGTGGCTCGAGTACTTGGGTCCCTGCCATCTGCACAGGAGCTGTGGATGGAGATCCTGGCTCTGGCGTCAGCCTGGCCCAGCCCCAGCCATGGGCAGCATTTGGGGAGTGAACACTGGATGGAAAATCTCTCTCTCTCCCTTTCAAATACATATGTTAGAAATTTCAAAAGTGTGCTACACAGACCAGGTCTTGGCTTCCTGATCTGTTTTTCTCTCCCTGCACATCTGATGACAGAGGCAACTCCAGTGCGTTTACTGCAGGTCAGCATCTGTGGACCTCATGGAAGCGGAAATGATACAGTCCTGCCGTTTTGTTACTTGTTTCCTTTTTAAGATTTTATTTACTTGAAAGAGAGTCACAGAGAGAGGTACATAGAGACAGAGGTCTTCCATCCTCTGTTTCACTCCCCAGATGGCCACAACAGCCAGAGCTGGGCCGATCCGAAGCCAGGAGCCAGGAGCTTCTTCCAGGTCTCCTGTGTGGGCGCGGGTCCAAGGACTTGGAGCATCTTCCACTGCTTTCCCAGGTGCGTTAGCAAGGAGCTGGATTGGAACTGCAGCAGCCGGGACTTGAACCAGCACACATGGGATGCTGGCGCTGCAGGCTGGGGCTTTAACCCGCTGCCCCTCAGTGTTGCCCCCCTAGGGTCTTCTAGAACCAGGAGCCCAAATGATCACAAACCTGCAACTTTCCATTCTGACTTAACTGGAGCCTTTGGAAGGTTTCACAAGGAAGGAGGGTTCTGTGGCCCCTGCAGGAGGACCTGGTGGGGATGACGAAGGGAGGGACTGGGAGGTTGTCTTCTACAGAAGCGACAGGTGAGGGGCAGCCGGCAGCGGGCTCTGTGCCTGAGTGGCCTGGGCACAGCTTCCTGAGGACACCGTGACACCTGCCAGGGTGCTCACATCACAAGGATCTGGCACCCTCTGTGCTCAGAAGGCCCCGACCTCAGCAGAAGCCCTGGTCTCAGCAGAGTGGAACCCAACCAAGCGACCTCCAGGAGTGCACCGGCGGCCAGGAGCCGCAGGAGTGCCGGCCCCCTCGCCATGGCTCCAAGTGCTGCACGAAGTCTGGACAGCTAGGAGGCCTCTGTCTGCCACTGGCTCCCCGACCCTGTGTGGCTGAGGTCGGCAGTGAAGCGGAAGCCCACTGGGCCTCTGTCCTATCCCGAGTGTCATCTGGACGTGGCAGCTGGGGAACCGGGTCCCCTGCAGACACCCTGGGAGAGGGAGGCTCTGAGAGGCTGGAGCAGGTGCGAGCAGGCTCAGGGCAGTGCCTCAGATCCCAGTATTTCCCATCCTGGGGAGCTCTCTTTGCCATGCTAGACCCCTACCTCTCCATACCGCCCCCCACCTGCTGCCCCTTCTGCCTCTGTGCTGTCTGCCTCATTGAGTGCAAACTAAATCAGTTCTGCATAGAGAAGCAGCCATGTTTCCTCCTCCTGGCCCCGGCTACCTTGTCAGACTTGTGGTTCACCCTAGAGGACCGGCACATCTGGATCCACGCTCACCTGCCTTATTCTGGAAAAGGCAGTAACTGATGCTGTGATGGGCAGTGAGAGCCGTTTATGTCCAGTTGGCATGGTTGTGCACTGTGCACAACAGTTAACAAGTGACACCATTATCACTGTCATTTTTTAGGACGTGTCAGGCCGTGGTGGAGCTGGAGGGCGTAGGCAAGGGTTCTGACTCCAGAGACTGTCCCTTAACTACTTCACTGTCAGCTAAGAACTCCGTAAGAAATGGCGCCATCCTTATTTTTGCTCTGTAGCCATTAATATCCAAAAGGAAAGACGAATTCTTTTCTGCAACGCTGCATAAGAGAGAGCGAAACACAGAACGGCGGGACGCACACGGGCAGCGGACAGAACAGAGGTCAGGACGAAGACGGCTCACCTGCAGGATGCGATCGCCTTCGCGGATCCGGCCATCCCTGGCTGCGATGCTGTTGGGGTCCACCTAGGGGAGGATGCACAGTGCCCACATTCAGAACTGTGCTCCTGAACGTCCCCCCAAGCCCCTCTGTCGGCCGATGAACCACGGCTTTCCCCATCTGCAACCACTGACCATGCACACGTCAGCGGACTATTGTAGCACAAGGTGACCTGACGGCCATTCCTGCATGCCCCCACGCCCTGCCCCTTTTCTTCCCACATTCGCTCCCACTTTTCCCGAGCCCACCTGTCAGCCAGGGTTCAGCTGACTCAGCATAACCGTCACACCAGCTGACTCAGCATAACAGTCACTCGAGGATTCCCTGGACCCAGGAAACATACTTTCCACAAAGGCGGCTTCTAACCCCTGCCTTCGTGGTCTTAGCAAGCAGACAGCTACAGTGTCAGCTCACACTATGGAAGGAACTGCTGTCCTGGGAGCTCCTCAATTTGTAGAGATTTATGATTGATATTACTCAAGAAATGAGAGAAAAAAATCCAGCCCACGCATCTGATCACTCAGTACCACTTTAGACAGAGGGTGCAGCTTCCACTACAAATTACTTTGAACAAATAGGTATTTCGGGCTCTATTAGGAGCTTAGTGACACGTTAATGCGCCCGATTTGAGCGACGCCTTGCAGGTCACTGGGGCATTCCGTGTGTCAGAGTTTGCAGCTGGCTTCAAACCACCTCTTCAGGCGTGGCGCATCCCACTCTTGTGGAGCCAAGTATTTCACGAAGCCGGAGGCTGCTCCTTCCCAACCAGATGTGAGAAATGACTTTCTCATGAGGGCGCCACCCACCAACAGGCTTCAGTGGCCAATCAAGAACAGACGCTGTCACTCCGGAGGCGGGGGAGGGGGACAGCGTCCCCGTGCTCTGCTCCTGTGGCGAGCTGACCCTCTATGAACACTGAAGCTCCAAAGCTGGTTATTTAAACAGTCAATAGAGAGGAGGAGAAGGAAGTGAGGGATGACAATTCAATTGTAGGCCAGAATGGCATCACGCGGCTATTAGGCTATTAAACTGCTACCCTGCTTCCTCTGTGCCCATGACAAAAGGCAACTCAGCAGGTGTCTCCTTCCGCTTCCTCACCTCAGCCAGTGGGATTAGCATGGCTGTACACGAAAAGGCAAACAGTCTAGGGGATTTCTCCAGTGCAGGAGACAGCCGTGGTGAATTCTTTGGCAAAATGATCACGAGTGGTGTACATTTACAGAGCTGTGCGTGTTCTGAATGATCAGTTAGGCCATCTCTTCCTTCTTCTGAAGGCCTCTCTAGGCAACTGTGACGTCTCTGGTAGAGGAGACGAAAGCTCAGAGCTCTAGGCAGTGTCCTCAAACCAATGCTGAGAACACCTTGCACCAGCGCGGGACAGTAACCAGCGCGCAGGGAGCCTGACTCCTGGGAACACATGTATATAAAAACATGTGTGCACAAAAATAGGCGCCTACTGACAAGGGGGGCCTTCACATGTCCATGGAACACGCCCATCATGAAAACACATGCATGGATCTCAAACACGTTTACACCAATTTCAATTCTGAATTCCATTTTTCCACGAAGCCCATGTCCATGCTCTTCTATATGTGCGTCTGCATGTAAATGTAAAGTTGAATCGCGCATATGTGTAATTTAAACAAACGCACACTTTCTTATTTCTAGTAGAACGATCTTTGGGGAAGTTTTGAAGAGTCACCTGTGGCGACCAGTTGTACTTCACGTAAGCCTTTCAGAGTCATTCACACAAAAGGCACCTGAGCCTCAATGCTTCCTCTCGCGAGTGATCACGGGGTTTCCTGACAGGAGCCCGCAGATGCACTCCTCGCCCACTCACATTTACTCAGACCATCACAGAGCAAAAGACTGACTGCTTATCATGAATATTAATCTAAAACAATTAGCCACTGCCATCAGGAACACAACGAACAAAAGACACGGTGGAATGGAAGGGCCAGCCTGGGCCCGTCACAAGCTCCCCTCAACTTCCTGTGATCTCCAGGGATTTATTTAAATTTAGGCACCTGTCCCACGTCCCCGTCTCCAGGCTGGGGTTCTGTGCTGAAAGCAGGCACATTACACAAGCTGACAATAATTACATTACTTGGGCAGCATAATTTACTTTCCTAATTGAAAGTGACAAGCATTGGAACAGGGCCAATTCTTCACACTCCATCTTCTTAGGGCAGGCGGCTCTTCCCCTGGTGTGGGCGCCCCACCCCCCCACCCGCCCCACGCGTCTCTTACCTCGCTCACATAAATGCCCGTGTCGTCTTCATCATCCGTGCGGTAGCAGAGTGTTAGGCCCAGCTTCTCCTGACTGCTGACGCGACACAACTCCACCTCCTGGGAGAGCAACACACGGGGATGGGTGTTCATCTCAGCACAGCCCCACAGAACACAGCCCCCAGGCCCTCCGGTGCCCCCGGAACCTCCCTGTACCTGCCCGACACGTGACCCCGACGTGTCAGACCACAATCCTCACGACCCACCTTCTCCATGCGTGGCTGTGCACTCAGACCAGGGTTTCACAGTTCCACTGTGTGCTCTGCTATCAAATTATACAGCTCCCTAGCTATGACACCGCGACGCATGACTCACACAGCTGGGATCTGCTGAGAGACCCAGGATGTGCACGTCGGCAGCACAATGTTCACACACATACTGGAGTTCCTATTTATTTGCATTTTAATAAAATGAAACAAGTTCACGCAGCACACGAGATGATGCCGGATGGTGCCATCAGTTCTTCTTCTGAGTTCTACACACTATGATAATAAGCAAGGGTTTTATGGAGGTCAGGCCAAGGCTTTCTATTATTCCGCAGAAACTCCTGCCCTTGGAAAGAAATGGGTTCATCCAGCCTGAAGGCAGAGACATCAACGGCGTATGAGGCAGAGGCAATGATTCAAAGTGTGGCAGGAAATGAACAAGAAAATACGTTTCCTGAAACACACGGCTAGGGCGCTGGGAATGTCAGGCCTTAGGTCATGCATCTTGAATCCATTTCCTGATTTATGTGGAGCAAAATAATAATAAATTTCGTTGTGTTTCATCTTTATGTAATGAGACGGACGTCCACCGCTCTCCGAAGCAGGTGAGTTCAGGATAAATCACACAATCCCAAGATTAAAGCCCAAAATGATCCTCTCATCACAGACGAGGAATAGAAGACCCTCGAGCGAACGGTCCGACGGGGAAGAAGAAGGTAGATTTTACTTGTAAGGTCTGAGAGGTCTGGGCCACGTTCCTGGTACCCAGACTCTGTGACCGTCTTGAAGCTGTCCATGGTGTGTAGTGCTCTTTGTCCAGTACCTACCGTATGGGTAGTCCCAGTGAGGGTCCTTGATGGAAGTGGGTAGGGGTGTGCCAGTGTGTGTGTGTGTGTGTGCATGTGTGTGTAAAGAAGGTGAAATCTGAGAACACACTGAAATTCAAATACTGGAATCAGAAGTCCCAAGGCAATGGTATTAGGAGGTGAGCTCAGGTCCTGAGCAGGGAGCCCCCATGAATGTGATGAGTGCCCCAGAAAACAGGCCCTGGGGGCCAGCTGGCCCCTCCGGCCACGCAAGGCTCAGAAGGTACCGTGGATGAGGAAGGGGCCTTGCGAAACGCTGAGCTTGCTGGCGCTCTGCCCTCGTACCTCTTGGTCTCCGGCCCTGTAGGAAGCGAGCTTCTACACTCATCAAAGAAACACTCACTGACTCCAAACAGGAGGCTTCCCTCCAGCGCAGTCTGCGACAGATGAAGGAGTGTCTTCCCCTTAATTGTGCATTTCGGGGAAGTCCTTGTCATGAGATAATAACCATTTATTTTAATGATATGCCATAAACCATGCTATAAATCCTAAGTGAGAAGATTTGCTACAATGAACTCCAGTGACCAATAACTTCACAGCTAAGAGTAAATAAAATTAAACTCCCACATCCCAAGACCAGCACTGTAAATTGACAAATACCAGAAACTATGAAGAATACTGACTTTCTGATATGCTAGGCAAAGACCCCCCAGGACACCACAGTGGCCGGGAAGCACCTGGCATAGCTGAACACTAGCAAGAAGAGGTGACAAGTCCGTTCACCCGGGCCAAGAGGAGGGCACAGTGACGTGATCTGCTATCAGGGCAAAAAGGAACACAGCAGGCCAAAGTGTTCTCGAAGGTGGCAGTACGGATGCCTGCCGTGGAACGAACCCTCACCCAAACTAGGAAGGAATCACGCAAGCAACGCGCTTCAAGTGGGATACAGTTAGGAGCAAGGGAGCTGCCACTTCCAGGGAGCCCTAAACAATACTTAAATAAATGAGATGGGAGCCTTTAAACTGAGGCAAATATGGAGCTGTAGGCAAAGTGAAAATCTAATTATTTTTAATTGGTGAAACAGAGAAAGAGAGAGAGATGGAGGTGTAGAGAGCCAGCCAGCCAAAGAGAACGCCCCCATCCACCTGTTCAGTCCCCAGATAGATGGGGCTTGGCTGGGGCCGGAGCCAGGAGTGGGAACTCAATACAGGTGCTCCCATGAGGGTTTCGGGAACCCACACATGTAAGCTGTCACCGCTGCCTCCCAGGGCGCACATGAGCAGGAAGCTGGCGCCAGGTGCCGGAGCCAGGATCTGAACTCGGGTACTGCAACGTGGGAAACAGAAACGCCTACACCCCATTGACTTTATTGTTCTGCCAAGGCACGGGAGGAAGTCCCAACACCGCGTGGAAACACCTCCAGAGGGAGCATTCTCCTTGCGGTGCCTGCTCTGTATTCCCGACGGTACACCGGGACTTCTGTGTGTTTGGAACGTGGCTACCACACTGCTTGTGCAGGAAAGCAGTGCATCTAGTAGAAGGAAAAGGGCGGAACCTTCAATGCCGCAAAGCAACACTTCTAGCCCAGAGTCCCTGTGGCCCAGCAGAGAAGGTCCCAGGGGCAGAATAACTTCAATAGTGCCGTCGGTCGAAGCAGAGCAGTGAGACGGGTCTCAAAGCCAGCCTCTGAGACGTGACGAGCACGGGGTCAGTAGATGCTTCTTAGATGGACCGTTAGCAGCATCCACTGACCATGGGACCCGGAGGCAAATGCTCAAAACTCCAGACTCACCGTGCTGGGATTTCAGGCACCAAGGGAGACCCACATGGGCACCACCTGATGCCAGTCCCCAGTGTGGACCTGTGTTTCTTTCTTAGAAGACACTGCACACACACGCCACACCACATACCAATTCACCAGAGCACACAGCTTAGAAGCAGGTTTCTCTAATCTAACGACAGAAGAACGAACAAGCAGGGCCCCGTAGACTCTGCTCCAGACAGGGCAGATGCACAGTCGCAGAAGGCAGTCCCCGGCACAGGCTCACCGGACTGCCCACGCCCCCGGCTCCTGGAGAGACGGTCCCCATAGAAAGGAACGTCTCCCTGACGGTGCTCACCCCCTTCCCTTCGTCCCGGGAAGCTGTCTGATGAGAATGCCCAGGGACATGAGCCATGCGTGCCCGTGGAAGCCCAGCCTGGTGGGTGCCAGTGCTGACCACTCTGAGGCACGGTGGCTAGAGTGGAATCCTTACCTCCCATTCCTGGTGCCACCGGGCTCCACCTGACTTAGCGGTGCACCGAGATGCTATGCCCAGGGAGGTGTCTCCTTACAGAAAGCAGAGCCGGCCCCTTGCTCTGGTGGCCCAGATGCCGGTTAGCATGCCCGGATCTCGTATTTGAGTGCTTGGGCTTGATTCCCAGCTACAGCCCCTGATTCCAGACCCTGGGGGACACAACGATGACTCCAGCACCTGTGTTCCGGCCACCCATGTGCGAGACCGGGACAGAGTTCCCAGCTCATGGCTCTACCTCTGGACCTAGCACTGGCCATCACAGACATCCGGGGAGTGAGCCAGTCACTGTCCCTTTCTGCCCCTCAAATAAGAACAAAACTCTAAAAAGTCAAATTATGGAATCTGTTTTTGTGAGAAATGAGATGTTGTGGACTGAGGGTCGAATGGAAGAACAAAGTTAGCAAGGCTTAACTATGAAACATTTTGCACTCAGAAGGACTGGACTGGGATTTTTATTCAAATCTGTTGTACTACAGTGCTACACATGTTTTGGTGAGGAACAAGGAATTTATGAAGTAAAAAAATCCTGTTTCTAGATTTGTCTCTCTTGACGGGTGTGGAGCTGCCTGTAACACCTATTCACAAATTTGTTGCCAAACCACACAGCACAAAGGCCCACACCATCAACATGAGAACTCAGGCCGTCAGCGCTACTCAAGTCTGAAGACGACCCGGGGTAGACAGCAGGGCCATTGTCACAGCAGGCAACCAGGAGAGAGCAGGCCGGTTGCCTGCTTCTTTTTATTTATTTTCCCGGTTTGGTTTCTTAGAACATCTGTGCTTTTACCCAGCTTGGGGGAAAACACCTATCACCTGTCTTTTTACCACACTGCATACTGTGTTTAGCTGCCCCAAGAAAACGCTCATTAACAAAACAAAACAAAACAAAGCAAAGCAAATCAAGTGGGAAACTGGAACACGTTGGCCCCCACAGCCGAGGGCAAAGCAGGTAGCTCACTACCAGTACCAGTGACTTCCAGCTAACGGGAACCTGTACAATACTTAGTGGGAACCAGTAACCTCTTAGAATACCCAAATTGGGGCCCGTGCCGTGGCTCACTTGGTTAATCCTCTGCCTGTGGCGCCAGCATCCCATATGGGTGCCGGGTTCTAGTCCTGGTTGCTCCTCTTCCAGTCAAGCTCTCCGCTGTGGCCCAGGAAGGCAGTGGAGGATGGCCCAAGTGCTTGGGCCCTGCACCCCATGGGAGACCAGGAGGAAGCACCTGGCTCCTGAATTCGGATGGGCACAGCGCGCTGGTCGTAGCGGCCATTTAAGGGGCGAACCAATGGAAGGAAGACCTTTCTCTCTGTCCCTCTTTCTCACTGTCTAACTCTATCTGTCAAACAAACAAACAAACAAACTAACAAAAAGAATACCCAAATCCCAATGACAACAATATTTCAGGCCCACGCTCCCCAACTGCACACATATTCACAACAAGTACTGCCATCAGTGCACACTTGGGACAAAGAGGAGAGTAACAGAGCCCAAGCTTAGCTCGTGTCTGTCACTCACATCCTTAGTCCCGGCTCCTGGTCCCCCCGCCGCCTCTTCCCTGTTGATGCTGTGAGATGAGGGGTAGCTTTCCACTTCCAATTCCCGATTCCTAGAATCTTGGGCAAATTAAGTCGTCACATTTTTCCAGGCCCAGGATGGCAGCCTCTTACCATGGGCAGTGGATTCCCTGGGGAGGTCCTCCGCGACCCACTCTGAGTGGATTCCGTGCACTGTGTAACAGAGGGAGAGACATTCACCTTCCTCTCCTGTCAAGCAGGGAGGAGATGCACTGGCGATGCATCCCAGGTCAGGAGTCAAGTTGGGAAGCAAAGCGAGCAAGGCCAGAGCTGGACCCACACATGTTGCGAGCTTTTCCGCTGTGACGGCCAGGGCACCAGGCTGGGCCCAGCCCTGCTCTTTATCAAACAAGGAACAAAGGCACGTCAGGAAATTGGAGACTTTGCTTCCAGCAGGTTTTTCCCCCTCTCCTGTGCTGGTATCTTGGAGAGGTGACTGCCATTACTTTAACCTGGCTTACCCTTTGAAGATTCCAGAAATCTACGGTTTCCCACGGTTGACTTGAGCCTCGAGCAAACCTGCGCTACTGGACGTTGTGAATTTAGTTCTCGGGAACTGCATTAGCCGAGCATGGGGAATCCTGGTCAGGTCACGCCCACCATTGCTGTAACGCCGTGCTTGGAAGTCATAGGTGCTGGGTATTTCCCTTCCAGTGCTCTGTTCCAACACCAGACCTCCAAACCACTGGCCCTGCTGTCCTTCACTGCCAACACCAGCCTCGGGCTCACGCCTGTCTCCCAATGCAGCTCTGAGTCTGTATTACACACAACCTGCTTTCACCGGCAGCCACAGCTCCCCTGGGCTCTGCCTCCGTGGTACCAGAAAGCCAAGTGTGGTTAAGACGCACGCTCCCTTCCCGGGGTCCCCGCCGGGGCAGCTGCGGCTCCCAGGGGAAGATGCTCCCGGGCTGAGCACGTGGGCCACTCCCGCTGTGCGTGCTGACCGGCACGCCTCGCCCGCCTCGCCAGGCCACTTTCCTACCTTCTAAAGACACGAAAGCCATCTCCCCTTCTCTAGTCTCCAGCTGCCCACCCAGTAGGGGTACTCATCTAGGAGGACACTGGACATCAGATGGCTCTGATGATCACAGCCGTCCCTCTGCAGAGGGGACCACGCGGTCTCTCCCCCGCGGCTCGGCCGCAGTCTCTGCCCCGCTCAGTGGGGCCGCCTGTGCCACAGTTCACAGAGAATCTAGAAAGGGCTGCACACTCCCCGGCTCCACAGAGCAGCACGGAGCATCTCAGCCAGCCCTCGGGCTTTTACTTAGTGAGTTTTTTGGTGCAGTGAGAGAGAGGTTCCAATCCTAGCAGGCAAATGGCTCAATGCATGCTTTCTACACAATTCTTTTATGATTTTTCCAGGAAATTTTTACGGAATTATTCCTGTTTTTTCACTGTTTTCAGCTTCTCTGTTTTTTTTTTTAAACTTTTATTTAGTAAATATAAATTTAAGTACAGTTTATGGATTACAATGGCTTTTCCCCCCCATAACTTCCCTCCCACTTCCCGCTCCCTCTCCCTTTCCATTCACATCAAGATTCATTTTCAATTCTCTTTATATACAGAAGATCGATTTAGTATATATTAAGTAAAGATTTTAACAGTTTGCACCCACACAGAACATAAAGTATAAAATACTGTTTGAGTACTAGTTATAGCATTAATTCACATTGGACAACACATTAAGGACAGAGATCCCACATGAGTAGTAAGTGCACAGTGACTCCTGTTGTTGACTTAACAATTTGACACTCTTGTTTATGGCATCAGTAATCTCCCTAGGCTCTAGTCATGAATTGCCAAGGCTATGGAAGCCTCTTGAGTTCGCCGACTTCAATCTTATTCCGACAGGGTCATAGTAAAAGTGGAAGTTCTCTCCTCCCTTCAGAGAAAGGTACCTCCTTCTTTGATGGCCCCGTTTTTTTTTTTTTTTTTTTTTTTTTGACAGGCAGAGTGGACAGTGAGAGAGAGACAGAGAGAAAGGTCTTCCTTTGCCGTTGGTTCACCCTCCAATGGCCGCCGCGGTCAGCGCGCTGCGGCCGGCGCACCGCACTGATCCGATGGCAGGAGGCAGGAGCCAGGTGCTTTTCCTGGTCTCCCATGGGGTGCAGGGCCCAAGCACCTGGGGATGGCCCCGTTCTTTCCACTGGGATCTCACTCGCAGAGATCTTCCATTTAGGTCCTCTTCTTTTTTGCCAGCTTCTCTGTTTCTATTAGATGCTCCCCAATGCTGTGGTCTGTCGTCTGTCTCTGTCACACACAGAGAATCTTTAATATCAACTCCACAGGGTGGGCCACAGGGACACCTGGGGGTAGCGGTCAAAAGAGACACCAGAGGTGGTCTTGGCGCCCGTCAGGGAGACCACATCTCCAGGAGAAGCAGCGAGCATGGGAAGGCACGGATGCAGGAGCCCAACCCTAAACCTAACCCCAACCCTAAACCCTAACCCCAACCCCTACCCCAACCCTAACCCTACCCCTACCCCTAACCCCAACCCTAACCCTAAACCCTAAACCTAACCCTAAACCCTAACCCTAAACCCTAAACCCTAACCCTAAACCCTAACCCCTAACCCTAACACCAACCCCAACCCTAACCCCAACCCTAACACCAACCCCAACCCTAAACCCTAACCCTAAACCCTAACCCCAACCCTAACCCTAACCTCAACCCCAACCCCAACCCTAACCCCAACCCTAACCCTAACCCCTAAACCCTAACCCTAAACCCTAACCCTAAACCCCAACCCTAACCCTAAACCCCAACCCTAACCCCAACCCCAACCCCAACCCCAACCCTAACCCCAACCCTAACCCTAACCCCTAAACTCTAACCCTAAACCCTAACCCTAACCCTAACCCTAAACCCTAACCCCAACCCTAACCCCAACCCTAACACCAACCCCAACCCTAAACCCTAACCCTAAACCCTAACCCCAACCCTAACCCTAACCTCAACCCCAACCCCAACCCTAACCCCAACCCTAACCCTAACCCCTAAACCCTAACCCTAAACCCTAACCCTAAACCCCAACCCTAACCCTAAACCCCAACCCTAACCCCAACCCCAACCCCAACCCCAACCCTAACCCCAACCCTAACCCTAACCCCTAAACTCTAACCCTAAACCCTAACCCTAACCCTAACCCTAAACCCTAACCCTAACCCTAACCCCCGAGCAGTCCCTGTGTGGGCAGCTGAGAGCGCAGGCCACGGTGGAAAACCTAAGTAAGAGGCAGCAGGGACGGACACGCCCGGGAAGCGTCTGCGGAGCGAGCAGAAGGAAGGAGCCCATCCGACTCGGCTCAGAAAGATGAGCACCGTGGGAGCACAGTGCCAACTGGATGCGCTGGGACACAGGCAGGAGGGCCGCCTGGGGATGCCACCGGCTCAAGCGAGAGGAGGCGAGGCCGTGAACGCAAGCAGCGCCCCGTTCCCTGAGCACCACTACCATCATTTCCGTTTACGGGAGGAGCAGCAAGGCACAAGACAAGTGCCGCTAACTCGCCCAAAGTCACACAGCGAGCCCAAGGCCAGGCGGCACAGTGGGCGCTGCCACTTCCTCTGGTTCCACCCACGGCTCTCTCCATGTTTCAGCTTAGACGCTAGTTGCTGCCTGCTGTTCCGCCGCCACCGGCCCCCACCCCAGCACTCTGGCAGAAGCAGGGCTACCAACGTACTCCACGGCGTCCAGCAATGTGCAATCACTTTCTGGCAACTCCGCCCACCTGTTCAGTAACAGACCTGACTCTGCTCAGCTGCTTACTTTCCACAGCTGTCTGCTCCCTTGACAGCTACACAAGCGGGATCTTGGCTGCTCTGGTTACCTGATCTGTCATCAGCCTTTAGTGCGAAGCAAAGCAGCTCAGGTGAGTCGCCCTCTTTGTCTCTGCGTCCCCAGGGCAGGGGAGAGCGGCCCTTTTCGCAAGCCCCACCTGCACCCACCAGATGAGTTAACCACTACAGTGAGGCTGGGGGCAGCACAGCACGGCTACTGCTGGGTGAACATTTGTATCCTGGAATAACTGTGTTAGATCGCGCACAGTGTGTCTGCAAAGCTGTGCAAACAGTAGGTGTGACTTAGTCTCACAATCTCTGCCAACAAGAAATGGAAGCCAAGAATGACCTGCAAAAAATAAAGCAACATGACCCATCTCTCACTCACCCTACATCCTCTAGCACGCTTAGTCTTCCCTGCCCAGTCTGCTCATGTGACATTTCCTTAGCACTTGCTATGCATGAAAGACCACAGTCAGCTTGGAACTTCTCGTGCACCAAACTTGGGGATACACGTTTCATGAATACCATGCCATGTGAACTTAGAAAATTCTGACAGCTCCTGCAGTACAGGGCAGCTACTTCTGGCCCGTCCAGCATTCAATAGATGTCTTTCTGGAAACATGACCCTACACTGCTTCTGTGGAATTACTTTTGCCTTCCTGGGCTGTGTGTTTAGGACGGACAGCAGCTCCACAGGCGGCACGTGGCTTAGGTGCCAGACAGAAGTGCGTTTTATCTCCCTGTCAGGATCAGTTATGTGTATTTGATCCAGTACAAACCCAGCAGAACCAGGCCCCAAACTTTTGCTGAAACCGTAGGGAGAAGAACACTTGCATTTCCTAGATCACAAGCCACTCAGAGCTCTGCTTTGCCAGAATACACAGAACTGGAGGGTGAATGCCCCAAACAGGAGATCGAACCCCAGTGATGAAGGAAGACTGCAAGTCAGTGTAACACTTCAACACTGCGGCCAAGTTACATCTCTAACAGTAGATTTTCAGTTACAAAAACCAATAGAAGTCCGTTTTTCCCTGAAGAATGTGCTCAGAGCCTCTTGTTTCTTGGATTCGAGTCCAGGTTGATTTTGGTCAATATTATCAATTTCAGTTAATAGACGAAGACATTCAGGGCCAGCAGTCAGCAACTGACTCCAGGTGACTGAGCCGCTGTTCATCGACTCAGAAATGGACACAGGCACTGTTTCTTTCTCTGAACTCCGAAGCTTATTTTTCTAATCAATAATACACTCCTGTAGCCCTGTGGTCCAGAGCTCATTGTCTGGACTGACTTAAATACAAGAAGGACTTGACACTGAGCCATGGGCTGTGTGGTGCAGGATACACGGGTCAGTCAAGAGCTGAGCCAGAGAGGGCTGGCTCAGAGACAGGCACCTTTTGACATATGGGGGGGGGGGTGGTCAGAGGGAGCACATGCAGGGGTTCCCAAGGCAGTGCCCAGCAACGATGCCTGGAGATGAGCCAGTTTCTACAAGGTCTCATACCAAAGTCACGGGCAGAAAGCGGAGGAGACTCAATTACCCAAAACACACAGCTTTCCATCTGACCTAAACCACAGAGTTACAAAATTAGGACAACCAAGCGAACGCAATGCCTTGCTCTTCTGGCATCCAACTAGGCGGGGGCATAAGTACACTTTATTCTTCATACTCATTTTTTAGGAAATTAAGATCATTATTTTTTCTTTTCTAAAGTTATCTACAAGAGAGTGAGAGACTTTTAGACACTCTAACTTCTCCACCATCTTTTTTTTAGCACAAGTGACGTACCTGTGTTCACCTGCTCATTTGGTGGCAGACCTACAAGGAGAACCCAGGCCTCCTGACTTTAATTCAGCCACACTTTTCATTGTTATCATGCCAGTTCTTTTATATATATATATTTAGAGAGAGACAGATCTAGAGAGTTCCCACGCGCTGGTTCATTTCTCAAGTGCCTTTAACAACCGGGGCTGAGCTGGGAGCCAGGTCTCCCCTGTGGATAGCAGGGTCCCCATCACTTGAGCCATCACCACTGCCTCCCAGGGTCTGCTGTAGCAGGAAGCTGAAGTCAGAAATGAGGGCTTGGACATGAACGCAGCCACTCTAATGTGGGACGTGGGCATCTTAGCCATTAGGGCAAATGCCTCTCCCCTCTTGTTTTAAGATTTATTTGAAATGCAGAGTTAGAGAGAGGGGGAGAAAGAGATAGAGATCTTCCATTTGCTGGCTCACTCCACAGATGGCACCAATAGCTAGGGCTGGGCCAGACCAAAGCCAGGAGCTTCTTCCGGTCTCCCATGTGGGTGGCAGGGGTCCAGATACTTTGGGCCATATTCCACCACTTTCCAGGCCATTAGTAAGAGTTCTGTTGTTCAGAGGTAATTCTCACTCCCACTCCAAGTGGCTGGGGCACAGGGAAGTGTGTGTGGGTGGTGAAGCCAGGAACTAGGTGCAAGGTGACGGACAGAGAATTCTTGGGAGAGCAGGGCTCGGGCTGAAAACATTGTAGCCTTCTTTCAACCTGTGGTGTCTAAAGGAGATTTAAAAAGAAGGAAGTACAAACTCAACTTTGACATCAAAGTCCGAACCCTGCTCGGAGAGGCTCAAGCACCCACTGTCATTTTAGTGCCTTTCACCCGCCCAGCTGTCTTTGTTGGATCTCCACTCTCAGCATCTGTAAGCTGCCTTCTCTTTGAATTATGGAAAATTGCTTTTTCCAAAGGAAGTCTTAGCAGCATTTCTTTGAGATCAGCCTTGAGCTTTCTGTAAAGAGTGGAGAAGAACGAGGTACCCCTTGTGCTGCGGTCCTGCCCCATTCGCCCGTCGTCTCTGGTTACACTTCCTTTGAGCCAGCCGTGTTTTCAGTGAAGTGGTGCAAAGTCACTTGAGAACAGCAAACATCACCCGTGTTCACCTTCTGAACCACAAACAGGATATACCGACAGGATACTCCTATCCGGGTGGCAGAGCGAACACCGTCTGGTGCTGAGTGAGATCGGATCCTCCTCAAAATGACCCGTGAGTGCGCCTCCTGGAGAGTTCAGGAAAATGGGACTGAAAGGGGTTCTAGCGTCTTCCTTGTGCGACAAGCCGCGGTGGAAAGGGTTACCACTGCTTCAGCTAGGGGGAGAAACTGAGCAGACAGCCAACACTTTGGAATGGAGCAGAAGTTGGGGTACTCCTTGGTGGGTGAGCAGTGGGAGAGACAGGAAAGGCCAGGGGAAAAGGCGGCAGAAGGAGGGATCGCGGGACTGCTGGAGCCAAGGAGTGTGCGTGGGTCTGTGGGATCACGGGACTGCTGGAGCCAAGGAGTGTGCGTGGGCCTGCGGGTTTGAAGGACGGCCCCAGGGGCACAGCTCAGTAGGGAGGGTGCCACTGCTGTCAACCTGGGCCAACGGTGAATGAAAGATTCTAGGATATTTAATAAAAACGTCTTTTGAACTTGAATCATTTTTTTTAAGACATTTAAGTTTATCAGATAATTTTTAGTTTTTTTTTTAAAATGTTAAAGGTGGCCGGCACCGCGGCTCACTAGGCTAATCCTCCACCTTGCGGCGCCGGCACCCCGGGTTCTAGTCCCGGTCGGGGCGCCGGATTCTGTCCCGGTTGCCCCTCTTCCAGGCCAGCTCTCTGCTGTGGCCAGGGAGTGCAGTGGAGGATGGCCCGGGTGCTTGGGCCCTGCACCCCATGGGAGACCAGGAAAAGCACCTGGCTCCTGGCTCCTGCCATCGGATCAGCGCGGTGCGCCGGCTGCAGCGCGCTGGCCGCGGCGGCCATTGGAGGGTGAACCAACGGCAAAGGAAGACCTTTCTCTCTGTCTCTCTCTCTCACTGTCCACTCTACCTGTCAAAAAAAAAAAATTAAAAAAAAAATAAAAATGTTAAAGGTGAACACATTTCATATATTTCATACAGATCTAGTGATGCTTCCTACCCTCGTCTTCCTCCTGCCCTCGCTCCCACCCTTCCTCCTCTCTATTTTCCTTTAATTTTTTCAATGATCTACTTTCAGTTTGCTTTATACTCGTAAGATTAACCCTACAGTAAGCAGAGTTCAGCAAACAGTAGGAAGAAAAAACACTGCTCCTTAACAGTAGAGACAAGGGTTCTAACAATCATTGAAACTCAAAATGTCAGTTTCACTCCGGTACATCACAGTTCCTGGTACTCCACTAGTTACCAGAGATCAGGGCAAACACCCAGCACTTGTCTTTCTAGGACTGGCTTATTTCACTAACTATAATGGTTTCTAGCTGCATTTACTTTGTTGCAGAAGACAGGATTTCCTTCTTTTTTTGGCTGAGTGGTGTTCCATAGTTTCTTTATCCAGTCATCAGTTGATGGACATCTAGCTTGATTGCACAGCTTAGCTTCTGTGACTGAGCTGCAGCAAACGTGGGGGTGCAGATCACTCAGATGCTTTTTTTTTTTTTTTTGACAGGCAGAGTGGACAGTGAGAGAGAGAGAGAAAGGTCTTCCTTTTCTGTTGGTTCACCCTCCAATGGCCGCTGCGGCCGGTGTACCGCGCAGATCCGAAGGCAGGAGCCAGGTGCTTCTCCTGGTCTCCCATGGGGTGCAGGGCCCAAGCACTTGGGCCATCCTCCACTGCACTCCTGGGCCACAGCAGAGAGCTGGCCTGGAAGAGGGGCAACCGGGACAGAATCTGGCACCCCGACCGGGACTAGAACCCGGTGTGCCAGTGCCACAAGGCGGTGGATTAGCCTAGTGAGCCGCGGCGCTGGCCCCAGATGCTTTCAATTCCCTTGGGTGAGTTCCCCGGACAGAGACTGCTGGGTCACACGGCAGGTCTATTCTCAGGCATCTGAGCGATCTCCCAGCTGGCTTCCAGTTTACTCCCTTCGACAGTGGATTTGGGTACCTTTTCCCCACATTTAACCAGCACTGTTTCTTGATTTCTGTCACAGCAAGCTTCACGCTGGGCCTGTGTATGGTAAGCTGTGGGACTCACTCACAAGAGTGCAGAACCACTGGTTTCTTTACAGGCAGGTCAGCTCACTTGTAGGCGTTAGAGAAACGGCGGGTGTTACGCTGCAACGTTACACAGAGTTAGTGTGCACTCCTGCAGATGGAGCAGACAAGTCTTCCTGTTACTGTATTTTTGCACTTCATGCTCAGATATTGGTTGAGAATGTGAATTAATAATAAATGAAGCTTTCTCCAGGCTTTACGATGACACTGCAGAAATAAAGTGCTTTATTTTGTGATCTGAGAGGCGTCATGAAACTTGATCGACACGAGTGATTAGTGAAGAAATTCCGTGTTCCTCATTCCTGGGTAAGTGCCCCAGTGTGCCAGGAAACGTTTCCCTGTGAATGCAGAGTGGTGCCTAGTAAGACACACGCTGATCCGGAGTTCACGTGGCACTGCACACGGCAGTCCATGTTCTGTCACTTCCCATAGCCCCTAAGTACCCAAAGAACGCACGTATGCCACAAACCCTACATCTCTCCTCTCCCTCCTGTCCCTTCTTTTTCCTGGTTATTGTTCCTGCAGTCTCTGTGACACACGGCATGCTCTGTGTCTGTACTCCACTGACAATAACACTCTAATGCCATGCATTAGAACCAATTAGGAGCCCTACACATCTCCTGGTATGACTTATGAGAAAGGGAAGATCCACATTTATCTGTTTCAGATATTCTACGGTGAACTCCAGACTGGGCGGCGCCCGTGTCCATGTTGACATAACAGAAATTTGTCAGGCCTGCTCAGAGCTCCTGTTTCTTTGAAAAACATTCAGGAACTTTGCCAGCACGTGTTCTTAAGGAAGCATAAAAGGACGATTAACACGGAAGAATTCATAGGACCTTGTTTCCACCAGCTGGTGACTTGGGAGAGGAAAGAGTTTCTAACCAGGCACCAGCTCTGACTGCGCCTGGATTCCTGAGACATTTTCTACTGGAGGTGAGAGCTTGCCCTGCCCACAGTACCAGGACAAGCGCAAGGCCTTACATGCAATAATATGTACGCGCTGGTTTTTCCTTCCTACTCCTTGTCTTGTTTTGTAAAACAGCACTTTAATATAATTGTGTATATATATTTCTGATCTAGCCAAGAAAATAGAACTCTAACAAGATTAAAAATAAAACAAAAGGTCAAGAAACGTTCATGTGTAAGTTTTGTGTTTCACAGACATTTGTTCCTTGTATCCAAAAAAACATAAAACTCAGGGTACTTGATGAGTTCTTACCAAGTGGCAAAGCATGTATTTTAAATACACACACTGTCAGGTAGGCACAGTCCTCAGTGCTACAAAAGGCACACAGTACTTGATGGAATAATTACACACACACACACACACACACACACATTTTCTTCACTGGATCACAGATCCTGGCCTGCACCCACAGCATTTGTGGTTAACATACACTCATGTTTAACACTGGCCTTAGTCGTCAACTATTTCACAAAAAGCAAAATAACTGATGATACAGACTTTGTGAACTGGCTAACTTTCCTAAGGCCTACACCCTCTCTCGAAGGTGCTGACTCATATTCTAGATGGTTTGGCTTTTCTAGCAGCTGGCACAAGTTACAACTGTATGTTTGTATAATCATGTCAACAATTTGTATCATTTAAAAGGAATTTTAGTACTATTTTATGACGTGTACCGACAAAATAAATCACCTGCTTCATTAAAAATATCTTCATCTATTTGCTTATTCAAACTATTTTATGGTGATTTGCCTGAGTGTTTTAAAACAGATTGTTTTTTCTTCGGTGCTTCAAAGTATAAGATGTTTTTCTATGTTATTAATGAGATTAATCTGATGATTCTGGTCACTGGAAAATTAATTTCAATCCATCATGTAATCTGCAATCTGGCTTACAGCTACATACAAGCCCACAGGCCATCAAAATTAACCTGCAGTCTATCAGCGCCTGTGCACTCCCACATGACGTATCGCATGGAGGATGCTCAGTGTCCCCCACAGCTGCAACGCGGCAAAGCGCAAGTCAGAACCCTTCTCCCTCTCCCTCTGTAACTCTACCTGGCCAATAAATAAATAAAATTTTAAATAAAAACAAAACTTGAGTGAAAACTCAGAGGACAAAACAAGTGAGCGAAGGTGGAAATTTGGAAGAGAAAGCAAGCAGCTCTTCATTTTTATTTTCTTACTTTCCAGAACACTTTTTAAGAAAGATTATTTATTTGAAAGACAGTTATACAGATAGAAAGAAAGAAAGAAAGAGACAGAGACAGAGAGATAGATCTTCCATGTTCTGGTTCACTCCCCAAATGGCCGCAATGGCTGGAAACGGGCTGATTCAAAGCCAGGAGCTTCTTTTTGGTCTCCCATGTGGGGGCTGGGGAGTAAGCATTTGGGCCATCTCCCACTGCTTTCCCAGGTGCACTAGCAAGGAGCTGGATTGGAAGTGGAGCAGCCGGGACCCTACCTGGTGCCGTATGGGAGGCTGACATTGAAGGCAGTGGCTTTACCCACTACACCACAGCGCAGGCCTCAGAAGACATTTTTTAGTGCAGTTTTAGGTTCAAAGACAAACTGAGCAGAAGGTATGGAGAGTTCATATCTGCTCTCTTCCCCCATAGGCGCACAGCCTCCACCATCACCCACAATCCCCACCAGAGTCGCGTCTGCTACCATCGCCGAGCCTGTGTTAACACGCGGCTATCACCCCAAATCCATCGCTAGGGTCCATCCTTGCTGTTGCGCAGTCTGTGGGTTTGGACAAATGTGGGCTGACTGCATCTCAGGGAGCAGTTTCACCACCTGAAAATCTGTGCTCTGCCGACTCCCCCTCCCTACCCACTCATCTATCACGCCGGCTGGCTTCAACTACTATTACACATCTGTGCTTGCCCCACGTCTTCCTATGGGTTCTCAGCTCATTCCTACTAACACTGAATAACATGTCCCTGTCTGCATACACCACAGTCTACAACCATACTCCAAAAAGCTCATCACAACATGAAGTTTATTTATTGATTTTTTTTACAGGCAGAGTGGACAGTGAGAGCGAGAGAGAGACAGAGAGAAAGGTCTTCCTTTGCCATTGGTTCACCCTCCAATGGCCACTGCGGCCAGCACACCGCGCTGATCTGAAGCCAGGAGCCAGGTGCTTCTCCTGGTCTCCCATGGGGTGCAGGGCCCAAGCACTTGGGCCATCCTCCACTGCACTCCCTGGCCACAGCAGAGAGCTGGCCTGGAAGAGGGGCAACCGGGACAGAATCTGGCGCCCCGACCGGGACTAGAACCCGGTGTGCCGGCACCGCTAGGTGGAGGATTAGCCTAGTGAGCTGTGGCGCCGGCCACAACATGAAGTTTAAAGGTGAGTTTAGGGATGGCAGCGCTGTGGTACAGCAGGTTCAGGTACCACCTGGAATGCCTGCAACCTGTACTGTAATGCTGAGGATGGAACCTGCCTCTGCTTCTGTCCCAGCCTCCTACTACGCACATCCTGGAAGGCGCAGGTAGGAGCTTAATTCCTGGGATCCTTGTCATCTACGTGGGAGGCCCGGATGCAGTTTCCAGCTACTGTCTGGGGGGGCCAAGACCAGTGCGTTGCAGGCATTTAGGGTTGTGAACCAGCAGATGGCAGAGTTCTCTGTATCCTTCCCACTCTGACAGTCTGCCTTTCCAATAAATAAAACTAACACTCACACACACTCTCTCTCTCTCTCTCCTGGTACAAAAAAAATCTTGAAATCTATGCCCAGTTTTGCATAATACCTAATTTCCAGGAGCCTTCTGCAGCCTCTCGTGTGTCTAACAACTTTGCAATGATGATGCTTGCTTTATTAAATTTTTCCCCTTCAAGATCTCACGAGGGTGCATCGTGTCTGTATATTTTGTGAGACTGGATGCCAGCTCCTTCTGTCTTTATCTCTGGGCCCTCTGAGACCTGGGTTTCTCCAACCAGGAAGCAGGAGTTTGTTCCTGCCAGGCTCTGGGGCCTCTCACCCTGCTGCGAGTTAGTCCAGGCTCAGGTATCAGTCCCAGGCGGGGGATGCAGTGCACAGGTGGGCTGATCGCAGCTGCAGACGTCCACGAGGTGGGCGTGAGGACCAGGCTGCTGCGGCACATTCCCTGACGAGACACTGGCCTTCACGCAAGTCTGAAACTCACTACAGGCAAGTTCCTTCGCATTCCCCTGACACGGTGATGTGTGACACCGTCACAGTAAGAGTACAGCTCTGAACACCCCCAGCTCCACGCCTGCGGTCTCCTGTTAGACTCCACATGGGAGAGGCCTCAGGACTTCAAGTCCTGCTCCTCCTATCCTATTAAGATGGCAACACCGAGGCCTGGATTCCTTCAAACCACTAAGACTCTCAAGGATGAAATTTTCTTAATTGCCAAAACTTAGATGTTCTCAGGTAAACAGAGAACTATGAGGGATTTCCACGAAGTTCATGGAGAATGAGCTTATGAATGAACTGCATGGATCAAGTATTTTTGCACTAAAATAAATTAATACGGGCCGGCGCCGCGGCTCACTAGGCTAATCCTCCGCCTTGTGGCGCCGGCACACTGGGTTCTAGTCCCGGTCGGGGCGCCCGATGCTGTCCCGGTTGCCCCTCTTCCAGGCCAGCTCTCTGCTGTGGCCAGGGAGTGCAATGGAGGATGGATGGCCCAAGTGCTTGGGCCCTGCACCCCATGGGAGACCAGGAGAAGTACCTGGCTCCTGCCTTCGGATCAGCGCGGTGCACCGGCCGCGGCGGCCATTGGAGGGTGAACCAACGGCAAAGGAAGACCTTTCTGTCTCTCTCTCTCACTGTCCACTCTGCCTGTCAAAATAAATAAATAAATAAATAAAATAAATTAATACTAACTTGTTGTAACACGACTGGACAAGATCTGGTTTGAAGCACTTACATGGACAAGATATCTGTTTGAAAAGAGACCCGATGAGAACAACATGAATTCTGCAAAACCAGAAGCAGCAACCAACACCCAATTTAGGACGAAGCTTGCCTAAAAGAGTGGTGACATCACTGATGCTGCACTCAAAGTTTACGGGACAAATCCCCGAAGAAGTCACCCATTGAACTGAAGAGCTCATTCCAACAAGAGGTGAGGGGGGGACATGTAGGAAGGCGCATCCTACACTGGAGTGCCTGGGTCTCAGTCCTGGTTCTGCTACACATTTCCTTTTCCTGCTAACGCACACGCTGGGAGGTGGCAGGCGACAGCTGAGGCTCGGTAGTCCCTGCCACCCACAAGGCAGCCTCAGACTGTGTCCTGGGCTTCCACCTTGGGGCTGCCTGGCTGTTATGGGCAGCTGAGGAATAAACCATCAAATGGAATAGCTCTGTTTCTTTCTCTGATTTGGCAATACAAAGGAAAATAAGTTTCTTTTAAAAGGAGGAGATGAGACAGGGTTGAAGATGAAGCTGACAACAGCAGACCACCTGTGAAGAAGGAATTTACCCAATTCACGCCCCACTGGAAGAAGACCAAGAATCAACAGCAGAAAAAACAGCCAACATCACACACATTCCAGTTTGTTTGGCTTACAAAACTCGGGATGAAAAACTAAGATGGAACAAGCTCCTTGCTCGATGGGTGCTGAAACTGTTACGCTGAGATTGGTTGCAGCGAAGCGCAGGGCTTCCAATGGACATTTTAACAAGTGAGACAGAGCTCCTGAAGGGTGTCTTAGAAGAGTTAGAACAGCAGAGAAACATGGCTCTACCAGGGTGATCCAATCAGCAAAGATTCCAGTCATTCAAGAAGTCAACTAAAGAATTGAAATGGTCTTATGAGGAAGCAGGAAAATGAAGAGGCCAAAAAAGGGAAGAGAAAATGAGAAAATGTTGTGTCCTTAATTATCAAGGATGGAGGTCTCACGCTACAATCATCAATCATTTGAAATTAACCAGAGAAAACTCAAAGTGCTTTGTCTGATGGTGCCCCGTGTTTCTGACAGTGGGGATTGTGGGGAGCACCTCCACACTGGCTGTGGGAGTTGAGTGGGCTCAAGTACTCCCTGCTTAGTAACATGAAGATGCACACATCCCGTGCCCAGGAGGTCCCCCAGAGAATTGTAATAAGTGCGTGAAAGAACGTGTGCAGCATCACTACAACCTTACAAAGCAAGACACCTGCAGTGTCCACGGATGAACCGATACACGGCGCCATTTTCATAAACATTGCTTCCTACATCACAAGGAGTAGGGTGAACCATAGCTCCCCCGACCACTTGGCTGCACTAGCAGCAAGGCCGATAATTTTGGAGAAAAATGTAGGTTTCAGTTCCGGATGGTGGTATATATATAAACATGCTGAGTTAAAGAACATACTCTTCAGAGCTACACACTTAAGTGGCAACTTGTTGAAGACAGGCGAGGCAATGAAAAATCTGGGGGCCAGCGCCGCGGCTCACTAGGCTAATCCTCCGCCTTGCGGAACCGGCACAACGGGTTCTAGTCCTGGTCAGGGCGCCAGATTCTGTCCCGGTTGCCCATCTTCCAGGCCAGCTCTCTGCTGTGGCCCGGGAAGGCAGTGGAAGATGGCCCAAGTCCTTGGGCCCTGCACCCCATGGGAGACCAGGATAAGTACCTGGCTTCTGCCTTCGGATCAGCACGGTGCGCCGGCTGCAGCACACCGGCTGTGGTAGCCATTGGAGGGTAAACCAACGGCAAAGGAAGACCTTTCTCTCTCTCTCTCTCTGTCCACTCTGCCTGTCCAAAAAAAAAAAAAAAAAAATCTGGGGCTCAGGATAGCGGCTGCACGCGGGAAGGAGGTGTGGAGGTGGGGCAGACCGGCGGTGTCATGGCCGTCATCTTTTCCTTGAATTGGGTGCTGGTGACCAGGTGCTCCCTGTTTCTGTTGAAAGGGCCATCGACATCACAGCAGAGCACACCCACGTCAGACCATTTGAGACCTGCCATTGCAGTCTCCGCCTCTCTCCTGGGTGGAGCAGAGGACGGGGAAGATAAAGCACCTTTTCAGCTCTTCATGACACTGGAAGCATCAAGTCAGGCAAAGACCTCCCTCTCTCCCCAAGGTTAGTGTTGGGACGCGGCCCGGCAGGGATCCACGGTCCGAGCGATCCATCTGATGCTCAGGCAAGGGGACAGGGCAGGGGCAGATGCCAGACACGAGGTCCAGGAAGGGCTGTGCTCCGTGCAGCTAAAGCCATCAGGAAGGAAAATACTAGATTTTACAGATGAGCGGCAAGGCACTTGGAGAGCATGTGTAAGACGTATGCCGAGGACTCCAAGTACCTTCTAGAAGGAGTTGAGGGCTGATGAAAGGAACCCACCAAAATGGAAGGAGACTGTTTTATCTATAGCTAGGTGTTTTCTAAGAAAACGGTGTAAGCTGTATGTCTGCGATTAATGATATTCATTAGTAAGGGCAACCCTGTAATAGAACAATGCAGTATGTCTCATGCTATTTTTCAGGGTACCACTTTGCAAATACAAAGTGGCCAATGACTCACTGTAGTAGCTACATGCTCTTGGATTAGTCTCCTGGTACAACTTTGCTCAATATCTAGACAAGGACGTGTGTGTGTGCCTGTGTCTCTGTGTATGTCTACTTGTTTATAAAGGGGACACAAGTGTAATATACACAGATAGTCATTTGTGTACTCATGGAAACACACACCCACACCCCCCTGCGAAGCTTGGCCTCTTCCAGCCCGGCAGAGCCGCAGGTACCGATAAGCCCAGGAAGCCGCTTCCTCTGAATGCAGAGATTCTACAAATGACTTCTGCAATGGGCAGTGCAGAGGAAAACCTGATGAACCTCAACACAGGAAAAGCCAAAGTGAGTACAAAACGCCTTCTAATGACAGGGACAACTCGGTCTTGGGAAAATCTCAGCGGGAGGACGCGAAGGCTGTATCGAAGGAAGGACTGAGACAACTGCCGTGAAAAATTGGACTCACGCTGTCAACAGGGTGGACAAAAAGCAAAACCTTGAGAACCTTGCCGGGTAAGAGCCACTGTGGACAACTTCAGCACTACAGAAAAATCCTTGCAATTCACTGCTCTGTGCTGGGAAGTAAAGGAAATGGAGTCTTCGAGCCTCCTTATTTGCTTTCCAGGGGAAAAAAAACCATTCAACCTTCAAGAACATGGTTTCCCAGGGTACACACGGCGAGGCAGGATGGTGTGGCATCGAGAAGCGGAGGGTGCAAGCCTGCTGCAGTGCGTCTGCCTGACCAGCCTGCGCTCGCCCTCACAGAAAACGGTCACTGTAAGACCGTGGGAGTTTCCACCGCGAACCGCGACTTTCCTGATGACGACACAGCAGGCAGCCCAAGCACTACTGTTGCAGCTCTTTCCTTCTTAGATTTTGTGAGCAATGCATTCAGGTGCCGAGTTAACCACAGTCCCGCCTGTGGAGAAAAATAAAGCAGTGCACTGCACAGAGGCTGCCGCGGCTCCCACCCACACGCGGTGCGCCCACAATCCTCCGTTCCTTCACAAAAGCAGACATCCCGCGCACTTAGCGTAGCAACGCTGGCCTCTCCCTTGTTGGGCACCAAGCCTCCTATCCCAGGGAGCTCCCTGTTCCCTAGCCAGGTTCCCCTGCAGGCCACAGTGCGCTTCCCGGGGGTTTTGGAACCAAGCCTCCTATCCCAGGGAGCTCCCTGTTCCCTAGCCAGGTTCCCCTGCAGGCCACAGTGCGCTTCCCGGGGGTTTCGGAACCAAGCCTCCTATCCCAGGGAGCTCCCTGTTCCCGAGCCAGGTTCCCCTGCAGGCCACAGTGCGCTTCCCGGGGGTTTCGGAACCAAGCCTCCTATCCCAGGGAGGCTCCCTGTTCCCGAGCCACGTTCCCATGCAGGCCACAGTGCGCTTCCCGGGGGTTTCAGCAGCACACGTGACAGTAATCCCTCGGGTTTTCCTATTTCACAGGATTTACTACCTAGTCTGCTAAATGCCTACAGAGAATTGGTAAGTTAATGCTTTCCCTTTTAGAGCTATTGCAGTTCTTCGGTTGTGCACACAGCTTAATGAAAGTTGTCTCTCTATCCTCCTGCACTTCAAGAGTCGCCTGCAGTAAACATCTCAGAGGCAACACAACCTCCACTGCTACTTGGGTACAAACTGAGAAGTCCTGGAGAGGCACACAGGGTGCAAGGGTGGCCAACCGGAAGCACCATCACTGCTCTCCTGATTTTCTTTAAGATTTATTTATTTGAAAGTCAGAATTTATAGAGACAAAGGGACACACATACACACACAGAGATTTTCCACCCACTGGTTCATTCCCCCAGTGGCCGCAATGGCTGGGGCTCAGCCAGGCTGAAGCCAGAAGCTTTATCTGGGTCTGCCATATGGTGGCAGGGGCCCAAGTACTAGGGCCATCTTCTACTGCTTTCCCAGGCCATCGGCGAGGAGCTGCATTGGACGTGGAGCAGCTGCAGCAGGGAGTGGTACCCATATGAGATGCCAGTGTTGCCGCAATGGCTTATCCACTACGCTACAATGCTGGCCCCCGCACTCATCAGTTCTGACAGGCGCCTGTCTGGACTCCTTGGAACAATTATCACAGAGGATAAGTCATGTCAGTGTCACTTTTGTCAGACTGACTTTGGTGATGGGTTGACATAAAGGAAACTGGGCTCATTAACACTCATCAGAAGAAAGTAAATAATTGGTGCTTATTTTAAAAGCCCCCAATTACTTATGTGAATCTGTCCTCTTCCATCCCGAGACCTTAATTCCAGTCCTTTTTATATCACACTGGGGCTATAAAAACCGGCTTCTCATTTGTCTCTCATCTCTGCATTTGCTTCCTTTAGATTTGTCCTCCACGCTCCTACAAAAACGGGTCTATTTTGTATGCCGATCTGCTCTCGGTCACATGTCGTCTACATAGGATCCTCTGCCCTTGGTCACATGCCTTCTACATGGGATCCTCTGTCTTCAGTCACATTTGTTCTACAGGTGATCCTCTGTCCTCAGTCACATGTGTTCTACATGGGGTCATCTGACTTTGGTCACATGCCTTCTACATGGGATCCTCTGCCTTCAGTCACACATGTTCTACATGAGATTCTCTGTTCTTGGTCACACATGTTCTACATGGGGTCATCTGACTTTGGTCACATGGTTTCTACATGGGATCCTCCACCCTCAGACACACAGCTTCTACATGTGATCCTCCGCCCTCGGGCACATGGCTTCTACATGTGATCCTCTGCCTTCAGACACACGGCTTCTACATGTGATCCTCTGCCTTCAGACACATGGCTTCTACATGTTATTCTCTGCCCTCAGTCACACAGCTTCTACATGTGATCCTCCGCCCTCAGACACACAGTTTCTACACGTGATCCTCTGCCCTCAGACACATGGCTTCTACATGGGATCCTTTACCCTTGGTCACATGTCTTCTATGTGGGATCCTCTTCCCACTGCCGGCAGTGCAGTCCAAGTTTCTGATTCTGACTGCAAAAGCTTTCCCTTATCTTTCCACCGCACATTTGTGCAGCCACGTTGCGTGTCCTTCTGCACTTGCCAGCTACACTGAACCCTCTGCAGGGCACCTGGGCTGACTGATGCAGGGGAAGATGACCACACAGGTTCTGCCCTTTCCACCTCTACACTGGGGGCTCCCTAGTGGAACACAGTGTCTTACTTGCTTTTGACTTTCCATTGCTCAATCAAGAATCTGCATTACAGCAGTGCTCAAAAATACCCACTTCTGAACTCAAGTGGGTCACAGTGGCCTCAGGTACCTGGAAGGAAAGCATCATTGTATCACAACAAAAATGGACATCACCTCAGAATCTTTGACTCAAAAGTCAAAACACAGAAGAAGAAAAACCTAAGAGCTGCTTAATTCATCCTGTACTATGGGAAGACTATGGTCTGGGTTTGCACGTATGAGCACGGGACCATGGGTGCAATTGCCAATCTTCCACCGCCACGTACATGAAGCTGGAAAATTAAGCACTGAGCCAAGTGTCATACGGCAGGGAATGCATGAAGCTCAAACAGCAACGAAACAGTTAAGTGTCTCCAGAAATATCGGCCAACGCTCCTTTAACTCGCAGTAATCGATGTGTAATAAGGGTATCTCGCGTTCTGTGGGGACTGCCCTCTATCCCCACATCCCTGTGATTACCTGTTCTTCTCCACTTTGCCTCTAACCATGTGCCTCCTATCCTGCCCCAGCCCCAACCTTCACTTCCCACTGCTGCCAGGACCAGCGCTGCCCTGCGCTACCCGAGCACACACGTAGTCAAAGACTACACTGCACAGTGTCCACCCTTCACGGCAAACACAGACCGTGGTCTCCCAAAAAGACACAATTAACTAGCTAGCTGCAAAATTACCATCTTCTGTATTCCACACAATTTTGCTTTCTGACCCAAAGATTCTCAGATGAGTTCCACTTCTATTGTGATATAATTACATCTTCCTTCTCACCTATAAAAATTTAAAAAAAGAAAAACCAAGGAGGATGCGGCCACAGAACAGAGAGGAGGGATGTGCAAAGGTGGAAAGAAGGAAGCAGAAGCTGAGCGGAAGAACTGAACACCCTTTGACGCTGACGTACACCGCCATCTCCTTTCCTGATGTGCCCAAACCCAGAATGTGCAGGGGCGCACTTCAAAATGCCACCACCGTGCTTTTCAATAACAAAGGCAGCTCTTTTGTGGATTGGAATCTCTGGAAGACAGAATGTGGCAAAGAATGCATTAAAAGCTCAACCAAGACAGGATGAGAGCCCCAAGATTTACTCTCCAGGAGCCCTGGACCAGGCTCAGCTTGGAGCTTCCAGTAGAGGCAGTAAGTAGTGGGATGCACACGAGGACTCCTCCCACGTTTTTCTCCCCACCACCTCACAACACCCAGAGCCAGGGGTCAGCTCCCTGAGCCTGGCCCATAGCCCTACAAAGAATGGTGTGAGCAGTGCCCCAGCGAGGAAAGCGAGCTGCAGTCCAGATAAGACTCTCAGAGGACGGGAAGGGAGGGATGTGCAGTGCTGTGGAGACCAAGCAGGAAGGAAGGAAGACATCTGGAGATGCGCACGGCAGCAGCAGGGAAGCCTGCCCTCACTCGTCCTCCTCAAACCCAAACGGGCTGGGTTGAGAACTGAGTGGGCTTCTGAGAAAAGTGGCACAGCTTCGAGCTGCTCACTGAAAAACACAAGCGTAAGCAGGAGCACTGGGCTGGCATCGTGGCCTAGCAGGTAAAGCTGCCACCTGCAAAGCCAGCATCCCTTATGAATGCCACTTCCTGTCTGGGCTGCTCCACATGCGATGGAAGCAGCTTCCCACTAATGGCCTGGGCAAGCAGCAGGAGGTGGCCCAAGTGTTTGGGCCCTGCTACCCACACTGGAGACCTGGAAGAAGCTCCTGGCTCCTGGCTTTAGCATGGCTGGCCCAGGCCACGGTGGCCATATAGGGAGTGAATCAGCAGATGTGAGATCAATCTGACTCTCTCTGTTACTCTGACTTTCAAATAAAATAAAAATAAATCTTACAAGAAGCTTCAGTTTTTTCTGGTACAAATGTATTTTTCATAATACACGGAAAATATGTATTATAAAAACTATGCATGGATTTCAGATTTTTTTGCATCAAAACAAACTCAGACATTTAATTCCATTTTCCATGAACATGTGATGTACCCTCATACATACCATGTACGCGCCAGTCATTCTACTGCATGTTCTCACATGCTATCTCACTTACTGCTACAAAACGGGTAGTATTATTGCTACCTTCTTTGCACAGATGATGAATCCAGAACTCAGAAAGTTCACTCGAGTACTAAACAGCAGAGTATGATCTGTATCTACTCCAGCTGCTTCCAAACATGTCTACATATAAGTTCTCCTCCAGTAAAAATGACGCAATTTGCCATTTAGTATATGGGGAATGGAATCTTGAAGTGCTGTTTTGTGAGTTAAGAAGGGGGATATTTTTAAAGGATTCTAAAGGAGAACGTCATGAATGGAATTTATTTCATATGGTTGGAATATAAACAAAATAGCAGGTTCAGAAAACCTTCTAGAATCTCTTTCACATAACTGGTCTCCTATCAGTCAGGTCCTGGATGTCTTGAGCTAGCACACAGTGGAAGCCCATCCTTTACTAAACACTTATGCATAGGATGTGCAACAGTAAGAATGCCAGTGGGGTGCAGCGCTGGGTAAGCCACCGCTCGGGAACCCCCCATTAAGCATCAGAGTGCCTGGGAATGAGTCGTCCCTGCACTTCTGACCCATCTCCCTGCTAATGTGCACGCTGGGTGGAAGGTGATGGCTTGGCACTTGGGCCCCTGCCACTTGTGTGGGATACCCGGACAGAGCTCTGGGCAAACGGCTTCCATCTGGCCCGGCCCCAGCTACTCTGGGAACTTTGGGAAAAATACCAGGTCGCTCAGTTAGTGGGTCTGTTGGTCTGTCTCTCCCCTTCTCTTTCGCTCTGCCTTTCAAGTAATTAAACAACATTTAAAAAAGAAGAGTGCCAACAATGATCCTAGAAACCGCTTTCCACACCCAGCAGAAGCCCCCAAGGGAAACACAGCTTCCCTGTTTTGGGCAGGCATAAAGAACAGAACCTGTCTATGAAATCGGCGGTTTGAAGTGGGGAAAGCAGTGCGCCCGGCTGTGAGATTCAGACAGCAACGCGCGTATCCCGGGGGCTGCTGCTGGGTCCAGTCTCTCGAGCTCTGAGGGTCTGTTACTTGGTGCACTATGAAGACACCATAAAGGTGCCCTCTTCCCAAGCATGTCGCTTGCAAACCTTAGAGTCTGCGGGCAGCTGGGAGACAGCGAGGAAGGGACGTGCTGCGGGCCAGCTGGTTCAGTGAGGCGAGAGCGACACAAGCCCACACTCACTTCTTCTTTTCCCTTGGAGGGGCAGGCTTTATTAACTGCTGTGAGATGAGACCTTCTCTAAAAATACCGAGTGGTGTCTCCGCTCAAGGAACCAACTTTCTTTTGAATTTCCCAACTACACTGCTCAAATGCTCCTGACGCCTACTGACACCATGCGCTTAAAAGGACCTGCATCTGTCTTCCCTGGCAGATCCCCAGGGACACGTCAAAGGAAGGGAAAATCCTGCAGGGATTAGGCGCTTCCTGGCTGCAACCAGGCCCAGCAGCTGCCAGCAGCCCTGGACTTCCTCACAAACAGCCCCTGGAAACTCGACCCCGCCCGCACTGCGCTGGAGCTTCGGAGCCATCCGGTGAGAGCCACGCCTTGCAGGAAGTCTTAGTTTCAGTCTGTTTATTAAAGGAAGGTGAAGTATTATATGCTTCTGACAATTGCACACTCTGGAAAAGAACACCCCCTCAAATGTAACAGGAGTTGGAAAAAGGAAATACAATAATAAAACCTACTGCTTTGAAGATCACACAAAGTCTTCTGACAGAAGAAATTCCTGTCCGGCGTCTGCCGTTAGCTACCTGCGGCAGGCAGGTGCACCTTTAGCCTTCGGCACGCCCCTTGCCTCTGTCCAGTAAACCCCACGCCTTCAGCCTTCTTATACTCAGAGGCCATCACACCAGAGTTCTTCCTGTTTGAGTCCTCTCTGTTTATCCATTTTTATTGTAAAGTTCTGTCTCCATCACTTTCTCTGTCTTGACTGCTAATGATCCTCCACTTTGGGAAGAAGAGCTTCGGTGCGCTGGCGTCCCCATTTACAAGTGCACACATCCTCACAACTCAAAATGCCCCTTCTTGCCACTGCTTCCTGCAGAATCCCCCACTTCCCACGAGGCAGAGGCCCTGACGTTCACAACACCGTCTTCTCAGGGGGAAAGGAGCACCTGGCTTCAACGTGGGGCAGAACACAGAAAACAGGCCCAGACTTAACTGCCAACACGTGGCTACTGAAAAAAAATAGAAATATGAAATGGAAATGTCTAGCAAGTGTTAACAGTGAAGTGAAAACAAGGGCAGAAGGGTGTGTGAGAGGCTGGCCACATCCGACTGTGGCTGGTGAACCATCTCTGCTTAGAACGCCAACTGGGGTTCCAAAGTGGAAGCTTCTACAGAACTAGATACAAACACTACATAGGGGTTACAGCTCCTGCCTATGCTCCTGCGGAACTACAGTCCTTTTACTTTAATTTTTTTTTTTTATTTGACAGATAGCGTTAGACAGAGAGAGAGAAAGAGAGAGAGAGAAGTCTTCCTTCTGTTGGTTCACCCCCGAAATGGCCGCCATGGCCAGAGCTACACCAATCTGAAGCCAGGAGCCAGGTGCTTCCTCCTGGTCTCCCGTGCGGGTGTGGGGCCCAAGCACTTGGGCCATCCTCCACTGCCCTCCTGGGCCACAGCAGAGAGCTGGACTGGAAGAGGAGCAACCAGGACTAGAACCCGGCGCCCATATGGGATGCTGGTGCCGCAGGCGGAAGATTAACCAAGTGAGCCATGGCACTGGCCCCAGCTTTTTATTTGTTGAACTCTATTCAGTGGAGCCTTAAGCCTTTGTGTATTACCTAAATTAAAACTATGTTATCTCAACAATAAATAAAACATACAGCTGATAAAAACCTGTGGGATACAGAAAAAGCAGTAACTGAGAGAGAAGTTTTTAACAAATCAATGCCTTAATCAAAAAATCTCAAATAAACCATTTATTACTGCACTTGCAGGAAGTACACAAACAAGAATAAATCAAAATCATAACTGGTAGGAGGAAAGAAATAATAAAACATGGTTCAACAAATGAATATAAAAATAATCAATGAAACGAAGAGCTGGTTCCTTGAAAAGATAAAGAAAATTGAGAAACCCTTAGCTAGACTAACCAGGACAAAAGAAAGAAGTTTCTAATACATAGATTTAGAGATGCAAAGGGAGACATTACGATCAAAAGCACAGAAAAACAAAGGATTATTAGAGATCACCATGAATATATGGCAACACATATAGTCTAGGCAAAATGGACCAATTCTCAGACACATACACCTTACCCACCTGCATCACGAGGAAACGGAATAAAAAGAACAACGACAAATCGTGAGACTGAGTCGTAGTAAAACATCTCCCACCAGAGAAGAGCCCAAGACCAGCTGGCTTCACAACGTAATTCTACCAAATCTGTAAAGAAGAATGCACACCAGTCCTTCTGAAATTACATCCTAAAACCAAAGAGGGGAGAGCTTTCAGACACGCATTCTAGAAGGCCAGCATTGCCTTAAGAGGAGAGCCAGACAGTGACACAACAATAACAAAAATAAAGCAATGTTCCCATTTTCTTGATGAACGTAGATGCAAAAATATCCAATAAAACACTAGCAAGCTGATGGGGACTGAGCTGTGGCACAGCAGGTAAAGCTGGCGCCTGCAGTGCCAGCATCCCATGTGGGCGCCGGTTCAAGTGCCAGCTACTCCAGTTCTGATCCAGTTCTCTGCTGTAGCTTGAGACAGCAGTAGGAAATGGCCCAAGTCCTTGGACCCTGGCACCCACTTGGGAGACCCGGAAGCAGCTCTTGGTTCCTGGCTTTGGATTGGCACAGCTCCAGCCGTTGTGGCCATCTAGGGCATGAACCAGTGGATGAAAGATGTCTCTGTCTCCCTCTCTCTCTTTCTCTCTCTCTGCTTCAGCCTCTCTGTAACTCTACCTTTCAAATAAATAAATAAATAAATTTTTATAATACTAGCAAACTTAATCCAACCAGCACATTCAGAAGATCATGCACCATGATCAAGCAGGCTTCATTCCAGGGAGCCAGGATGACTGAACACACACAAATCCATGAACACGACACACCACCACATCAACAGAACCAAGGACAGAGGAAGAATAAAACCGTATGATCATCTGCATAGATGCAGAAAAGCCATGTGGTAAAATTCTACAGTGCGGCACGATAGAAACTGACCAAACCAGGTGCAGAAGGAACACGCCCCAACGTAACGAAGGCGTATGTCACAAGCTGAAAGCTTACAAACTGAATGGGGAAACCTAAAGGCTTTCCCTCTGAGGTCTGGAACAAGCCAAGGATGCCCATTTTCATTGGTTATTCAACACCATCCTGGGAGTCCTGGCCAGAGGAACTAGATGAGAAAAAGAAATAAAAGACACCCAGACTGCAAATTAGTACGTCAAATTCTAACTGTTTGCAGAAGAAATGATCTCATATACAGAAAACCACAAAGATTACACCAAAAGGCTACTAGGACTGATAAAAAATTCACCATCACCAGACACGAATCTAAGTGCACAATCAGTTCCATTGTTATACAATAGTGAATCATTCGGAAAATAAAGCAATTCCACATCCGATACCCACAGGGAGAAACTGGGAATAAACTTAACCAAAGAGATTAAAGATCTCTATCATGCAAACTCTAAAGCACTGATACAAGAAGCAGAAGAGAGCACAGGAAATGGAAAGACCACCTGTGCTCATGGACTGGAAGTCACCCAACGTGGAAACTGTCCACAGCAAAGCACAGATTCAGAACAACCACTGTCACAGTCCAGGAGACACGTCTCACAGAACTAGAAAAGATCCTACTGAAACGTGTATGCAACCACAGAGTACCCGAGTAGCTAAAGCGATCTTGACAAACAACCAAGCAGGAGGCACTGCACTACTTGACTTTAAAACATATTATAGACAGAGCTTTCTAAGATGGCAGATTAGGGAATGACATATTGTGCTAGGTTAGGGATAAAGAGTTAAAAAACCTTTAGGAAGTGCACTCTCAGGGGAGAACTTGAGAGAAAACTGACTGGAAATCCATGACGAGCAAGAGGAACACCATGGATCTGTGTGGAAAGTGCAGACACGCAGCACACACACAGACACAACACATGATTGCAACAGCTGTGAGCTGGAGCAGGTGGCAAATTGGAGATGGAGTGAGACTGGACTGTAGCAACCCACGGCGATACAGCCAGAGGGAGAGCGTGGTGTGAGTCCGGACAGGAGCACTGGGAGCTAGCAGTTGCCTGTGGACTCGGAGGAAGTAGAGGGGCACATTTATCTTGCCACACCTGCCTACAGCAGTGTGCACTGCCTGGATGAGAAAGAATGGGCACCACTGTGGGTTTGTTGGCAGCAGTGGAAGGCTTTGTGCACACACACAGCACCTGGCTAAGACAGGACGCCATCTTCTCGGCAGGACTGGTGGTAGTGGTGGGAGGAGGGCGATGTCCAGCCAGCGGCTCTTGTGTACACGTGTGATCCAGGGATTCCAGTCGAGGGGAATACGTGCAGTGCCCACTGACTCTGAGCCTGGCTGGGCACCCACACTGGACTGTGAGAAGCCCCCAGCCTCCCAACAGACCGCAGGCTCCTGGGATCAAGGCAACAAGGCAGAGCTGGCTCCGGGGACATGATCTCCTCTGTTGACAGGAACGGTCGGCAAGGCAGAGTGAAACCTCTGTACCCAGCAACTGTGGGAGCCTTGTGTGCTTAGACTGTAGGGACTTGGTGGCTACGTGAGAGGGTGCAGGGTGTAGCTGGGTCTCTGGACGTCACCAGGTGCTGCTCCACGTGCTCAGAGACCCGCAGCTGCCTGAGATGAGTCACGGAAACAGGACCGTGCTCACAGTGAGGACTGCACAGCTCATCAGTGTGGTGCATATGGCAGTGAGGATGAGTGTTGACACACTGCGGGTAACGTGGGCACTGCTCAGACTGGAGGGAAGGGGGTGATTACACCGACAGAGGTGGCCATCCCCCGCTCTGTTAACAACTTGGGAGTGACCCTGGATACTCCTCCTACCCTGCAACACTGACCAGAGCTCCCCAGTTACACGCACCACACACTTCTTGGTGTTCAATGAAAATGCAGACACTCCACTAAGCCACAGAGGCATAGCTCAAAAATAAAAACTATCAGAGGAAAAAGCAATCAACTCCACAAATGCCTAAAAATAAAAGCACAAATTTAAAAAACAAGAATAAGGAAGACATCATGACCCCTCCAAAGGCACACAAAGACATATCAATATTAGACTGTGAAGATGAAGACATTCAGGAAACGCCAGAAATGGAACTCAAAAAATTAATCACAGACTCACTCAAAAGCAATCAGAAGCAAATCCACAAACTAAAGAAATCCATACATGACATGAATGAAAAATTTTCCTATGAAACTGATATGTTAAAGAGAAAACAAAATGAAATCTTAGAAATGAAGAATTCAACAGATCAAACAAAAACTATGGAGGGGCTGGCGCCATGGCTCACTAGGCTAATCCTCCGCCTTGTGGCGCCGGCGCACCGGGTTCTAGTCCCGGTCGGGGCGCCGGATTCTGTCCCGGTTGCCCCTCTTCCAGGCCAGCCCTCTGCTGTGGCCAGGGAGTGCAGTGGAGGATGGCCCAAGTGCTTGGGCCCTGCACCCCATGGGAGACCAGGATAAGTACCTGGTTCCTGGCTTCGGATTGGCTCAGCACGCCGGCCGCAGCGCGCCGGCCGCGGCGGCCATTGGAGGATGAACCACCGGCAAAGGAAGACCTTTCTCTCTGTCTCTCTCTCTCACTGTCTACTCTGCCTGTCAAAACAAAACAAAACACACAAAACTGTGGAGGAAAAGCTTAACAGTAGACTTGGCAATGCAGAACAAAGAAAATCAGAGTGCGAAGACAAATCTTTGGACATCTTTCAGTCAGAAAAAGAAAAAAAAGAAGAACAAATTAGAAAACTTAAAACAGTGTGGAAGATTTATGGGATACGATCAAATGACCCAACATAAGGGCCTTAGGAGTTCCTGCAAGTGTGGAAAGACAGAATGGAATAGAAGGACTATTTAGTAAAATAATTACTGAAAACTTCCTCAATTTGGAGAAAGAATGTGATGTACAAGTACAGGAAAAACACAGAACTCCTAACAAATATGACCAGAAAAATCTTCACCATTACAAATCATACTCAAATTTTCCCCAGTAAAACATAAAGGAGGCCATTGGGGGGTGAACCAACGGCAAAAAGGAAGACCTTTCTCTCTGTCTCTCTCTCTCACTCTCCATTCTGCCTGTCAAAAAACAAAACAAAACAAAAAAACATAAAGGAAACACCAGATTACTTTCATAGGGTTTCCCATTAGAATCATAGCTGACTTCTCATCAGAAAACTAATAGGCTAGAAAAGAATGGTGAGATGTAGTCCAAGCCTTAAGAGAACAAAAAACTGTCAGTCCAGAATACTGTATCCTGCAAAGCTCTCATTTATGAATGAAGGTGAAATAAAGACCTTCTATGACAAAAAGAAATTAAAAGAATTTGTCATCACTAGCCCAGCCTTACAAAAGATACTTAAGGACGTGTACGCCACATAGAAAGATAACCATCATTACAAAAGAATATGAAGTCAGAAAATCCCCCAGTAAGAGTACAAAAGAAATCTCAAGTAAACAATAGGAATATTTATAGTAAAATGGCAGGGCAAAGGTGTTACTTATCAGTAGTCAACTAGAATGTAAATGGCCTCCACCTTTTGTTAAAAGACATAGACCAGCCAAATGGATTAAAAACCCAAGACCCACCTATTTCCTGCCTACAAGAACCACATCTCACCAATCAGGATACACCAAGATTGAAAGTGAAAGGATGGAAAAAGATACTCTACACTAACAGAAAGCAAAAAAGTGCAGATGTTTTCATACTAATAGCAGACAAAATAAATCTTAACACAAAAACTTAAAACAGATGAAAAGGACACTATGCAATGATTAAGGGGTCAATTCAACACAAAGACGTGACTATATTAAGTGCACATGCACCCAATGGCAGGGCATCTCCCTATTTAAAAGCAATGTTAATGGATCTACAGGGAGATATAGACTCCAATACAGCAGTAATGAGGGACTTCAACACCCCGTTTTCATCAATGGTCAGAACAACTAGACAGAAAATCAACAAAGGAAAAACAGAGCTAATCGACACTCTGGACCAAATAGATCTAACTGATATCTACAGAACTACTCACCCCACAGTTGTAAAATACACACTGTACTCATCAGTGCATAGAACTCCCACCAGGACAGTTTGCTAGGCCATAAAGCAAGTCTCAGCAAATTAAAAAAAAAAAAAAAAAGGTTAAAATCATACCACGAACCTCCTCTGACTACAATGGAATGAAGTCAACAATAAACCAAACCCCAAATTAGTAGGAGGAAATAAATAATTAAAATTAGAAAATAAACTAAACTGAAGCAAAAAAAAAACACAAAACATCAGTGAAAAGCTGATGTTTTGAAAAAATAAAAGTGACACACCACTGGCCTAATTAACCAATAAGAAGGGGAGCAAGATGACCCAAATCATTAAAATCAGAAAACCTAAACAGACCAATAACAAATAAGGAAACTGATTCATCAATAAGGACCCTCCCAACAAAGAAAAGCTCAAGACTGGATGGTTTCACTGCTGAATTCTAACATATTTAAGAAGAAATTACAGTTCTTCTCAAGCTATTCAAAACAATTGAAAGGGAGCGAATCCTCCCAAAATTCTTCTATGAAACCTGAATCACCTAAATTCCTAAACCAGAAAAAGGCACAACAGATAAAGAGAACTACAGAGCAAAATCCTTGATTAACATAGATGCAAAAATGCTCAACAAAATATGAGCTAATGGAATCCAACCACACATCAGAAGGATCATTCACCTGGACCAAGTGGGATTTATCCCTGGTATGCAGGGATGGTTCAACATTTGCAAATCAATCATAAAAAAGCTGGAGGCATCACACTACCAGATTTCAAGACATACTACAGGGCAGTTTTCATCAAAACGGCCTGGTACTGGCTCAGAAACAGATGTGTATACAAACCGAACAGAACAGAAACTCTAGAAATCAATCCATGCATCTACAACCAACTTACCTTTGACAAAGAAGCTAAAATCAATCCCCGGAGCATGGACAATCTCTTCAGCTAATGGTGCTGGGAAAACTGAATCTCTGCAGGCAGAAGTATGAAATTAGACTTCTACCTTACACCTTACACAAACATCCACTCAAAATGGATCAAAGACCTACATTTATAACCCGATACTGTCAAACTGCTACAGAACATTGGGGAAACTCTTCAAGACATTGGCATAACCAAAGACTTCTTGGAAAAGACCCAGAAGCATGGGCAACCAAAACCAAAACTGAAAAATGGAATTATATTAACCTGAGAAGCTTCTGCACTGCAAAACAGTCAACAGAGTTAAGAGGTAAATGACAGAATGGGAGAAAATATTTGCAAACCACATAACTGATAAAGTATTAACATCCAGAATCTATAAAGGATTTAAGAAATTCAATAATAAAACAAACCATCCAGTTAAGAAATGGACAAAAGACTTGAACAGGCATTTTTCAAGAGAGGAAATTCGAAAGGCCAACAGACACTTGAAAAAATGCTCAGGATCCTACAGAAATCAACAAACAACAAATGCTGGTGAGGGTGTGGGCAAAAAAGTACCCTAACACACTGTTGGTGGGAATGTAAAGTACTACAACCATGATGGAAGACAGTATGGAGATTGCTCAGAAATACCATATAACCCAGCCATCTGGGGTTGAGGTAAATTCCTGAGAATTTAGACAAAGGAAATGAAATCAGCATATGAAAGAGTTATCTATACCCCCATGTGCACTGCAGCTCAATTCACAATAGCTAAGATTTACAATCAACCCAGATGTCCATCAGTTTGACTGGATAAAGAAGTTATGGTATACATGCACTATGGGATACTACTCAGTTGTAAAAGAGAAATCCTGTCTTTTGCAACAATATGGAACACAACTGGAAATCATTACAGTCACTGAAATAAGCCAGTCCCAAAAAGACAGATATTATTATATCTTCCCTGATCTGAGGTAACTAATAGAGTACCTAAAATGTAATGTATTCGAATGAAATAAACATTTTGAGATCAGATGATTGTTTACAGCCCTTGTTTTGTTTTTCTTCATACTACCTGTTGAACTCTTTTACTTGGTGTAAGGTTTAACTTTGCAATCATTAAGTAAACTGAAAATAAATCTTGGTAAAAATTAAGAGTGACAATGGCAGAGGGAGGAGGAAGAAGGGTTGGAGTGTAGGTGGGATGGAGGGAGGGTGAAGATTCACAATGTTCCTAAATCTGTATATACAAAATACATGAAACTTGTATGACAAATAAAATTTTTAAAAACATTGCAAAGCCACAGTGTGATATTAGCATAAACAACTTGATATTAACATAAAAATAGGTCTCTAGTCCAGTGGAACAGAATTGAGACCCTACAAGTAAACCCAGACACCTAGAGCCAGCTGGTCTTCAACAGTTACTAAGAACATGCACTGGGAAAAGTACAGCCTTTTTAATAAATGGTGCCAGAAAGACTGAACATTTACATTCAGAAGAATGACACTAGACCCCTGCCTCAAAATCAATTAAGGGTCTAAATTTGACCCTGAAACTTTGAGACTATTAGAAGCAAACATAGAGGAAACCTTCCAGCATCTGAATGGGCAAGAATTTTCTGGGTCAGAGACCAAAAGGACAGGAAATTAAAAAAAAAAAAATAGACAAATAGTATTTCATCAAACTAAAGAACTTTTTTTTTAAGATTATTTACTTATTGAAGTCAGAGTTGCAGTGAGAGGGAGACAGAGATCTTTCCGTCGAATGGTTTACTCCTCAAGTGGCTGCAATGACCAGGGCCAGGCCAGGCTCAAGTCAGGGACCAGAAGCCTGGGTGCGGCAGCCCATGCACTGGGCTACCCTCTCTGCTTTCCAAGGCACATTACCAGGAAGATGGATTGGAAGGGAAGCAGCCCAGACTCAAACCCGCTTAATCCACTAGGACACAGCACCAGCCCCAAATTAAAGAGCTTTTACATGACAAAGGAAACCATCAACAGAGTAAAGAGAAAATCCACAGAACAAGAGAAAATAGTTGCAAGCTTAACCTTTGACAAGAGGTTAATACCCATAATACAAAAAGAATCCAACTAGCTCAATAGCAAAAACAAAACACAACAAAAAACCAAGCGAACAATCCAATTTAAAAATTGGGAACAGACATTTCTCAAAACAAATGGCCAACACATAGACGAAGAAAAAGCTTAACCTCACTATCATCAGGGAAATGCAAATCAAAATCACAATGGGATATCAATTCACTCTAGTAAGATGGGCAGATACATGATGTGAATTTACTGTTTACTTTTCTTTCTAATAAAAACTAATGGGGCCAGCACTGTGGCATAGAGGGTGTGGTGTAGTGGGTAAAGCCACCACCTGTAGCACTGCCATCCCACGTGGCACTGTTTTGAGACCCAGCTGCTCCTCTTCTGATCCAGCTCTCTGCTATGGCCTGGGAAAGCAGTAGAAGATGGCCCAAGTCCTTGGGCCCCTGCACCCACATGGGAGACCTGGAAGAAGCTCCTGGCTCTGGATCGGCATAGCTCCGGTCACTGTGGCCAACTGGGGAGTCAATGAGCAGATGGAAGACCCCTCTCTCTCTCTCTGCCTCTCCTTCTCTCTCTGTGCAACTCTGATGTTCAAAGAAATAAATAAATCCTTAAAAAAAAACTAGCAGACTATTTGGATATTTTCACTATAAAGAAATCTACATACCAGACAACCTTCTGCCTCCTGTTGTGCACGTTAGCAGGAAGTGGGAATGGGCAGCAAACCCAGACACTCTGCTATGGGACATGCGTGCCCCAAGAGATGTCCTAACCACTCTGACAAACACACAAGCCTCTATCCCTTTCCTGGAGTGTTCTTCTGACTTTGCTGAGTCCCAGCATCCTCACATGTGAGCTCACATGTAGTGGAGGGCTTTATCGGAAGCTACTTCTAGCTCAGGCTGTCCGTCAGTTATGTGGGGAGACCCAGATGCAGTCCTGGGCTCCTGGGTTTGGCTTGGGTTAGTTCTGGCTGTTGCAGGCATTTTGGGAGTAGACAGATGGAGGGAAGATTTCTGCCTGTGTTAAATAAATACATAAAACTTTAAAAAGAGATCGAGAGTGAGAGTGAGAGTGAGAGTGAGAGATGGAGCTACAAACAGACCAGACTCTTGTGGCTTTCTTCCTCTTTACGGCACTGCCTCTGAGGGCGACACTGGAATCCCTGCATGCACTGTGTTTTACACTGGAGACAGCTCTCCCTGCTCTACTAGGATGAAAACACAATTTTTGACCAAACAGAAGACTTTGATGTAAATATTCACCTTAAATACAGCCTCTCATACACATCTTTAAGAAATCCAACGAATGAATCCACTGAATTACTCCTAATGGTAGAGCTAGAAACATGCCATGGGATTCCCAAATCCCATCAAGGTGGCATGTACCAATGCCATCTTACTAGTCAAAGTGATCAGTTTCAGTTCATAATTGATCATAACGATAGAATTAAGTGTCAAAGGGATCACATAAACGAGACTAGTGTCTGCTAATACTGATAGAATTAAAAAGGAGAGAAGGATCCAACATGGGAAGTGGGATACATAGCAGACTCGTAGAATGGCAGATGCCCTAAACAGCACTCTGGCCTCAGCATCAGCCCTTAAGGCATCTGGATCTGGCTAAAAAGCCCATGAAAGTTTCTCAGGCATGAAAAGCCAAGACACTGTGGCAAAAATAAATAAATAAATAAATAATGACCTAAATCAAAGATCTCTGTGAGTGAGATCCCAGCAAAAACAACAAGTCATCAAAGAAGGAGGTACCTTTCTCTGATGGGAGGCAAAAATTTCTACTTTGATTATGGCCTTGTCTCAATAAGGTTGGAGTTTGTGAACTCAAGAGGCTTCCATAGCCTTGGCAGCTCATGACAAGAGCCTCGGGTGATCACTGACGCCATAAATAAGAGTGTCAATTATTAAATCAACAATAGGAGTCACTGTACACTTGCTCCCTAGTCTCTGTCCTTAATGTGTTGTACTATGCAAATTAATGGTAAAATTACTACTCAAACAGTACTTTATACGTTGTGTGTCTGTGTGGGTCCATACTGTTGAAATCTTAGTATATACCAAGTTGATCTTCTATATATAAAGGTAACTGAAAATGAATCTTGATGAAAAATGGGATGGGAGAGGGAGTGGGAGATGGGATGGTTGTGAGTGGGAGGGAGGTTATGGGGGGAAAAGCCGCTATAATCCAAAAGTTGCACTTTCAAAATTTATATTTATTAAATAAAAGTTTTAAAAAATTTAAAAAATCCACTGAATGTGAACCACAGCATCTTCAAAAAACACTGAATGTCAGCATTGTGATGAATTTTATGTACATGGTACAAGGAACTTTCACATTGTATCTAGATTCCTGGCAAAACAAAGGTGCCTATGGTTACTTTGCTTAAGAACCCACTTGGAAGGTTTGATTTGATTTTCATTGTTTTCTCAGGAAATACGGTTTAGCATAGTCATAATCAGTGAGGCACAAGACAGAGTTGATTCCTATTTGTTTTATGAAATTACACAATCAAATTAACAGCAATGCTAACCTCATTTCCTTCAGTAATAAATCTAAAAGAATTACAGTAACTTTGATGATTGCTCCTGACTTTCTAGCATTTTCTTTCTAGTCATTCTTTAATGAGAACTGGTTTCTAAGAAGAATCTCAAAACTCAGAGAAATCGTTCAATGTAGTATTCACGGGTGTTCAGATGAACAAACTCAGAGTCGGGACTGGCACTGTGGCATGGTGGGCTAAGCCTCTACCTGTGGCACTAGCATCCCATAAAGGCACTCGTTCTCATATCTGCTGTGGCCTGAGAAAGCAGTGGAGGATGGCCAAGTGCTTAGGCCCCTGCACCTGCATGGGAGACCCGAAAGAAGCTCTTCGCTCCTGGCTTCGGAATGGCCTAGCTCTGGCCACTGAAGCCATGTGAGGAGTAAACCAGGGAATGGAAGACCTCTCTCTTCTCTCTGTAACTCTACCTCTTCAATCAATCAATCAATCAATGAAATTCAGAGTCACTTTTGCCTGGAAAATTAGGATTATACTACATTGGACAAAAAGGTATCAGCGTTGCTTAAGGTTCCACAAATTAATTAGAAATTTAGAGAAGTATACATGGTATTGTCCAGCCAGGACATGTCTGAAGGTCAAACAAGGTACTGTGCACAGACCCACTGCAGCCTTGGCCATCCATAGAGTCTGGGGAAAACCAGGAAGCAGCCGCCATGGCGACCGCCTGGCCCATGGGCCGTGCAAGGCACCTGCAGGCCAGACTCCGCATTCAATACAGAGCAGGCTGAACTTGAAGGTGATAATTTGGTCTGCCCTATGGATGATGTTATAAATATCCAAATGGTACTTGGCAGAAAAAAGGTTCCCCAGCCCAGTACAAGGATGAACCTGGGAACCTGGGCATTCCTGACTTAGGTAAATTCACCAGCCTACAGTTTGGGCAGCACATGCATATCCTCTTGGCTAAAATGCAAACAGGACAACCCCTCCATTCCACTCCTTGATAATCTGCCATGTGTTCATGCTTAAATCTTTTATTTTTAATTTTAAATTTTAGTGTAATAACTAGGGTAACAGAAATACTGTAAGAAAAAGACACAATTTGTCCAAAATTGTTATTTGCATTAGCTGATGTCTCTTTTCTCCTAATTCAGTACTCAGTGATTTTTCAGGACAATGTTTTTAAAAAGATTTATTTATTTATTTGAAAGGCAGAGTTACAGAGAGATTTTTTTCATTCGTTGTTTACTCCCCAAACTGCTGCAGCAGCCAGGGCTGTGCCAAGGCAAATCCAGGAGCCTAGAGCTCCATCCAGGTCTCCCACATGGTGGCAGAGGCCCAAGTACCTGGGCCATCTTCTGCTGCTTTCCCAGGTGCATTAGCGGGGAGCTGGACTGGAAGTGGAGCAGCTGGAACCCAAACTGGCTCCCACATGAGATAGCAGTGTTGCAGGTGGCAGCTTCATGGGCTATGTCACAACACCAGCCCCCTTAGGGCACCTTGCAAATCAGAACCACAGCTGTCATGCTTGACAGCTTACTCACTCACCACACGTGCTGCTCAGCGTCTACTGGGAGCCAGGACAGGTAGAAGCAGCCCCTGCTGGTCAGAAAGTTCATCCCTTTAGAAGCAAGGGTATGGACATCAGTAACCACAAAGCAGGGCACTGTGGCAGAGTGGTTAGGACGCCACTGGGGCACTCACGCGTAGGTGGCATGGGCGACATGGGACAGCTGAGACCGAGGGACGCCCAGGTCTGCCCTTCCCAACAGCAGTGGAGGTCAGAAGGAGGCTCCAGGAACCAAGGCACAAAAGCAGGGAAGCCCCAGCCCCACTCTGGGATGGCTGAGCTGTGGGGTCGGACTCCAGGACAGCAGGGTGGTGACAGAGCCCAAAGCAGAGGATCGCAGGGAAACGGGAGATGGTGCCGCACGGCCTGGTGACCCCAGGAGAAGAGCACCTCATAAGGTCCAGTCGGGCAGGGTGGGTGGCAGGGCTGGGGGCTGGCACAGGGGGCCTCAAACACTCGCCTAGGAGAGAGAGGCTGTGACAAAGGGGAAGCAGTGCAGAGAGAAAGGAACCACGCCCTGGACTCGCTGGCTCAACCCCACGTTCAGACCTGGAGCTGCCGAGATGGAGAAAACCGCGGCATCACCAGTGTGCCTCTCGGCCCTCCCCGAGTCCCTTCCGGACTCCATCCTCAAGTCCTCAAGACATCTTCACACGTTACCTCGATCAGCCGCAAGTCTGTGACTCTCCCCAAGAACAATGCTGAGGAAGGCGACTTCTTAAACACATGGTTTTACTGTTCCTCTAGTAGGTGCCATACAATTATTTTAGGGATTTGCTGAACAATTCTAAAGCATGACTAAGAGGAAGAGGCCGCTGAAATATAAAGGGTCTTCCAGAAGTTCAGGGAAAGATTTACTAGGAAAAAGCCAGGCAGGGCTGTCAAATTGTCCTGCACTTACAAACTTCAGACACTTCCTAACGACAACTTCAGAAACGTGGTGAGTCTTCCCACTGTGTTTCTGCAGCAAAAGAGATCTCACCCTTAAAGCCCACTCTTCCGTGTCCTGGAAGGACTGCTGAATGAAGCACCCAGTGAATTGAAAAATGGTGACCACTCCACCCTCACATTCTGCACAGTCTCTCCTCTTCCCTCTACTATGCACGGCAAGAGGAGACAGCACACGGTCTCTATCAGTTACTCCTGATACACCTGGCTTCAGACTCTGAGACAGACAGGCTCACCCCTGTGGAGGTTAGGACGGTCACAGGGGGCCTCGCTCAGCTGCAGAGCGACCCCGCGGGGATGAAGTCACAGAGGGGTCTGAGGCTGGGTTATGCATCGTGTCAATTTACAGGATTTGATAACATGATGACCAGGAGAGAGATGTTTCCATGGAAACCACTAACTTTGTAGTTCATTCCTTATTCCTCCTCCCCCCATCTTTCTTCTCTCTCTCTCTCTCTCTCTTTTTTTTAACCATTTTGGCCATCTCTTGAGAAGTGTTTAACCGAAACAAAAATGACAGCAGCATGAAAACCCCTGCCCTGCTGGGAAGGGGGCGGGCAGGGCAGGTGGAGTAAGTGCAGGGGCCAGCTCTTCTCCGGATGCCCGGATGGAAGGGGAAAGGCACGAACTGTTCTGCAGCTGTCCATGGACAGCTCCGGAAGCCTCACTAACGCATACAGCACCTTGGGCCCCAGCATCTGCAGACAGCCGCAGCTCGGCAAGTGCACCCCAGGGCATGGTCCTCGGTGTGGGTCTCAGCAATCACGTTTACTCAAGAAACTGGGACACAAGTCCACGTGAGGGCAACCCCCTCGGCTTCTCTAACCAAAGTCTCCCCGATTCCTAGTTCTCTTCCCTTGAACTCTGTGAGACAGACAGACAACATCCTCACATGTATTCTGCACATCCCACGGGGGGCTGGCTCCTGGAGAGGCACTTCCTGCCTGGCACAGCACCAGGGTTTGCTGATGCTCTGGGCAAGGGGTGCCAACGGGAAACCAACTAATATGTGGGACACGCATCCCTATTTGTCTGCTGCCTCAGCTGATTTCCAGTTAACATACACTGGAGCCCAACATACACCTGTCCTCTCCCTTCCTACCTTTCACGTCTCGCTGGACCAACTACACAAACTACCTCTTGCTTTTAATTTTATGACAAACAGCACATATAGGGTACTTAATCCAGCCTCTCAGATATAAGGGATGTTCAGAAATTTTGTGGGCATACAATGAAAGGCACTGCACAGATCTGAAATGCATGCATTAAAACTTAGCTTCTAATTCCATTTTCCCCCAAACTCCTGGGAGATCCTTTGTGTGTTACTCAGCCAGATCTCGTGACATCAGTGTACATGATGTTTCTAAGATTTATTTATATACTTGAAAGGCAGAGACACACAGAGAGAAGTGGGGTTGGGTAGACAGAGAGAGAGATCTATCTTCCATTCGCTGGTTCACTCCCAAACAGCTGCAATGACCGGAGCTGGGCCAATCAGAAGCCAGGAGCCAGGGGCTTTTCCTGGGTCTCCCACGTGGGTCCAGGGGCCCAATCACTTGAGCCATCTTCCCCTGCTTTTCCAGGTGCATTAGCAGCGAGCTGGATGGGAAGTGGGGCAGCCGGGTCTCAAACCAGTGCTCTTATGGGATGCTGGTCCCGCAGGTGGAGGTTTAGACTTCTAAGCCACAGCACTGGCCCGTATTAAAAAAAAAAAAAAAAAAAAAAGATTTGAAGCAGCATTTCTAAGTGATGACAATCTGGAAGGCACAGAACAACCACTCCAACTGTTTGCTGGTTAACAGGATGTTTTACAGGACCAGGATTCTGGCGGCGGTGGTTTCCGACTCCTCGGTCAGCACCGTGACGAGTGAGTGGCGACAGGCGCAGCACAGCCAGCATCTTCCTCAGACCAGGCACGGGCGCACTCACATCTTTATTAGCAGTCCGCGGAAGAGCTCTATATTTCTCGAAGGCTTTCCCTTTAAATTATTTCTGCAAGAGGTTGGATTTGAGATCTGCCTGTGACTTGCTAAGGGCTATTGAAGATTTATTTCAACCTTTAGCTGGCTCCAGGAAGAAAAAAAATGAGCAAAGTTGAAAATCCCGGAGAAGAGCAGCCCACTCCTCGGTGGCTGGCAGCCCCACGGAGCCCGGGCTCCCAGGAAGGGTGCATTGTTCCAGCTTTGATGCTTTGCCTTTTTCCTCTAAAAATAAAATTAAAATCATTCATCACTTTTAATTAGAGGAAAAAAGTGCCATTATTTTTTTTAAAGAGAACAACTCTCAAGCTGTGCGTCTGTTAATGCAGACTGGTCCTCTGAGACTGGCAAGCACTGTAGGGAGACTGTAAGCCCAGTCAAATATTTTTCTTCACCAAAGTGGTGATAGGTCACCGTGTGACATGGGTGTCATTAAAATTTCATGGAGGTCCTGAGCACGCCGGAGCCACCAGGCGTTCACACTCGGACTCCACGACCTCCCCAGGAGCACTCCCAGTCTGCCATGGTCCTCCAGGGAGTTGTTACAGTGCATCAACGCAATAAACCACATGTTAAAAGGACGCTAAATATGTATTTACAAGGTAGTCCATCGGTGTGGGTCTGCCGGGTCAAGAGCTGCATGCTAACAGTCCTCACGCATGTTCCCAAAGGCACTAGGTCTTGGCAAGGACCCCCGGATGCAAGCAGAGTTGGTGTTTCCCAAGCTCAGAAATGCAACCCCTGTGCGCTGGGTTGGTCTGCACAGAGTGGGTTCATTATTCTTGTCCTTGGAGCTGTGGCCAGCCACACGGCACTCAGGTACAGAAGATACAAGAGCCATGAGGCAAGGAATGGAAGCGCGGGTATTCAGACGGCTCCTCCACCCAGGGCCGAGGTGCTCCGTCCACACTGCGTGCTGCCTGCCCCGACTGATGCCAGACAGGTCCCGCCCACCCGGCACCATCCAGGTCTCATCCAAACGATGCCATCTAGGTGCAGTCCAATCAATGCCACCCAGCCTGGTGGTCTGCTCCCTGCCCCACCTGCGAGGTTTGCCTCCTGCCAGTCTCATCCCAGCAGCCACAGCCACGCCACTGGGAGTCAGAACAGGGCCCTGCTCAGCTCCAGAATCTTCCAACTCCTTGTAAAAGCCAGAGACGCCTCCAGTCTCACGGCATGGCCTCCTCCTCCGGCCCGCTGAGCAGACCCACCTGGTCATACTGCACAGTCCTCGCAGACACCTCTCCCTCTTTCCAGAAAGCCGCTTCCACGTGATAGCATCTGTTGCCCTCCTGTGGGCCGGCTCTGATCCCGGGTCAGATGGCACCAGGAGCTTCCCTTCCCTGGCCCCTACTCCTGCCTCTCCATCAGCACGGCCACCGTCTCCAGGGATGTCCGTGCTGGGCTGTGTCATGGCCACCTTGCTCCCTAGCAGGTGAGCTGCAGTGGGACAGAGGCATCACCGACCCTCACTCAGCCTGGAAAGGAGCCCTCTACCTCCTTCCTGCTTGCCTGGCTGATGTGGCGCATGTCCAGCCCAAGAGGGGCTCTCTCTGGGCTGCAGTCCTCTGTTCGCCCTTAGACCTCAGGTCCTCTAAGGGGCAAAACCGGTCCTTCCTGAGGGTGCCTGCCCTGCCCATCCCCAGTGCCCTGAGCTGCAGGGTTAGGATGAGTCTCCTGGGTCAACTCAGCTGGTGACAGCCACTTGCTCGGTCTGCTCCTAGGTGCACCAGCTAAGGCGCAAGATGTAAGGGCCAGATGGACACTGCTGGCCCCTCACTGTGGGTTGGAGTGCCCGACCCCGCAGAGGGCACAGACGGCAGTGTTATCTGACACCATCAAGACATGCTCTGTGTAGTATCATTGCAATGCATTGTGGAGCCCTGGGTGCAATCATTATTAGCCTTAAATCCGGTAAATTATCCTTGGGGGTCCCCCAGCCTCCACCCCACAGTTACCCATGACTGCTGGTGTCAAATGCATCCTGTCTGGTGACTGAAGACCGTCTGGGCACTTTCCGCCTCGTTTAGATTTCCCGCAGACAGTCTCCACTGCCGTCATCCACAAAGGGGCCCCTGGCAAGAGGAGCACAGGTGACAGCGATGACTGAGCGCGATGCCGTGAGTGCCTGACACTGTGGGCTGTGTGAGCAGGGCAGCCGTCACCCTGACGCCCACACCTCCAACACACGCCATCGGTCACGCAAGAGGACGTGCTCGGTTCCAGCTAGCTCCCGGGAAGCCCAGCAGGTCCGTGTGCATGGTGGTATTTCTGTGACGTGCTGACTAATTAAAAGGATCTTCACTGTTAACTTTCTGAGCAGAGTCAAGTCTTGCTCCCAGGCCCTCGCTCAGCCCATGGACTTATTTTAATAAAGCTTTGAGGCCAAAACCAAATGAAAAGCTTAAGTGATCCAGATAACTCCACATATTCACGAACTGACAAACAGTTTAATCTTCAATTACTTGGCAAGTGACTCAATTTTGCTATTTAGTTTGCACGAGGAGGCAAAACGTCATGGATATTTTGGTGAACGCCAGGCCCTGCATGGGTTTCCAGGAGAAAACTTCTCCATCGCTGAGCTCACAGACGAGTGACAGCATGGTCCACCCGGGTGCAGGGTCCCTGCGTGTGCCACCTACCTGGCTGCAGGGTCCGATGCTCTCCTGCCGAGCCACCCACAGCAGGAAGATGTGCACGCGTGTCTGCTGGCTCTCCGTGAGCCCATGGAAGGGGGCTTATTTGTTTTCAGACCAGAGAAGAAGCTTCAGGATTGCCCAGTGGGAAAGGCGCTTGCTCCTGGCGCTCACCGTGGTCTGCAGCATCCAAAGCGCAGAGGATGCTGGCCGCTCTGCCTGTTCACCAAAGCCTCCTTACTGCCTCCATCTAGTTTATGTCAGCAGAGGCTGGGCCTGTCGAAGCTTTACAGATGGCAGAAGCCGAGACGAGAGTTGGACGCATCAGGTAATGTGGTGGAAGCGCTAACGCCAACAGGTGGGCTCTTGGAGTTGTCACTTAGCCAGGAGCGCGGGAAGCCGACCCTGTTTCTAGTCTGTGGCTTTGCTCTTTTGTTTTAAAGTTTTACTCATTTATGGGAAAGGTAGAGTGTCAGAGAGAGGGAAGGGGGGTGAAGGGAGGGAGGGAGACAGAGGGAGAGAGGGAGAGAGGGAGGGAGGGAGAGAGAGGAAGGGAAAGGGAGAGAGGGAGGGGGGAGAGGGGGAGAGGGGGAGAGGGGGAGAGGGGGAGAGGGGGAGAGGGGGAGAGGGGGAGAGGGGGAGAGGGGGAGAGGGGGAGAGGGAGAGAGGGAGAGAGAGAATCTCACAATCACTGATTAACTCCCCAATTGGCCGTGAAGGACAGGGCTGGAGCCTGAAATGCCATTGCGTCCCCCATGTGGGTGGCAGGGGCCCGGGTACATAGCCCATTGTTTGCTGCCTTCCCAGGTGTGTTAGCAAGGCGCTGGATGGAAAGCGGAGCAGTCAGGACTTGAACCGGTGCTCACATGGGATGCAGGCAATACAGGTGGCAGTCTCATCTGCTGTGCCACAACGCCAGCACACTCTTCAGAGCACACACGTGAGTCCCAGATAAAGAGACACTGGATTTGTAAGGGAGAGCACACCCAAAGTGACAAAACGTAGCCTGCCAGCTGGAACACCACGCAACAAATCCAAGTAATACAATCCATCTGCAATAAGTTTAAAGCTCTCATTCTGATACAACAGTTCCGATTCTACTTGTAATGCTGCTTAGAAGGGATAAAATGTAGCTGTTGCAAGGTTATTTATTAAAAGCAACAAAAATGCATGCCAATAGTTTCCAACCTTATGCCATAGAATATTCTCCACTGTACCTATGGTACTAGAGCCAACTGCTAACAAGCAGGAGAGATCTCAGCCTGGGTATGTGTTGGACAAGCCAGCTCCCACGGCCACGAATTCGTCTCCCTGCCAGGTGGAAGCCGTCCCACACCCGCTGTGGAGGCGCCGGTGCGGCGCGAGCATGAGCCTACCTCGTACTCGAAGTCTTCCGTGCGGTCGGCATCGGCGGGCAGGCTGGACAGGTCCTCGTGGTCCTCACAGCAGCCGTGCTCCAGCGGGTGCAGAGAGTGGCAGCTGTGGGGAGGGAGCACGGGGCAGCACGCGTCAAAGCCTGGCTTCCCGGATAAACGCGCCGATTCCAGAATTTCCCACCCGCCTCTCTGCTTAGGAAGAAGACCTGTCGCTGCCATCTAAGGAATCGAGCCTGTCGGCGAACGTCTACCGTCTCGGCTCTCAGCCTGTCCACGTGCTACTGGGGCAGGAGCTGCGGCCGGGGCCACGACCCCAGGACAGGCCCATATACAGTCTTCGTAGCCGGGGCGTGGCATTTGTGAACCATGGGGGGCAGTGCTGACTGCAACAGAGCATTGCAAGTTCCCAGCCTGCTGCCTACTGTTTTCTTATCTTCAAAAGGACTGCAAAGCGGACTCAGGTCCCTATCCCGCCCGGCCCTGCCCTCTCTGATAAAGGACACAGGCACGGATATCCAGGGGCCTTCGTGACAGTAACTCACTGCCAACTCCCTGAAAACACGGGGTTTCATAATCCCGACATCTCCTGGTGACAGACAGTGGGATTAGGTCAGGGACAGGACGGGATCCTGGCGCTGCACAGCCCTTGACCTCTGGGAGACATTTCACGTAATTTACCCAGTGCAATTGAAATTACTACATGAGGGCAATCCGGAAAGTTTGTGGAAAGACAGAATTAAGTTTCTTTCAGTGCAAAGTCTGACATGCATGCACTAGTCGTCTTTTCTTTGAACGTGTATTCTTCAACGACTCTGAGGAGGATCCCCAATTGCAGGCCACTCAGCACCAGTTTACTGAACGGGCGAGGCATTTTTCACGGAAGCGTTCCCTTCCTACTAGGTGGAGGCGGGACAGCCCTCACAACCCCCTCCCACGGCCATGGGCCAGTCTCTTCTCATAGCCATCAGCGGTGTTGGGGGTCAGCCAGTGTGAGTGACACAGCAGCACACAGGCAGCAGGCGGCACTGTCCCGTGGCTCTGCCAGGGACACCCCACTCTGCAGATACTACAGGGCAGGTACAACTTGGTGCTCCACTGGGGGTGTCTGTGTGTTCCACTGCCTCATGAGTAAAAGGGGGTACTGCCAAGAACATGCCTTGCACACCCAGTGACCACTGACTGAGGGCCCTACAGATGCGAGGCCTCCGTCAGGTGCTGGAAATATGCTGTGCACAAAATCCAGTTCCTGTCCTACTGGCCGGGGACAGCGGCAGCCTGGTGCTGTAGTTAAGGGACCATACGGATGCTGTAAGGGCACGTGGAGCAGGTGGATTTACTGTGGCCGGCTGGAAGAACTTGTCTCTGAGCCGAGAGCTGCAGCCGTGGAAGGGCAGACGGCAGCCCTGTCGATGGAGCGGCCCAGGCACAACCCCTAGGCTTAGAGGCCTGGCCCTGTCTCCTCCAGCTGTGTGACCACAGCCATGTCACTTGCATGTGTGTCACTACCTGTGACAAGAGTGACGATACATGCGCTGTGCACTCTTGTGAAATCATTGTGAGGACTGAAGGAGACAACGCATGTAAAACACTTGGATGATCACCAAAAATGTGCCGAGCCTGCCACAGAAGTTCACCGTCAGGGCCAAAGGCTGTGGCACAGTGGGTTATGCCCCATCTGCACTGCTGGCATCACATACGAGCGCCAGTTTGACTCCCCGCAGCTCCACTTTTGACCCAGCTCCCTGCAGACGGCCTGGGAAAGTAGCAAACGATGGCCCAAGTCCTTGAGCCCCTGCACCACATGGGAGACCCGGAAGGTATGGCCTGCAGAGAGCTCACATGAACTCTAAGGCCTGGGCACCACTGCAGAGCCTCAGGTGCCTGGGCAGTGGTCACGGAACCCCCTGCAGGGCGGGCAGGGCGATGGCGTGACCAGAGCAGGGCTTGCCAAAGCAGAGACTGGACTGCAGGAGGCACTGAACCTGCAGCCTGAAGAGACCACTGCTTTGAGATCAGCGCTCAGCAGTGTGTGGATTACTACATGAGGGCAATCCGGAAAGTTTGTGGAAAGACAGAATTAAGTTTCTTTCAGTGCAAAGTCTGACATGCATACACTAGTCGTCTTTTCTTTGAACGTGTATTCTTCAACGACTCTGAGGAGGATCCCCAATTGCAGGCCACTCAGCACCAGTTTACTGAACGGGCGAGGCATTTTTCACGGAAGCGTTCCCTTCCTACTAGGTGGAGGCGGGACAGCCCTCACAACCCCCTTCCACAGCCAGCGCGTGGGCCAGTCTCTTCTCATAGCCATCAGCGGTGTGGATCAGGTGCAGAGCAAAATGCATCGGGCAGCACAGACTTCCACAGCCGTGCAGTGAGGCTGCTGGCCCAGAACCTCGGCATGCTCACGTTACGTGAGGCTGGGCCCACAGACCTCCACTGCCTTCTGCCCTGGCAGCCAGGCCCTCTCCTCATGCCTCCACACACCGCGCGGTGGTTTCATTAGAAGAAGTGCACTTTAATTAAACAGCTGTCCTGGCCTCTCCTTTAAAGAGAACTGCAAGGGGAGGCAGATGAGGATGCAATGCCAGCAGAGCTGCTGCCCCTGAGCGGCCACGAGGTGTCCGGCAGCCCTGGCGTGCCCAGCTGCTTCTCTGGCCAGCACACACTTGGCTTAACCAGGATGGCTCAGGGCACCTGCAGCCAAGGCCACTGTGTGGGGCAGCAACAGGCAAGAACCAACAGGCGCAGACACTGCGCCAAACACAGCCGCGACCTTCTGGGTGAGCGTCCACCCCGTGGGGTGCCTGCTTTCCGTGCAGAGCTACCTGAAATCACAACTCACAGTGAGGCGACAGAGATGCCCGAGAGATACCTGTCTGACAGCAGGAAGGGGCAGATGTCCGGCACCGGGGGCGTGGGCGGCCGGAGCTTGGCCAGGGCCATGATGTGCTCGAAGGTGATGTCCGTCTGGGTGCTGGCATGCACGAGCCGCACGTCGGGGCCCGCCGCCCAGGCCGGCCTGTTGAGGGGCGTACGTCGCAGCACCTGCACCACGATGGGCTCCTTGGCGTTGCGGAAAGCCTCCACCGCCTCCTCATGGGTGGCCTTGGACAGATCCTTCCCGTTGACCTGCACAGACACAAGGACACGGCTCACGCGCAGCCAGGACAGAGGGCACCGCGACAGGTTACTGCAGGACGGGCAGGGACGGCTGCGAGCAGGCTACATGATGCTGCTAAAGGAACCGTACTCCACCAGATGCTCACACTCACTGCACACTTGACCAACGGCCGGAAGTCAAAGAGATCAGAGAACCCGTGTGCAGGTGCAATCGGTCCACAAAACACCATCAGCACTGTTAGCAGAGATTTAAAAAATCAAGTAACACAACCACGTCAAAACACATTCATCAGACCCTCCAGGCAAAATGTGAAGGGCAGCCCGCTTTTTACAGCTTTTTTTTCCCAAAAGATCAGTGCCTTAAAGGAGATACCAGTGTTCCATCAGTTCTCAGTGTCTGTATCATCTAATGTCATCTTCCGGGACAGGGCCGCCTGACTGCTCTTCTGCAGTTTACTCTAAACTCTCGCTAGTCAGAGTGTGGTCCGAGGGGCGGTGGCGGCGGCAGCACCCTCGCCCGGGAGACGAGGAGGGATGCAGGATCCCGGTGCTGCTCCACCCACGGAGTCAGAACTCTTTTTTTTTTTTTTTTTTTTTTTTTTGACAGAGTGGACAGTGAGAGAGAGAGAGAGAGAAAAAGGTCTTCCTTTGCCGTTGGTTCACCCTCCAATGGCCGCCGCGGCCGGTGTACTGTGGCTGGCGCACTGCGCTGATCCGATGGCAGGAGCCAGGTGCTTCTCCTGGTCTCCCATGGGGTGCAGGGCCCAAGCACTTGGGCCATCCTCCACTGCACTCCCTGGCCACAGCAGAGAGCTTGCCTGGAAGAGGGGCAACCGGGACAGAATCCGGCGCCCCGACCGGGACTAGAACCCGGTGTGCCTGTACTGCAGGCGGAGGATTAGCCACTTGAGCTGTGGCGCCGGCCTCAGAACTGACTTTTAACAAGACCCAGGCTTGTGGGTGGGCACAGGAAAGGAGCAGAGCTTTGAGCCTCTGCATGAGCCTGCTATGCCCCTCTGGATCCTGACCTGGATGAATTGATACCAATTTATGGCTCACCTAGGTGGCCCTGGACACAACAGAGAAAGTGGCGACTCCACAGCAGGGCACAAGCATTGGATCAGAAAAAATTACCTTAGTGTGTGCCTCTCCCACACCTGCCTCCCCAGGGCCCTGAACACGCCCAGCCTTAGTAGCACCCAGAACACCCGCACAGCCTTCCCCGGGCCCTGTGTGTGTGTGTGTGTGTGTGTGTGTGCATGGGTGACACACATGCTGTTCTCTAACAGGCTTCAATTCATGCCCCCAGAACTGGTCCTAACTCAGCCTCTTAGTGCAAGTTGTGATTTCATGATCAGTCTTCCAATCCTGAAATAGCTTCACCCCTCCTCCTCCAATGAACCGATGTGTTGGCCTTTGCAAATTAGAACAGAGATTGAGTGGCCCAACACTGTGGCCAGTGGCTCCAGAACAATGCCCTCTCCAGACAGCTATCTGTGCCATTTGCCTGCTGATGAGGCCCTGAGGACTGACCTGCACCAACCAGCAAACCCCCAGAGACCCCTGGGTGCCAAGAAAGCGGCAAAGGGGGTCCCTGAGCTGCAGCCATGGAGCTACTGCTGACCTGCACGGGAGCAGACTCTCTTCCCGAGCAGACACAGCTCTGCTGTGCTCAGAGCAAGGCTGACAGCGGCAGGTGGGAGTCACCGCGTCATGCCATGCAGAGGCAGGCTTCAAGGCTCGGAGGAACTCATCTGCCCAGTGGACCTTGAGAGAGGCCATGTGCCTTTGAGAAATAAGCAATGAAGTCTCCACACAGCAAAACATTTGCCAGAGCAGTGCTGGACCCACTGGTGGGAAGCAGGGCAGGAGACCTGAGGGGGTGCTGGCTCCCGTGCACTCACTCCGTGGGTCTCACCTCCCCCCACTGCACTTGAACCTCAGCACAGAACTTTCAGGGACACCACTCAGGGTGCCTGATGTGGCAGCCACAGGACACATGGATACGGGAGCCCTGTGGACACATGCTTCCTTTCCTTGGGCTCCTGGGGGATGAGAGGTGCTTGCCGAGACTAGGCTACACTTCTGGCCTGTGGTGCACGGAGTCTGCAAAGGATCAAAGAAATTGCAGACAGGCAAAGTACAGGCCAATGCTACCCACTGCGGGCACGCTGTGATCCGTGCTCACGGAGTCCCGATGCGGGGGGCTGCTCACTATGGGGGTAGTAAGTGCTTGGGGAGATCCGTGGGGCAGGTAAGGATTTGCCCTCTGTCCGGGTCTTTGCTCTTTGATTTAGCTGCACACGGCTCCTGAAGGGCCACACACACTTCCTTTTCTGACCACAGACCTCAACATAACCGGTTCCCAACCGTCTGACTCCTGCAGGAAGTACGTCAACCCAACTTCCTGTTCCCAAGCGCTACCTGCAGAGTCCACCTCCTGCAGCAGCTGAATGGAAGAGCACATTTTGGAAACAATATTCAACAATATCTGAGAGTAAAAGGGAGAACTGGCCGCTTGGGTTTATTTCAAGTGTGCCAGTCAGCAGGGGGAGACACACGGCCCCCTCTCGTTTCGTCAAGGTGGCTGGGTCCTCCCCTGTGTGACAACCTAGCCTCTGTTCAGTGTGCGTTTGGTTGTAGTGATCTCTGAAGCAAGAATAATTTTCTTATTATTTTTCAATTAAAAATGTTGGCAAGCATTAAATTGTCAACATTTCATCTGAAAGGCAGACAGGAAGGAGAGAACCCACGATCGTCCATCTGCTGGTTGGTCCACTCCCCAAATGCCTGCAAGAGCTGGGGCTGGGCCAGAATGAAGCCAGGAGCCTGGAAGGCAATGCTGTTCTCCCACGTGGGTTCTGCGAGAACCCAAGTACTTGAGCCATCAGCTGCTGCCTCCCACAGTGTGCGCTAGCTGGAAGCTGGAATTGGAATCAGAGTCAGGAGTGGAATCGAAGAACTGTGGTAAGAAAGGCAAGCAGCCCAAATGCTGCTTTAACTGCTGGGCCAAACGCCTGCCCCGAGAACAACGCTTTTAAAACCAAGTTTCCTGCAGACAACAATGAATTATTCTGTGTTCCTATAAACAAAGATCGTTTTTGCCAAACTCACATAGTACAAAACTTTCTACAGAAGCACAGAAATGACTGAGAAGTGTCTCAGGCTGGGAAGTCATTAGTCCTTAGTGCAATGCTTGGTACATTCAGAACAATATTAGTGTTCAGCGCGCAAGATCAATATCTATTGATTCTATGACCCGCGCATTCATTCATTTACAATCACGGCATTTACATGCAAATTCCATTCTTTGCTCTGAGGACAAGCAAATACGGTCTTTAAAAGGACAGTCAATACAATCTCAAATATCTGACTTCCCTTTTGGGAGTGATCTTTTCTTCCAGTTACCAAGCCGCTGACCCCTATTTTCATAAGCTATTTAATATCTCTCAAAGTAAAGAACTCCGTGACCTTTAAGGGATCTGCCGCCTCACGCGACGTCTTGGAAAGTGGAAGCGCTGATAATACTAAACACTTGAAGTTCATCAACACACCGTTAGCCTGCCTAAAGGTCACCATTTTATAAATTATCCCTTTCACAACAGAAAAAGAGAGATTAATTGGGATTTTCTGCTCAGTTATCTCCAGTTAGAGCATGGCAGAAAAATACCCCTGGAGTAACACCTGCAGTTAATCCAACCGGACTGCAGTAAACTAAGAGCAACATGTCATTTTTTCAGGGACTTAACAAAGTATTTCCTATTTCATGGAGCCAAATGCTCATTAGTCTATTTCTTTATCACTCTATTCTCTAGTTCTCTGTTCGACACAGACAACATCCATCCTCTGTTTTCTGTTGAGACTGGAGGTAGAGAAGCCGCCTGTCTAAGGTGCCCCGTGTTATGTAGGAAGTTAAGGGCAGAGACCCAAGCTTTCTTGGTATCCAAGTTCAAGGTGAGAAGCTCTTTTTGCTAGAAGAGCACAAGGAAGTGGATTTTCAGGGAAAATAAAACGGATGAAGCAGTTTGGGGGCAAAGCTGACGGGAGGCCGTGAAAGGTAATTTGAAGATTAAATAAGAAAGAAATCACATGTGTCAAAGGTACTGCGTTGGAGGTTTAGGTGCAGAGGTGTTTCGGCCAAGACAGCATGTGATGCAGGCATGGTATAGGGAGGGGGCTTTCTTCTCTACGGTTCCTAGAACGGAAAGAGTGGGCAGAGTAGTAAAATAAGCACACTTCGTGTATCTGATACTTCTGTATCTTGAGACGTGTGGCCCAAAGTGACTTGGTTGTATGGCCACCGAACAATCAGACTGCAAATGAACAAATCCGTGTGGCTGATGATGGTGAGGAAGCCCGCCCCAGAGTGGCAGGTCTGCACCCGGGAGTGCTCACAGAGCCTCCTGAGCCGACACAGGAGGAGGTGGGCATATTGTGCAGAATGAGGGAATGAGAATTGGCAACGGCGGGAAAGAGGACATGAAGACACCAACCAGAGGACGTGGAGGATACACAGTGCCAGCTGGGTGTGCCCAGACAGACCACACGTGAGGCAGACAAGTGGACCAAGAACTCCCATCATGTCCAACCTGAAGCAGGTCTGAGACACACACTCAGGTGACCCAGCACATAACCCCGACAGGGACTGTGTGTACCTCCTGTGGATCCCACCTCCGGGAGGTGTTCCCTCCACCTGCACTGATCAAGGAGCTTCCTCAGGACAAGGTCCTGCAATGTGAGAGACAGCCCAGGGACGCCTTGTCATAAGCAAACACCCACTTCAAGAGATGCGAAAACACATCAGAGTCTCGTTCCTACAAAGTCCCTGTTTCCCATCACGTCGACAGCACCATTCTCAGTGGAAGGAGAACAGGCATTGTCAACAGTAAGTGCAGAAGACGTAGGAAGGCATTGCTGGTGCACACGGGCTATGTAATCCAAACAGGTGGTGGACGCTGAGGGAAGAATGCCGCTTGTCACACACAAGGGTCACAGCAACGCTCAGGGCTGCGTCAGCTGATGGAGCTATCCACCCCCGGGGAACACCACAGATCCCGGGCCACTCGGCCTCTCCAGTGAGGTGGCCTCAGCTTGGATGGGGACAGCTCCTCACTGATTACTCATCCAAAACCAACCACAATGTACAATTTCATGGGACACCAGGAAACAGACAGGAAGGTGCAGGAGTAACTCACCCCAAGTTGCTGTTCACAATGAAGGCGTCCAACGTGCTGCTTAAGGAAAGTCAAGGTTTCTAAGTATCTGTGCCATACAAGAGAGAACAGGCCAGACAGCAGCTTCAAGAAGCAGCAAAGACAACCCAGGATGGGGTACAGCAGACACAGAGCAATTTCCCACACAGCGAGTCTGAAAGTCAGGAACCTCACAGATCCGCATGGCCAGCCTGCTGCACCAGGTGAGTGTGCAAGACCTCTCACCCTTACAGATGACTGCAAGGAAGTGTGTGACCCAAGTCTCCAAGGGAACGCGCATCAAATCCCCACCTGGAAGCCAGAGAGGGGTTGTCAAAGCGTGGTCTAGGGTTATTCTGCAGGATGAGGAAACGATATTTACATTGCTGCTATGATAGCTGGTGTCGAAAATACAGAAGAACCTCAACTCTATTCATTAGGACACTTGCATATACAATCTCAGGCAAATTTACAGAATTTAAGCACATGCCTTTTTCCCTAAACTTCCCAGGGACTGATTCTATGTGGACCTCTGATGTATACATTAAGCAAAACATACTATAAAATTTTTTATAGTAAAATGAATTCACAGAATAGAAATTGTGCAAAAGTATATAAAGAAAACGTACAATGTTGACTAGAATTAATTTTGACTTTTTAAAAAAGATTTATTTATTTGAAAGGTAGAGTTACACACACAAAGAGAGAGAGAAAAGGAGAAAGAGAGAGAGACTCCCATCCAGTGGTTCACTCCCCAGATGGCCAGACTTAGGCTATCTTCTGCTGCTGTCCCAGGAAGCAGAAGTGGAGCAGTGGGGACTACAACCAGCACTCAAATTGGATGCTACTGTGGCAGGCAGCAGCTTTACCCACTATGCCACTGCTCTGGCCCAGTTTTGACTTTTTAAACAACGTTGTCAATGGATGTTGGTAAGCACTGAATTGCAGCGCTGTGCTGTTACCTAATCTGCTGTACGAACATCAGAAACGCTGGACTGCATCCATCTCAAAGCCCACTTGGTCCACAGCTGTGCTGTTGCCTGGCTGTGCCCGTGTTTCCAGAAGCGAACGTGGCAGTTTTCCCTCGTGACGTCCTGAGCAGACGTGGCCAGCGGTGCTCTTGTCTGGACACGGGCGGGCGGTGGCTTCATTTCCCTGGATGGGGGTGTCCCTACGTGGCCAGGCGAGGGCAGCTGGCTTTCCTACACAGTCCTAACCTCCGGCGGTCGGGTCCCTGCCTGACAATGGCCCCTGCCAGTGCAGAGAGCAGCAGGGGGTGGGGTCCCTCTACTGGAGCACAGACCCACTGCACAGTCAACACCTTCAGGCCCCAGCTGGACCCCGTGTTTGCAGACCCGCGACCTGCTACCCCCCAGAATAAAGACTGTCGTCCACCCTGCACCTGTAACATTTCGGGATTCATCCTTACCAAGTGAGGAACCTAATGTCCATGCAGGACCTGAGAGAACCCAATGCACTGGACACACTGACAGACACCACAGATTCCCATCCAAACACTCGGGAAGAGAAGAGTCTCGGATCTTCCATGCTCTTGGATTCTGGAACGTCTACATTTTCAAAACGAGCTGTCTTGCAAGGGGACCCAAGTCTCAACACTAAGGTACTTCGTGTATGGTCCTTGTGAGCTTTACACACGTGGCCTGGAGGTCCCCTCTACACTCTGTCATGCACTTGTGCTTTGGGGAACTCATCACGTGAGGTCAGGCGTGGGATTTGCCACTCGTGGTGTGCGGGTGCTCATCCTGTATGTGTCACAGTCTTGAGACGGACTCCCGAGCTGCAAGGCCCACGGCTGCCTTTAGCGACTGCACTGAGCCACCGTGACCACCACGGCCCAGAGCCTCGCTGCCTGACCCCGTCCACTGCCCCAGGCCGGCGAGGGCCCTGCAGCGCCAGGAAGTCTGACCGCCCTGGAATCCACGCTAGGACGTCTCGGGAGTGCACCTTCCACAGTGGTTCTTCCTTCTGTTCTGTTCTTATTTCCTGTGCATCTCCTGCACTTTCTGGAGTCTTCCGGACTCCCCTTGGCACGTCTCTAAGCTTTCTCCTTTGGGAATGAGCACATCTGAAGAGAACTTTTTTACAGACGCGAGTCCTGCCGTGAAGGTGCAGGTTCTGTGATGTTCTGACTCTAGATGAGGAAAATAAGCGAGAACGCACACAGCACGGCTTCACCTACCTCCTTATAAACGCGTCTGTTTCACCCCAGCGGGAGAAATGGAAGCGTCCCCTCGTTGGCACCTGAGCTGGCTGTTCTCGCTGTCTCCTGAGACCCACAGTCCACCCTCCACCCAGCTCTGCACCCCGCGGTGCTGACCCCCCCCCCCACACACACACACTGCCACACCCAGGCTCCCCGTGGTACAAACCCTGCTTGATTTGGCCAAGGACAAGTCTCTTCCAGGACTTTACGCAGCACAGCCGGGCCCACTGCCCCCTCCAGGTACACGGGTAAGAGCGGCTCTTCGAACACCACGCAGTCCCCACGCCCTCCCAGCCTATCACAGTTTAACAACAACGCGCTGCACATTTCAAAACTGCTAACAGAGCAGATCTGCCCTCATCTCACCACACACAAACTAGGTGTGGGAGGTGACCAACGGACACTCGAATTAGCTGACTCCTTCCTTCCCCAAGGCAAACACACATCAAAACATCACATACTTTCTGCTAAACATGTAATGATGATGTGTCAATCAACAACAAAATCCATCAAAGACTTCTCTGCGTCTGCTCCCCAGGTTCTTGATCACAATCCACTCACACCTGTGTCACGTTCCAGCAGGTACCTGGGCGGGGGAAGCGTTTCCTGCCAGGGCCACTTGCACGTTTATAACATCACCCACAGGCCACACAAAACGGCAGCTTAAAAGGAGCCTGTTCACACTCACTGAGTTCCAAGTCCCTGCCGTCGCCTTGGCAGGGCCAGAGTCAATGATTCTGCAGGTCTGATACAGCCCGCGGGCTGGACGTGGCCCACCCCGGGCTCACTGTGCGCCTTCCACTCCCGCCGGGCACCCTGGGGAACACAGCTGGGTGCTGAGCTCCCCTGATTTAAGAAACAGCAACCGAAAGGCAGCAACAGCTGAAATGTGTTGTTCCTGAAACGTAACTGTGCTGCCTAATGTAGCTGCATCTACAATAATAATGCTCATTTCTCAGGTTTAGTCAAAGGCACATACTCTAAGGTAAAACTACCATGTAACTTTTAGTGAAATCATACGGTAAATCTGGGGTAATCGCAGAGCTGGCGAGTGGTTCCTTTGTGGGTGGTGCCTCAGTTTCTGTTTGTTAACTGGATTCAGGCTATGGATGTTTGGCAGGAGACAAGTGCTAACCTCTGGTGGACGGAGAGCCTCATGCAAATGTAAAATGTTGCAATGCACAAAACTGGGGTAGCATTTATCCTCGAGGTTGACTCTGGTGAAGAATCGTCTCACATCAGGGCATCGGAGTTCAATACCCGAACTCCTGACTCGGGCTCCCTGCAAATGTGCACGCACAAGTCACCGGGTCCCTGACACCCATGGGGGAGGCCTGGACTGAGTTATGGGCTCCCAGCTTCAGCCCATCCCAGTCCTGCGTTTGCAGGCATTTGGGCACCGGCCCAGCCTACAGAAGCTCTTACAGGCTCTTCGGTGTTCTCTTTCTCTCTCTCTCTGCTTCTCAAACAAATAACTTAAAACAAATTCGGGGAATGTAAGTGAATGCAACTGATGCATTCTTTGTATTTTTGAAACATTGTGATCTGAAATTAGGTCAAAATAAAATGTGTCAAAATATTGTTATATTTGCCAAGTGTTAAAAATGGATTCCTGCTGCCATCAAGAATTCACAAATACTTACGTGAAGAGTTTCCTACAGAGCTTGTTTCTGGCTTCTGCATGACTTCAGGGAAAGAAAGTCCGGCTCTACACTCCTTGTCCTACCACCCAGGAGCACGTGCACGGGTGCAGCACACACACAGCCCCACAGCGAACAGACTGGAGTCTCCAACTGCATCTCTGCCCGAATGCTCATCTTCTGAATAGCACCCGGAGTCCAGTTCTTCTCCAAACAGCTATTTTAGAAGACAGACGAATGGCTGCCTTCTGGCTAATTGCGGGCATTCTTTCATTTCCATAAAAAGACTTCTAGCATCTCAAGTGAGGCTGCAAGCAGCGAACACTGAGTGTAAGGCTCACTGAGAGCCCACTGATGGAGCCGGAGGATAACAACTCCTCCTCGGCCTTTTCCTTCCTCTGAGGACCGCGAATGAACCTCTCTGTTGAGTTCTGACATGCAGACCCAGGGACGTTGACCTGAATGAGAAATTCAGGAACTTCCTGCAACAGGGCTACCGACGGGAAGACACTGGGCGTACGCAGGGCAGGTGCTCTTTGAACAACCTCAAGGTATTTCGTGGCAGGAGAGAGACCTTGCACATCAACAACTGGAACTTCCCCCAAAACATATTGCACTAACCGTGTCAGCATTTAGCCAGGGTTCTGCATCTCTGAACCAGCTGAGCAAGAAGAACCACGCTCTAAGCCCTTGGACGAGACCTCTTCACCCCACCGTTGGCATGAGAGCATCCGTGAACATAAAATACACAGACCTGGGACTCCATCACCCCAGCACAGAGCCTGACGCGTGTTACAAAGAGCAGCCATTATGAAATCAAATAATTGTTAGAAATGAAAGAAGTGCGCTTGCAGCACACAGCTGCTAATAAAGGAGTGGGAGACACTGGATTCTTTGTAAGAGGGCGTCCGTCACAGCACAAAGACACTGGGGCCCTCCTCTGCAAGGTGCACGGCGCCCCACACGACAGCTTCGTGGGCCTCACTGCCTCAACGCCCTGTGCACAGAACACAGGACCCAGGAACTGCTGCGTTCAGTGGTGTAGATTCAGGGCGCAGGAAACACGCTTGGCACATACTTGACACTCGATTCATAAAATCAATGCTCATGTATTTCTCTACAAAACCCATGGAAAGGCCAGTGCTGTGGCGTAGTGGGTAAAGCCGCCACCTGCAATGCTGGCATCCCACTTGAGTGATGCTTTGAGTTCCGGCTGTTCCACATCCTGTCAAGCTCTCTGCTGTGGCCTGGGAAAGCAGCAGGAGATGGCCCAAGTCCTGGGGCCCCTGCACCTGGTGGGAGACCTGGAGGAAGCTCCTGGCTCCTGGCTTCAGATTGGTTCAGCTCTGGCTGTTGCAGCCATCTGGTGAGTGAACTAGCAAATGGAAGACCTCTCTCTCTCTCTCTCTCTCTCTCTCTGCCTCTGCCTCTCGGTAACTCTGCCTTTCAAATAGATAAATAAATCTTTAAAAAAAAATGGAGAAACAAATCAGCTTGTATTTGTCATGGAAGCGATCTGCTTCCAGGCTGACGACACTGTTCCCACTTCCTGATGCCACACTGGAGCCCACACACCTGTATTACCCCATAAACCTAACCCAGGGCAGGCAGGAGGCTCCCCGGCCCTGGCCCCAGCCCAGCAGATGTGGACCCAGCCCTGCTCCGCTCTTCAGCGGCACTCGCCTTTCTCTCTGTGATGGCGAAGGACTGGGATGCGGGGATCTCTCACGGCTGGGGGCAAACGCAGCCCCTTGTACGGTGTGACTATGTGTGAGCCATTTTCACCCCCTGAGCCTGTTTCTTCATCTGGAAAAGGGACACCATTCACGCCAGCACTGTGGATAGGATCAGAAAAACAGGACAGCCGAGGCAGCTGGCCCCGGGCTGGGAGGAGGACCCACAGTGCGTCCTCCCTCCCTGTGCTGAGTGACGGAGACCAGGAAGTTCCCTGGAGATGCTAGTTACAGTCATGACAACGACTGCTCCATCAGCTGTCACCGAGTGCCAGGAGCTGCATCGTGCGCTGGGCCTGTCCTCGCCCGGTCACACCCGAGACGGTCCTGAGAGGGTGGCAGCTGTGCGTAGCCGCTCACGGCCTGATGGGAAAAACAACAGCCAGAGCTGCGCACACCCAGCTCTCGCGAGGCTCTGCAGTGAAGGTTCTCCATCTCCAGGGGAGCGTCAAGGGCTCTCCACCTGGCAGAGCTGGGTGCGACGCTGGATAGGACACGGGCGGGTCATAGTGACGGAGCCTTTCACACATGGCAGAGACGGGAGCCGGCAAGGGATTCCCTGGGTGGAAACTGAAGGAGAAGTCTTTTGGGAGCAGAGAGAGTGAGTGGGTACCCTGAATGTGTGGGGAGGAGGCTGGGTGTCGGGTGAGGGAGCCGAGGGGCGGCCTCAGTGCACAGCTTAGCGGGCCACCAGGCCACAAGGCTTCGGGAACCCGACTCTGAAGGCTGCGGCGAGCAGTAACCGGGTGGAAGCTGGGCCACCGTCTAGGAACCCACCGGAGGAAAGAGAGGGCGTGCAGCAGGGGACAGGGCGGGTGTGGCCGGCCCCTGGAAGAGGACACAGGGCTATGGCGCCGTTTTCCCAGGTTCCCTCCACACCTGGGCCCCATCAGGTTTCTACGCCACCCAGGCTCGGTTTCTGCTCGGATCAACTAAAACCACACCGCAGCAACGGCAGCAGCGGACAAGCCTTCAGAAGGAAAGCACAAGGCTCTCTAGCAGACGCTGCCCATCGCCTGCTGACTTCTACTCCCAGTGGTTAGAAATGGAGAAATGGCTTCTCCCAATACTTGCAAACCCTCCTGTTTGGGTTAGAGCACGCTTTGCCAGGTAAATGTCCCGTCAAGAGCTCGTTTTCTCTAACACATCTGTGTCTTCCGTGGTCCTCCAGCTGCATCACTTACGCCTTTCTGTCCCCATAAACTCAGCAAAGTGCTGCATCAAAGGATTCTACAGGCATTTCAGAACGCGGGAATTAACAAAGGACAGCAGAATGCGCAGGCCAACCCGGCTTCCAGTGCTGCTATTTCTAGCCCGGTGCCTGTAAGACGAGAGGTATTTCACAGCGCGGTGCAAAGACAGGACAAGCCAGCGCCACCACGTCCGCCCTGGGAGAAGTGGGAGGCACGCACCGCTCTCCACAATCGATGCTGCCACGGGAGTGGATTCTGGAACTTGTTGAGCTCGGTCGATGCACACAACCACAGTCAGAAGGCTGAGACCCGGGGGAAATTCAGTTTACTGCCTCAAGTGACATCACCTGACCCCACACCCACTGCCCTCCCTACCACCACTCTCCAGCATCCTCGGTTCATGGGCTTGCAAAACAAACACCTGCTCTGTATTAATAAAAAGTAGGTCATTGCCTAAGGTAAAAAAAAATAATAAAGTAAATGCATTTAAAGTAGCAATGAAGGTTGTGGGAGGACTTCAAAAATTTCACAGAAAATGCATACTTAAAAAAACCAAAAATACTATGTATGTATTTCAGATTATTTTTGCACGAAAATACACTCAGATTTTAACTGTTTTCCCACCAACTTAGGAATTCTCATATTTTCCCTAAGAGAGCTGGGGTGTGCACCACTCACGCCTCTGACGTGCTCATGTGTGAGCGCTCCCGCACACAGAGAATAAGAGCCCCATGGAAATGTGCTCAGTGCTTACTGCTCCACTCCGGCCCGTCTGCCCCCACAGCCACAGAAACTACGATCATATTCACCCAGGAAAAAAGTGAAATCTTCACAAGTCAGACTCAGGATCACAAGCTGCTATGTGGAAAGCCCAGCGCTTCCTAAGTTCTTACTACTGATCTGTGAACATCAATGGAAGCGGATGCACAGGAGCTGTAAACGCTGGCCAAGAGGCTGGGTGGGATTTTCCTCTTTATTTTCTCTCGTTAACTAGATCACAAGGCTATGATTCAACAGCGTATCAGCAGTTGACTACTGCAAGTTCTCGTCCTATCTTGTGTTCCCAGGACGAGAACACGGAAAGTGAAAAAGTCTATGAAATGAAGAGATTGCACAGCAGGCTCTCCCAGGAGGTCCCTAGTTCCAGAAAAGGATGCACAAGTATATATTCCTTACACATCCTCTAAGCTTCTCAGAACTCCAGGGAAGGGGGCAGGCGCCGTGGCGCAACAGGTTACGTCTCTGCCTGCAGCACCCCATCCCATACGGGTGCCGGTTCAAGTCCCAGCTGCTCCACTTCCGATCCAGCCCCCTGATAATGCACCTGGGAAAACAGTGGAGGATGGCACCAGCACCTGGGCCCCTGCACCCACACAGGAGAACTGAGTGAAGCTCCTGGCTTCTGGTCATTGTGGCCACCTGGGGAGTGTGACAATGGATGGAAGATCTCTCCCTCTCTGCCTTTCAAATAAATATATAAATCTTCAACAGACAAACCCTGCAGTGAAGGGGGTGGGCATCTGGCACCACTTGGGATGCCAGCATCCAACACTGGAGTGATGGGTTTGAGTCCATCTCTGATTCTTGCCAGTGCACAACCTGGGAGGCAGCAGGCGACGGTTCAGATGCCCGGGTCCTGATACCCACGAAGGAGACCCGGACTGAGCTGTGGGCTCTGGTTCCAACCTGACCCAGTGCCAGCAATGGAAGGGCATTTGGGAAGTGAACCTCTCTCTTTCCCTCTGCCTTTCAAATACATCAACACAACCAAATCAACCTTGGTAGAAAGAACCCGAGACCATTTGGTTTTGTCTGCAGGAGAATCAGGAAAGCTCAGGAAGCAGGTGACTGTCCACGTGTGATGCCACGTCTACTCTACGACCCTCATGGCAAGACCCAGCCTGGGGGACAGGTGTCGCACACCTGGGGTGAGGGGGCAAGCTCCAAGGGGGAGGAGCCCCTGGGTCTTCTCATGCTTCTGTCTCAGTGGACAGACACTGTGGCGTTCAAAGATGCTTATTCAGGTGTGAAACATTCCAACATCCATACACATCAGGAGTATCCCAAAAGCTCATGGGAAGTGAGTATGATAAAAAACCCACAAAACTATGCACGGATTTCAAAATGTTCTCGTTCTGTGCTGCACGGACGCTCGGGCGTCCTACGTGCTGAGAGGACCGGTGAGATCCGCCACTGGCCTTTCTGGTGCCTGCTACAGGGAGCAAAGCAGGCCACGGAGTGGGTGTCACCTCGCTAACAGACTCATCACAGTCTTCAGCTTAGACTGCCACATGCACATTTATTCCTATACTAACACCGTCAGTCTGTTTAGTTTCATTTGGAAGAGAAGGAGAGAAGAGGAGAGGGCCACAGTTCTGCAGATTTGCTTCCCTCAAACAATCAACAGCTGCACACTTTTGAATTCATTTGCAGCAGATAAAACAATCCTGCCAGGGCCTGGTAAAAGCTCACCATTGTTCCGCGTCTGCACAAATCACTTTGCATCTCTGATGATTTTATGTACATTTAATCACTAAAGATTAATTACACGGCATACGGAAACCAGTGAAACACTGAAGAGATAACTCCAGTTTAAGTGCACATGCAGCTAACTTGTGGCTTTTTGGAACAATTTTAATTAAAAGTACTAGAAGAACCATCGGGATGAAAATATTAGGAGCTCCGGGATGGATGAGCTTAGCATAGCTAATTAATTGTATATTTAATCAGAGCAGCCTTTGGCTGTAATTAATAATCTATTTTCCTCTGGTAATAAATATTGCAGTTCTGTAAAACAGAATTCATAATTTCCAGAATGCCATGTGCACAGAGAGCAGGACTGAAAGCAAGCATTTCCACAGCAGACCTGGAGCGGGGCGACGCTGTTTACCTACAGAGGATGTGTCACTCTCGTTCATTCGTTTTAAATGTCATCTCCCAGCGCCAGCTTACAAACAGCTACCCCAGAGTGCCTTGGACATTTCAAAGGTGCAAAGAGTAATCCGAATGGCGTCGCGAGAAGAATCCTAAATGAAGTCTGCTTTTCCTTGCCTCACGAAGACCTCACACTTCGCAGAACCGGAGGGGGCTCCGTCGAGAAGGACGGCTGGGACAGCGGGACCTGGCATTAAACAGCCCCTTCCTTTCATTTCTTTGTAAATGGCAGGGTGAGACTCGAGATTTCCACCACCTGCAACCCGATAACACACTCGAAGCGGAGGGCAGAGAGAAAACCCTCTGTTCCTTGCCGCGATGAGATAGCTTTCACTTTAAATGGTCAACGCGTGTCCACACATGTGCACGCATGTGCACACACGCACCTTCCGTGCTCTGAGAATCCATGCCCAGCAGGGCATATTTCTGCTTTTATGAGTATTTATTAGCGCTTGTGAGGGACACTGTGCTGGGGGGAGCCACACGCTTCTGGGTTGCTTTCTTCTGTCTTCTTGAAAACGAGTTTAATTCCATGAGTTTTGCATATAAAGGAGACATGGGATAAATTATTCTTAGACGACAGATTTCTCCTATCTTCTGCGGGTAGTATCTATCAGTTGCTTCCTATTTTGAAGACTGTTGCCATGGCACGGAGGAGTCACAGGTTGTTGAGTGAGTAAATCCTTAACTTAAAAGCCATCTTCCCCGACCACAGAGAACAACGTTTTTGTATGCATCTGATACAGCTGCTGGTTGCACTCATCAATTCGGAGCATCAGCTCCATTTTTCTGGAGGTTATGTGGTCTTCACATAAATATGCATGGCAGGGGCAGATACGAATTAGGTTGCTAAAGTCTACATCAAGTGAAATATTTTTATTCAGTCGCACTAGGTAATGAGGTCTAGGAATCAAAGAGTCGAATAAAACACAGAGGCAAAAATTTGGAGGTTTCCCAAAGGCCACCATTAACGTCCTAGGATCAAAAGTAGCTCTTATTAAATACACGGCGATGTCTTTAGTGCTTAATCAGTTTATAACGATACATGCACTCGCCAGTGAGAACAAAAGTGTTTGAAAGACTGCACAAGAGCCCACTCTGCTCTCTGGCACTGCGCGCAGCTGGCAGCTCCCGACACAGGCTTGCCAGTGGCTACTGAAGTGGTCTGGGCAGGCACAAAGGAAGACGTGCACCAGATCATCAAAGCCAGGACTCGCTCCACCGACTGCCCCGTGCTCAGAGAAGGTGCCAGGATTCACACCGGACTAGCGCAGCTCAGGTCTGCGGTGGGCGGGACCTAACAGTCGTGCACAGAACGCTCTGCCCGCCAGTGGCAGGGGTGCAGGCGCTCTGCAGGGAAGCCGCTCAGAGCCTGGCGGTGTCTGGGCTCGCCCTGCAATACCCAGTGCTTCCCAAGAGCACAGGGACCCTCCCCTGCTCTGTCCTTGGAAGCCATGGGAGAGCAACCCAACTCTGCTGGTGCCCGAGGTGTAGGCTCTGGGCAGGGGTGTTTGAGAGGGGAGGTCCCACTTCCAGGAAGACCCTGGACATTCACAGGGGATTTGAAGGTTGGAGGCATCCAAGTGCTGAAGACAGACGAGCTAGGGACTGTGAAAACCCACGGGTGGTGCTCCGTGGAGTCGACAGCGAATGCTACATATTATACATGTGGTGTGCGTGGTGTAACACACATATCACATGTGTGACACACAATACACACATAATGTACAAAAAGTAACCCGCCTGTGAGACTGAGTCGGAATTCAACAACAGTAGGGGGATTATTTCTAGGGCTTTGCTCCTAGAGTGGCATTCCAGAGGTCTCCGCCCAGTGTTTGAAGGAGTGAGAGCCACAGCACATTCAGACATGCGCAGAATGCACACTGCACACCTTCCTGAGGGTACAAATGCGAAGAAGTAAATACTATGCACAAAAGGAGTGAAGGACCAGTGGTTGGGGGCTTGAATACTCATGTGAGATCCATCATTTGAACTAAGTTAGACCTGGAAAAATCATGCAGGCACTGGGACCTCAATCCCTACGTTTCAATGTGCAGGTGAAGGCAGTTCACAATCTATTTAGCAATTTATAAATTAATTAGCTCACCAACATTTATCTCACTGCTCACAGGAGATTTAAGTATTACCTGCGTCTTAAGGAGGAGGTAAATATTGGTTTAATTGATTTTCACCAAGGTCACACAGCAAGTGGCAGAGCGAGGATCAGAAGTCTGCGCTGGCTCTCAGGATTCTTCTTGTGCCACCAGGAGTCACCTCTCCTCTGTTTCCAGCCCAGTGCCGAGGTTAATTAATTCATTACTGTTCAGATGTGGGAAACGGATCATCTAAACCCACGTATCACGTTTCAGCAAAACCGTTTATCAACGAGGTCGAGAGCACGAGGACTGAGCCTGTAACCATCAGCACACGTGACCAGGGACCGCAGCCCAGAAGCAGAGCCTCAACTGGTCCTTGTGGGACGCAACGGGCTGTGCTCCAGAGAGCCGAGGACTGCGGGGAGGCGAGGTCAGCAGCACATTTTTATCAATGTCCCAGACTCAACACAGAACAGTGCCCCAGGTAGGAGTTCTGTGTTGGAAAGGAAGAATTGGAAACCTCAGTAACGCATCTGAAACTTAGGAAATTTAAACTTTCAAAATAACACAACGACTTTAGGGGGGTGGGTGGGGGCTGACTCCTCCTCAGTGCTGAGGAGCGGCAGGTGACCAGCTGAGCTGAGCTGACGCTGACGGCGGCCACGGCGGCCACGGCGCCCCTATCCTCACCACCAGCCTCACGGCGGGCACCAGGGAGGGGCAGCAAGCAGGTCAGACGTCCTGAGTGCTCAACCACTGCTGAACAGCCGCACACCCTTCAGGCCTGGCCTGCTCACGGCAGCACCAGGGTCCTCCTCGTCCTGAGACCTCCCGATGCACTGTGGCTGTCTGGCACCAACCCCGGCCCCGCTCACTGCACGCCAGAGCCACCAGCAATCCCGGCCTCCTTCACTGCATGCCAGAGCCACCAGCGACCCCGGCCCCGCTCACTGCACGCCAGAGCCACCAAGACCCTGGCCTGGTCTCTCTCACTGCACACCAGAGCCACCAAGACCCCGGCCTCGCTCACTGCATGCCAGTGGCGCCCCCTACCCTCAATGCTGAGACCACCAGCACGTCTCCAGAGATACAGCGTCCCAGATCTCCAGTGTCTCCTAGAGGGGACGCCACGCCCTTGATTAAGCGTGGTTCTAACCACATCATCGTTAGGCTGAATGCTGACTGTGACAGACAGAGTTCATTTTGAAAGAGGCTCAAACACGGCAGGACGCAGGGCTGAAGGACAGGACTCAGCCTTGGTTTCATGGACTGCTTTTGTTATCATTTGAGATGATAGATAGCCACAATTTCAGGCCAAAAATTGATCTAGAATATCTCAGAACGCAAGAGCGAGCAAGGGCTGGCACTGCGGTGCGGGACTGCAATGCCAGCAGCACCCATCAGAGCACTGGTCCAAGTCTCAGTGACTCTGTCTGTGGGCCAGCTCCCAGCTGATGCACACAGAATGTCCATAAAAGATGACCCAAGGGCCTGCGCTCCTGGTGCCCACATGGGAGACCTGGAGGGAGCTCCTGGCTCCTGGCTCCTGGCTGCGGCTTCACCCAGGCCTGCTCACTGCGGCCGTGCGAGGAATGAACAAAAGGACAGAAGATCTGTCTCTACCTCTCTATCACTCTGCCTTCAAATAAATAACTAAGAAATAAAAAATAAAAAAAAAGATGTATTTTTTTTTTTGACAGGCAGAGTGGACAGTGAGAGAGAGAGACAAAGGTCTTCCTTTGCCGTTGGTTCACCCTCCAATGGGCCGCGCTGATGCGATGGCAGGAGCCAGGTGTTTCTCCTGGTCTCCCATGGGGTGCAGGGCCCAAGCTCTTGGGCCATCCTCCACTGCACTCCCTGGCCACAGCAGAGAGCTGGCCTGGAAGAGGGGCAACCGGGACAGAATCCGGCGCCCCGACCGGGACTAGAACCTGGTGTGCCCACGCCGCAGGTGGAGGATTAGCCTAGTGAGCCGCGGCGCCGACCATAACTAGTACATCTACACACCCAGTCGGCACCGCCACTGCCACTGACCAGGGCTCTGGCAACGTCCATTCTCCCCTCCCACCAGGACGGTGTCCAGGGACTGCTGCTCATTGTGCTGCGGCTCAGGGGTGGCCGGCTCCTGGCGCTGTCTCCAGGGAGGTGGAATCCAGCCTTTCAGGAAGTGCCACACGCCAAGAACTGACCAGAAAGGTCCCCAGCGTCCCAACGACAGCTGGGTCATCATTTCAGTGACTACCATGCTCCGGGATTCCTCGGCGGACTTGTTTCCTGGTTTTACTCCAGTGTGCGACTTCCTGTGAAGGTCTTCCGGAGCCCTAGGCGTGGCAACGTGTGTCCCCGCTGCACAGTTGCCTCAACACTGCCGGTAGGAACTGAGAAATCTTCCAAGATTCCCCCTGCTCTTGGAGCAAAGCCCTGCTCCGTGTGACGGGCTCAGCACCGGCCCGCACTGCTGGCCTGCCCCGAATTCAGGCTGCTGAGACAGACAGAGCGGGAGGGAGGAAGACGCAGGACAAAGGGGCCGTGAGACCTCCCCCAAGGAAGACGCAGCTCAGAACCTTGGCTCTGGAAACGGTTCTGCGCTATCCAGGGCTCTCGGCACGACTGCACAGTTACTGCGGATGCTGATGGGAAGAGACGCACACGCTGATTCCTCATTCACCCTTTCATTTATAATGCATTTCCTTCTAGATCTAAACAGGACGTATACATGTGCATTTCCTAGAAGGCGATAAAAGTCAATTACTGTGTTTACTCAGTGAAGAACTGCTTTCTCAGCTCGACAGCTCCGAGGCCATGCAACACTCAGCTCTTGGCATCTCAGCTCCCAGGGCGGCCGAGCCTGACACAGGAGGCTGTGGTCCACGGGGACACAGCTCCGCCACGTTCACCACCACTGCTTGCACTTGGAGAAGCCCTACGAGTGAAAAAATACCGCCCGTACGTTCCTACACACATACATAGATCTTTTGGGAAACTCACTGGTTGTTGAAAACCAACATGTTTGAAGAGTCTACAACAGCGAGCATTTTAACAGACACCACTGAGATTCCTGTATACAGTATCCCAGTTTCTAGACTTCTTACAACTGGTTGTGGCAGAACAGGAAACCAACGACATCCAGAGAACCCAAATCCAACGGCTAGAATTTGAAAGATAATTAGATGTCCAGACCTCCCTAATATGTGGTGTCATGGCCCCATCGGAGCACAGGGAATATTAATTACAATGGAAAATTGGAAAATAATGTTCTCAAATCTGAAATTAATTTTCAGCTCTTTCTCCCTTCGATCCTCATTCGGGAATTCAAAATACATGTACCGAGTCGCAGCCGCGTGCCAGGTGTGGCGGCCGCACCAATGGGCACATCAGGCGACGCTGCTGGCCTCCGGGCACTTGCACTGCAGCCCATCAAGCGACAGTAAAGGTCGCCAACGTCCCAGTTAACTTCTGTGTGCTGTGGGAGGTGGGCGTGGCCCAGGGCCCTGCCAGGAACAGATGCTCACCAGGAGACTGACAGCGGGGAGGGGCGGCTGCTTTTCTTCCTGTGTAGGTCTCTGCGGGTCTCCCTGAGCAGGTGCGGGTTTGGGCAGAGGTTTAACAAGGACACAAAGGAAGGCCCCTGCACTGTGGAAGCAAAGAGACTGGAGCTCAGGAACAGGTCTGAGTCACTGACCGACGGCCAGCAACCGGCCAGCAGGGGGCGCCATGGGGACTGGGCTTCTGCCCTTAGTGACAACCGAGCAAGACCTGGAGCGAATGGACCTACTTCCTTCTCTGCCACCACCTGTCGCTTTCTCAAACTATTTGCTGCTCCTGTCGCCACCTGCAGGTAGACCGTCCATACAAGCATAAAGCATTCCCCTGAGCTCAGGGCCTGAGACACAGTCCCCACATCCCAGCTTTGCAAGAACCTCCTTCAATGGGCCATGGTCACTGCACCTGGTTTTCAGATGAGGAAGGAGGCAAAAGTCACTCATTTCTGTTCATGTTGCAAAATAGACACTGCGAGCAGTGGGACCTGAAGCAAGCGCTTTGCTCCAAACCCAAGCTTCTTTCCCACCAGGCTCTATTCTTGCTCAGGTTTCCCATCCCCAACTCAAACTGAGGACGCATCTCCAACACTGGACTGACAGCATAGAACCCTCCCGTTTATTTTCCAGTGTGAGCCGGAAGCTCGCAAGTCATTCTGCTTAACCTCTCTTTTATAGCTTATTTTGCATTTTTAAGTCTTGCATTTCTTCTTCTTCTTATGTTTGTTCGGAAGACAGAATTGCAGAGAGAGAGGGACAAACGATGATCGATGACAGAATGAAATCAAGGAAGGAAGGAAGGAAGAAATTAATGTCCCATCTGCTCCTTCATTCTCAAAATGACCAGACCAAGTGGGTCAAAGCCAGGAGCCAGTGCCCCAGCCAGGTTTCCCACAGAGGTGGCAGAGATGCAAGGACCTCAGGCTATCACCTGCTGCCTCCCAGTGGAGCAGGAGGAGGCCGGATGGAGGTAGAGGGGGAACTGGACCCCGGCACTTCTGATACAGCGTCCAGACATCACAACGGGTGGTTAACCTGCTGCACACACTGTCCACCCCTTGGCGGCTTAGCCTACTTTACAGTATCTCTACGCTGTACGGCAAACTTGCAGCAGTAAAGACCTCAAGTTAATCTTTTAAACAAATACCTAACACTAACATAGATGCACCATATTCTATTATTTTGCCTCTCCTAAGACTGGAAACTCATTTTTTACATAAAAAATTTTGACAAGTTACAGCCACTTTTCAGTTTTCTCTCCTCCACATAGTATTTTACCTAAGTGGTTTATCTCATCAAGTGTGAACTTTTTAAAATATTCTAAAAGCATACCTGTAGATAGATTTTCTGGTTAAGTTCTGCTTCTGAGATTAAGTTACCGCAAAGACAGATATAGGACTTGGTAAACTGCCCTGACTGAAATTCTATTTCACAGCAAACATGAAGAGTAACTTAGCAACCAAGAGATGATTCCTGGCTTTTAGGCCTAATGCAAAATCAGAATGACTTGTTTATTTAAAATGAGTCCCTGTGCTTAGCACAGGCTCCTAAAGCCACGAATGCTGAGTTGTATTCTGGGTAACAAGCACTTTCTGTGGTGTGTCTTCCCAAAGTCTCTTAGGCAAAGCAAGCGTGCTTCAGAGAGGCTGTAGGTTTGCGGGTGCAAGTCCCCCGACAGGTGACAGTAAGAATAGTAACACCTCCGGCCTGTCCCGGCACGCAGCGGATTTCCTGACACGCCACTTCCACACCGGAATTCAGCCCCGGAACAAATAACCAACTTGTGTGATGCAACCTCAGGGCAAGGCCGGGGGTGCACACTACAACACTCGGCCTGCACCAAACACCGGGCGCGGCAAGCTCTGCCCGCCCTGGGAGCCGCTCTCTGTGCCCTCAGTGACTGCTCTGCTGTGATGCCTGAACGCCCCCTCTCCATTCCCTGCCCGCTCTGCTCAGTAATAAACACAGGGAGGGTCCCCCACCAGCACCGACTGCACTGTGCCATGGATGAGCTTACCAGGCCAATGGGCATCAAGACGGAAGATTGTAAGAAACCTGGATGCAGAGCCAGCGCTTTTCCCAGCAGCCACGCGGCTATCTGAGCCCCAGGCTGGAAGGGGATGGGATCTGAGAAGCCTCACGGGGAGCAGTCTTGGGTGCTCAGAGGAAGGATCCAAGCTAAGAGGCACGAGGAGTCATGCAGTGGCCAGGCCTCTGGGCAAACCCGACTCACCGCGCTGATTTTCCCTGGTGTGTGGTCCTGCAATGCAAGAAATGGCCATGGGCCCTCAAAGAATGTGAGGACCAAGAGATCTCACCTTGGTGTTAAGGAAACAGAATCGTAAGGGTCTTGTGCCCCACCCAGAGTCACTCAGTTTGCAGGGGGATCCATCTGGCCTTGTATTTCTGTCTGGACAGGGTTACCGTGAGAGTGGAGACATGGAGGACAAGAACTAGGGTAACAGGTACGCAGCAGGCGGCACATTCACTGGTGCATGATTCGTGCCGCATCAGTGAGAGCTCACTGTGGGGGATGCTCCTTCTGCTCGTGAGGCTTTCTCAGTGAGACACGGGTGCAGGGACGCGACGTGACCCATCTCAAGTTCAACGGCTAGTTCACCAAGATGCAGGATTTGAACCCAAACTATGAGCTAGGCACTATGATGAGAACAGGCACTGAAGTCAACAGCTTCAAGTCGTTCGGTTGGTCGCAGTGGCAGGAAGTCAGACTAGAAATGACCTCTTCAATTGTGCAATTTTTTAAGACAGGATGGCTCAAGGTCAAAAACTCAGATACACTGACGTCGATTACACGGATTTACCTATGAGGATCCGAGGCTTCATAGGTGTCCTTTCTCAAGGTGTCCTCTGTGGAGAGTAACACTCCACAGCATTGCTACAAGACCAGAAGTCCCGTGTACAACTCACGTCATTACTCGCTGTCCTCTACAACTTCCTTGGTGAACTTGAGGAGGTGTCGTACATCCACATCCTGAAGCCATTTTCAGCTATTTAGTCCTTGAAAAATACTTTTTTTTTGGAGTGGTATCCAGGATAAACTGAAGATAAAAGAAAAATGAACTCAAAATGCAACCCAGCTGTCCATCAGTTGACCACTGGATAAAGAAATTATGTATACACCACGGAATACTACTCAGCACTTAAAAATAATGAAATCCTGTCTTTTGCAACAAAATGGATGCAACTGGAAACTATTATACTTAGTGAAATAAGACAGTCCCCAAAAGACAAACACCATGTGTTTACCCTGATCTGTGTGAACAGAGCACCTACAAGGTAACCTACAGGACTGAAACTGACATTTCGAGATTTGATGATTGTTTACAATTTGATGACTGCCTTGACTATTGAGGAACAGGTTTTTTTTTTTTTCTTCAAATTATTGGTTGAGCTCGTTTACTTAGTGTGGGCTTAACATATCGATCATTAAGTAAACTGAAAAGAGATCTTTGTAAAAATTAAGAGTGGGAATGGGAGAGGGAAGAGGAAGGGGGGGGGAAATTATCACTGTGCTCCTGAATCTGTGTACATGAAATCTATATGCCTTAGTTAAATTAAAAAAAAAAACACTTAGATAAAAAGATACATTCAAATGCCAGGTGAAGAGAGCCCTGTCCACACGCATGCAATGCCTGTCCTAACGCACCCTGAATTAAACCACACAGAACTGCTCTTTGATTGGGTGTTTGTTCTTTCCTTTCCAGGGGGCACATCAGAGCCAGGGCCAGACACCAGAGAGAGGAGCAGTCAGAGGCCCGGATGGACGGACCCCAACAAAAGCCGTGCAGGGTCCGAGTCGTGACCCTCTGAACTCGGTCGATGTCACTGCGTTCTTGCGAGATACAGGATGGCCATAAAGGGAGCCTGTGGCTCGGCACGGACAGCGGGGCTGTGTCAATGGGGCACACGCTTCTACAAAGGCACGGCGGGTCAGACCTCAGCCTGTACACCGCTCTGACGCAGTGCGAGCCCAGCCCAGCCACCCGCTCACTTCTCCTCCCCAGGAACGCGTCCCCTCCGAGTCCCGAGGCACTGTAAGAATCCCAAGCCACCTCGGAAGAGGCGTAGATTATTTTTGCCTTTCTTGATATTCTTCTCCTTTGAAGTCTGGTGCAAGCTTTGTGCAGAGAATGAAAATAAACTGCTGGTTTCTGGCTAAGTTTAAAAAGGAAATGTGACAGTGAATGGCAAGCAGTACCCTCCATACCAGCCTCGGGGACAGAGGATACGGACAGCCACCTTGGCAAACAGAGCATGGTACAAAATGCTCAGAACACAGGAAGGTCACGCCTCTGATGCCAGGTGAACTACACCTGCCAAAAAACTCCATTTAATGAGTGGTCCTCAAGTTTTTAAGTATAGGTATGCTTGCATTTGTGTGCACACACGGAACATTTTTAATCCAGCATGAATCTTCTCAAAAAGTTAAATATTTTCCCATGTGCAACACAACAATTGCACAGCTTAAGAAAGTCCTTAGAGCTGACTTTGGGGGAACACATCTCTGGGAACGCTCCTGCGTGCCCATGTCCTTGGGGACAGCTTCAGAGCCAGTGCGCCCGTGCCACAGCTACCACGCTCTTGCCATGGACTATCAATACTCTTCTGCCCTATTCTGCTTACTTCTCCTCTTCTGTAAGATCAATAACAATTTTTCTGCTCTGAGATAATCTGAGGCACCATGGAAAACACCACGGCCTTGGCCTTATCAGATGGACTTACATGCGTGGTAACTGACCAATGTGAACCTCGATCTTTTTCATCTGTGAAATGGGAGAGTAACACCAATCTCCCAAGATTGCAGCAGGAATAAATCAGGTTTGTGACAGCAGCTAGTATGGGTCCTGGCATGACAGGTGCACAACGGTTTTTAATGGAATATGATGACAGAGGCTACGGGTTGCTCACCCACAGCCATTCACCTGTTCTATCTACTGTAGAGCCTCAGTGCCTGTAACGGAGTCTACACACCTCCAAAAGTTATTCCAAAGTTCTTGAGAGCAGACACAGACACACACAGACACACACACACACACACACACACATTTCTACATCTGTCTAAAGAATTTCTGGGAAAATCAGCTGAAGTATTTCTAGGGTTTTTCATATGGACAGAGAAAAAAATATGACTGAATAAATATTCCGTCTTCCCATCTTAGGCTTGGCTATCTGAAGATGTGAGGCACAGAGCTGTGGCAGCCGTTGGAGACAATGACGATAGTAAGATGAAGGCAGAGCAGCAGATCCAAGCCCAGAGCAGCTGAACTACTGACTCGAGCAGGAAATAATTCTGGAATGCTTGGACATGATCAGTTAAAGTTCTCTATTTAATCTACTTTTGGCCAGTGTTGTTACTTGCAGCTGGGAAAGCACAGGTCATGATAAAACTGAAAATCCCTCTATAAAGCATCGTTAAAAGAAAATCATTCGTTTAAGGCTGGTAAACGGATCAGTATTCACAAACACCTAGCAAATGTAGCACAATGTAACAGATACTAGATTGGCATAAGATACGGTTTGCAGAAGGAGAGCTTCTCAATTTAATTGTATGGATAGGGCACGAACACATCACCGATACACAACAGTGTCACAGACACGGTGTATTCCAACAGCCAAACTACTAGTGCAAACAATCCACGCTATGAGAATTCAAAGAACTCCTAAGGAAAATCTCACAGAAGCCATGGAATTCAGCTTGATTTGAGGCAGAGTTTGAAGAACATCCTTGCAAATGGAAGATAGAGAAATCCAGGAAAAGATGGGTAGAGCAGCACCCCATGGGAAGGAAGACCTTTGAAGATGAAAGACCAATTGCCATACGCAAGTTCTCATCTGCAAGAATCGAGAGTGCACTGTGCAAATTCACATGCCAAGGTAATGAATCGGACTTGGTCATCAAGCTACAGGCTTTTCAGCAAAGAAATACAAGCTGTTTCATGCTTGAGAAAGAGTGACTTGGTAATGCAGCGGGCTAGGTCGGAAGGAACATAAACTGAGGGCGAGAGCTCCTGAATTAAGACCTCAGTGCTGGTGGCCAGGGTGGGAAGAGACAAGCTCAGATGAGAATGCCGTGCCCTGTTCTGATGAGTGACACTGGTGGGGATCGAAAGACCTTCACTTGGCTCATGGAGAGCAACACCCACGGGGAAAATGTGAAGCATTAATGAGTGTTGTGGATGGACTCATTCTGGGGTGCATGGGCTTCAAGGGCTCCATTTTTATGTGCAGCTCAACCTCATTTGCATAGAGAAAATGAAGCAGAATGGGAGACTATGCAACTGATAAAGGGTTAACATCCAGAATCCACCAAGAGCTCAAGAAACTCAACAACCAAACAAGCAATGCAGTTAAGAAATGCACAGGAATGGAAGAGGTGTTTTCCAAGAGAGGAAATCCAAATGGCCAACAGACACTTGGAAAAATGCTCAGGATCAGTAGCCATCAGGGAAATGCAAATCAAAACCACAGTGAGGTTTCACCTCACTCCAGTTAGAATGGCTCTCATATAGAAATCAAGAAACAACAAATACTGGTGAGGATGTGGGAAAAAAGGTGCCCTGATCCACTGTTGGTGGGAATGCAAACTGGTGCAGCCACTGTGGAAGACAGCACAGAGACACACCCTAACTATGAACAGAGACCTACCAAGGACCCAGCCATCCCACTCCTGGGAATTTACCCAAATCAGAAGAAATTAACATATGAAAGAGTTCTCTGTGCCTCCATGTTCACTGCAGCACAATTCACAAAAGCTAAGATGTGGAATCAACCCAGATGTCCACCAGCTGTTGATCAGATAAAGAAACTGGTATAGATACACTATGGAGTATCACTCAGCTGTAAAAAAAAAAAAAAAAAAAAAAAAAAAGAAATCCTGTTTTCTGTAACATTATGGATGCAAATGGAAACCATTATACTTAGTGAGATAAGCCAGTCACAAAATGAGAGAGATCACATTTTCCCCTGATCTGAAGTCACTAGTAGAGTGCCTAAAATGTAACGTAGTAGAGTGAAATGGACATTTTGAAATTGGTGACTGTTTACAGCCCTTGTCTCTTCTGTTGAGGGACAGTGTTTGTACTTTTATTCTTCTTTTCTTGACACTGTTTGTTGAAATCTTGTAATTAGTGCAGGGTTAACTATATGATCATTACATAGACTGAAAATAGATGTTTATAAATATTTAAAGTGGGAATGGGAGACAAAGGAGATAGAATGGTTGGAGTGTGGAGAGGAGGGAGGTTAGCATGGGAAGTATCACAACGTTCCTAAATCTCTCTATATGAAATACTGGAAACTTACATAACTTAAATAAAAGTTTCAAAAAAGCATAGGGAAGTGAACAAGTGCATGAGAGTTCTGGCTCTCAAACAAATAAATAAATGTCCTTAAAAACAAACCAGTGCTCTGATAACAACAAATGAAGATGCTTTGGAAACGTGACCTCTTACACAAAAGAACTTACTGTCATTGCAAGATTTTATTTTGGTTTTTAGATCCTAACATGAAGGAGAGTCTTAATCTAACAACCAAAATAAGTTTTATTTAGTGGTGTTTTCAAAACTCTCTCCCCCATTCCATCCTCCGCTGAAGCCACATCTTTTCCTTGTTCCATCAGCACTGTCCACCTGCAGCTCTCTGGGTTGCACAGGGCACCTATCTCTCCTGCCAACACTGCCCACCTACACCCATCTGGTTGTACAGGACACCTATCTCTCCCATGAGCACTGCCCACCCACAGCTCTCTCTGTTGCACAGGGCACCTAGCTCTCCCATCAGCACTGTGCACCCACAGCTGTCTCTGGGTTGCACAGGGCACCTATCTCTCCTCCTCTGTCTTGCTTATTTTGTGTGGATTATCTGAAACAGAGTATCTTCCTGGGGAGAAGCCGCTAGGAAATTATAAAATTTGCACAGAAAGTCTCTATTTGTAATTGAGTCTGACATTGGGAAAAAATAAACAGCAATGCTCGTTTGTTTTTATTATAATCATTTAAGTTAGACTCACATAGAGGTAGACACGCAGTAGCAACCTTCCTACAGAGCACCTGAGCTATCAGATAAAATCCATTACTAACAACTAATGTCTTCATGGCATTTTATGGTTTGACATTCAATTTAGAATCAATCTCAAGAAAGCCCTAGATCCCAGCAAGCTCTCTTACTCCAACAAAGATCTATATCCTTAGTAAAGTAGGTAGACCCAGAATAAACAGGTAGGTATGAATTTATCTGAGAATTTCAAATACCAATTAATTTGACTACACATAATTCCCCAGCCATTAGGTGGCTTAGCAATAGCTGTCGACTTGCACATTTTACAACCAAGATGAAAACTCAAATGGGTCAAGTGAGCCTCACCTTGGCAGGACTCCAGGGCCATGGTGGCCATCAATGGCCCAGCTGCTCTCTCAACAGGTGGGTAAAAGAGACGGCTACCATGACTGAGAACAGGAACTGCTGACATTCAAACTCAGGTCTTTGAACTTCTAATCACAACCTGAGTTTACAGAGGAAGAATTCCATACCATGCGTCATGAGCATGAAGCATCCAGACTGAAAATATGGGAAGAATGACATGCTCACAGGGAGGAACCATCTTGGTTCACGTATATGACACTATTTTTTATTAGATCTATTTTCACGAATTTATGGACGAATGATGTTCACTCCCATTTAACAGGATAGTTACTCAGAGCAGATAAAACAGTCATGTGCATCAAAGGAGTGGCTGTGGTGGAAGGAAAAGTATTTTTAATGTGTGCAGACATTAACTCCCAAAATTTTCTTACTTTCTGAGCTCTCAATGTGTATAACTATTATTGATATCTAGAACAAAGGGACAGGTCTACATCTATGTTTCTAAAGAGATAGCTAAAAAAGAAAATGGAATTTCTGGAATTTCTGCCGTTCCGCCTTTCTTGAACCTAACCACCTTTTTAGGAGAAACCACTCCGCTTTGTGTCGACAAGGGCACTTGAGTGGGAAGCACTGCGTGAGTGATGACGTCAACGGTCACGGCTCCCATACAACTCAAAGACCCATGACTGCAATTGAAACGACTTCTTCCTGCTCGTTCTTAAGTGAAAATATTGAGCAGCTGGTTAACCTCTTTCATCAAATACTCCCAGGCACATAGGAAGTTACTCAATCATTCTCTCAGCCAAAGAAGCATGTTGAAGGCATAAGGGAACGAAGAGAAAAGCGCACGGACATGCATTATCATAATCCTATCATAACTCTGTGTGCGCATCCACTGGGCTGCCAAAGCTCACTGTGCCGTCCACTGTGGCTTCCTCACAAAGCCACAGCATCCGCATCTCCAGGGGAGACAGCTTTTCCTTTGTGAGTTCATCAAAAACAGATACCCAAGTCCAAGTGCCGACATACGAGCTTTCTGTTTGCCACTGCCTCCTAGTTAACAATGATGCACGTTAGCAATGTGGTCACTGGAGACAGTCGATCCCACGCATCTGCAAATCCTCATGTCAACTGTGGTGTTAAAGCCTTGAACACATTTCAGGACCTAAATAAAACATGTTCTTTCCACGTCCAGTTGCATGTGTTTTTGGAAGGAAGACTGGGATTGCTTTGGTCCTCATTTTCTTAACTTGTGAGAAGCTACACGGACTATCACTTTCCCTTGGCATTCTGATGCGGGACATTTACAAATGCTTTCAGCCTTTGAGGTGTGCCTCTCCGTCAATATGCTTTAAATAATCTTTTAACAAAGCTCTCTATTTCCCCCCGGGGAGCTCCCTAGATATTAAGAACACTAGGGAATTCTCTCTCTCTCTCCCCCTGTCTGTGTGTTTCTCTTTAAAGGACTGAATTCACTGTTTACAAAACACGCTACGTTTTTCTTTTAAAATGTCATCACATGCCTGGTGCCTCAGCACACTAGGCTAATCCTCCCTCTTGCAGCGCCGGCACACCGGGTTCTAGTCCCGGTCGGGGCACCGGATTCTGTCCCGGTTGCCCCTCTTCCAGGCCAGCTCTCTGCTGTGGCCTGGGAGTGCAGTGGAGGATGGCCCAAGTCCTTGGGCCCTGCACCCCATGGGAGACCAGGAGAAGCACCTGGCTCCTGCCTTCGTATCAGCATGGTGCGCCGGCCACAGTGTGCTGGCCACGGCGGCCATTGGAGGGTGAACCAACAGCAAAGGAAGACCTTTCTCTCTGTCTCTCTCTCTCACTGTCCACTCTGCCTGTCAAAAAAAAAATGTTATCATAGCATCCCTGTTGTTGGGTCACAACTGTGTACTTGTCCCCACCTTTCAGTAAGGGACTCTACACGATTGCACAGGGCAAGGGAAGCACGCATCCTGTAACACACTAGATTTGGGTTGGCTTCACGCAAACTACCAGCTGGTGAAAGTACTTCAAGATTTGTCAATTACTACAACAGGAATAGTCCCTCATCTTTTACTCCCATGTAAGTAACACAAAAAAATCTTGTCAAATTACACACATGCTACTTTATGGAAGAGAATTTTACATTAAAATCCTCACAGTGTAGTATCAAGGGTGACTGCAGCACCCTCAGAAATGAAGAGAAACCAGACTGATGCCATCTAAGACCACATGGGAACCCCACCAGCCCACAGTCCTCTGCCTGAACACGCTGGGCGTGCAAGGCAGGATGTCCAGATGTTCCTCCAACAGACCACACAGAGTTCTGTTTCAGCAAAACTAGGAAAACAAAGTACCTTGTTAGATGCATGAAAACCATCCTTTGCCTGGTAACAACAGGGACCAATGAATGATTACTCTGTTGGCCCTTAAAGATTGACTGCTTGAGCTGTATAGACAGCCCTAGACTGTGGGTTTCAGTGCTTGGTCTCCTTCCATCAATGCCTCTCCTTGCTGGGAGGTTCTCTATGTCCTACCCAAAGTCTGCTTCTTCTCTTCTCACCATTGTATCCGGTCTTGTCCATCTTCTTGGACTCATGGACAACCACCTGACCCAACCAAGACAAAATTCCCCCAACAGCATCATGCCAAGGACCCAAGGCAGGAATACATTCCTGGCAGGAACAGAACCAAAAATGAGGAAAGAAGACAGAACAACCATGTACGTCCTTGTGTTTCCATTCACGTTGGCTCATTTGCTCAGAGAGAAGCAAAAGAATAAAAGGGAGAAACCAATTTAATCTCAAACTCACAATGAAGGGCCACTGTGTCAACACCACCAGTGGTTCAAGAAGAAAAAAACATGTCTTAGGTGGCAAACACGAGGGATGCTGAGATGTGCATTTCACAATGAAAGTCATTGCCACACACATGGTGAGGGCGTTGGGGGCTTTTCATCACGTCCCCTGTATTCTGTGACACTTCCAGTGGGCTGCTGCCTGCAGAGTTTACCAAAAAACCATTACTTGCACTCACATTGCAACTGAACACTGGGCCACGTCTGGACCCCTACTAAATAAACTTGCAGTTTTGGGGTTCTGCCACGCGAGCAACCTCGTGTGGGTGCCTGAGACCTTCTGAGCAGTGGGAATGAACAAAAAGAATGAAAACTGAGGACGCTGGCCAGCGTCAGCCCCAGCCAGCACCACCTCATACCTCTCACTGCACTATCCAGCTGCCCGACAGACACGTGCCAACTCCTCTCCTAGCCAATTTCACCTTCAGTGCTGCTGAGCGTCCGCCCACTAATGACCATAATGAAACATGCTTTGTGTGAGAGCCTGTTCATTTATTTTCATTCCCGCGAGTGCCTTCAGAGACCAGAGTTGCAATCACGGCTACTTACTATTTAATTCCCAGCCAAATTTATGGTCACATTGAAAAATGGAGGCAGGCAGCCTGATGCAGGATGCTTTTGTCTGAAGTGTCCTCGTGGAATCATTATACTCGCATTAATCTTTAATCTGCAATTAAACAATCAGTTCTACGTAAAAGATAGCTGCAAACAGATCTCTGCCTGCATCCTCCATGGCCTCTCCTAATGGGAGGTGTGGGGGAAGGGTGAGAATCAGGTGTAATTAGGACTGCATTCGTCACGGAGCCTGGTTCGCTGGGAGGTAATTTATGGAGGTAGGAGTTCCTCGTGCAAAGCGACTTCTGTCTGTTCAGGGGCCGGCAGAGCAGCCTGCTTGTCCTGCGATGCCGAGGACGGCAGGGGAGGAAGACAGAAATGCAAGAGCGAGGGTGAGGAAGGGAGGCTGGCCTGATGAGTGTTGTGGCAGAAACCGCAACCTGCCTCGCATCTGCAGGTCCCAATTAAGAAGCCCACACACCCCCCCCCCCCGCCAGGTTCTCCAGATGCTCACCTGGAGCTGGAGGCCTGCCCCAGCCATGAACAGGTAGCTGGAGACAGAGACACTCAAGCCTGTCAGCTTCCTTTGCCATCAACAAGGCTGCACCTCCCGGAAGCAGGGAAGCAGCTGGCAAAGCGGCGCCTTGCTAACAACACAAACAGAGCTGCGGCGTGGACCTCAGTGCGTTGTGCGCCCGGTGAGGAGCAGTGGGCAGGGAAGGCAAGCACGCCCCTCAACCAGGCACAACCAACAGTGGAAGGAGAGCCAAGGGTGCAGCACTGGTTAAATAAAACCGGCCGGCTGTCTCAGATGTGTGTGGCCGCCCACAGTGGTGTTCGCAAAGGAAGGTGGGTGAACACCCGTTTACTCGAAGTCTCACCCAACAACTCAGTGAGAGAGAAAGTTTTTGGGATTCTATCGCCGGTCGGCTAGAATGCGTCTTTAGCACAACACACACAGGATGAAAATGAACACTTTCACTTACTTTTGCAAAGAACATAAACAAGTGTCAGACGTTTAAAACCAGAGTACAGAGACAGAAGTAAGGATCAAAACTGTGCTGCAACCATAATGCTGCAAAGAATGTGTTTCTCACACCACGTAGCCCAGCAGCCACGGACTCCAGGTCAACACAATTAAAGACAGGACAGTAGCCGACACGCATTGATTCCAACTACTAACCACTGCAAGATTTCTAGGGTAATATTTTGTTACACACCTGGTGATTTATTTTACTCTATAGCATCACAAATGGCAAGTTTCGTATTGTGTTAAGGGAAAAGAGCTGAAGCTGTTCTCCAGAAAAAAGAGAGAGAGAGAGAGAGAGAGAGAGAGAGAAATCTGGGCCTTGCTGCTCTCCTGTCTTCCTTAGACCTGCAAGGCCGTAGCTCCCATCACCATCTGGGTGATGCCTGTGCACTCAGTCCCACCTGCATAGTATCTACTAGGCCAGCAGATCCTGGGCTGGGCAGTGTGGACTCAGCAGGGAAGGGGGGCTTAGGAAGAACCTGTGGGAGCATCAGACACACAAATGCACCATCGTGATAGGACGTAACCACACCGCTCAGTGCAATCGAAGGACACCCAGTGCACTATGGGGACGCCAGGGGTGTGCTGTCTCCAGGTGTGTGTGTGCTGGATGGATCCAATTCCAGTTCCCAGCCTGGACACACAAATCAGCCTCAACATGTTCCTTATTTGGCAAGCGCCAGGTTTATGGTCGTGACACTGGTTTTGACATCACCGAGTGCCTGGTTCAACTCTCGGCTCAGGCACCGATTCCAGTTTCTGCCACTGCAGACCCAGGGAGGCAGCAGCAGCGATATTCAAGTGGCTGGGTTCCTGCCACCCACGTGGGAGACCTGCACTGAATTCTCAGCTCCCAGCTTGGATCCGGTCATTTTGAGCTTTTGGGGAGTCAACTGGCAGGCGGGAGATGTAACTCTAAGCCCCTTGCAGCTTTTCCCTATGTCAGATAATCACACCCGCCATTCTAGCTGGTCAGCTGCACACAGAGAATCCCACCTCACTCCCCCACATCCACATTCCACACCTAACTACTCCCACATCTGCTTTATTCCCTCCCCCCTTCATAACCTTTCTCACCTTTGTGTCTCTGCATCCCACCGATGCCGACCTCAGCTGGTCCTCATTCATCTCAGATCAGAACGATGATCCTAATTCCTCACCTGACTCTGGGCTGAAGCACTAACAGCAGAAGCCACTCTGGTGATGTGTTGGTCTCCAGTCCCCCAGCTCTCCCAGATTAACAGATGTTAGTGGAGTGTATGAGACATCAGACTCAGGAGCAAAGCTTCCTGTGTTCCAATCTGGGCTCCACCATTTACAAACTGCGGGACTCCAAGAAAGGTAGGGACCCCAGCACAGCGCCCATCTACTACAGAAAATGACCACGTGTCTTGTTGTGCACCATGAATGTGCTGACTCCTGTCAGGTCTCGGGCTTGTCTGTGGTTTAGAAAGCGATGGACTAGAAAATGAATGACAAATGTAGCCTTTGATGAACCCTCGGCCTCCTGGGATCCTACCTCTCCTCTGTGCAACAGATAACTCATTTCTCCAATTTGGTGGCACTGCCGGGGCTGCACGTCAGCACCTGGCACACGCCAGACCCTGGGGATGTAGCGGCTCCTCCTGCTTGTGATTCCGAGCCCCGAGCCTGACACCAAGGACCTGGCACAACTGCTTCACCTACGCTTCTGTCTACTCCCGCCACGTGACAGCCCTCACTAGGGCTGCACAGTTCCCCGCGTCTCCACAGGCCATGGCGCCTCGGTGCCCTTCCCTGACTCTCTCTCCCCACAGCCTGAGCGTCCTAACTCAGGCTCTCCCACTGTTCCAGCTTCCACCAGCTGCTCAAATCTCCATTCAATGCTTGCTCATTCTCAGTAAAGCTTTTTCTAAACACTGATTCTCAAAGACTCTGCTTAAAATAGCTGTTGGTCTCACCTACAAAAACCGTGTCTGTATTTATAACTTGGCCACTGCACAGACTGGATCCCGTAGGCTAGGAGGATGGGCACTGGGGACAGCTCTCCTGGAAACAGGATGTAGAGGCTACCAGCAGCCTCTGGAGTGAGGCAGGGCCGGAGTGGGTGGGGGAAACACAACCACAGCCATCAGCAGGTGCACAGCCCGAACCAGATGGAGGATGCAGCGAGAGACGCCTTCCGGGTACACAGGCAGGAGCTCGGAGCGTGCCCTTCCGGGCACACAGGCAGGAGCTCGGAGCGTGCCCTTGGCAGGGTGCTGAGGTATCCGTCCTGTCTGAGAGCCAGCAGCTCTTTCCTTCTCTGGTGCACCTGCGGGCTCACACTGAGGCTCTCAGATCTGTTGTGCGCGGTCACTGAAATGCACCGGCAGACGGCTGCCTCTGACACGCACCACGTGAAGCTTCTACGGCAAGGACCACGTGATTATTCTTCAGAATCCTTCTACCTCCCTCATCGTAATTTCTGACCCACTCTTTAATAAGTAGTCAGGCTATTGGGTTGGTGATAGGCTGAATCTCACCATTTCAGCTAACTTAGGGGACTGATTAAAACAGATCTCAGTTGTTTTTTTGTTTTTGTTTTTGTTTTTTTTTTGCTTTACCTTGTTCTCTCAGATTAACTGTTCTGAGAGTCTTTGAAAAACAGAAAATCACTTTTCAAATCAAAAGAAACAATGGGCACTACCATTCATGTCTTCTAATATACAGTAGCAAGGTACATACAGACTGTATACACTTAGTGGTTGCTCAGTAACGTTGAATGTACAGATATGCTGTGAAAACTTAACACCTTGAGGCCAGTACTGTGGCATAACAGGTGAGCTTCAGCCTGTAGCACCGGCATGCCATAAGGGCACCGGTTCTAATCCTGGCTGCCCTACTTCCGATCCAGCTCTCTGCTATGGTCTGGGAAAGCAGAAGATGGCCCAAGTCCTTGGGCCCCTGCACACACATCGGAGACCTGGGAGAAGCCCCTGGCTCCTAGCTTTGGATCAGCACAGCTCTGGCCGCTGTGGTCATTTGGGGAGTGAACCAGCAGATGGAAGATCTTTGTCTCTGTCTCTTCCTCTGCCTGTAACTCTATAAAATAAATAAATAAATCTTAAAAAAAACCTTAGTACCTTTCATGTCAAATTTTGGTTGTTTCCGGTGGCATAGAGAAGCAGCTTTAAACTAGTATGGCCACAGCAAGGCGTCTGAGGTTCAGGTTCTACTCTACTGCTTAGCAGGGTGATGACTACGGGTCAGTGATTTACCAATTCAGTGCTTCCGTTTTCTCACTGTTGGAATGGAAACAATAAAACTGTCATTCATTCCATCAGTCTCTCCATAAGACCAAAGGAGTTGACCTAACATGCTGAGCAAAAACTCAATGGATGCCAGCTATAAAGGCAACGGCATCACAGTAAGAAAGGAAAGAAACCAGACTAGGATCTCATACTTGAAAAACACTCTCCCACATGATGCACTACTTTCAGTGTTCCTAGGCAGGCAAAATGTGTCCTAGAAAACATCCTTATGCACAAAAGTATACCTGTGTTCTTCTGTCACAGCTGATCAATGAATGGCATTGTGGGACATGAACTATTTCATGATGAATTGGGTCTAAGAGTATAGAATGATGGTGCTACTAAATATATGCACGCTTTTAAGTGACACTGACACACTGATCTCATCTGTCACCTGTCAATTACACTGGAGTTCATTAAACCCAGAATTAATTACATTTTAAGAAGTCTTAGGATATTAAAACATTTATTTTAAAAACAAATTGACTTCTAGCAAATTCTTATGAAACCAGCACGTTCTTTTCTAAATGGGGTATTCTCAGGACATTCTCTCAAGGATTTATGTTCATAATCATCACTCTAATAATCGTAATCACAATTATTATGACACCGTTCATCACAAAGAGCTAATGTACTTTAAGTACATGTCCATTAATCCATACAACCACCTCCAAGTAAAACTGTCACAGTCACAATCATCGTCATCAAACAGTCTCTTCAAATCCGTCAACACCTATCAAATCCCGACTACCTACAAGGCAGTCGCTCACAAAGCAAACCAACAGGCACTCTCCTCCTCTCCATCAAAGACAAGACTGGGGGCCGGCACTGTGGTGTAGCTGTAAAGCCGCCACCTGCAGTGCCGGCATTCCTAATGGGCACTGGTTCTAATCCCGGCTGCTCCACTTCTGATCCAGTCTCTGCTAGGGCCTGGGAAAGCAGTAGAAGATGACTCAAGAACTTGGGCCCCTGCACCCATGTGGGAGACCTGGAGGAAGCTCCTGGCTCCTGGCTTTGGACCTGCTTAGCGCCAGGCTTGGCAACCATTTAGAGTGACCCAGCAGATGGAAGCCCTCTCTTTCTCTGCCTTTCTGTAACTCTGCATCTCAAATAAATAAATAAATATTTAAACAAACAAACAAAAACTTCCCAGGGAAAGGAAAAGACGCAGAAGACTAAGCCCCTCTGGAAGTGAGCTCCAGGTCCCGTCCCGCTCTCCGACGCGGCTCTGGAGCGCACCTGCTCTGGAACTGCCTGTATTCCACGCGCAGGTGTGACAACAGAGAGCAAGCACAAGGACGCTCAGAACGTGCGAGGGAAGGGCAAAGAGCACGGCACTGGGGAAGGAGACTGCTCTTGCTTGGTCATTGGCAGCCCGGCACTAATCTGAGTTGCTTAATGCAGACGGCCACCAGGATTGCTTTGTCACCAGCAAGCTTTCTTTTTGCATATTTTGTTTCCTAATGCACATTTTCCATGAATTTTGTGAGAAATCCCCTGTGCCCGTGCGTACATTTGCTAACATCATGTTGACACTGAGGCCAGGCTTTCTCCCTGGGTTGCCCCTGGCCACACACTACACGTAGTAGGGGCAGTAGAGCCACTACACCCCCCCTAATGCAGGGCTGCTCTCACAGTGGGCTCTGCCCTCACCCCGCTGCAGGCCGGGTTGCACACTCTCTCAGCTTCACACTGGAATCTCCTCCCTGTCCCTTTTTTCCTCAGGTGCCAGAGCTGCGTTTGGGACTGAAGGTTTTCCCTGCTGGTGTCTGCTCTCATCCTTTTTCCTCTTTCTCGACTGTTAATTTCTCCTAATAAATCTCTCGTGCTTCAAATTTATGTGGACATCCATTCATTAGAGAATTAAATTAATACTGCTTTAGTTCTTCCCTGCTGAAGCACTGTAGGGGGAAGGAGCCCCCAAGGTAACTGTGAAATTGGATCTCTCATTTCACAGGCATCTAAGGTGGCACGCGCTCGACTCTCTGATCACCTAGTAGCCAACAAACACCTACACAGAGAGATTTCAGATTGTAACGCTGGGGCTTGTTCAGCGTGGTGGACATCAGAGTTAAAATCGTTGGGAGAGAGCACTAAACCCTCATCAGCTGCCCACAGTTCATCGCTAAGCATCTCTGATACTCCCAGCATCACTCAGAATGTCCCTGCCACGCTGCTCAGGACGCACCAGTTTTGTACCAGGAGTGGGTTCTTCAAACCACTCCATCAGGAAAGATAACACTGCAGGTGACCACTGTAGGCAGCACAGCGGATGGAGAAGTGGCTTACAGCAGGGCGGGGCGGGTCTATCACTGAGTGTGCTCCTCTTCCGCACCTGCGCATTTTCCCGGAACTTCTAGGTTGTTTGCTCCCTCTGCCTGAGGCTCTAGTGACCCACCCTGACTTCATGCTGTGCCGAGGCCACAGTCTGAATACCATGTGTCCCCTTGGCATCTGCCGGGATCCGAATCCACAGAGAATTACGTAATGGTACTAAAAGTGTGGGGATTCCATCTGACTTGGTGTAGAGCAGTGCGGTTTGCACAAAGTGGTTAGATTAAATCATGACCATTGGTGGGACTCCCGGGAGCGAACGCTGGTGACTTTATAAGGAGGGGGCGGCCTCCACGGATTTAGACAGGTATGTTGGCTGTCTCTGGCCCGGGGCTGTCACTATGAAGCGACACAGCCAGTCGGTCCCCACCAAAGCCTGTGCCGTCCTATTCGGACCTTCTGTCTCCTGAACCGTGAGCTGAGCAGACCTCTTTTCTTTGCCTTAGGAACCCTGTTACAGTGCTGGCGATCTGACTGATGCACCTGGTGTGTGCCCGCGGCTGGGCGCTGCTGACCCAGGCAATGGACTTCCTGAGCCCCTAGGCTGAGGGGTGGCTCTGGGCTTGTTCTTGCCAACAGCACAGGAAGTGATCTGTGCCACTTCCGCTTGGACTTCGCAGATAGCGCCAGGGTTTTCTGTTTGCCTGCTCGGCCCCTGCTTCTGCTGGCCAGAAGCCCCATGAAAGGCACGGGCATGAGAGGGAGGGCCGCTACCGGTGGCTCACCGGGTGAAAGGCCTCCCCCACCAGGCAGCCGAACCAAGGCAGTGTCTTCCTTTCCTTCAGAAGACCTCAAACCATTCAGGCGGGAGCCTTTCCATCACTCCAAGTTCATTACTGACCAGCAGCACTTGGGGAAATCCCCATCCCTTGAGGGAGATCTCCATTAAAGCTGCACACTGAAAAGACTCTGTCAATTTTCTGGCAAGCTCAGAAACAGGTTTTTAAGAACTTTGAGTTGTCGACATAAACAAATGTCGCAAACTCCTAGAACCAAATGGCTGGGCTTCATCCAATGTGGAATCTGTAGAACCCAAACCCCTACCTTAGGGCTCAAACAAGCTCTTTATCAGCACTTCTGTCTGTGGCACACAAGAACTGGCGACGCACAGGGGGCAGCACAAAGTGCAACTGGCCTGATTCATGTGCAGCAAAAAGACCCATCTCTAAAAACCAGGCAGAAAGTTTCAAGAGCAATGACACAGTGTGCTTCCGGCGAACATACACAACTGTATCAGTATGTTTACGTTAACTCAATGCTGATTTTCACTTACAGCAAAGTTACAACTTAGCAAACACGTAGAGGAAGATTCCTATAGAGTAAGCTAACAGCAACAAGGGAAGTTGGTTTTACACACTTGGTGATTATCAAATTATCTAGGTCATTTATGAATGCTCCATTTTATCATTTTGATATGGGACAGGCAGACAGCTTGTTTAGGACAGCAGAGCTGGAGGTACCTGCAAGCCAAAAAACCCCGCCCCCACAGAATTCTATTTTCTCACTCATCAATCAAAATGCCCCCTTTGCCAGGATGCAGCTGTTTTATCTGGGACCCTGGGAGGAAGGCACCGCCCCAGTATGGATATTAAGGTCCACGTGGAATTCATGGAGGCGCCATTGAACTCCAGATGACTGCATGGCTGTAGAGGCACCCTCTACCCAACCCCACTTTATAAAAGGAGGTGCTGGAATGCACTCTCTCTCTTCTGTGGGTGACCCCGACAGGAGGAGGTGCCGGGGCTCGCTCTCTCCCTCCTCTCCTCACCCCCTTCTCCTTCTAGACCCAATGTCCACTCGTGATGGGTTTCTCTCCACGTAGGGCAACCTTGCATCGTGTGTGTGTCTGTGTGTGTGTGTGTCACCTTCTCATCTTCTGAATAAAGTGCACTTCACCTCTGTCAGCACTAAGAATTCTCTTTGTGCATAAGAGTGTAGTAAACATACATACACTGCACTCTCTCACAGCAACTTCTCAATTTTCTTAGCTCATCTTTTTTTCCCCCTAAGATATCAATCTTTAGTTGACCTTTCAGGCAACATATGATACTAGGAGACTTAGGGGGAAAATCAGTTTTCTTACATGATTCTCGGACTTCTCATCAGCAAACATTTCTTGGCCTTGTATACCATTGTTACGGCATCCAGGAGACCAAGTACCAAAGTGACAGAGCGCAGATCTGATGATGCGACCCACAACCACAAAATGAAAGCAAAAAGGGAGAAGAGCGAGGGTTACTTGGTTTTGTGAAAAATCTGGTATCGATTATTTCTACTGCATCTCTGTAGATGAGAGGAAGGGAGTGTGGAGGGAGTTCTGTTCCTCTCTTACGCAGTTAAGCAAAGGGTTTCTTCTATGTGTGGGTTACATTTACGGGGAAAAAGAAACACCCACAAAGTGGAAGAAGCATGAATCATTGTTCCTACAACTGGAAAGAAGGAAGCAGGCAGACGCCCGCCTTGGGAAAGTATGGCTGTTACTTATGAGTCAATGTTTGCAGTAGATAAATGGAAACGGGCAACGAAAGTACATTTTTAGCAAAGGAACTTGACATTTTGGTCTTTCTGATGATTTCCCTTTTGGTTAAACTTCAGTCAAGAATATCTACCTTTGATGTTAACTTAGTTCATATTCAAGTCAAAGTTCCAGGGGCTCGGCGTACACAGGGCGACGACACTCTGTAGTCCTTAAAGGGAAAACGCCCCCTCCTCTACACGGGTGAGCAACAGCTTCCTTCCAGTGCCCGCGGAAGTACAGGGAAGATTTTCCCGAATGCTTTCTCTGCCCAGTCACTCAGCCCGAGGGACACAGAATGCAGGTGGGGGTCCTGCCAACACTGCCTGACTCGCTCTGGGTTTCCACACATCTGATGATTCTCTCTCAATCTCCCATTTCTTCTCCGGCTTCACTGGTACCTTGGCCACACCTGGGGGTGACCGCATGCCTCACAGTGGTGGTCAACACTGACCTGCTGCTTCTTCCTCCAGGAGAGGAAGAATGTACAAACCCAGGGTTCATTTTGGGAGTCTCTGTATTTTGTTCCCATCAACACAATGCAATGCTGGCGCTTAGTAGGTGTTCCAGTTGTGCGTGCTACAGGAATGAGCAAAGATCAGAGCAGGTGAACAACACTTCAGTATTTTAAAGGGGAAAGAGCCTTACAGTCAGACTAGCAGCTACTGTATCAGCAACAAAAGAGGAACACACGAGGCACGAGGAATGATCGGTGGACGAGCCGATTTTCCACTATTCGCTTTAACTTGACCAGAAAGTATGGAGTCTCCTGGAACGTCCCGCTTTCCTGGTTGGGAGTTGTCAGCTGTCACCCAGAGGCCCATTAAAACCAGGGCAGATGCTGCAGCCCAGGCCAGCTCTGGTGCACAGCTTTGTATTTCTGGTTTGTGGGAAGGTAGGAGAGGGCGCATTCAATCTGCAAATCACCAGTGTGTTCTGGGCAAAAGGCTAAGGCATATCATGATGACAAACACATGCAAATGCTTCCCGAGGGTTGTACAGACCCCAGAAGCTTCCTGACTCCCACCTCGCACACTCGACACCTCCTTTCATTTTATCCTTCAGGAGAGGAGCACAGTGGAACGATACAGCATTTCTGTAGCACTGAGACAGTCAGTCCAGTTCTGATTTATTCCTTAACACCTTTCTACAAAGGAAACCTCAGATATTAATTTCAATGATAATGGTTTTTGAAAGAGTATACCATGTCATTTCAAATATCTCCCCTCTCAAAACCAAAAACCTCATCAGTTTTTGAAACCAATACCACTGGAAAAAATCTTCTCTGGGTCAATGTCTTGTGCACTCTCACAGCTAATGAATGGAAACTTCCCACCGTGGCTGCAGGTGCCCTTATATGTCATTGAATGAGACAGGCGGTATTTGTGGCGCGTATGCCACACTCTGTCAGGAGCAAAGCCATTCCGTGCTGTAATGCAAATGACTGCATTCATCAAAGGAGCTTTGTTAGTTATTCATTGTGTTCCTTATCACCCCTTCCCCAAGCCCAGCTCTGCAGCAGGCAGGAGGTGCGTCACCAGCAGCATCAGCTCCTGTCAAAGGTGCCCTTATCAGGCACAGCACGGGGTGCTGGGAAGGACCTGCCAAGCCCCCGCTGCCGCCTCCTTTGTGCGTGCCTAGTGGGCTTCTTTGTCCTCATTCTAGGATCCGCTTTTCCCAGTGCGGGATCCATGAACACATCTGGAAACTGATACTTGGAACAGAAAACATCTGCGAAAGCCCTAGCCTCTCTTATCCCCCCTTCTTGTTGTCTGGAGCGCATGGCATTGGCCAGGCTTCCCACACAGAGAGCTCACTGGTTTTCATTCTTCCTTTTCTCCCTGAGATGCAAATATAATTATTTAGAGACACCAGAAAAGGCGGGGAAGCCTCCTGGTAGGAGCCGCCAGCGGGAACCCAGCTGGAGAAGTGGAGGAAAGGTCACCCCATGCCAGCGAGGCACGCCGGCCCAGGGGCTCTACTTCACCCCAGGAAACAGCACGGCCGCGTTCTGCACACCTTCTCTAGCCTCTGGGTGCACCTCTGCTTTTTGGACGGGCACTGGAGATTAATCCAGCTGTAATTTCTCCCGCCTTTCCAGCTGTCAGGGGACTTGAGCTGGAGATAATGGCAGTATTAATGCCTAACCTAGGAGCAGAAATTGCCTTAATACAATGGCAATCATGGGGAACACACCCGTCACTGGCCTGAGTGATAGCCCTTGACGTGGATGGCAGCCGAGGCGCCCCACCTCCAGCCGCTGTAATGAACTTTGGGGCTTCTCTGATCAGATTCCCGACACAATAGGCAGAGAATCAAGGCAGCCTCAAGAGTTGCAGCCTCTAGCGAGGATTTAATATGGCCTGATTAAAGATCCCTGGCTAGGTTCACTCTGGCATGAAATGTAATAAAACAAGGCACAAAATGGGCTGTAATTAAAGCAGTTTGGATAGCATGATTAGATACCTAATAATTAAGGATTTTATCAGACAGTTGCGCTGGACAATGAATGAACAACCCACTGATAATGAACTGATAATGGCACTGACACTAGGCTAATAAAAAAAAAAAACACTAAAAACAGTCACGCATGCATTTTGTGAAAATCCTATGGCATTATAACTTAGGCTACCTAAGCGTCGCTCGGTGAGATTCTGTAATAAACAGGTGGCAGGAAGTTAAAACCACCTGAAGAAAGACATCTCACACCCTTTTCTTCTTCAGCCCACGGCCACAGTGACCGGCAGGGTGCAGGGGAGGGTGGCTAGATCCACAGAGTCTGCACAAGACTGCGGAGCGGGGAGGTAGGACAGGGGAGGCACACGGCGTCATTGCCCCCCTCGGGGTGCACACGGCGTCATCGGAGTGCACATGGCGTCATCGCTCTCCTCGGGAGCAAACCGAGGCACTGGCTACTATCTCGATTTTGTTAACAAGAATGTCTTCACACATTTTCCTTCGTCAACCTAGTTATTTTCATAGACACACACACTTTCTTCAGTTCTTTGATTTAAGAACAGGGATTTCTGAGGGCAAGAAGTAACCAGTTATCCGACAGGTACCATTTAGAAGGGAAATCTCTGTGGTTGTTTAGTGATGGGCTTCGATGCAATAATTTATCAATGTCGGTCCCTCCTGTAGTAGCCCAAGGTAAGGTTTTGCCTCTCCCTTCAACACAGAGGACAAACACAACAGTGGAAGCCCATGGGGAGGATGCCCTCGTGCCCCCAGTGAGGAAGGAGCATAGTCCGAGGGTGAGACAGTGGCCACTCGGCTCACTCACTCAGAGGACGAGCAGAAGCAGCCGATGATGTCACCCACTCCTTCAGCCATGGGCATCGACCCCAAAGGCACCACAGCACGTCTTCATTGCCACAGATGACAACTTTTTCTACAAGGGACGACTACATTCACCCAGTGAATTAAATGAAAAAAAGAATATACATAAGTTAGCACTTTACTGTCTTGATTTACAAATTCTCCTATGCAAACCCTTTTAAAAAATACATCTTTAATTCAAGGAAGTAAAAATACATGTCAAAAAAAAAAAGCATAAAAACTGTTCCAACCCCAATTTCAGAACACTTAAGGGGTTTGGAATCTTCTAAACATTCTGATACCATTTCTAGACTGCACCCCTGAACACGGTTCAGTTACTGAGTGACTGCACCGAATGCCACTACATGGAAACAGCCACTCTGCTCCCTGGAACTCAAGTTCTTCTGCCCTAAAGAACTAAGATACGAGAGCCATGCAGTATTTTCCCAGACCCCAGCGCGATGGAAGCCCAGAAGTGGACTGGTGCTCTTGGCATTCAGCTGGTTTTCTGCAGAGAACCGGTTGTACCACCTGCTGAAGGCAGACGGCGAGCAGGTGCATGGAGGAGCTCAGGGAAGCCTCTGGACCTGGTGAGCCATCCCTCAGGTGGAAAATGCACAGGACTGCAGAAAGAGGCAGGCTCAGTCTCACGGGAGACGGCCAGGTGCCCAGGGTGGCACTGGGAAATTTGAGAGAACCAGACATTCCAGCCTCAGACAAGAGGGGTTTGATAAACGCACTGAACTCCTTTAACACTTGCTAAGCATACCTGGTTTTGTGCTTCTGTAGACAACTGGGAATTCCTGGAGAATTCTAGCAAGGAAACGGCGTAGCTGGACTGTGTATACACAGATATACTTGGCAGTGTGGTGGCAAGACGTCATGAATGGTGAGCTCAGGACCGCACACTTCTCTTCATGGGGCCCTGAGCAATCTGGGTTGTGCCCCAGAGTCTGCCAAGGACAGGACCCCAAATCCTTTTAAATCCAATAATCTTGTCTTGCTAATATTACTGATGAATTATTTTAATTCTTGCACAATCACAGAAGACCATTTTCTGAAAAAAACTGACATTACTGATAAATAATTGTGTGCTCCACATTTTTTTGTGATACATTTTCTTTATAGCAACAAAATCCCGCCCCATTAAAATTCATTTTTTTTTTATTTTTTTAAACTTGTTTTGCCAAGTCTGACGTTCACCAGTACCCTGTCCCTTTCTTGGGGTTGGCCAGGAGAGATAGCGGAATCCAGGCAGGGGTCACTGCCCAGGTCACCGTGCGCGCAAGCTCAGAGGCAGGCTGGGAACCCTTTGGAAGGAATGACAAAGTGGTGACCAATTTTTTACCTGGATAGCTTCATTTGTTTCACTCAGGTAGAGAGATTAGCAGCATCTTGTGACTAATGATCAATGACTTCTAAGCCATGTCAATACCTTTTTAGAGTTAGAGCATAATGAAAACTTAATGAAGCCTTCCTGGTACATTAACTTCCTATGAGAGATATGCATAAGAAATGCACACTCAGCAGCTGAGTGACTCCAGCTGAGGTTTATGGGTATTCCTGACTTAACAATTTCGCTCCACAAACACCGACTATCCGTTCTGTAAAAAGCCCTGGATTAAGCAACTCCGTGGGACACAGAAATGATCTATGACGTGGGTATTTTCCTCAAGGACCCTTTAGTCCAGAAGTTAATTTACTTGTGTTTAATCCAGAGTAGATGTGAACAGCAAGGTCAACCTGCTTAACCCACTGGTCGGCAGAAGAGGCTGCCATGGCCCAGGGACACCACATGCAGCGTAAAGCGGTCTGGACTCCTAGCAGCCCCTGGCCCTTGGGAGCGCAGGTCACGTAAGGAGTAACATTTCACTGAACATCTACTATGGGCAAAGCACTGATGTGGAGAAGGAAGCAAAGTCAAAAGGAAGCGGTCTTGCTCTCAAACATAAAAACGGATGTCTGCTCAACCGAAATACACAGCGCCTGCGAGCCGTTTACGGCGCGAGTCCCACGAGGAGGAGGGACTTGGAAGACAATCCTTTCATTCTGCCTTAGGGCTCCGAGAAGACAACACGAAGCAGGTGGCGTTTAAATCGCATCTGAAGAGGAGATGGGATTCCTAAGAGCGAAGACAGAGGGGAAGGACCCTCGCAGCCTGGATGCTGACATTTTCACATTATTGGGGACCATCTGGTGAGCTCGCACGGGTATAAGAGGGAGCTCCGGGAGTGCAGTCGGCTCGTCGGGAGCCTCCCCTCCTGCCCTGGGCAGCAAGGCGGGGCCCCCGCCCCAGGTCTGCTTGGGGCCATCTCAGCCTTGCTCAGAGCTGAGGCCCAGGGCACTGCAGGATGCGTCCACTGTAGAGGACTGAATCAATGGAGAAGTGTGGACGCGGCTGTCGCCTTTGCTGTCCCTTCATTTGGCAGCACGAAGGCGCCCTGCTCACGTGAGAGACACCACCCCATGGCGTCCTCACCCAGGGTGAAGTGTGCGCTTTACAGCTCTACCCTTTCGCCCCGTGTAAAAGCACCACAGAAAGCAACCGTGTAACACTGCTGGTGACAGAGCAATGCCTCTCCCCGCAGCTACCCACACTCACACCCATGAGGGGACTTTCAGAAATCTAAAGGAAGATCAAAAAGCTAAGTTTATTTGGGGACGTGAAAATCTGAAGCCTATGCAATGTCTCCATATGCTAATTTTCCAACAGCTTTTTGAAGTCCCCTTACACACACACACACACACACACACAAAGCATATATCTGCAGCCTATCCATGCCTGCGCACCCTCTTCGTGCACACGTGACTACACTGTCCTGTCCGTGGTATGTGACTCCTTGGGAAGGGGGGGAGAGAGGGACAAACAGAGAGAGGACAGTTTTCTCTCCATCCTCTTGTTCTTGGGAAGACTAAGAACACTATGGCAGACTCTCTGATTCTAATTTTTTCTTCTCAAGGTAACATCCAAGAGAATTCATTTGTGAACAATTTACTTTCCTCCCAACTGTCTTTGTCCAAGTTGAACAAGAAACCAGACTTTAGTTTAGGAAACATTGCTCTAGGAAGCATGGTCTCCAGCTTGCTCAGTATTACGCATTAGTGAGTTTGAAACCACTTACGCTTACTTGTCATGCCCTGAAAAACTGCAGCCTTTAAACACTGCACATCTCACGTCCAACACTTTAAAGTAGCAAGTGCATAATTCTACCCACTCCTAATACTTATCCAAATATTTCAAAAGTAGGATATTTACTCAATCCGGGAATAAATCCTTGTCAAAGCTGTGACCAATATATAAATAAAAAGGCAGCAGTGAGAACATGTGTGAGGCAGGCTGTGTTTATGATCTTCTGACAGCAAACACATAAATAGGTTAAATTCACTGCTCATTCCACAGAGCCATGGGAATGGCTCTGCCATCTTGGCGACACTGCCAATTCCTCAGCTTTGCACCCAACAGCACCGCTCAAGTCACATCTCTCAGAGCAAAGGGCATTTCTCCCTCTTCGTCAGAGCGGTAACACTGGAACTGCTCCTTCACCACGTTCCACGTCTCAAACCACTGTGAACTTAATGAGTAGTATTGTCCACACCCGTGAACGCAGGTGACACAAGTCCCTGCCATCTGCACAGTCAGTGTGGCCCACGCCCTATGACAGGTGACGCGCACTCAGCTGATGGTCACTGGGAGGCAACGTGACGTGCAGTAGGTGTTGAGCACTCACAACCCAGAACCTGGCTGTTCCCAGCAGCTTCCTGGGACAACAGACTCTTGGGATGCACAGGTCAGTTCACTGATGCTGGGCATGTGTTCAGCCAAGGAACCTGGTGGGCAGCAGGATGGGCGCAGCAGCAAACGCACGTGCAGCTAAGCCTGGAAATGGCTAAACGCAACGTTGCAGTGGCAACAGGGCTGAGACAGGCCCAGATTTCCGACAGCGGCATGCTTCCAAGTTCTGAATGTTCATTTATATTTCTGCACGCTGCACTGCGGGGTTGGCCAAGAGCGGCATATGGAGTTTCAGCTTCCCCCTAAGCTGTGCATTTTTACCTTTCTCTATGAAACAACCTTAAAATTTGCCACCTCACCCCAGGTCAGAGGCCCGGCCTCAAAGCTTCCTTCCCCCAGCACTTCCTCGACTGCTCTGAGAAGCTGGGGTGAACGGTCAGAGGCACAAAGCTCCAGGATATACTAAGAAAAAGTGGTGACAGCAAGCACGTCACCTTCCCTGGGGGCTGCAGCGTGCCAGCGTGGCCTCAGACAGGTATTTGGCACGTCCAGTTCACTGCCCACAGCTGCCCGGATTGGCCTGGATTTGTGGCACCTGCTGTCTTGCCAGCCTACAAAGCCTCTGAACTCAGGGCCCCCCAACCTGAAGACTGTGTGTCCCTCTGCCCCCACTGTGCCTCCAGATCCTTCCAAGAGTCCCAGCTGGGACTGCACGGGTCCGTTCTCTCGCTCACGTCTCCATGGAGAGCAGCCTCCCGCTGTGATGCTCCTGGCTCCCTCTCACAAGTACCCTTCCCAGCCAGCTGGTGCCCCTATCCCTGCCTCTCCTGCCCATGTGCTGGAATATTCCATCACCCTCCCATCTCCTACCTCCCTCCCGTGTGACAGCAAACCACAGGAAACCCATCTCGAGTGCCGCCCACCGCTCGGACCTTGCTCGCTCTCGGAGGGATGCTCACCACCTGCCAAGGTTAAACTTCAGCAAGTTTAAGTGCTCGCACAAGTCTCTCTGATTAGGTCGGGAGGAGCAGCAGGATACTGGGGTGGGGGTGGGGGCTGATGATCACCTCAGTTCTACATCAAGGGTAAAGGGCTGTTGGGAAATAAGTCTCCGCCCTGCCTCCCTGGTAAAAGCTGCATGTGTCCTCTCACTCCGCCCACAAGTGGCAGGCACCCTCCTGCAAGGAACGCTCGGCTCTCTCTGCCGCAGCCAGGACCCCAGGGCAGCTGCCCTGAGACTCCTCTGCTCTCCAGGGGAGCGTCCCTCCTCACATGTGGTTCGCAGGATTCTCTCTCCTCTCAGGGGCGTTACCCACTGCACTGACCTTCTGACCCTCCCCTGTGCAGTCCCCAGGAAACTCTGCCAGGCAACGTATTCTGCCCCCAAAGCTCTGTCTTTCACTTGGGGTGGGGGACTGCTGTACTCTTAAAACCTCCCCACCTTGCTGCCAGGAACCCCCCTCATGTGAGCCAACCACGGCTTTGGTCTTGCCACCCGTCTTTGACAAGGCATCGGAAGCTTTGCAACCACAAATCAAACTCTGAGTGGCCCTCGGGGTCCCCCGAGGAGACGCAGGGTCTCCTCCTGGCTTTTCAGTCGCTTATTCCTCTGCCTTCTTCACAATTCCCCTCTGGTCTCCCTGAGACCAGATTGTTCCATGTCCTAGGAGCCCCTGGGTCACATGACCTTCACGAGGTTCCTGGCTCACCCTTAGTCACAACCCCGCCCCCTTTCCTGGTCATCACTTACATTTTGTCTCGCTCTACTATGAGTGACCCTTATGACGCTGAGCCACCAGGGGTCAGATCTCTGACCTCTGCAGATCCCTGTGCAAACACAGTGCTTTGCATACAGAACGCCAGCAGCCATTCTCTGCTGAATTTAATTGGACAGTCGCTATCAACCACTGGGTTAATTTACTACTCATGTTACCAAAAAGTCACTAATGTGTTTCAATTATTTAAGGGCTACATTTTAAACTTGCAAGTCAAATTATTTTAGTTTAATTTAACACAAATGCCATGTTTCTGAAAATGGTACAAGGCACACAAGCATTGATGGAAAACGTCTTGTTTCTCTGAAATTATAGTTGCAACCACACGACTCAGATGGATGCAATAATCCACCCATCTGATCTAGTCGAGTGGGCAAAGGGGGAAAAGTGAGATTATTCATTGCTGCACAGCTTTGTCTTGAGAACTGTCAAGATTTTTCTTTTAGCATTTGCTAAGAGATTCAAGAACTAAGTCTTTAAAAACTGAGCCCCTTTTCCTCTGTGGAAAAGTTTGTGTTGTTCACTGCACTTCTATTCCATTTAAACAGCATCTGGCAGTAAACTACATTTGGGAAAACTGCAGCCAATACTTTTGAGGTCAGCTCTTTTTCCAAAAAAAAACAAAAACAAAAACAAAACGAAACAAAAAAAAAACAACACAGTATCTTCAGCTGTGGGACTGGGATCTCAGTTAAAATTTCATAGCTGATGCCACATGATTTAATAGCAAGGTGTTCATGTGATGTGAAATGCATCCATTTCCACACTTCTTGGAGACCTTCCTTTTGCCCGGCAATGGCCTTGGTGCCATGGGAACAGTGGAGAATTCAAAGAGGAAAACAACCGGTCCCCATGTGAATCATCAGGAGACCACATGAGGCTCCGTGAGCTGCCAAGGGGGAGCCTGCATCCAACTCATCTGCATCCAAGGGCCGTGGCTCCCCAACAGCTGCTCTCTCTGGGGCCGGTGCCACCCCTCGTCCACGACTGTGGCTGGGAGCCCTGGCCTGATGTTCGGTTCTGCCTTCTCCTCTCAGCTTCCACTCATCCAGTGTCAGGGAATACTCACTTCTTCCCTTCTTGTTTAAACATTCCTCTTACCTAGGGCTGGTGTTGTGGCACAGTGCGTAAAGCCACCTCCTGAGATGCACAGGCAGCAGACGCCAGGGGCCAGGAGCTCAGAGAAAATGGGGGTTCGGTGAACCTGGGGGAGGGTTAGTAGGGAAAGGTGGACTAGAGGTGACAGAACCGGCGCAGGGCAGGCGTTTGGTCGAGTGGTGATGTTGCTTGGGACATCAACATCCCGTGGCAGAGCGCCTGGCTTTACTCCGAATTCCAGCCTCCTGTTGGGCAGACCTGGGAGGAAATGGTGGTGACTCAGCTACCCGGGTCTGTGCCAACCACATGGAAGACCAGGATTAGGCCTGTCCCAGACCTGGCCGGGGGAGGCATCTGGGGGCTGAAGCAGCACGTGAGAGTTCTTTCTGCCTCTTGAATAAATCAATAAAAATTTTTAAAAATTTTTTTAAAAAGAAATGCTGCCACGGAGGAACCTCAGATTTTGGCAATTTGCTTGTACCGCTCAGGGGGACAGGATAAGGGCCACGGCTATGGAGACAGTGGTTACTGTATTAGGACCTGAAGGCGTGAATGGGACATATTCCCCTTAGCAGGGGGAAGAATAGGCTTCCATCCAAAAGCGGTGGGTTTATACTCAACGGTGAATCTGAATTGCACGCATCTTGGCGTACATGCTGAGTGTACTGAATCACACAGAACTCACCGACAGTATTACGTCCAAACGCACTACAGGCTTTGAAGACACGACACTTCCCAGAGACCTCTGCAGCTGGCAGGCACAGGGGAGAGGGCTACAGTTCTAGATTCAGGGCAGATCAGGAAGGTGCTGAGTGCACGCCGCTCCCCCAATTCCAGGTATTAACATGGCCATTTTAGTACTGTCTCTACTTTCACTGCTGCAGTTCAAAGGGGAACGGATCATCTCAAAATGTCCCAGTTGATGACTGTTTTCTCAGTTCTAGAAATACAGCAGTGCTGCATTTGCATGAAAAAAATGTACCCCGTTTTCTGTAGGAGACAACAATGACCAGGAATTTCAGGATTTCACTGTGTGAAGCTTTTGTGCCAACATCTTTACTACACGCTGCTACCTAAGGCAGCTCTCGCGTGTTCCAGGCGCTAAGCCTCCTCTCTAGGCTACTCCCTGTTACTCCTATTTTTAGTCTTCCCTTCTGAATTTATATTTTATTTCACTTCTTCAAGAAGCATTGCATATTTAAACATAATCCATCTTCAAAAAATTCCACAGAGAGATTTAAAAGAAAAAAAAAACACGAGGGCAGAATACGAATGAAACTTAGACTTGAAAGCATCACTTCTACAGCTCGGGATTTGAGTCCTGAAGAATGTCTAGAGCCCTGCTGTCCAATACAGTAGCCAGGATCCACATGTGGCTGTGGAAATTTAAGTGAGCTCAAATTAATGAAATCAGAAGCCCAACGCTTCAGTGACACCTGCCACAGTACAAGAGCTTATCAGCCAGATGTGGCTGATGGCTACTGTACTTGATGGCACACACCATTCTACCGGGCAGTGCTGGGTAGAACCATTTTCTTCATGAAAGGACCTTTCTCTGGTCTGATTAGCTCCATTTGTCCCACACTTGGACCGAGTATTTGCATAGCACCTGACCATTAGTACCGCCGAAAATGTGCACCAGCCAATGTGACAGGTGTTCAGAGACACAGTCGTATGGCCCAAGTCCTAGAATAGCTCCCGCCACCCTCATGACCAAGGTCAACACGGAAGAATGCTTCCTGCTTTCCTGTCTCCACAAGGGACCAGAGTATCTGAGGCATTCCAAGTACCCAGAGATTCCTGAGCCAGCCAACTCCCTCCAGGGAATTTGCCACCCACCAAGTAATTTATTTGATCTCACTTATTTCAAAAAGAACTAAAAAACCTTGGCAGTTGTGACCCTATGATGGGTGTGACCCTATGATGGCAGCTGCTGGGGGCAGGTATTATTTTTCATGGAACACATTAAGTCATGCAATTAAACAAATGTTTTTTCAATACTGCAGAAATACCTTGCTGCTCTGCGATTAGTTGAGCACAGAGACAGACAACAGATCCAAGAGACACTTGGTAAGACTGAGTCTTCCAAAATCACTGTGGTTTTGGCACCAGTTGACAATAACAGTCAATTTAATTATCAGCCATCACAGAACATAAAATGATCCATTATGATAGCTCAACAGGAAAGAAAAATCTGACACACAAGCTGTGCGATCTAATCGATGCTGGTACTGAGAATTTACCCGAAGAACTCCTGCCTATCAACAACGTGACCATGGTTAAATTCATCTCACCAAGACCAAACCTTTCAGGAGAGTGGGTTCTCAGCACAGGGAACAGAGTGCCCTTCCAAACACGAGACTGTGTTTAGCAAACCGGGCTAATGAGAGCTTCGAATGGAGGGGAATCTGACACGTGAACTCCTCCTCAGTACTGGAGGGCACTCATCTGCTCTCGCAGAGAAGCAATCAATGGAAGCGCGCGTTTCTCTTCTCTTTGCTCTTGCCCATTGATTTAATGAACACGGAGCACCAGTCACACAAGTGCAATGGGACAGAAAGATGGAGTCACTGGAAGCCACGGGACACAGGCAGCAAACATCCCGATGAGGCGATCATGGCATTGACAAGTTCAACAACGAGGCTTGGGCAAGGTGAGCAGGTGCAGTCACACCACGACCTGACTGTCTTAGCCTCAGCAAAATCAACCTCCAGGTACAATGTGTCACATTTCCACAGGTTACACGTTCATTGTCACATTCTCCTAACATGCGGCAATGACACCATCATTCCAGGAAATGACTAAAAGGAGAGCAATCCCACCTTAAGCTCAACCATCACATGAGCTTGTCTCCTCGTGAAAATCCCAGTGGGAGAATTGTATTACAGCCTGGGGAATGTGTTCAGGTATTCTGAGATGAATGAGTAGACAGAAGGCAAGGAGACCCCTTTGTAACAGGCGCTTTCCCCTCAAGGGCTGGGGGAATGGCTCCTGCAGCTTCAATGCTTGATCCTGCTCTAGGAGTGTGCGCAGCCTAAGGGAAGTGCCGGGTTCAGATCCAAACGTTACATGCATCTGGCTGGGGACAGCTCAGCAGGGCCTTGCCAGCTCCCAAACTCTCTGTGCCATCAGCCCAGGGCTCTGCGGACACCAGCCCAGGTCCACAGGTTCCTCTGCCGCACCACTGTCTTCATGCTCCCCCATGGGCTGTTCCTTAAACAGTTCCTCCACCCCACTTCTCATCTCCCCCCACCTCCAGTCTCTATCAAAAAGCCTGTTTCTGGGACACTTATGCCAAGACAGAATATGCTCAAGGTATTCTTTTTCCTTTTTAACAAGCTAACACAATTTAAATGCCAGGTGAAACAAAGTAACTATGGACATCCATCAAGGCTCACGTTTGTAACATTTCCACTTTGTAAGAACTTATACGAAGAGATGGTTTTATTTTATTATTTTTAAAGGTTTAAAATGGAGTGTATTTACTAGAGTTAGTAAGGAGTTTGATTATTCTGGTTTTCTGTATCACTATGTAAACCAGTAAGTAATTAAAATGCATCACCATATTCAGCAGTCAGAGTACCATTTTCTAAGCACGTTGATTTCTTTTTGGGAGGATTCAAGGTAACATCAGGCATCACATGACCAATCATTGGCTCCTACCTACAACTACTACTACACTATTAATATATAGGTCCCTTAGGTCCTGTTAGTCATTTCTTTTGTCTCTAATGCACCATCGAAAAGCAATAATTTATCATAAGATCGTACAGAAGGAAACTAAACCTATACAAGAAGTATCAACAGAGTGGCTGGCACTGTGGCGCAGCTGACTGAAGCCCAAGCCTGTAGTGCTGGCATCTCATATGGGCACCAGTTTGTGTCCAGCTACTCTACTTCAGATCTAGCTCTCTGCTATGGTCTGGGAAAGCAGTAGAAGATGGCCCAAGTCCTTGGGCCCCTGCACCCACATGGGAGACCCGGAAGAAGCTCCTGGATCCGGCTTCAGATAGGTGCAGCTCTGGCCATTGTGGCCATTTGGGGAGTGAACCAGTGGATGGAAGCTCGCTCGCTCTCTCTCTCTCTCTCTCTCTCTGCCTGTCTCTGTCTCTCTGTAACTCTTTAAAATCAATAAAATAAATCTTAAAAAAGAGAAATGTCTCAAATTATTAAGTGCTTTTCTTTCTAAGAACTTTCTGTGATCTCTAAAACACAGATAATACCGGTCAGAAAGCTGTGAATACTTCAAAGCCATCCAAATAAACTTCAAAGCAAGTGGCCAGTTACAAAGTTATTTTCTGACCGTAGTGAAGATGAAAATCAAGGATTTGTGCAGGAAGCAGACAGAGGACGCCCTTGGGAGCAGTTACTGGCATACTGGTGATGTGGGGCTGGGTGCAGAGATACCAGCAGGACACACAGTGGTCAGGCTCACCTGCCGCAGACCAAGTGACAACTGTGTGGCCCGCAAACGGGGACCAGCAAAGGGGGTCACAAGTGGGATATTCGCAGGCGGATTCTGCAGGAGAGGCTCTGCATGCATCCCAGTGGTTTCCCTCAGCCTTGTCTGTCATCAGTTATTTATCTCTTGAAGCCAGGACCCCTGACCTTCATTTCAAGAGGAATAACAGAATGATGGCAGAAAGACTTGTAAGAACAGTTTTAAAAGTAAATTGGTGGCCGGCGCCGCGGCTCACTAGGCTAATCCTCCGCTTTGTGGCGCTGGCACACCGGGTTCTAGTCCCGGTCGGGGTGCCGGATTCTGTCCCGGTTGCCCCTCTTCCAGGCCAGCTCTCTGCTGTGGCCCGGGAGTGCAGTGGAGGATGGCCCAAGTGCTTGGGCCCTGCACCCCATGGGAGACCAGGATAAGTACCTGGCTCCTGCCTTCGGATCAGCGTGGTGCACCGGCCGCAGCGTGCTGGCCACGGCAACCATTGGAGGGTGAACCAATGGCAAAGGAAGACCTTTCTCTCTGTTTCTCTCTCTCACTGTCCACTCTGCCTGTCAAAATAAATAAATAAATAAATAAAAAAGTAAATTGGTATTTAATGTTATTTCAACAACTTTTTAAAAAGTCTCATGTACACATAGGCCCCAGAAACCTGAGAAAGAACGGGTAGTCACAGACTGTACTGAAATACGAGGGGTCCTCAACAAGCTCATGGAACAGGAGTATTATGAAAAGCACACATGGGTTTCTGAAGACTTACACACCCAAACAAACTCCTCTCTTAAGTGCATTTTCCTATTAGCTTCTTGAAGCACCTCTGTAAATCTGTTGCTAGTGGACCATGAATCTGCTCACCATATGATGAATCTGTCCTACCCTACTTATTGGTACTGGTTGGTGACTGTCTACTTCAGAAGGTAGACATAGAAAAGACGAGATTAAGCCATCAGGTCCAAGGCAATTCACGAGACACTTTCCTACAACTTTCTATCTTGTATTTCATATGCACTAAAATACAGTTTACTGGATGGGCTACTGTCCAGATCCAACTTTGTCTCAATTCTATTTACTGCACTAAGTATAACGTATCACAATGCCAAAAACCTTAAAAACTTTTACTTAACTTTTCCAAAATTTACAAATTCCTCAAGGTAGAGACATCACATTTACATAGTTATTAAAATGGCCACCATTAGCAAGACAAACTATCCTCTCCTCCTCCATCCTTGCCTCCTCTCCTCCCTCCCTCCCTCTTCTCCTTCCTCCCTCCTCCATTAGATTTCCCTGGGATCTGGGTAAGAGTCTAGTTTGACACAGCAAATACATTCAGCATTTTGGTCACAGTTCATACCTAATTTTCATGGAAATAGAAAAATTAATCCTGTTTAAAAAGGAACTTTTTAAAATGCAAAAATGTAACTTCTGCTCCGAGTTTTCTATCTCAAGTTATCTGTGGGCCACCGAGCCAGCTTCCTGAAATGCTTAATGGATCTTGGGTGCATGAAGGGAGATTATCTTTACTCTTACCCTATTGTTCATGGCTCAAAGAACATCCCAGCTGTCAAAGCAAAAACTCAGAGAAATGTGATTTTGAGTTATTGGAAAAATGTATTTCCATATATTATTAAATGCGATTAGGTTTTATTTAGAGCTTAAAGTTTCAGAAATGATTTTTAGAGGCTATTCTTTGCTTTATAAGCTTAATAGGGATATTTTCACTGGGAGAGATTCTCATTTAAGTGTTAGAATAATTATGAAACCCAAAGGCACCATCATCTGGGAAAATTTAGGTAACGTCCAGGATATTTTATAATGATCATATTAAATTCTTTGTACATTAATGGGGAGCATATATAAAAGAGTCTAACAATTTAGCCATACTTCACTTTTCCAGTGTTGGATATAAATCACATTATATGTGTGTGTGTGTGTGTGTGTAAATGGTTATCCTCACACAAATAGCTTATTTTGATTTTACAGCATGAAAGGCAGCAAAAGGAGAAATGTGACAATTGCTAATTCAATCAGCAATTACTTACTATCACAGAGCACTGTGCATATTTCATACATAGCACTTGCCCTGCTTTAGATCTGATTCTAATCTTCCTGTGTCCTGAGCAACTCACCACTACTATGGAATCCCACGACCCTTCACTTCCCTTCTTTCCCACAGAACTAAGACATCCTTGGGCCACAGCTCTCTGTGTGTCCACTTCTACTGCTGACGGTTTTGGACAGCAAGCTGCCTGCAGGCAGAGGTCCTGTCTCACTCCCTGGTGCTCCTTCTCCCCAGGCTCGAGCTCACCCAGCACGCAGCCTTCTACCCTGCAATCGAGGGGCACATGCATGGACACGGGGATAGGCTCTGAGGAGGCACAGACTGAAAACAGCATTCATGCAGCTGGAGACTGAGAAAGCAGTTAGGTCGCTAAGCACGAAAACAAGTAATTGTATCCCTGCCACTCACATGGGAGGCCTGGGTCCAGTTCCCAGCTTCTGGTGTGGCCAGGCACAGCTATGGCCATAGCAGACACTGGGGAGTGAACCAGGCTCTATGTGAGACGGGGGACCTGCAGAGATGGGCAGATCCCAATGCTAGCCGGACAGCTGCCTGCGTTTCAACTTGTGAAGCCAACAAGGCACACACAGGGGGCGGTCTGTGGGTCCTGGGAGCCGAGATCAGCTCCAGATGGCAAACCCTGAGCTAAATCCTGAGGCATCAGAGTTTTTAAAGAGTGTCCAGGTGGGAAAGATGTTCCAGACAAGAGGGTCTTCATGCTGACAGGCAAAGAGATGGAAGAGATCATACTGTTTTCAAATCAATGCTACAGTTTAATTTGACTACAATTTGGGATGTAAGGAAGAGAGGAGAAAAAAACAGACAGTAAAGGAATCTTTTTTGCCAGCAGAGATTTATAGAAAAAAGAGGATTTTTTTAAAATACATTTATTTATCTGAGATGCAGAGGGTAAGAGAAACAGGCACACAGAACTCCCATCTACTGGTTCCCTCCCCAAATGCTTGAAAAGGCTAGGGCTGGGACAGGCCACAGCTAGGAGCTGGAAATTCAATCCTGGTCCATCACGTGGGTGGTAGGAACCCAAGTACTTGAGCCACCACTGCAGGTTCTTAGGTGTGAAAAAGCAGAAGCTAGAGTTGTGGGTGGAGCTGGGACGCCAGCCCAGGCACTCGAAATGGGATGCAGGCATCCCAAACCACATCTTAATCACTAGACCAAATCAACCCCTGAAGATTCACTAACCCAAAACACTCAATGGCTCTCACAGTGAGATGGTTTGGCTTTAGCCGCAAAAATGGTAGCCTAAGAGGTGTTGGAAAGGAACTTTTTCTCTTCCTTATGCAAAAAGGGGATCTTCTATAAACACTCTCCAGACGTACAAATAGCATTTGTATCCTGTCTCTCCCTTTTTTCTTCCCTTCCTCCCTTATGTCCGTTTCTCCCCCCTTCTTCTATCTGGTATTTGCTCTGCCTGCAAAGAGCCACCAGCTTGGTGTTCCTGGACCAAGTCAGTGGACACGTGAGAAGCTCAGAGGGAATGAGACCTCTACTGTTCACAGCGACACAATGCAGACTCAGCACCTGGCCCGTCCTGGCTGCAGTTCTGGGCGTTCTGCTTGCTGGCAACGTGATCTTGTCACACGGTGACTTTGAGCCTCATTCGCTCCTCTGTAGAGTGGGAATTCCAAAACCTACTTCACTGTCATTGTTAGACTGAAACAGGGGCTCAGGAGGCGGCTCCAAAACACTCACAGAAAAATGGGACTGGAAGATAATGAGAATTTTCCATAAGTGTTCTGAAGCCCCCTTGCCACCACAAAACCTGACATTTACATCCGCCTCTAATGCTTTACGCCCTTTAAACAGATTGTCTTATTTCACTGCCAACAAAACCCATCAAGGCTTAGATTAACCGACTCCACACTGGCTCAGTGAGGTTGAGTAACTCACAGCGAGGGAGGAGATGTATGTTCCCACCAGACTGAAAAGCCCCTGTTCCACCTTCTCTGTACAACGCCAATTCTACCTGCTGCACTCTGGTGTTGCATGGCACCCATGGTGCAGTGATGCCCTGTGTGCACCATAACACAGTATTTTCAGGATTTCCCATGTTGCCTTAATATTGGGTTCCATAAGCGCATGGGCAAAACAAGCTTGGACATTGCAAATATGAGTCCCAGGGCCTCCATGAGGAGTCACTGGGAGATTTGGTCTACTGCAGGAGAAGGTAGTAGAGTTCTGCTCATTTTTTAAAGTATATGCATGAAACCTGATTTTTTTATAGTTACTTATTTATTTGAAAAATCACATGGGAGTTGGAAAATTTCCATCAGCTGTTTATTCCCCAGATGGCCACAGCAGGTGTGGTTGGATATGGCCAAGGCCAGGAGCCAGTAGTTTCTTCTGGGTCTCACATGTGGGTGCAGGGGAAGGACCCCTTGGACCACCTCTCAGTAATTTTCCAAGGTGCATCACCAGGGAGCTGGACCCAATGGGTAGTAGCTGGGACATGAACCAGTGCCCATATGGGATGCCAACGTCGCAGGCAGCAGCTTAGCCCACTATGCCACAGTGCCAGCCCCTGTGTTCATTTTGTACCCTGGGATACTGTTCAGCTGAGTACTGAGCACAGAGCAAGTGCAGACTAATTACTTGTGGCTATTCAATGAGAAATGCTTTGCCCACAACTTTCTTTTACTTTATAAAAATCTTAACACATTCTACTGTGATTCAATCACAAAACCATATTAACTATCACTCACTCCAATGGTGGGCTTTCATCTATGGATTTATTACTTTTAAGCCATACTAGGATTTTAGAAATGCTCTTTGTTCACATGCTCTTCAAAAAGGTTTTTTTTTTTCTTTTTAAATAAAGGTACCTGAACAGACCCTTAAGAGGCTTGGGAGTGAGAGGTTAGTTCAGAAAAAATCTAATTTCTACTGACATGAGAGCAAGTTTCCAAAAAAAAAAAAATTTCCTACAGCCTTTCTATAAAGCTACATAAAGCAGAACAGAGGGGGTAAAAAACCAGAAAGCTTTACAAGGACCCAAACAACCATAAAGCAAGATTTACAGCTTGTTACAGAATGGCACAAATTAGCAATTAGATGTTATACGTTGGAAACACAGAGGAGGATATAAGGCTGCTACTTCTTAAGATTTCTGTTGAAGGAAACAATGAACTCTCTGTAATAACCCTTTCAAAGCTGGCATTCCACACTGAAAGCCAAAGAATTAAGAAAGAAGAGACGAAGGCAGCTGGAAGGGAGACAGCGGCGGAGATGGCGCATCAGATGTGAAAGGCACAGCTGCACTTCCATGATCCACGATTCCGAACCTCAAGACAAATCAACACCCAGAGGTGCCCAACTCCACACAAGTCACAAGAGGACGACGTTTCTGATGAATAACACCTACAGTTCTTACAGCACTTGCCCTAAGGTAAATTATGGGGAGGACCATGAAGACAGTGACGGGCAGACTCGGTTCTGAGCACCTGCTCACTCTTCCCACACGAATGAGGACCATGTCAGGGGTGCAGATCGTCAACAACCACAGCTCACACGCCTCGTCTTGAACACCTGCTGGTTGAGCTCCTGCTCCTTTCTTACTACGCGACTTGTAGGTATTCAGTATGTGAGTATCTATTTACCCAAGAACCATGTAGTTGATGCTGACTGACTGCTGTCAAAGGAGTTTTCGCTACCCATCCATCTTCATACTTAACTTAGTAACTCTTGTGACATTAAGAAACTACCACATGCTGGCCGGCGCCGCGGCTCACTAGGCTAATCCTCCGTCTGCAGCGCCGGCACACCGGGTTCTAGTCCCGGTCGGGGCGCCGGATTCTGTCCCGGTTGCCCCTCTTCCAGGCCAGCTCTCTGCTGTGGCCAGGGAGTGCAGTGGAGGATGGCCCAAGTGCTTGGGCCCTGCACCCCATGGGAGACCAGGATAAGTACCTGGCTCCTGCCATCGGATCAGTGCGGTGCGCCGGCCGCAGCGCGCTGGCCGCGGCGGCCATTGGAGGGTGAACCAACAGCAAAGGAAGACCTTTCTCTCTGTCTCTCTCTCTCTCACTGTCCACTCTGCCTGTCAAAAAATAAAAAATAAAAAAAAAAAAAAGAAACTACCGCATGCTAATAGGACATGCCATCCACCGTGACTGGAAACCAGCCCACAGATGTGTACCTGGTTCAGATCATGAACTTTAAAGCATTTGCAACAACAACAAAGAAACTGAAGAGTTTTCTAATGGGATAATCCCACTTAACCAACAGGTTCATGTGCGTTGCTGTAGTTTGGATGTCAGTTTCAGGGTCCCCTAAAGGCCTTGGCCTCATGGGGGTGCTACCTGGAGAGACTGCAGACTTGGAGGTGAGCCTGGTGGGTGGTCTTTGCGTCCCTGGGGGTGTGACCTGGGAATATGCTGCAGTGACAGGGTTGGCTGCACAACCCACACTGGCCCGGGCAACTCTCTCTGCTTCCTGGCTTGCCACGGCACACACTGGCTCCACCACAGCCCTCTTCCTGCCTCCCCAGACAGCTGAGCGACCTGGACTCAGACCTGGGCAGCTAAAATCATGGGGCCCAGTAAGTCTTCTTTCTTTACACACAACTTCTCTCAGGAACTGGTTACTCACTAACAGAGCTGAAGAATCAGTTATCTGCACACCTACTAGGTAAGCTTTTGGTAACATATCTCCCTTGTTTGTAATATGGAACCTCTAAAACCTTCTTCTACATTATCTTACCCAGATAGACAAATACGCAACAAGACACGGCTAATCTTCCCCTAGGCCTACCTCAATTACATAAATGGTGAAAATACAGAGAAATTAAGTGTATAGATGTCAGGGAAATATTTATTATGACCCATCTAGTAGGGAAACGCACCTATATAAATTAATTATAATCATTATAATGTATACTTTAATTTTTAAAAATTCCACAAAAACGTTTTTAACATTTATAGTTTTCTTCCAAATGCTAATGCTATTTAACGCAGGTCCAAGGCTTAAGTATATGTTTTATTTTTTCAATACAATATTATCAGCATTATCTGAACATCACAACCCAAAATGTGCATTAACTTAGGTTTTAAAGGAATGGTATTAATTTTTAGTTTTAATATCACAAGTTTAAGTAATTTTCCAAGTAAAAAATGAAAGGCCCAGGAATTCTGAACTCCAAAGGCCCAGAAAATCTGAACCCCATACCAATAACCTGCCATATCTCAACTTCTGGAACGAGCAGTCCAACCTACCCTTGAATCAACCCATTTCTAGATTATTCTTGCTCATTCCTGCAGGGAAATGCTCTGTGGGCATCCTCAGGCTAGGTTCTCCAGGAAGGCAATTCTGAGATAGGGTGCAGTGTACAAGACACTCCAAACAGGTGCTCCTTCTGTGGGGGTGGGGAGGAAGCAGGATGGAACAGCGGGAGGGCCACACTCCCTACACTCCCAGGCCACGTAAGAACCAAAAAGCCCTCAGCCTTCCCCAGTTGGGCCAGCCTGGCAGTCCTCCCAGACTCCCACCATGCCTCGCTGCCTATGGGCATCCCAAGAAGAGGCAGGGCCTGGACGAGGGGCTCTCTGCAGCTGGGAACATCACTCAGGGCTCACGGCACTCCCAGCACGTGGCACAGGTCCTTCCCGCACAGTAGGGCACAGGGCATTTATAAACCCCAGACTTTTGACGCACTGATTACTCAACAGCTACCCCTACAGAAACCTCTCTCCTCGGCGCCCCACCCCGACTTTCTGTCCCACTTCCTCTTCTGTAAGCATTCCCAATTTTCCTCCTCGCCTCTCTTCTCTGGAATGGTTCTCAATGCTGCGCCTCGCTCCTGTCCCCCTCAGGCTGTAGTTCTCACGTTTCACACGGGAGACACACACTTTCTCTACCCACTGGATGAGCCTTCGAGAGCCCACAAAGGAACTCCACAGCCTCTCCCCTCCCAGAATTCACCTCTCTCCTCCTAGTCCCTCTCGGTAAGCCTCACTGCATCCCCGAGTCTCACAAGGTAGAAACGCACAGAGGCTGCCGCCTCCTGAGCACGGCTCCTGCCGCTCAGAGGCTGTGGCCTTGCTGTGGTCTCGCTGCAGAGCCCGCAGCATCCCGTGTTCAAGGCCAGGTGCTATCCAGCAAACACTGCAGCCATGTGCACACACACACAGCTCATCAGAGCTCTCTCTCCTAAAAATGAAAAGCAGACAAAGCATGGCACGAAGATGCTCTGGGGCTTCTTCGCCTGTCACTGTCAGGCCAGCACACAGGACCCCACCACAATCTCAGGCTTTAGTGCAACTTACGGCTAACAGGTCCCCTAGCGGAACTCCATTCACCCCTGTCACCTGTTTGCTACCTCGGTGGACAGGCTGCCACCCTTCCATGGTTTTGATTCCCTCTTTCTTCTCCTTTCTCAAGGCCCTAGCATGTTGAGAACCTGTAGTCACCTGTCCACCTCACCACTGATGTATTTCTTCACTTACTACATTAGATGCAAATTCTATTTCTCTCTGCCCCCAGATTCTGCCTTTCTCAAAAAGAACTGTCACTCACGTCTGTGCCGCCCATGGCCAAGGTCAGAACTTGGCATACCTGAAGCCAACGGCGCTCACCAGAAGTTCATTGGACAGACAGACCCTCAAGTCTAGAATGGAGGACACCTGCTGGAGGGCTTCAGGAGAAGACGTTTCCCTGGTACGTCTGCACTCATCGGGCTGGAAGGAACGGACACCTCACTCCAGCAAATTCACCAGGACGCTGACTGTCAGAGGGCATCAGGACAGGGAAAGTGAGGCCCCTCCGGCCAGCTGCTCCGTGTTTCCTAGGCTCCTTGTCTGATCCTCACAGATGCGATGAACTGCTAACTCCCATCCTCCCAACTGGGCTCCCTCTCCCCCACCCCCTCCTGTGTCATTCTCCCTGTCTTCCTTCTGCCGCATTCCAATCCCATGACTGTTTCCTAATACACCCTGCACAGGCTGCAAACAACGCAACTTTCAGCTTCCCTCACAAGGTGCTTGGCCCATCTGACCAGCTCTGCAGGAGAGCATGGAGAGGCAGGCAGAGGGACGCAACCCAACGGGTCACTGTACGACGCAGCCCAAGGCTGTGGATGAGCAAGGAGTTACAGGCGTCTCCTTGAGGGTGTGCTGTGGGTGCAGGTTAGTGGACAGCGAGCAATGAACTTGCCCTCCAGCAGCCTACAACTCAATGACTCACGGAGGTGCGGCAAAGGAGCTCCAAAAGGAAACCAAATGCCGGGAGGGCCTAGGTGGGACAGATTCATCTTGTAAGCCAATTTTCCTCCCACAGAGATACCAGGAAAACTAGTGATACCAAGGGGAAAAAATGTAGCTATGGGAAAGGTGAGTATGGAGGGTGTTCCACAGAGCCGGAAGAGCAGGGAGGAGTGACAGCTGTCCAAACCCAGAGGCCGGCTTATAGAGGAATGAAAATCAGGTGGCCTGGAGGATGTCACATGTCATCGGGGAAGACAGGACGGGAGCCCAGCACCAACTGCTAGGGCCCGCAGTGCTCACGCAGGTCACTGGTCCTTAGGTTACAGTCGCAGGGAGCCACGAGCCCTTCCCGGAACGTGACGCCAGCAGCAGCCACCGGCGACGTTTTCCTAAGGGTTCAATCAGAAGACGCTCTGGGGACGGGGTCACCGTGACCGGTGCTGCGGTTGGGTCGCTCCACTCGGGACAGGCTCTGTTCTGCTCTATGATTCTGGTCCATGGATGCAAGCGTGCAGCTGGGCCACGCCCTGGAACTGGAGAAGCCACCCTGTGCTGCCCGACAGCGCCTGCTCCCAAGAAGCGAGTCAGCGCAGGGACCCGGTCTTCGTCGATTTTCTCTGACGCAGCAAGTGAGCACCAACAGGACCCTGGGAGACCACGTGACAGGATTCCACAGAAACTGTAGCAACACTCCCTGAACCGTGCCAGCTTCGAAACGTTTGCCCTGGGTTCTAACACGTTACTCAGCCCCGTGACAGTCTGAATCACGCCCATCAGTGGAAAAGTTACATTTGATTTATGCATTAAAAACCCAAGCTACAGCGTCAGATGATTTAGGTACTGCAAGGCCAACTCACGGGGAAATAAATCTGTTATTAGGCCAGAAATGCTTAATCAGCCCTTGCAGCCCTCTCGGTCCAAGTGGCCACTGAGTCAGATTAATAGGAAGCAGCAACTCGGCTCCAGTCAATAGCAGGACAGGGCTAGAACTGCCCACTGATTCTTAAAAGGTTAATGAATAACCCACTTTGAATAAAATAAACCCCTGCACCTAGCGCACACTCAAGTTGGCAGGCGTATAAAGCCACATGAACACCGTTTGGGAGGAGTCTCCCTGTACCTCCCCAAAGCCCGGACTCACGCATCCCTGTGCAGGCTGCAGTGTGATTGGTCCAACTCCAGTTGAAAACTATTTCCCATCCCGTCTGCCCACAGAGCCCTGGCTCTTCTCTAGGAGCAAAACCCAACAACAGGACGTAAACCTGACCTCCTCTCACACCTAAGCGCATTCCGATCGTCTGCATGCCTGCTATTATTGGGACACTGCATCTCGAACAAAAACGGGACCAAGTTCAATGCCATCATGATCCCGTCATACAGAAATACGCTTTCTGCTCCTGGGAGTGCTTCCGGCAGTCACTGCTGATCTAAAATCATTCTATTCCCCAGCTCGACTTCAGCTTGCCTCAGCTGTGAAGAAGCAATAACGAAACAAAAAAGGCAGGCGATATGAGAATCCCAAGTCTGTCAATAAACAGGATTTGGGCAGCCAGGTGTTAATGTTTGCAGGAGCTAATTCCTTCAAAAGAGGTGAGTAGATGCAATGGGCCACTCTAGCAAACAGGTACCTCCGGCAGGGGCAGCTCCACACTCTTCGCACACCTGGCCAAGAACCGTGCTCTGAGGTGCCGTCTCTCCCAACAAAAACAGGAACCGGCAGCACAGCGCCCCATGGGGCTCTGGTGTATTATAGGAGCCGATCACTGTTCTCCTTTGATATCTTATCTTTGCCATTAACTCAACCAAACAGCAGGCAGATCTAGAGATGAGCTGGAGGAGGGCGCCTCCTGCAAGACCTCTCAGCTGGGGTTTCCACTTATCTCATAAAAGCCGGTTAAATGGGAGCTGATACTGCATCTTTCACCCTCTTTATTAAGGACCACAAGTACTGAAACTCTGGAGTGGAGGACAGAAAAGCACTCCAAGGAAGAGTGCCGGTGGAGGCAGTGAAGCGAGCGGTTTATCTGTTTTCCTGAGATTTAGGAAGCACTTGAATGCAAAACTCACAGAGGATTCTTTAAAAAGCCCCTCGCAGAGGCTGCTATTCCTGAGCTAACCAGCGGTCCGTTCCCGAGGCAGCCACCCTGCTGGATTTCTCAGAACATAAGCAGCTAAACCCAGGCATTATGAGGGACAATCCTGCCCCCCCAGCCCCACCCCGACCCACACACACATACTAGACTTTCACATCCATTCAGGGACTCAGAGCCCAAACACACGGAGAAAAACGACTGGGGAATCCACTCCTCTGCTCCTCCACCATCCACAGAAAACACAACCCGAGAACTCAACTCCGAGAGCCAAAGCACAGCCGAGTGTTCCACCTACAGACGGTTTGCTTCAGTCCAAGTGCAGGGGAGTGAGGCAGGCACCCAGTGTGGTTGCAGCCTCTCCTTGCAAGTTTGCAGCGCAAACACCAAGCAAAAGGTACTGCCCCTGGTGTAATTAACAATGTTAATCTTCTTTTTCCTCTCTGTGGTGATAAAGGAGTCATTTTTATATTTAATTAATGCAGAAGATCATTTTGGAAACTGGCTAATGAGCCTCTGATCACATTACCATGAAAATGTGCATTAACATTGCAACTGAAGGGGCTGTTTCATGTGTAGCGAATCCACTTTGTAATTAGCCCACTGTGAAATGCATCACGTCCGGGTGGGGGCGGGGTGTGGCGGGAACGGGTAGGCAGCGGGCACTCCGCGATGGCTGGGCCACAGACCACCAACCTCCCCAACACCGCCTTTCATGAGCGGTACCATCTCAACACAAACCGGACAGTGGGGCGCATCTGGGGCTGACTGGGATGCGCAGAAATAAACTTTATTTTGCCAGACAAGGAATGTGAACCTCAGTATTCGCCCCCCAGGGGAACCTGCCCAAATAATATGGGCAATTAAAACAATGCCGCTAAGAAGGCTGGGGACACGGCTTTCTTGTTTTTATTTGAACAAGCCCTGAGAGACATCTGAATTTATACACTTTCTCTAGGTCATACAGACATTTCAATAAGCTTCTGAAATGCATTTCTAGTATTAACAGGCAAAAGAATAAAAAAGGATCCAAGAAGACGTGGCAAGAAAAATATCCCTTTATCTCCTTGTAAAAGCAAGGCATAGTATGTATCTTTCCTCCTCTAAATCAAAAATAGCAGGTCTTCCTCTAAACCAAAGCAAAAAGTCCTAATTAATCCAATAATTTCCTCTGGCTAACAAGATTTGGCAAGAAACTTTTCCTGTCTATTCAGAACAGCTGAGATCAGAGAACTATTAAATCCCAGTATTTATGCAGACAATGACACAAGTGGTTTTCAAATGTCAACATTATTCCAAAATGAAAGAGGTATCTCAAAATGTTACAGACAGGATCTCAGGGCTGCTCCTCTTCCTTGATTGACGTCTTGGCAGAAGCTACCCCAAATGTGAAAAAAGCATCCCACAGGAAGTCATGGCAAGGGGGAGTGGCAAAGAAACGGCAAATGCCACCCCGGACCAAAGCGGAAAGCCCCCAGCCGCCAGCGTGCTCTCCACCCTGCACTCAGCCGAAGGCAGACAGAGTGCAGCCAGACGCCCTGTTCTTTCGGACACACACAAAGCCCGGCCGTGCACCTGCCGGCCTGAGACCCTCACTCACCTGGGAAACTTCATACAGCAGTTTGTAGTGCTCCTCTCTCTTCTGCAAAGTGCACAAACTGCAGCCCATTCTAGGAAGCAGAGCGAGGGAGCTGATCTTCCAGTGTCCCCAGAACGGAGCGGCAAGGCAACTGAAAGTGAATCACCCTCCAGTCTCGACTACTGTTTTTCATCAGTCACTCCAGTCCAGAAACACAGACAGTCCACGGTCAGCTGCAGGCAGGAGCCGGGCGCCGCGTGCAGCATGCCTCCCTCGCCTTCCCTAAGTAGCTCGCACTCACCGACACACACGGAGTTTCCTGGCAGTTCATGGCAACACTCCCCCTGTCTCTGCATCAGCGCACATGACTACACAGATTCCAGCTCATGAATATTAATAGTGCCTCATTGATTATTTATGACAGAACATGTTAGCGGGGAGGGTGTCATAGCTGCAGCTGATGACAGATGAACACTCACTAATTAAGAAGCAAATGTAGTGTGGTTAAACAAAACTCACTTGTGTCAATACCATCTCTGTTTATTAAGGATAGAAGGGTTGAGCACAGGGCATTTCACAAAAGAACATACACTTAATTTCTCCATGGCTAAGAGCTTTTGATAGGGGATAGGAAATTTAGAAAGGGAAAGAGACTTAGTTCACATCTGCATGTTTCCCAACAATGAGAAGAAACATTTTCAGCATTAGGAAATGCAAGAGACACTAACAGGAGAAGAGACTGAAATTTAAATGTTAACAAAAAGCAAAGGGAAATTTGGAGAACAGAGCACCAAGTGGGGGCAGTGTCACTGAGGTTTAATTCTGAGCCTACAAAAATGACTGGAGAGTTCCTATGTAAAGACCATTAATTACTAAAAGAAATAAGGCATACTTTCTTCATCTAAATAAGGAAGCTTCAAGAAAGTAAGGGAACAGTGGATGATACTTGTACCGATAATAAATATTTTAATTAGCACATAACAGCATGTTTGTTGGATATAAATTTTCAGCGCTGGAAAGCACGTAGATCTATATTTAAAAGTTAGATAAATACAATGCCTTCTTCCCAGAACAATTTCAAATGCATATAGTATTTATGCTAATTTTATTAAAGTCATATATAATATTTCACCAAGCTGACACTGGCAATATTTAAATTCCAGTGCAATGCACAAGGACTCCATTTATGATTCTATATTTGGAGTTCACAACGGACAAAGGTGAACACAGACACAAAAACCCAGCCTGGATACAGAGAGCGCACAAGTCCCACACTTGATTTCACACTCTCGCAAATACTTGCCTTGTGTGGCAAGCTGGCAGCCTTGTCCCTTCAAGATCGACTACAGGCAGCTCAGGCAGATAATGAAAGAAAATTCCTTTTGTTCCCATACCGACTCACCCACCACCTCTGCTAATTAAGAAGTATGTCCTTGTTCCAGCACATCTTTTAGCTGGACAGGATGGCAGGTGGGGCCCAAAGCAAAAATAATTACTTGGAAACAACGGCTCTGGTTGGGAATTACGTTGGGTCTTGAACACTTTTAGCTGCTCAACATTTAGGGAGAGCTACCCTGGGTGGGTGGGTGGGGGGTCCAGTTTCCTAAAAGTGCTCTGTCAAACGTGTAGAATCAATCACAGGAAATGGTTCTAATGAGTACTAATTGTTAACAAATTGGCCTGGGGAGCAGCAGCAACACCTCAACCCCAGCAAGGGGCGAGGAGAAGAGCAGTCCTCTGGTGCTTATCAGCCCTCTCCCTTGGGATGGAATAATCCGATTTTCTGGGCCTAATTTCACCTAACAGCCTGGAAGAAAGCCAAGCTGGGAGGTCCACATGCATGTGGCTGGGGCCCAGCAGGTGACCCGAGTTCACCAGGACTTTCTGCAAACTGGCAGCCACTCACAGGGGACATCAACGGACGCCTGATTCCTGTACGGGAAGAACGCTTTCCAGGAGGTATTTGTGGGGAACTTGAAGAAAACCAATGGTGGCTATGAAAATAAGGTGCCTCCCAAGGCACAGGCATAAAACATGGATTTCTGATGCTTTCAGTTCCAATTTTCTCTGAGTACCTCACTTGCCATGCTGTGTTCCCACGCTACAGTTCATACCCTCAAAGCAACACCAGCCATTTCTTTCAAAGATTCTGATCATACAGCTATTAAAGACAGATTGCTTCTCAGATGTCTGGAAAGTCAGACTGAATTAAAATGCATGCGGCCAGGCAAGGATGGCTCACCCACACCACAAGCATCCAGTGCCTCTGCTGGTAAGAACTCCTTGGACAAAAGGTTTTCAAAGCCAAGTAGGAAGCAATCACTAAAGCTTTGCTGGCGTTTTCCTCTTTAAGATTTATTTCTTTATTTCTCGAAAAGGCACAGTGGTGGCATAGGGGTAGGGGGCAGATGAGATCGATCCATCCTATATCCACTGGTTGACTCCCAAATGACCCCAACAGGCAGCCTTGGGCCAGGCTGAAGCTACTGAGGTTCCAGGAGCTCCCACCTGGGCTCCCCCAGGGTGGCAGCGGCCGGAATCTTTGAGCTGCCATCCTGCTTCCCAGGTACATTAGCAGAGAGCTGGACTGGAAGCAGAGCAGCCGGCTCTCAAACTGGCACTCTTAAATGGGACGCGGGCATCGCAAGCAGTGTCTTGATTCAATGCACAATGCCAACCCCATGGAGCTTTTGTCTCCTAGTGTTTTGTAGCTGGATTTTTTTATTTTCTGACAGGCAGAGTGGACAGAGAGACAGAAAGGTCTTCCTTTGCCGTTGGTTCACCCTCCAATGGTCACCGCGGCCGGTGCGCTGCGGCCGGCGCACCGCGCTGATCTGATGGCAGGAGCCAGGTGCTTCTCCTGGTCTCCCATGGGGTGCAGGGCCCAAGCACTTGGGCCATCCTCCACTGCACTCCCTGGCCACAGCAGAGAGCTGGCCTGGAAGAGGGGCAACCGGGACAGAATCCGGCGCCCCGACCGGGACTAGAACCCGGTGTGCCGGCGCCGCAGGCAGAAGATTAGCCTAGTGAGCCACGGTGCCGGCCTGTAGCTGGAATTTCAACATTTTTTTTAAGTCAAAGTTTTAAAAATGCATTCTCCAGGAGGGGAAGCATGCATGCTGCAGCAAGGGGGCGGCTCCAGAGGCAGTGTCCCTTCCTGCACTTCTCCCTGGGCTCAGTCATGCTCTGCTGGGCCCTCTCTCCCTCTGTTTCTATTTCAGGAAGCGAGAGCAGCTTGCCCCATCGTTTATCATGGGCTGCCCTTGGCCCAACTCACCAGAAGCGTTCCATCTTCCGCTAGCAATGGGCTCACCCCACAGGATACCAGACTCCTCTATAAGTCACTGGCATGTGAGGGTGGGGTTTTCAGTGACCAAGTGCCTTCACCTTCTATTCGAATAATGTGCGAAATCTGAAGTAAAATGGGATAAATGCACTCATCTGAAAAACCTTTCAAAAATACACGTGGATTAGATGTTATCTATCCGGGTGGAATTAATCCAGGAAGAAGGAAACCCGGGAACGAGAGTGCCGTTCCAAATGTCCCTAAGAAAACGTCCCCCAGGAGTGGCAGCCTCGGTCAAGAGTGTGCTTCAAGATACAGCCGTTTGTTCCAGCTGCCTTACCTTGGTGCAAGCTAATCCCACAAATGCACTGGCATTCACAGCACGCATGTTCCCAACAGCCAGAATGTTAAACTGGTTGACGAAAGGAAGAGTCCAGTTTGCTTCTTGCTTTCCCCACATAAACCGTATCACGGAGTAGCTGGAGACTCGGGGAGAGGGAATTTCTCTTCCTAGGACTATTCCAGCTAATAAATGAAGGAGCAGTGATCGACCACGCCCATGCCTGCAATCCCTAATTAATGGATTTGGTACTGTGACACGACACAGTCACATGAGCTAAGTGGACACAATGCGCCCCTGATAGAAACATCCCCAGTGACAAAAAGGCCCTTCCCACAGTAAGCAAGAGACGGGGGCTGTAGAAGTCACGCAAACAGCCCAATTCACAGGGTAGGAAACACGTGACAGAAAGAGGAGTGCCCCAGGGGGAGACGGGTAACAGCAACAACCAGGCATTACCAAGAGACGTTTGAGTATGCATAGGATTTGGCTGATAAGATGCTAAATAAGAGTCAGGAAATGATGGCCACTTTTTCTTTCAAAAGATTTATTTATTTATTTATTTGACAGAGTTACAAAGTGCGGGGTGGGCTTCCTCCTGGTCTCCCATGTGGGTGCAGAGACCAAGGCATCTGAGGCCATCTTCCAGTGTTTTCCCAGGCCATTAGCAGGGAGCTGGATCAGAAGTGGAGCTGCCAGGTCTCAAACCAGTGCCCACATGGGATTCCGTCATCGCAGGCGACCCTCTCCCCTTCTCTTTCTCCCCCCCGCAAGCCCCCTTTTATTATGTGACCAGGTATCAGTGTGCAAGTATTTATATGTACACATGAGGGGACTTGGAAAAATTAACAGAAAAATGGAATTAAAAGAAAAGTGTAAGGGCATATCAAGTTAAGCCACCACCTGCCATGCTGCCATTCCCAGTGGACACCAGATCATGTCCCAGCTGCTCCGCTTCCAATGCAGCTCCTGGATAATGCCCCTGGGATAGCAGTGGGTGATGGCCCAAGTGCTTGGGACCCTGCACGCATAAGGGAGTCCCAGAAGCAGCTCCTGGCCCGTCTCCTAGCACCTGGTTCTAGCCTGATGCAGCCCCAGCCATTTGGGCTGTGAACCAGCACGTGAGGATCTTGGTGTCTGTCCTCTCCCTCTCTCTCTCTCTCTCTTGCTCTCTCTCTCTTTCAAATAAATAAATACAAATCTTTAAAAAAAGGTATTTATTTGGTGAAAAGATTTTGGAGTCCATGTACCATTTTTCATGTGTTTTCCACAAACTGTTTGAAAATCCTTGTATCCAAGGATCTCAAAACTTTGTTACAAAATAAATTTTAGCTCCATTTTTCAGCAACTTTTTCAAGTACCCTCATGCCAGCTCCACATTTAAAAATCATATTCACTGAACATGACAGTCATTTACTTACTTATGTGTTCTATAAATATTTGCAGGGTACTTAAGGTATGAGAGTATATGAGAGCCGTATTTTAGAATTACATGTCACCTCATTTAATTCTCACAGCATGTTAGAGGTGAACACTTCAGGTCTTATCCTTTACTGATTGATGGAGAAATGATCAGACGCTGAACTCTCTAGGAGACCACAGCCTCTGCCTTGAGTCCAGGATTCACTAACTGTGCAGTGGGACATGAATGAGCGTCAGTATTCAGAAGGAGGCTCTGCTGGTGGCGCCCCTGTGTCCTCCATGTGCTGGGTTGCACTCAGCAGATAAGCAAGTGTCAGATGATCACCTTCAGTTCCAGCACCTCCCGCTGACCCGAGCATGCGTTATCCACTCCTATGCATTTTTCCTTTGCTACCCAAGACCCCACTGGAAAGACAGGGCTTGGTGTTTCAAGGACGAGGACTGGGTCTCCCATCTGAGCCTTGACTCTGACTTGCATGGTCTCACGCCACACACACACTGAGGTAACAGTTACCTTGCAAGCTGACTGTGACGATGCAACAAGAAAACAGACATGAGAAGGAATTCATGAACCGTGCAGTATTTTGGCCACAAAGGTGTGCTGGGTAAGCCCCGTTCTGCAGTCAACATGCCTTGTGTGGAGTCTGTTTCCTCAGTTTGTTTCTATGTTTCCATCTTTTGTTTCTTCGTTTCTGATACCTACAACAGGGATAGCAGTAGTATGTACCATAAAGTGATCTTCAAGTTGCTGAAATGATAATAAGTGTTGCCACACACCCGGCACAGTCTGTGCCCAACACATGCATGCCACCAGTAAGCACAGGCTAAGAATGACGATGATAATGATTAGCATTCCAGTTTTCCAAGTTACCTGCCTACTTCTATTGTTTCTGTACTAATGAATCTCTATGACATTACTGGAAATTTATTTCACTAAAATTGCACAGTAATTCTATCTTGCTTCTTACTGTGTACCTAAGGTGTACATACTAATGGCTACTTGTTTTTAAAAAAATGTATTTCAAAGGCAGACTTACAGAGATAAATAGAGAGAGATTAAGAGAGACACACACACAGAGAGAGAGACAGAGATATCTCTTCCACAGTCTGGTTTACTCCCCACGTTGCTTCAATAGCCAGGACTGGGACAGGCCGAAGTCCACAGCCTGGAGCTCTACACGGATCTCCTGGGTGGCTGGCAGGGTCACAAGCAATCGGCTGCTTTCCCAGGTGCATTCACGGGAAGCTGGATCGGAAGTGGAGCAGCCAGGATTCAAACCAGTGCTCATGTGGGATGTAGGTACCACAGGCAGGGGCTTCAAATGCTGCACCACAACCCTGGTCCCCAAATGTCTTCTAAAGGTGGTTTGTTTCCCAGTTCTTTACATAACAAAGAGTGGCACAAGAAGCACCCATGTAGTACCATAGTATCTCTCTCCCCCTCCCTCCCTCCCTCCCTCTCCCATACACACACACATACACACACACACAAATACCTGTGTAAATAACCTAAAGTAATGCACTCATAGTGTTAGCTATAGTGCTGTATTTCTTCTAATGCATCGCAGGTAACAAATGTGAACATCAGTGGACTACAAACTAAGGATGGCACCTGAAGCGAGGCTCATCGCACCATCCAATAAGCGGGAGAGCAACAGCTCTTGGGGGAGTATTAATGACGAGCATGTGGCCCAGAATAACACTGGCTTGCGGGATGTGATCACCCTCAGACTGAGGCATTACACCCTGATGATTCACAGTGCTCAGCACCTTGGTAACCAGTATGCAGACACCCTCAGCACGCTACCACCAGCAGTGTCAGGTCTGCAAAGTCTAGCAAACACGCGTAAGTTCTTTCACCCAACCAGCACTGATGGAAGAGTCCTATGAGCAGAGCAGGGGCAGAGTCTCTCAACATTTTTGAAAAGAAATAGCACTCACTCAGCGCTTCCGCTACACCACTGGGGTAGCACCACATATTAATTTAACTCACACGCCCCAACAATCGGGACCAGTCCTGAACTGGAATGTCCCACCGCCTGCCACTCGGGAATGTCACCACCAGGGCAGGTGCCTGGGTAGCTGGGAGAATGCATTCTGGGGTCGCTTGCAGCACCCTAGGATATGAGCATTTCCCCAGGGACAAGAGTGCAGTCCCAAATTAACTTCCATGCTCCATGTTACGTCCTCAAGCATGGCTGCATGAAACAGATGGAATAAGACAGCAGCAACTGCATCCCATTACGCACTCCGCCGGCGATGACGGGGTTGTGTGGCGCTACATGGGCACCAGCACCTGCATGACCAGTGCCTGCCCTTCCTTAACATCTATGATGGCAGGGAAAATCTACACCGAAAATAAAGCAGTCGTAAGATCTCTGTTACAAGAAACAATCGATAGTTTAAGGCAGTCAAAAAATTCAGAGATATTTTTTAAATGGTAACTAACTCAAGTGAGTTAGTGTCCACAGAGGGACAGCTCCCACCTGATGGTTTATTTCCCAAATGCCCTCAATGATCAGCACTGGATCAGACAGAAGCTGGAAGCCAGAAACTGGATCCAGGTCTGGCATGTGGGTGGCAACGCCGCGCGCACTGTGGCGAACACCTGCTATTTCCAAGGCTGCTCCCAGGCAGCGAGGTAGACTCAGGTGCAGAGCTGGGACGGGAACCAGGCTCTCCAGTGTGGGAGACGCTCATCCTGAGCGGCGTCTCAACCACCACACCACTTACTCACCCTGGACTGGCAGTGTTGAGAAAGGTGAAGGCAGGGATTTGCCGACAACTCCCAAGCAGCGGTCTCCAGCCCACACCGCTCTCCCAGGCTTCGGCTTTTCGCTGGCTGCTGACAGTTCCAAGGCTCCATCCTCAGCATTAAGCTCCACTCACCCACTGCACTGTGAACCCCCTGCTGCTCCGCACCTGCTCCACATCCCACGAGCGTCCCTGTGCCCAACGGCGAGGCTTCAGCACTGCCTGGGCTTTTCCTGCTCCCCACCCTAGAGACAAAACACTGCCCTGGTGAACCACTCTGCACCTCCTCGCTCCCTTCCAGCCCCTCCTGGGATGCTCTCCTGGACTCAGGGACCAACTTCTCCCAGCCTGGGCTTGCACCCACTCACTGGGAGCTGCAGTCCTAGGAGGAGCTGACTGTTGCCTTCTTGGTTTTTGAGGCTGACAAATACAGGTTGTTAAGCCCTTGTTACCCCTGCCCCTGCACCTGACACACACAGGCTAAGAACACCATCGTCCTGCTCCAGGGGCAGAGGTTCCAGCCCTGCTAATGAGTTCCTGATTCTCTGATTGCCACCTTAACAGAGTGTGGGTGCTGCTTTTCCACCCGGCATCCGGGAACATGTCATTCCTCCCTCAGGCCTGCGTCCCACCTTCCTGTTCAGTCACTAGGGTGATACACACGATGTGTGAAGTTCTCAGGACTCAGGGAGCCAGCTTTACAGGGAGAGGAAGCGGAGGGACAAAGCAGATGATCATCACAGAAAATGACCAGACAGCACCAGGGGCGACAGAGGAAACCCACAGGGTGGTGCAATGGGATCGTCTGTCCTGGATATTCCAGGGCCTGGGACGTGCCACCTGGTCTGCTTCATATACATGGCCACGTAAACACAAACGGATCAGAGTACGGCAGAGTTGAGAGGACTGCACGCAGACAGACAATGTGCTTTGCACGGTGTTCAGGACTTGAAGTTTCCTCTGCCTCCGAGACTCTAGGAAGTCACGAATCCACTGTGGTCTCAGCGTCCCCAGACCTACCCCAGCCTGCAGCTACCCTCATCCATTGTGAAAACGGCCCTCTCATGGCTGTCTAAGCCATTAGCCCTGCAAATCAACATGCTAATACCACCCTACTTTCTGTGCCACTGATAACGTGCTTAACTGCACACAAGTCCCGGCTTCCTGGGACACCGTTATGTTGAGAACGAGCACCCGCTCAGATGCCTGTTAGACTTTGAAAGCACCTGCAAGTGTCTCTGAGTCTTACTGAAACAGCTGCTGTGCGAACATGACCAGGGTGCACCCTGAGGTCCCCTCAGGTGGCTCCAAGTTGGATGTTCACGGCACCCACCACAAAGAGGTTTGTGAACCTGAGCTTGAGCAAGTACCTGCTCCATGGCGGTGCCCGTCAATATTACCAGCATCTCACGGCTTGCAATGCGCTCACACTCAAGCGTCTAAATTCATGACTGTAAAACGCATCCAAATAAGCACACAGCCACAGTACTGCTTTGTCTATGTTGTGGCAAATGTCTGGATGCATGTTTTGGGACATCAGTTTTTCCCTGGGAAGTGCTGGGTCTCTTTAGGATAAACAATGGTTGGTGTCATAGACACTGACAGCAAGCAAGGGGCACAGAAGAGCCATATGGTTTTTGGAGGCAGGAACTAGGCCAAGATATGGACTCCCTGAGAGCCACAGTGTTGGCCAAGGACATCCTATTCACTGCACCCCATGCTGGCTTCCACAGCACTGGTTCTTTTTTGCTTGTTTAAAGGTTTATTTAGTTATGTGAAAGGCAGAGTTTGAGAGAGAGAGAGAGAGAGAGAAGAGAGATCTTCCACCTGCTGTTTCACTCCCCAGATGACCACAACAGCTGGGGCTGGGATAGGCAAAAGCCAGGAGCTTCTTCAGGGTCTCCCACATGGGTGCAGGGACCCAAACAGTTGGACTATGTTCTGCTGCTTTCCCAGGTGCATTAGCAGGGAGCTAGATCAGAATTAGAAGTGGAGCAGCCAGGACTTAAACTGGTGCCCATATGGGATGCTGTCGCTGTAGGCTGAGGCTTAGCCTACTACACCACAGCACCAATCCCACGCCCAGATTCTTAACCATCCTGTGTCGGACAGAATCCTGAAGGAAGCTTGCACACAGACTCTTTGAAGCTAGCAATCTAGGGCGGGCCTGGGAATATGCATGTTCAAACATCATACAGAAAATTCAAATGTGTGCATTTCTTTCCCTAGAAAGATCCCTAGATCTCTGTGTAAGGAATTAACACCGTCTCCTTAATGCCACATCTTACTGTGGTTTCTGATGTAATTCCTTGGCTCGGTCTTCAATTTGCAAGGGCCCTCACACTGAAGAAAGCCCCTCCTGCGTTGGAGCTATTTCCTGTCTCACAGCGACTCCTGGGATGCTGCAGTCCTTTTCCCAGGACAGGGACTCGGGGCCACGGGGCTGCACGGTTTCATGGAACTCAGGCCAGTTAAACAGCAAAGCGGACGTTCGTCTAAGTCTAGATGCCCTTGGTTCTAAGATGTTGCCTTTTGCAAAAAGGCAGGGAGGGAAGGCAGCAGGACCCACGTCAGTGTTTGCAGTCCTCACGCCCCGCGTTGGGGGGTGCCCTTCAACCTGAGCCACTCTTCCCCTGTGCAGCTGACCAGGTATGTCTTACCCCGGGGCTGTACGAATGAGCAGACACGTAGATGGCTGGGATTCTGCATCTGGCTCTGGGTAAGCCTTAAGAACCCACCACCCGCTGGCAGGGCAGTGACCAGCTCACATCCCACGTGCTGGTGATAGGCAGAGAGAACTGACACTGGACTTAGCTCCCAGACTGCTGGTCTACCTTAGCCTTGCACACACGTGGATTAAAGAGAGCAGCGATTTAACAACTGCACCCCCACACCACAGTTTCCTAGACACGCCCTTCACTGCCACTGCTCTGATACCGCACGCCTTTTAATCTCGAATACCCGAGGAGCTGGTTCCTCATGAAATGAGCTTCAGTCACAAGCAACTGAGCCCCAGACAGGCTCAGCGTGGTGTTAAAGACACCGCAAATAGAGGCGGAATGACACAGTCCAAGAGGGAGGATGGATTTATAGTCTGCTCCATAAGTTGCAGCGCATTATGCAAAATCTTATCATTAATAGCGAACCCACTGTATTTTAACAGGCTTTATTTTAGTAGGTTAAAGACCACTCATTAAAACGCTACAGCTTTCCTGTGGACCAAATTAGAGCAACTGCCTCACATCTGCTCCACTCAGGACGAGTGCTTCCTCGTCGCTTGCTCAAGTCAAGCGATCAGTGAACCCTCTGACCCAGCTGTGCACGTGGACACCGTTTTTTTCCTGCCTTATTCACCTCAAGGCAGACGGCACTCCGCAAACCTGGCACTCTCTCCCCTCTCCTGCTTGCCCAGGAATTCTCCATAAAAAATAAATAAATAAAACACCATCTGAAATATAACAGGAAATTACTGGGAAAACAAAACGAAACAAAACTGAAAGGTCATGTTGCTTCTGGGCCAGCAGGCTCCTTTTTGGGTCAATACATCTGAATTTCCTCTGCCTCTGTGTGTCCCTGGCCGACCTCTCACCTTCCCGTGATAATGAGAGCTCTCTGCTGGGCTCCACTGGCTTGTTTTCTCACTCAGGGCAGAAACTCAATTTCCTTTTTAAGACCCGTAGTTTTATGTATTTTGTCGATCAACTCCATATTTTAAATCATGAAATAGAGCATACCGTCCATTGCATGACTGATACAATGACTTATTTAAAATATATCATCTTATTTTTCTCTTTCAATTGGTTAAAAATTGTTACTCTACTAATCTAAATTTAAACTTAAAAATGCATTCATTTTATTGATTTGAAGGGCACAGAGACAAAAATAGAGGATTTTCATCATCTGGTTTACACCTCATAGGCTCGCAACAGCTGAGTCTGGGCCAGGCCAAAGCCAGGAGCTGGAACTCAATGCAGGTCTCCTGTGTGGGTGGTAGGAGCCCAAGTCCTTGAGCCATCACCACTGCCTCCTGGGGTCTGCATTAGCAGGAAGCTGGGACAGGGAGCAGAGGTGGGACTTGAACCAGGCACTCTGACATGGGATCAGACATCTCAAGCAGCTTATTAAGCACCACGCCAAATGCCAGCCCCGTCACAGGCCGGCAAGTCCCTCAGACGCACATCCTTCCTGTGTTAAATGGCCTACTTGCTCCTCCCAGTCCCAGGAGACTCCATTTGTCCACCTCCTGTGTCTCCATCTGGGAGGTGATGCACTTGCGTCTCAAGGGTGAGGGCAGAATGCTGTTCTGGATCCTCACCAGGCCTGGCCACCTAACACCTGCCCGCAGGCTCTCACCCACCCACCACCAGCCTGGCAGCAAAGACAACAGCTTCCATAAGTGACTCCCTCCTGCAAGAGGGGCACGCGGAAACACCTGCACACCTGCATCCAGCTCTGCTTTAACCGCATCTCCACCTCATTAAACCAGGACTGTGGACTGGCATAACCACGACCCAATGACCACACTTCCAAGTTCCCACATCCAAGCAAGTTACAGGCATTGCAGCCAAACTCCATGCCCTGTGATGCAACGCACGATCATCAGGGCTCCCAGGGACCTCTGGAGCAAATCTATTTAAAGAGATTTAGCTTCTCTGTAACCCAACTACATTTTCATCAGATCATTTTTTTGGTTAGTCTTTTATTTATTTATTTATTTATTTATTTTATTTTTTGACAGGCAGAGTGGACAGAGAGAGAGACAGAGAGAAAGGTCTTCCTTTGCCATTGGTTCACCCCCAATGGCCGCTGAGGCCAGTGCACCGCGCTGATCTGATGGCAGGAGCCAGGTGCTTCTCCTGGTCTCCCATGGGGTACAGGGCCCAGGCACTTGAGCCATCCTCCACTGCACTCCCTGGCCACAGCAGAGAGCTGGCCTGGAAGAGGGGCAACTGGGACAGAATCCAGTGCCCCAACCGGAACTAGAACCCGGAGTGCTGGTGCCGCAGGCGGAGGATTAGTCAAGTGAGGCGCGGTGCTGGCCAGCCTTTTAGATAAGTATTTTTTTTTTTTTTTTGAAAGAAGGGAGAATAAAACCATCAAACGGAGAGTTTCGTGTAAGCTGTCCAATAATATGCATGGTTCACTCACAGGGAGCTGCCAATCTCTTGGGCAAAACCCTCGCCCACTGCAGAAATACTGACCTCAAAGGAGCTATGCATTTCACCTGCTTTAAGCCAGCTGCAAACACAGCTTAAGTGGGGGAAGCTGACTCCTACCCAAGCGATAGGTGAGTATTGCTACCTAGGGCAAAGTATGGCCTGCAGAAAATGCACACAGATGGACAGCTTCCCGTGAGGCTTGGAGTGCAGATGTGTGCAGACCCCGAGGAAGGCCCCAGCACAGAGAGGAAGGGGCAGCACTGGCTTCAGCACAAAGTCCAGGGCCTGACTTCCGGCTCCAAAATGGAACTGCAACACTGGGTTTCCCTCTGGGGCTCAGTTTCCCTCTTTGTGATGCAGCTGGCAGCTCCTGCCCAGGTGTCTCGGACGGGACTGACTCCCGGAAGCGATGGAGCCTCAGGTTCACCCATCTCTCCCCACGGCAGCTCCCAACTATCAGACAGTTTCGGATGAACTAGTTCAAAACCTCAATAGCTCAAGTCAATGTCAACTCTTTTTTAAGACAATTTTTGTTAAGGAGAACAGATTCTATGCATTCCGTGGATGAGAGGAGGGAGTGGCAAGTAGCAAGGTAACATGCAAACTTCTGTTTCAGGAAGAGACTCAGGTATGGAACTAATAAGATGACCAGTAACTCTGCAAGGCAGAAGCTTTGCTAAGAATGCAATACGATGCGCAAAAGGTCAGTGGCACAGGACTGTGTCACCACGATGAAATTCTGGGCAAACTGTCCTCCTAGAATGAACTTGAACAACCTGTGTAGCTCAAAGTCCAAGAGTGAAACAATGAATATGAAAACAAACCAATAAAAAAGCCCAGCGTTGAGGCTCTGCTGCCAACTCTTGATCAGCAAGGAAGAGTCGTTGACCAGAGGGCACGGGAAGGCAAAGGCTTCAGCTCGGACGCCAGCAGGACACCCAGGACAGGGGCCTGGCCGACCGTCTGCCAGCGCTGTGCATAAATGTCACACGGACAACGGCAGTTTCCACTGTCTGCACACATGCATGCACACTCGTGCCGAGAATGACAGGTGTGTGCAGAAATGCAGGACACCAGGACTGGTGTGAATGGAGACAATGACTGTTACCAGGATCTGGGACACAGCTCGCCTGGTTGAGAACATTTCTCCTACCTTGTGCCATGTAGTAACAGGCATTTGCTACTCTCTAATATCTGATTATGAAAACAAGGTACGTTGCGTTGGCTCTTCTGCTTTTACTTTAATGATAAACCCACCATTTCCATAGGTATGGATTACAAAGTGGCATGCAGATCAGTAAGGACAAAATTACTAACAACATTCTAACTGATAATGCTGTCATCGCCACAAAATACCAAGGTAATGAACCAAGAGACTCTAATTAAAAACAATCAGTTACATTCATTCGTTCATTCAACAAGTATTTATTGATACACATGGGTACTCTGCCAACCTTAAATAATTAAATAAATAAATCATTAAAACAGAACTCTCTGCAGACACACAGGGTGCTGATCACGGTAGGATACTGGATCACAAGCCTATTTTACGTATCATTCACTTATAAATATGAGATGCATAGTGTTATTCTTTATTTGTATTTCTTCACTATTTCTCAGAAAATAGTATCAGGTAGGGTGTACTTGGCAGACAGAAAGAGAAACAGGTAAAGAAAGCAATGTTAGTGCAAACAATAGTGTGGAAAAGACGGTACAATAAGCCAGCCGAGGAATGCCAGGGCAGCGGCATGCGATTTAGTCAGGAGCGAAGTGTGGAGCCCCTCTGGAGGGAGGGACTTGACAACCGAGTGTAGGGTCTCTGTTCATCTTTCTGCAGAAGGGAGTGAGGAGCTACTGAGGCTGTCTGTGTAGGGATTTCCAGCACGGTTCTTGTTCCCATTTCTCAACAGTCTTGCCCTGGAAAAAACTAACGCGAGCCTAATGACAGCAAAAATAATAAAAAAAATAGCAATCTTTTATGGGAGTGTGGAAAATGGATAGAACACTGTGTGGAGATGAGGGGAGGAATGAGACAGAGGAGAGAGGCCCGGCAGGGCGACTGGCACGGGCAGGAAGCCATTAGATCCGGGAGCATGGGAAGGTTGGGGTCTGAGTGCAGCTACGCCGTTCGTAGACGTAAGGAGTCAGCAGGAGGAGCAGCCGGGTGGAGAGGGCATCAACAGAGCTCAACCAGGCCCAGAGACACTGCGGTGCTTCTCACAACGGCACCTCTCGTGGCGCCCAGGTCCTGAGAAGCGAGATCAAGGATGACACGGATGCGAAACCGAACTATGCGCGTTTGGAACTGAGTGAGGCAGGGAGTCAGGCATTCAAACGGAGGCAGAGAGAATAGGAGGGTGAGGAACTGAGCTTGCAGGCATCCCGAGGGAGCGAGAGGGATGAAGGGGGCAAGCTCAGGTCAGCTGCCCATCCACCCCACACACAGGCTCAGAGGGAGGGGCCGCAGGCAGGGGGCGGCGAGGGGACAGGCGCACCCTTGCGGGGCTCTCACAACACTGCAGAGGCAGGCCCTGTGGACAGCACCACATCAAACAACGCAAGAGTCGAGAGAGGGGGTGCAGAAAGCAAATAAAGCTCAGGCTTCCGAGTGGAAGAGGGAGCGACAGCAGTATCGAAGGGGACGGCACGGCCAAGAGCGGGCTGGTCTGCCGCTTAGAAAACAGCAAGGACTCCAAGAAAGAGAGATTGAAGACACCAGCCAGCCAGACCCAGCCGAGGAGAGAATGAGGACAAGAGCCAGTGCAGGGTGGTGGCATGATGGCACCACTTGCAATGCTGGCAGCCCTTATCAGAGCGAGGGTGTGAGCCCCGGCCACTGTGCTTCCAATCCAGCTCCTTGCTAAGGTGCCTGGGAGGCAGCCAAATACGGTTCCAGCGCTTGGTCCCTGCCACCCATGTGGGAGACCCAGAAGGAGCTCCTGGCTGGCGCGTTTACCCATTGCATTGTGAACCAGCAGATGGAAGACGTCTCTGTATCTCTCTCTGCCTTTCAAATAAATAAATCTTTAACAACCAGGACAACAACAGAGGCACAGAGGAAAGGCAGCAGGTAGCGGCTGAATGAAGATCTGTGCTGGTCTCTCAGACAGAAAGCAGTGCTGAGTAGGGCTATGGTGATGCGGAGGTAGGGCAGGTGTGCGCATGTGAGTGAGTTCCCATCAGGCATCCCCGCATTCAGTAATGTAGGAAGCCAAGTCAGTTTCCCTGAACTTGAATGCAAGCAAGAACCACCAGTAACAACCAATATTACATTTTACTTAAAAAACAACAACAACAACAAAACCATGTACTCCTGGAGAAATTTCAAGGAACTCCTCAGAGAAATTCCAAGTACTTAGATGCGCCAGGTGAGTAAGTTTGGACAGGGACGTGCTTTTTGGAAAATGACAACTCGCAGTGATGAAAATCGGGTCGGGCACAGACACGACGACTGACGTTCCAGGCTGTGACCTACTAGCCTTGTGGATGTCAGAGCGACCCAGGCACCGCCACCGTGGAGTCTGTGTGTGCCGGCTGCTTCCGACAGCTGGCTAGTTTGATTTAAAATTACAATCTGAACAGATCTAAACTCTACTTCTTGCCAGTCATTAACCGAGAGCCATAAAAGTGCCATTAATTCTGCAGTCGTCAGCAAAACGCTCCGTAATGATCTCACACGAATGCACCCCACTCCTATGAAACCCCACAGCAGAGGTTGCTCCGTAATACGAGCGGGGTTTTCAGAAGCTTAACACTCCTGCCAGTGCACCTGCTTTGCAGAAGATCATTAGGTAAAAATCCCAAGGCAGCACCATCCACCTGGCTTCAGTTACCTCACCTTCTGCTGGAGAGGAAAATTAATGCTACTCCACGAGTCTCCCTCCCCAGACTGATGAGTGTACAGTCCCTGGGTCGGCCGTCCGAGGGAGACTCGGGTCTGTGATAAGCTGACCCGACTCCTCATCTGCGTGGACCCCAAGTCCCAACACAGCACATCGACACACCGTCTGCAGCCTGCACCAGCTGTTCCACCGCCGTACAGGTCCCGAACAGGACTTCAGCTCGGGAAGCCACGAGCCTGGCTGCAAAGACTGCATCATCGGGACACAGCTTTACGGCAACTCTCGCAAAATCCACCACACTTTCAAAACCAGCTGAAAGCCCCAGCGCCAGAAACCAGAGAGGAACTGGAGACAAAGAGAAAAGGAAGACGCCCGACACGAGGTTACTGCCAAATCCTGTTTAATAAAGGATTTTTACTCTCATTTCCTATGGAACATAATACAAATGAGCACAGGAAAATCCTGCTTTATCTCTGAATGGAGCCACATAGCCTTAATCTGAAATCTGCTTTTCTCTTTCTGGCTCCAAGGAGCCAAGCAGGTCATCCCTTCAAATTGCAAGGGGAGATTTGTCACATTTGACTGGCTCGGGCTGAGCATGTCAGCGAGACGCTCATCTGAGACGGCAGGCGCCCCTCACGGACAGCTACCCCTACCCTGGCCACCCCACTCTGCGCTGGACAGTCCTTCTCCCCGGTCTGCTGCAGGTTCTGCCCGGGGAGGCGGCAACAGATCACCACCTCCGTCATCCATCAGAGCTGTCCTCCAAGGAGGACTGCAGTGAAATTGCTTTGTTTTACATAACAGCCAACTCTGAAATTTCATGGTAGAAAAGTAGCCACAGGCAATATGTAGTCAATCTCACAGAATCTCTGGTTTAATCATTTAAAATAGGACAAAGTCATGACTATTTATAGAGATGCAGCTTGCCTTTAGATTTGCATGAAACATGATCATAGAATTTTTAAAAGTCAGGATCTTAAAACAAAAAAACAAAACAAAACAAAACTAGGAATAAAATTCCCCAGGGGCAGTTTCTAAAGTTGGTATCCGATGACTTCCATGTTTTGATGCAAACTCGGAGGCCTTTGTTAGTGTCTGAAAAATGTCTATCACAGTATCTTTCTCCCACTTACTCTTTGCAGATAATGGACCCGCAGAAATGATACCAATGATTCATTTAGGATGACACCCTACTTTCGATTAATGTTCCATAGAATGCAAGCAGTGCCTTCAAGTTTTTCAATTTAAATTTTAAAGTATGTTTCTATTAAAAAGCGAATATACATAACATCAGGGCACTTTTGCTGTTTGTCCATGTCAGTTATCAATTCAAATAAATGATAATCTGCTGCAGAAGTATGCTCATGGAAGCAGGGAAAAAATCGCCCTATTAGGACTGCATAAATCCAACCTCGCACTCCATGTGGTGTTTTTAGAAAATATACAAACTTAATTACACAAGGTCCATGTTGCATATTTAAGATAAAGACTGCCTATTAAATGTTGCAAGAATGAAAACTTTGGAAATTAATGAGCTGGGGCTCATGTTACATGACTATCAAGGCAGTTAACACGCTGGACTGTTTTTCCTATCATAGGATGTACAGTCACGTGCCACTGAGCGACACCTGAGAAACGCATCTTTAGGTACCTTTGTTGTGTGCACACCACAGAACGGACTCACACAAACCGAGCTACAGTGTCACCAGGCAGCATGATCCCAAGGGACCTCCTTGGTACACGCAGCCTGCTGTTCACCAAGATGCACTCTTTCGTGGTGCGTGACTGGATCCCGGCAGGAAATCCTTGGGAGATGCTGAGACCACAGGGCCTCCCCCGGCCTCACAGCTTCGGTTCCCTTCACGCACACAGGAATCCCTCCCCAGCTGTGCCAGCAACACTCTCCTGCCCCTCATCTCTGCCTACTTTCCATCCTGTACGTCCCTGGCCTTGAATACCAGCCCCCACTTGAGAATTCAAACATCATCACGCCCAGAGCTCTCCCTTCTTTGTGAACCAAGACGAAGTGCCTCCTTCCCTGGCTCTCCACGCCACTCTGCATTCTCACTGCTACAGGAATTGCGACATCTCTCCCTCCATTGCCTGCTGTGTTGTGCCACCTGGCAGAACAGGGCCCCTCTGTATCTCTGGCAGTGTGAACAGTGCCTGGCATACAGCTCTCACTGCTCAGACATGAACAGGTGAACGGATACAGTGTGGGAGAGAAAGGAGTGGCCAAATCAAGGCCTCCTTGACTGTCAGTGCTGTCAAGACCCCTGCCAGTTGTTCTGCTTGACATTAGATGCTGCCATCTGGGATCACGGTGACAATGGCATTTGCCAAAGATCTCATCACCCATTCAGTGACTACCAATTTAATATCAGCTTATTGGGCAGTGCAGAGGAACGGAATTATTATGTGTATGAATTATAAACCAATTAAATTTCCAAACACGTTAAGCTATTAAAAATGTGTTTCTTTAGAATGATGGAAATGTGGCAATTTCCTTCCAAAAACTGGAAGTCATCCTTGGTCGGTCTATGGCATCCATCTCAATGGTCCATCTCTCAAAGTGATAGGCGATGGTTAGCTCTTCACTTGTTCTAGTCAACAAAAGGCAGCTGTCACACACGAAGTCAAATTCTAGCTTCCTGAAGAATGTTTTGGTTGCTAAGTTCCTTCATCTAGGGACATGATGGTTTTTAGCAAGGGTTTTATCGTAATGATCTGGGAAAAGTTCACACATATTTGGACTCAGTAGGAGCACCCGGCCACATTACCCAAGAACACACAGAATCGCACACACAGTTCACGACCAGCGTGCACAGAACTAAAACATTCATCCATGAAAGGAAACAGCTCATTCCTTGCAGCTATCTCCCGTGGCTAAACCTCTCCAGATGTGCAGCTGTATACAAAAAAAGCATGTTGAGAAACGGCGAGGTGAAATGCTCTTACTCAGGGAGAAGTCCCTCGTAGCCATTCACTGTCTTCAGAGGATTCTTATTTGCAACAGAAGAAAAACTGTGTCTCTTAAATAAAACCCAAGTTACCAGACTCCAAGCTACAGTGGATAACCGAAGTCTGCTGAGAAAGTAGGAACAAACACAGAAATAAATTTAGTACATTGCTCACAATTCAAATCCCCCTTTCCAATTTATATTCTGCTTAAACCCTCAAGTTTTAGTAACTCAGCTTTTGTCCATCTCACAGGACATATTTGAGTCTCCATCAATCATAGAATCCTAAAGCCATAGAGGAAAACGGAGCAATGGACGTGCTTCTAAATCCTGTGTGTGCTAGCTTGACTTCATTTCATTCTATTTAAAATTTAAAATGAATTTAAAGTACATGCGTATTATACTTGCAAGCAGAAGAATATGACAGAACTTAGAATAATTCTATTTCAGGAGTCAAGTTCTTGGTTATCTAACTAAATAAGCAGAGAGTAAAATGTGACACATTCAGCACATTTTTCCATGATAAATTACGCTTTGTAGAACTGAGAGACATACAGTAACTCAACGTTAAGGTTGCTATGGCAAAGCACACCTTCTGGACACAATTCCTCATCTCCAAATAATTATGTTTTATCTCCCATAAGGTAACCAATCCCACCCTTTAAATACAGAAGAAAGACATTTCTGTACTCAACTACGATACGTCCCCAAAGTCTACACTTCACCAAAACTCTTGGATGCCTTACAAAAGAGGCTGTTAGCTTTCAGAGATTTGATGGTGTTAATATTTCCCTATACGCGGGCCAAGATGTCGGTTCATGGATCTTCTATTTACATAGGGGTAGTAGGTAACACTTGATTATCGAGGGAAAACCAGAGATCTAAGCCGGGGGCTGAACTTTACAGAGTTCTATGTGGAAAACACGAAGTCCCCTTGCCTTTTCCTGTTAGGTATTTCTCCCTTCCATCACGTCTGTAGTTTTACTGTAACCAGCCAAGCAGAAATCACCACATGGCATGTTCCACGACCAGTTCTCTGGAGTTCATTGAGAATGGGGGTGTATTTTAAAGCACAAACAGGATCATACTGCTTCCCCACTTTAAACCGCGCTGAGCCTTGAGGCTGAAGGCTGCAACACAAATCCGTAGCCCATCGCAAGGGCCAGTATGATCAGCCTGCACTGTCCCAACCCGAGCTCTGTGGCTCTCCTTCATTCTTATGTCTTATCCCGTCTTCACGTACGCTCCACCTCGGAGCCGGCCAACTCAAGGCCAATGTCTGTGCCAGTCTTCCGATGCCTCACTAGTGACTGCTCATTTTACAGTGTCACTTTTTCTGGGACACCTTTCTTGAAGCTCAAGATGTCTGTGAGGGTTGGGGAGCTGATATCTTTGTAGCCTGTGTATCTTTCCATCATGGTTGTTACTATAATTTTAACTATTTTTGTGCACATTTGGTTAGTGCTTATCTTCTTCACTAAGTTAGCATTCCCACTTTACTGAATTTAATTTTTTTCAGTATTGGGCTGGTGTTGTGGTGCAGTAGGTTAAGCAATGCCAACATTCTTTATAGACGCTGGTTCAACCCTAGGCTGCTCCACTTCGGATCCAGCTCCCTGCTCCTGTACCTGGGTAAGCAGCAGAAGGCGTCCAGAGTATGTGGGCCTCTACCACCATGTAGGAGACCTGGGTGGAGTTCCAGACTCCTGGCCTCAGCCTGGCCCAGCGCTGCTATTACAGTCACTGGGGAGGGAACCAGCAGACTAAACTCCTTGTCTCCCTCTCTCTGTACCTCTGCCTTTGAAAACAATCAAACTTTTAAAAACATAGTTCAGGATTAAATATTGATATTCTATAATGAATAATCAGGATCCAGATATCTTACCCCTTCTCAGGATGTTATGTTAATTCTTTCAACACAATTTTTGTTTAAATCCATATTCATTCATTACATCATCTTAACTATTAAATACAATTTATGGTTGGGCCAAGTGGTAGATTCTGATGATGTTTCTTCCTTAGACAACGCCTTACCTTCCCTGGAATTAACAGCGATTGCCCAACCTTTCCGTTTGCCCACACAGGTATGTAGCTGCACGTCTTTGTAACAGCCTGTAAGTTGTTCGTTACCATAGCATGGCTCTGTATAAACCATAGCATGGTGTCGCTCCCCCTCTTCATGGAGGAACGACACAGAACCCTGCACTGTTCTTTCGTCTGCTCGGCCCTCCCCGGGATTGCTGCTGGTTCTTCCCGGGTTGGCTACTATCCCTTCCACCTCCGTGGAAGGGCAGTTCCCCCTGGCCGCATTCCCCACTTCCGCAGGGGAGCGGCACACCGCCGGCCGGTTCTCTGGGGGCTGCACGGGTTCCCTTAGATGTTCCCCATAGATGTTCCCCATAGATGTTCCTGGTGCATGCCGTCTCTCTCCTCCTTTATAGTCCTCCTCCGCCAATCCCAACTCGGCTGCCCACACGCCGAGTACGCTGCTCTCCAATCAGGAGCAAGTCCTACAGTTAATTGGTTGAACTGGAGGCAGCTGTGCGGAAGCTGTTTACTTCTCTCCCAGCGCCATATTGTGGGAGAGCAGATGCATAGAATAAGTCTTAATTCCAGTAACTCAGTCTAGTCCGGTTGCTCCCCACAGATCCCCCTTTCTTTTTATTTTTTGGCGTTGATACGCGCCTGTCTTCGGTGTCCCGCGGCACACACTCTGCTCTACTTGCTAGAGTTGCCACAGGCTCTTACAAGTCCTATCAATCAGGCAAACCGAATCCTGGTCCTCTCTTCGCCATGTTGTGAGGAGGTTTTTAGGCGCTGATGCGTGCCTGTGTTCGGTGCCCTGCAGCACATGCTCTGCTCTGCCTGCAGGGGACTTACAAGCCCTATCAGGCAAACCGAATCCAAGCCTTCTCATTGCCTTTTTGTGGGGAGGCCTTACCGATGTTAATTCGTGCCTGTCTTCGGTGACCTGCGGCGCATAAGCTGCTAGCCGCCGCAGGTGCTCATCGTGCTCATCGCCTCACTTAATCAGGCAGACCGAATCCAAGCTCTCACAGTGCAGTGTTGTAGGGAGGCCTTTCTATTTCTCTATTTCTCTATCTCCGGGCATTCCTATTTCTCCCATTTTACTTCTATCTTCCAGCATTCCTATTTCTCTCATCTTACTTCTAAACTTCTGTTTCTCTTATCCCCGCAGCTTCCCGGCGCCTCGCCCCGCCGGCGGGTTCCCGGCTCTGCGCCGCTTCAGCCCGCGCCTCATCTGCGCGGCTCGGCTTTGCGCGGCTTGGCTTCGCGCGCTCCGCGGTCTCCACGCCCTTCGCGTCTGCACCACGGCCTACGCCAGCCCCGTTCCCTATCTATTCACGCGCCGTGCTCTCTCTGCACGCGGCGGCTTCCGCGAGTAACACAGCGTAGCTTACGTGTCCGCCACTAGCATTCAATCTAAGTTCCCCGGGCTAGCCTGGCGAATTCAACCCAGCATACGTCTCCGCCCCACGGTTTGGCTTCCCGTCCTTTGCTCCCCGGGCTAATCAGACGGATCCCAACCAGGCTCACGTTTCAGCTTCTGGTTTCAACTTTTCGCCCCCTATTCCCGGGCTAACTTGAGAATCCCAAAGTGGTTTTCGTTTCAGCCTCGGCCTGCCCCCCGCGGCTTCAATTTCCCTAACATTTTTCTCTACCCGGTATGTTTCCCTAAGTTTTCTTCCAACAATATTCCTCCCTCATTTCTCCTGGCCTCTCCCCACAGTCCGCGTCCGAGTCTGTTTGTTCTAGCTTTCACTTTCGCTTTCGCCCTTAGAGATTTCTCCCAGCTTCCCCCCGTAGTCCGTATCCGAGTCTATGCCTAGGCTTTCAATAGCTTCTTCCGGCACCCTTTTCGTCCGGCTTTTCCCTAGGCTGTTTGCTAGTCTCTCTCTCCGGTATTTTTCCCATTTCTTCCCGTTTCTTCCCTCCTGAGTTTCATATCCGTCCTAAGTTTCCTATCCGTCCTAGGTTTCCTATCCGAGTCACGGCACCATTATGTCGCTCCCCCTCTTCGTGGAGGAACGACACAGAACCCTGCACTGTTCTTTCGTCTGCTCGGCCCTCCCCGGGTTTGCTGCTGGTTCTTCCCGGGTTGGCTACTATCCCTTCCACCTCCGTGGAAGGGCAGTTCCCCCTGGCCGCATTCCCCACTTCCGCAGGGGAGCGGCACACCGCCGGCCGGTTCTCTGGGGGCTGCACGGGTTCCCTTAGATGTTCCCCATAGATGTTCCTGGTGCATGCCGTCTCTCTCCTCCTTTATAGTCCTCCTCCGCCAATCCCAACTCGGCTGCCCACACGCCGAGTACGCTGCTCTCCAATCAGGAGCAAGTCCTACAGTTAATTGGTTGAACTGGAGGCAGCTGTGCGGAAGCTGTTTACTTCTCTCCCAGCGCCATATTGTGGGAGAGCAGATGCATAGAATAAGTCTTAATTCCAGTAACTCAGTCTAGTCCGGTTGCTCCCCACAGCATGGCTCTGTATAAACCATAGCATGGCTCTGTATAAACCATAGCATGGCTCCATGTGTTTAGCTGGCACACGACTGCCCACAATAAAGGTGAGGCCAACTGTCCGACCAGAGAAATGAGTGAAATGTCATGTGACGGCTTCCAGACACTTCAGCACGGCAGCTCCTGCTCGTGGTTCAGTTCTCGTCCTCACCCTTCCCTCCATGCTGTCTGCCCAGCAGGGATAAAGCAGACAAGCCCGGGAGTGAAGCAGTCACCGGAACCAGCCAATGACCTTGAGCATGGAGCCAGCTGTGCCCGTAGGTGCGGTACAAGGGGTGTGGGCCTGCCACGTGACACCTAGCGTTTTATTTATGAATATGGAGATACGGCGGGAAAACTCTGTAGGCCTTATTGGATTTTCAGAGAGGGGACTCTCTCTCTAAAGTATTAAAGTTGATCTGGTGCAAACTCCTTGCTAAGAAAAATGCCCCAGACAGCTGCCTTGTCTTAACCAAGATCTCACGGAAACGCACACTGTGAGCCGGACGAGGCCAGATGCACCCAGGCTCCCGACCTGTTCTCCAGTGTGTCTGTCCCACTGTCTCCTTCTGTGAGGAAGCAGAGTCCTTCCCACCAGGACCACACGGGAGGGAAACCTGCTGAGCACATGCAGAGCTCACATCGACACGGGGAGGAAGGGAGACGCGAAGGGCACAGCTGCTCCGTTTTGTTTACTACAGGGCCTTGTAAAGAATTAACTAGGTTTAAATGAAATGCCTTTTGATGTCTTTCACCAGAGAGAGCATTCTTGCCTCAATTAAGAGGTGCCCAGAAAAGCAATAACTCAGAGGATAAAGTCAGTCGGAATCCACTTATCCTTCAAGCTGTCCAAGATGCTAACAAGTCAAACCCGGGGCCCTGAGCTTTTGTTGGTGATAAACAGGGACCCTGGCAGCACTGATGCTGTGTCTTTCCCCCAGGGAGAGGAGCATAGCCTATCCACGTGGCATCGCCCTCCCAGGCACCGGGCCGGTGACCAGAGCCGGGGGGTCTTTGGGGTTGGGGTTAGGGTGAGTGCACCGTCTGCATTCCTCTTCCCTTTTGCTGTCTGAAGTGGGAAGATGAAGGAAGTGTGCTGGACATGAACCCCAGCGCTATGAAGAGAGGAGCCGTGCATGCTCGGGGCCACCCTGGCTCTCCTGGCTTCCCCCGTGGAGGGACAGGCGTGAAAGCCGGGGCTCCACTCGTATGGGACTGAGCCCTCCCCAGCCAGCTGCCAGGAGCCCAGCAGCAGGCGAGGCCCTTGCTGGGACTATGCCTCTGCTTCCTCACAACAATGTTTGCAGCTTTAAAGATGGGCAAATTTGGGGCTGTTGCTGTGGTGTAGCAGGTAAAGATGCCGCCTGCAGTGCCGGCATCTCATATAGGCGCGGGTTCGAGTCCCGGCTGCTCTACTTCCGATCCAGCTCTCTGTTATGGCCTGGGAAAGCAGAAGATGGCCCAAATCCTTGGGCCACTGCACCTGCATGGGAGACCCAGAAAAAGCTCCTGCTCCTGGCTTCGGATCGGCGCAGCTCCAGCCGTTGCAGCCAATTCGGGAGTGAACCATCAGATGGAAGACCTCTCCCTCTCTCTCTCTTTCTTTCTCTCTCCTTCTCTCTGTGTAACTCTTTCAAGTAAATAAATCTTTTTTTAAAAATGAGGGAAAATGTGAATATGAATAGAGATTCCAAGTGGCAAAGAAGCCACTCTCTCTCTCTCTCTCTCTCTCTGCCTCTCCTTCTGTAACTCAAATAAATATCTTAAAAAAAAAAAAAAGAGGGGCAAATTAAGGCCCAGACAGGCTCAACAGCCAGAGCCACTGAGCCGAACAGGCTTCCAAATCCCATCACTCTCCCTCTGACTTCTCAGTGACGCCGACTTCCTCCTAGAGAGGGAGCCAGACTCAGTATGACTCTAACATCCTAAACACCCAATGACAGTCTGCAACATTTAAGCTATGGATATGCCACAACGCTTCAGCCTGAACCAAAACAGTATCGGGAGGATGAACGGTAACACGGCGTAGCAGTAGGTCCGTTCGTTAAAGCCGTGTCTATGACGAGGACTTCCAGCCACTGGCTTGTATTTAAATCCTGATGGAGCGAAAACGCCATCTCACCCAGGGTCACGTCTGTCATTTCACACAGGTGTGCATTTTCTAGCACATGAGACTATCAGGGATTTTCAGCAAACATCAATGCTTCTGATTGAGAGTGATTTATTTATTTGAAAAGCAGAATGACAGAGAGAGAGAGAGATAAGAGAAAGAGATCTCACATGTACTGGTTCCCTCCCCAAATGCCTGCAATTGCTGGCTGGGTCAGGCCAAACCCAGGAGCCTGGAAGTGCCCCAGGGTCTCTCACGTGGGTAGCAGGGACAAGCACTTGGGCCAGTCTCTACGCATTCCCAGCCACAGGAGCTGATCAGAAGCGGAGCACTCGGGAATCCGCCTGGCCCACTGATACGGGACGCCGGCATCACAATGCCAGCCGTGACGCCTATGACTTAAACAAAAGCACTGAAGAAGGAGAGACATGGCTTACTCAGCAAGATCCGTAACAGTTTTTCAAGAAACACTTCCGGGAGAAGTTATGGGTTACTACTCACATGTTCAAATGTTTAAGTTTCTTAAAGAATTAAAAAATAAAAGTTTAGATGCTGTTACAGATAGAATTCTATTCCCCCCCCCCACACACACAACAACCAAACACAAGAAAGAAAAAAAAAGGTGATGTCCCCAACCCCAGGACATCAGAATGAGACGTTATTTGGAAACAGCTTGGTGCAGATGCAGTGGTCACCAGGAGGTCACTCTGCAGCCTGGTGGACAACTATGCCGCCATGGCTGGCTTCCCTCTGAGCAGACAGCCACGTGCAAAGACGGAAGCAGAGGTGACAGCGGGGCTGCCCCACGCAGGGGCGCGTGAGGCTGCCAGAGGCAGGAGACAGCAAGGCGGGCACCTCGCTGGGGGCTGCAGAGGGAGCCTGCTCGGCTGACTCCAGTACTGAGCTCTGGGCCCTCAACACCATGAGAATCAACTCCTGCTGTCTCGGGTCACTGAGAGACAGCAATGCACGTGTGAACTGCAGGCTTCCAGGGATTTCACTCGGAATCGAAGAATCTCGTTCACTAGCGGATACTTATATAAAGTCAGAGGAACTTTTCACACACCTCTATTTCTGAGTCTTTATTTATAAATAACCAAAACGCCAAAAATGAGCTCAGACTGGTTAAGTTCTACAACACGAAGGATACACACATCTGAAAGTGAACGACAAAATCTTTCTCCTCCGCGTTGCCCGAACTCCCCAAGGGGCCTTCCAGCTACTTCCCCGCTTCCCCAGTGCACTGCAAAGTACGTGAGGATAAAATCTGGTTTGCACCTTTTGTACTCTGCAGAGTACCTGGGGACTTGGAGGCGAGACAGTAAACACACATTCTGAATGAATGAAGGCAGGAGTAACGAGACAGAATGGGTTTTGGTCTTTGTTTAAAAAAAATTCTAGGATAGGTACTAAGTTATTGCCAGATAGGAGTCCAAGTTCTGGGGTGCTACTGCATATGAGGGTGACTACAGCTAATGTTAACAAACTGCGTATTTTGTCTACAACAAAACAAACCTATCAGGTAGGATTTGGGATGTTTTCACCTTGAAGAAACACTCAATATTGAGAAGACAGACATATTTCCATGACTGGACACTACACATGTGACAAGATATCCCATGTACCCCCATACAATTTTATATGTTTGTGTTAAATGTTTTTAAGTAAGAAAAATATCTGGAAAGAAGGAATCTTTAAAATTTACTTCCTAAAATTAATTATGGAAGATATACTTTGTTTAAAGCCTATACGTGGTTTTTAAAAATCAGTCTGTCATTTTCAACACTTATTCTATTTGTTACACTTTGAAATACAATCAGGGGCCAGCCTGTGGGTAGCAGGTAAAGCTGCCACCTGCAAAGCCAGCCTCCCACAGGGGTGCCAGTTCCTGTCACGGCTGCTCTGTTTCTGATCGAGTTCCCCGCTGACGGCCTGGGAAAAGGAATGGAAGGTGGCCCAAGTGTCTGGGCCCCTGCCTCCCATGCCAGAGATGGATGGGGCTCCTGCCTCCTGGCTCTGGGCTGGCCCAGCCCTGGCTGTTACAGCCACCTGGGAAGTGAACCGGCAAATGGAAGCTCTTCTCCCTGTGTCTCTCCCTGTCTAGGACTCGTTCAAAGAAGCAAATGCTTTTTGTACTTCCACGAAAGTTGGGCTCCGTAGACTCTGGGAAGGCGCACTCCACCCAGGTGGCGCCATCTCACTGTGCCGGGCGTAGAGCCGAAACCCTGCCAGGAATGGCTTGCCGGAATGTCTCCATGCCGCAGGAAACAGTGAGCTTCTCATGGTATCTCAATTGTCATCTTTTATGTTCCTCCGCAAGGGCAAAATACTCCTTTCTTTCTAGAATACCAAATCCTTAATTTTACTCTTCCACTCACACTCCTGGTCCCTGTTCATCACACTTTCCTATTTATAGCATCCGCTTCCGGAAATTCTCCCCGACATCTTTTCCAGCTGATAAACACTGTCAAGGTAATTATTAAGTGTATATTTCTCTTCTCAGCTAACTTGCCTTATTATCAGTCCTCACACTCTAAAAACTAATTGTATGTAAAGTCAACGGGCCGCCTGTTCGAGAATTTTAATTACTTTTCTATGATCACTTTATATTCTGTACGTAACACACAGGTAACGCCGCTTCTACAATGATAAGCAGTTTAATTAGGAAGCCGAGATAAGAAAAATGCCTTTTACGTTACCAAATCTGCACCTGCCACTCGCCTGATAACTTGGACTGGTCTTTTCTTGCAGAATGTTAAAATGTGAAACGTTACTATTACGTGAACCCTTCTTTGTCAAGGGTCCAGGAACCACTTCCTCACTACGCTGTTTGGCTTTCCCTCTTCTGAACTTGTAATCACCAGAGTTATAATTAGATTGCAGAACTCGACCTGCCTTTAATCTCTGTGCCGGCCCAAACAAGGGAGCTGTTCCTCGTTTCCTAACGTGGTACAGCCACAACAAGGGTCCATGGACACCGATCGCAGCCAATCGCACACCTGCCCTTCCCGCAAACTGTCCCTGAGGAGGGCCATTGATTTCCTGGTTATGATGAACATGAAACTATTGAATGACAGATGATAGAGTGTTAGGTCCTACGAGCATTTTCCCAAAAGAGTGATCCAGCCAGGGTTGCCGTGGTAACCGGGCTGTTTGGGAGACCTTCCCACAAAGAACCCCTTCTCAGAATTCAGCATCAAAGAGCTCTCTGCTCACTGCAGGCTCCTGTGAAACCCTGGAACTCAAGCCTTCCAAGAAAGCCAAGAAGGCTTCCTCCTTGCTGCCGAGTGCGCCCCGTCCCTCCAAGCGCCAACCTCCAACGACACCAGACAGCTCAGCTCACTCTTGTCACCAGCACGCTGGGCCAGGGGCTGGACCTTGTCCGATCACCAAAGACAGTGCTAATGTGCAGGGGATAAATTGATAGTTCTGGGAGCACGAGGTCTGAGGGGAATAGAGGTTCTGCATCACAACACACAACTCATTAGGAGGCAGGCCCACAAATCAGGCATCTCTTAGCAGCTGAAGGTTGCAGCGCCTCCCGGAAGCTCGGGCTCAACTCCGCAAACAGGGAGGGGCTGCGCGGTTCTCTCTGTGCTGCCACTCACGCAACGTCTGTAAATCAGGCTGGGCTTTAAAAACTATTTTTAAAGATCCTTTCTTGAGATGACAGGCAACTTCCTAACTGTCGGGCTGACCCACGACGTAACTGACAGTAAGAGCATTCTACAACAGCCTACCGGAGGTGAGTCATCGGGGACGAGTGTGCAACAACTATTTCACACCAAAACGAGCAACTGAGGACATCCCAAGGGCATGGACAAGACCAAAGGGGAACCCGGCAGCCACAGCAGCTTCCAAGTTCTAATTATTGTTGTTGTTAATGTTATTGCTTTTCAGTTTAACCGCTCCGTTCCTTCACTTTGCTTCTTGCTAAATACAGTTTGCCCTTAAAAAAAAAACTCTGGAAATTAAAGAGCTCTGATATTCTTACATGTGGGACCTCTCCCATATATGCGTTTTAGTCTCTCTGCAGAGTATTATCGCCCAAAGGGAGTGAACGTCGCAATATTAAGTGCTTTGCAGAAGAGGTTCCGTAGGAATGAAAACCAAAGATAACATCTTTCTTATGCAATGGCAACTCTACGAAAGTTCCTCTCCAAATCCTTTCATGACTATTTCGGGACAGAGATGCCTAATTCTAGTTTTGTAACATTCCATCTATGTAACATAAAATTTTATTCTAAATACATTTTTATGGTAGAGAGGAAGGGATTTATCAAGTAAACCCAAGCAAAGAAAATGTCACAGCTCCAAATATTTTGAACTAAATGGTTCTGACCCAACTTCTTAGGATTTTGCTCTAGGCTGGGGAAAAGATGTAAGTTGGAAGCTGAGTGACCTGCGTGAAGCAGAGGTTTTTACTACAGGTTCTGACCGGGTCTCTGGCTTAGCATTCATGACGCATCTCTGTCCTCTCTACCCACAGCTCTAGGCTTAACACGACGAAGGTTTACTCACAGGAGCGAAGCACAATTCAAATTCAACACCTGATTTAATTCATTCATTCATTTCCTTTTCTCTGCACTTGCTTCCCAAAGGAGTGGCTACTTTCCATATTAAAATGGAACACCTGACCATCCAGGCCTGCGTGACAGCCCAAGGTGCCACTCCCTCCCTGAGACCAGGCACCAAGAGCTGCGGACCCTGCATGAGTACAGCCTCCCCTACTGCCAACTCTGCATTTCAATGTCCATGGCCCTGGCCGAGGCACCAGGATCTCCTGCAGGCAACAGGATTAGATCCAGTGGCTCCCCTCAGCCTCATGGTCCTACCCAGCCTCTGGCGCAGTTTTGTGATGCTTCCAGAGCTGCATTTTATTGTGCCTGGCTTCCGAAAAGTAAACCAGTAATGAGGTGACTGTCTTACAGAGAAACCATCTCATTCCTCTGGTGATTACAACGCGAAGCCAAAAGGTTTATTTTTTATTTTTTATTTGACAGGCAGAGTGGACAGTGAGAGAGAGAGAGAGAGAGAGACAGAAAGATCTTCCTTTTCCGTTGGTTCACCCCCCAGTGGCTGCTGTGGCCAGCGCGCTACTCCAATCCGAAGCCAGGAGCCAGGTGCTTCTCCTGGTCTCCCATGGGGTGCAGGGCCCAAGCACTTGGGCCATCCTCCACTGCACTCCTGGGCCACAGCAGAGAGCTGGCCTGGAAGAGGGGCAGCCGGGACAGAATCCGGTGCCCCAACTGGGACTAGAACCTGGGGTGCCAGCGCCGCAAGGCAGAGGATTAGCCTAGTGAGCCGCGGGGTGCCAGCCTGGGAAGCCACAGTTTTCAGTGAGCTCTGTCAGTGTGTCCAGGCTCTCCCACCACCCCAGTCAGCACCATGACTGAGCTGACGTGTTCAGCACATGTATGCACTCTTCATAGCTAGAGAGCAGCCTGGAACTCTCCGACTGTAAAGTTGTTAATACTATATGATGTGGGCTCAACATACTTTCAAGTTTACAGCTATGGTAATGGTGAATCATCCGGAATGATTTTCGTTCTTCTAACATTTATTTATTTATTTCAAACTCAGAGTCAGAGAGCAAGAAGGAGAGACAAAGATCTTCTATCTGCTGGCTCACTCCCAGAATGGCCACAACAGCCTGACCTGGGCTAGGCCAAAGCCAGGAGCTTCCCCTCTGGGTCTCCCACGTGGACGGCAGGGGCCCTACCACTTGGGCTATCCTCCCCTGCTTTCCCAGGCCATTATCAGAGAGCTGGACCGGAAGTGGAACAGCCAGGACTCAAACAGGTGCCCGTCTGGGATGCCAGCACCACAGCCAGAGCCTTCACTGCTACAGCCTGGTCCCGGCCCAAGGATCCAAGGACACTTTCTTTTCTTTTTTCTTTTTTTAAGATTTTTTATTTATTTTCCTTGAAAGTCAGAGTTACACAAAAAGAGAAGGAAAGACAGAGGGAGGGAGGGAGGGAGGGAGAGAGGGAAGGAGGGAGGGAAGGAGGGAGGGAGGGAGAGAGAGGGAGAGAGAGGTCTTCCATCCAATGGTTCACTCCCCAGATGGCCGCAACAGCTAGAGCTGGGCAGATCCAAAGCCAGGAGCCAAGAGCTTCTTCCAGGTCTCCCACATGGGTGCAGGGGCCCAAAGTCCTGGGCCATCTTCTTCTGCTTTGCCAGGCCACAGCAGAGAGCTGGATCGGAAGAGGAGCAGCTGAGACTCAAACCAGCGCCCATATGGGATGCAGGCACCACAGCCAGAGCCTTTACCTGCTACACCCTGGACACTTTTTCCTAACAATCAAAACCCTCCCTGCACACCCCTCCTGCTCCTGAGGGCCATATCTCACATCCACTATGTACTGGGGGAAGAGAGAATGATCCAAATCCGTCCATCCATGCTCCTCTCGTGGTTTCCTGGCTCCCAGCTATTCCTCACAGGCGATGGCATGATACAAAGAGAGGACAGAAGGCCGGCGCCGCGGCTCACTAGGCTAATCCTCCGCCTGCAGCGCCGGCACACCGGGTCGGGGCGCCGGATTCTGTCCCGGTTGCCCCTCTTCCAGGCCAGCTCTCTGCTGTGGCCAGGGAGTACAGTGGAGGATGGCCCAAGTGCTTGGGCCCTGCACCCCATGGGAGACCAGGAGAAGCACCTGCCTCCTGGCTTCGGATTGGAGTAGTGTGCTGGCCGCAGCAGCCATTGGAGGGTGAACCAACAGCAAGGGAAGACCTTTCTCTCTGTCTCTCTCTCTCTCACTGTCCACTCTGCCTGTCAAAAAACAAACAAACAAAAAAACAAAAAACAAGAATGAGATGACAGAAGCTGAGTGAAATTAAGAGCTGCAGAACAGGCAGAACACAGCATTTTCCTAACGCTCACTCTGAGGCTCCCAGCTCAGCACACGTGGTGGGATCACAAGTCCTCGTCACCCAGCTGGATAATCACCCGAGCCTGTCACTCCCGAGCTCGGTCTGATCCTAATGAATGAGCAAGAGGAAATGTTCCATCAATTCTGAATCTTTAAAAATTTATTAACTTCCCTTTTCCGACTTCCAGATACAGGAACAATTAGAAAAATGACTTCAAGTACTAAGAGAAAAGGGCCACTCAACAATGCGACTGGAGTCGGCATGGACTGTAAATCCAATACCCTGCTAACGTCTCTGTGCAATTTAGTTCATGTGACACGCGGGACACTGTACTGGGTGCCGGGAGAGCAAACGCAGCAAAGACCTCAGACACTGGGCCAAGAGCTGCGGCACGGACGGCTGAGCTGCTACCCGGGGCCCCACATCCCACGCTGGGGAGCCAGCTCCAGGCCCAGTTACACCACTTTCCATCCAGTTTTCTGCTGGTGCATGCTGGGAGACTTGGGCCACTGTAACCCACGTGGGATGGAGTTCCTGGCCGGTGGCTCTGGCCTGGTCTAACCCTAACATTCATGGGCGGGTGAATACTTAACTGGCAAAAGGAAGGCCTCTCTCTTTCTCTCGCTCTCTCTCTCTGTGCTTGTCTCTGCCTCTCCTCTCTCAGTTGCTCTGCTTCAAGTGGATGAAAATAAAAACCAGCCGTGAACAAGAGACCCAGGACACTAACCCTTCCCTCAAAGAGCTTGAGATTTTCTTTCATTGATTTTCTTATGTGAAATAGAAAATAATCTTTCAGTCTTTGACAACAAGTGAAATAACTGGCAATTGCGACTTTTGGTAGAGTATCAGCACTCAGCAAATACAAATATCTTTGCTACCCCAGGGATGGGAGCAGACAGAAAGAACTACAGTGAGGAAAAGTCCTCGGACAGGCAAAGGCTTCTGCACTGACCACAGGAGATACACAACTTTTTAACCTACTTACTTTTATGTATTTTAAAGTCAGTGACACAGAGAGAAAAGAGAGAATGGTTGGTTGATTCAGATGCCAAGAGTTGTTCTAGTTGTTGGTTTATTTCCCCAAATGCCAGCACAATCCAGGACTGGGCCAGGCTGAAGCCTGGAGCCAGAACTCCATCTGAGTCTCCCACGTGGGCAGCAGGGACTCAAGCTCTCGAGCCACCATGTGCCACCTCCCAGGGTGTACACCTGCAGGAGCTAACACTCAACCCTAGGCACTGACACAAGCTGCAGGCATCCCAGGCGGCATTCTGACCACTATGCCAGACGCCTGCTCCGACAGAATCTCTGACACGAAGGGAAAGAGACGTGGGAGAGGCCCTGTGGGACAGAGTGCGGAATGTATGTGCCTTGGAGTGCTTTATGGGTTCCTGTAGCACAGACGTTGAATTATTGTTGACTGTTTTGTCACAGCGTGGGGAAAACTGTAGATTGCAGACATACTGCAAAGTCTTTTTGTCACAGGCTTTGGACTGTGGACTTCCTCCTGCAGTGGTCCAGGCGGGTTTTTCCCAGGGGTGGGAGATTCTGGCCGGGCTGGGTAATTCACCCAGGGACTGAGGACAGACCGCAGGACCCATGCAGAAGGCGCCCCCTGTGGAGTGGGGATGGTGAAGGCAGCCATCTCAGCAAAGACGGCTGAGGCAGACTCCGGGCCTTCCACAACCACTGGGCAGTGGACACAAGGGAACTGTTCACAGCAGAAGGACACGTTTAGATGAAAACTGAAACCCGCTGATCACAGATGCGGGAGAAACCACGGCTCCTACCCTGAGCTGCTGGAGAGGGCATGTCCGTCCTAGTAGCTTCCCAGAGCCCTCGGTCAGTGTCCTTTCTATTTCCTGGCTGTTTGGCTGCTGCCACGTGAAACGTTAAGGTGGTGACCATTTGATCCTTCACGGTTATTTTAACTCACTTAGCAAGGAGGCCTAGGGAGTTCAGAGGAGACACTTCTGACGCTGACGCGGAGAACAGGAACTGCCCATCAGTGAATTTTTGCTACAGGTAAAGCATGTGGCCTGCCACCTCTGTGAGGGCTGAACATGAACCATCCTGACGGCACCCAGACCCTGATGGCACGAGGGCGCCAACTCCATGACGCACCTGAGTTCCAAGAGCGCGCTAAAGAGGAGCCGCAGCTCAGGAACGCCCGGCACTGACAGGTGCATCCAGGCCGGCCTAGCAATGGCCAAGTCGGCTGCATGTCTCCAGCGTGCATCTAGCGCCTGGCAAGTCTTCACAAAATGCCGTTTCTATCTTACTCATAGAGGGACACCTGTGCCTCCCAGCATTTTCACAGGCTCAGTCCCAGGGATTCCACACTAAGTGAGGACAAAGCAGTGCACTGGGGGTGTGCGATGGTGTCACTTTCCTGGCTCATGGCACCACACCGACCGCTCTGCCTCCCCCTAGCTGAAGGCCATCAACATTTCAGGGCTGTGTGACAGTCCCTGAACCCAGCAGAACATACGCACCACACTTCCCTCCAGGAAGAATCAAAGCCCTAACCCCACGAGTTCCTAATTTCTGAAGTATGTCTTCTGCCCCACGTGCCCCCCAGACAGCTCCTCAAACATGTCGCAAATCACCTAACGCAAAGGATGCAGCTTCATGGGAACCCAAAGCCCCACCAGAGGGTGTGAGCGGACTCTTCCGCATGGAGGCCAAGTGCATGTTTTTCTTTGTCGTCGCCTATTACCGTCTAACAATTTTGCTGGGATCAGCCCATCCTAAAGGCCTCAGTAGGGGCTGCGGACCAACAGAGTCTGTTAAAGGGCCCATCTGCAGTTTCCGACGGATTCTGCTTAAATGCACGACAGGGAGCAGACGCTGTGAGCGAACTGCGGGCTTAGCAGACATCGAGACAAAGAATGCGAACGCACACGGCACCCACGCTCTTGTAGAGCCCCACCCAGGCCTCTGGTCCCTGCCCTGCGGGCTGCTCCACCATCGCCCCTAGAAGCTGCCCAACACCTCAAGGGGACAAGAACACAACGCTGCAGCACACAGCCAGCCACACAGCACGGGGCTCACTCCCTCTGCCCTCCCCCAAGCCCACTGCCCCTCCCGCCTTGTCCACTGCAGCCCCTCACACAGGAGCGCCCAGAAACCGCCCTTCACACACACAGCCAAGGAGCGACGAGACGAGGAGCGCGAGAGGGCGTCACTGCTTCTTCCTCCTGCTGTTCACATTGCTATCATACATCATGACGGGCTGGCAGAACCTTGGAACCTCCCAGCCTGTGAAAATCTGAGTGTGCAGCATCGAAAAAAAAGGGAAAAAAACTAACAAGTGGAAGAAGCAGGCAGAAAAACGAAGAAAGCGGATAAGAGATTCGGTTTACCGTCCTAACACTCCTCCACTGTCTGCAGGCACACTGGGGTGCGCGTGCATAACCTGTTTATGGTGATGGTTTCTGAATGACTGGAGATTTTTCTTTCCATGTCACGTGGTCAGTACTATCTTTGACAATCATCATGTTAATTCTATCATAAAGGACAATGAATGAATGAGAGTGGATCCAGGAAACTGTTCATCGAGTACTCTTCTACTACTGCGGGCAGTAAGAATTACTTTCCAGATCCTCCTACTGCTGTAGTGTCACTCCAGACTCAGTGACTCGACCCCTTAAACATGATGCAAACAAGCAAACACTACTGGAGCTCACAGTGTGTTTTACGGATGGATTTCTTTTCTTTTCTTTTTTTTTTTTTTTCTTTTTGGACAGGCAGAGTGGACAGTGAGAGAGAGACAGAGAGAAAGGTCTTCCTATACCATTGGTTCACACTCCAATGGCCGCTGTGGCTGGTGCACCACACTGATCTGAAGCCAGGAGCCAGGTGCTTCTCCTGGTCTCCCATGGGGTGCAGGGCCCAAGCACTTGGGCCATCCTCCACTGCACTCCTGGGCCACAGCAGAGAGCCGGACTGGAAGAGGAGCAACCGGGACAGAATCTGGCACCCCGACCGGGACTAGAACCCGGTATGCCGGCGCCGCAAGGCGGAGGATTAGCCTAGTGAGCCACGGCTCCGGCCATGGATGGATTTCTTCTGAGATGAAAATAGTTTCTTTCAATTTATTCTAACAAAGTCACATTCAAATCAATGCATTATGGGGGAGATTCTCAAATTAAGACTTGATTCAGACAAAAATGTAACTTACTGATTCCTTGTTTTACCTGAGACACTTCTGAGTCCTAGAACAAAACTCTGCATTACGGTGGATTTATAGCGGGTAGCAGAGACGGAGAGCTCAGACTCTGTCTGCATCCGTTCCCCGTGGGAGACTGAGCAAGCTCCAGCAGGGATAGAGTGCGAGTGTCACATTTTCTATCTGATAGCAACACAAAAAGTTCAGTCACAGAACGTTACCCTGTCACAACTGGTGGCATCTGAAAGGAGAGGATTCATGAGAACTCAGAGCAGCCAAAAGCATCACCAAGCACCTGTGGGAACCGCGTTGCTCACCCCTTCCAGGGTGGCCTGTGACCCTCCGAGAAAGCAGCCGGCAGACCAAGTCCTTCCCCTCCCCTCCTTCCTCCCCTGAACGTCTCAGTTCTCTCCCAGACCAGAGACTTCCTCTACACTTTGTCTCACTCTCCATTCACTAGTGACACCTGCAGATCCAGTGGTCTGGGGTTCCCTAAAATGCCACTCAACTTCATTTGCAGTTCTAGCCTTGTGGCTGCTTTCAGCCACCCTCTTCCAATGCCAGATGGACTTGGGACTTGGTTCACTGGACAAGGAGGGGTTGGGTCCTGCCAGTGTGGACCACCTTAAAATGGAGCAGAGAAGCCAGACGGGGAACAGAGAAGAAACAACAAAAAACGAGCAAAATGCACAGAGGGCACCTACGGGCCAGGAAGCTGGCTGGACGCATTGTGCATTTGTACTGCACGCTCCGCACCCTCCCAGAGGACTCGAGAGATCAATAACACGCCCAAGGACACCAGCAGGCAGCCTCGCCGGGGTCTGGCTGCCGTCTTTGGGATTTTAATGCCCTTATTGTTTTTTCCCATATCATCTCTGTTTTCTGTAACTGGCAAGTTTGTGCACTTTTCCCATAAGATACAGTTCCAAGGGATATAACAACTTGCATTCAAGTAACACAGCAATAAAAATAATATGAATGGCTTATAAAATCAACTACCGCTTTTCAGTAACAAAACAGGTTCTGTGCGGGCACAAAGACCAACATAACACAGAGAAATTTTCAACTGCCCGTGGCTCAACGTGTTGTCACATTTAGGAGCATCCGTCCTCTGGAAAACGAGTGATCTTCAAGTTTCTTTGGAACTTTCTCCAGACTTAATCTATTAAAAATACTGTCTAAAAACAATTAAATAGAGCATTTTTTTCCCAGCTTGCCTTGTCAATCCTTGTGGACCAAACCTTAATTAAGAGGGGGAAGAACGGTTATTTTATCTGCCAAATGAAAATGATTTAGTGCAATTTAATAAGAGTTGGCTTATTACTGATGGATCATTTTGATTCCAGCTCTGTGTTATAACAAAAATCGCTTTCAATAGAGATGTTGGTGTTGCCAGTCGTTGACAAGCTGGGACAAAGCAAGAATCCTCGGTTTTGGCAGAGTTCAGAGAGGAACTGGAGGGGAAGTGGAAGACACAGCTACACACCGTCTTAGACTTCACGACAAAGGAAGAGTGATGGCAAGGAAGTGTCTCCAGTATTTTATCACTGTTTCATTTCAAGTCTTTAGCTTAAAGAAATTGAATAGATCAGATTTAAGGCAACTTGCAAAAAAGAGGTACCTGTGAACCATCGCGCGCTTACACAGACCAGGGGGCTGTACACTGCACCGCACAGGCCGGAGAAGAAACTCACAGAAACAGTATACAGGAAGCGCCTAGCTGTATGACTCACAGGGACGGTTTCTAATTAGTATGTTGCACGGTGAAGTACCACCCAGTAGCACAGACCCTAAAATTCGCTCTCAACTACCTTCCCCATCCGGTACACACTTTTAACCTGTATGATGATTTTCTTCATATATGTCTCAGGAACATAAAGAAATCGTGTTTCTCCAAAAACCATTTCAATATCATATTCCAGAAATGTGAACTTAAAACATTCTCCCAGCCAGGCTCTGCGCTCACAGGAAACTGCAGAGAATGGAAGATGCCGTGGGCACACAGAGTGGTTCAGACCCAGTGCCAAGCAGAGCCTGGAGCGGATCCTCCCCATTCCAGCTCTCCAGTGAGGCTGCAGCCTCTGCCCTCCTTAGCCAAACAGCAACCACGGCTCCTGAACCCTGAACTCACACACCGCGAACTGCTGACACCTGCTGTTCTTAGGAGCTAACATTTACATAAGTTGCTGCATTAAGGACTAATCCAAGATGTCTGCACCTAAGTGCTACCATGACAAAAAGTAATGATAAACAGGTAAACGTGGGAGTGGCTTTGGAAGCAGGCAAAGGGCTTTGAGGACCCCAGTGTGCCTGGAGGAAGTGTCTCCTGGTTTTGGATGGGCCCAGGGCGGATTTCTCAGGAGAGTGAAGGGGATGATCCTTATGGAAACACAGGGAAGGGCTGCAGCCCCAAGTGCTACCTGAAATGACAGGGAACTTGGTTAACTGCCTCCAACCCTGGGGCATCCAAGTAGGGACGTCTCTCAGCAAGTGCTAATAGTTGCTTAAGGCTTATACTTATTTATAGTAAAATGCAAGAGGCTAAAGTTCCACTCAGGGAGGGGCTGTGAGGCAAAGGCAGAGTGGGGGCTTGTGTTTTGAAGATTCTTTTTCCTTTTTTTTTTTTTTTTTAAATATGGGATGCCAGTACTGCAGGCTAGGGCTTTAACCCGGTGAGCCACAGAGCCGACCCCTCCCATTGATTCTTTAATTTTTTTTTATTTGACAGAGTTAGACAGTGAGAGAGAGAGACAGAGAAAGGTCTTCCTTCTGTTGATTCACCCCCCAAATGGCTGCCACAGCCAGAGCTACGCTGATCCGTAAGCCAGGAGCCAGGTGCTTCTCCTGGTCTCCTATAAGGTGCAAGGCCCAAGCACTTGGGCCATCCTGCACTGCCCTCCCGGGCCACAGCACAGAGCTGGACTGGAAGAGGAGCAACCAGGACTAGAACCTGGCACCCATATGGGATGCCGACACCACAGGCGGAGGACTAATCAAGTGAGCCATGGCGCCAGCCCATGTGGTTTTAAGATTCTTACACTTCCCACGTGGGGCAAGAGCTCAAAGTGAGCAATGCCTCTGTGCGTGGGGCTGGCGCTGTGGCACAGTGGATAAAGCTACCACCAGCAATGCCAGCATTCCATATGGGCACTGCTTTGTGTCCCGACTGCTCCACTTCCAATCCAGCTCCCTGCTAACATGCCTGGGAAAGCAGCAGAAGATGGCCCAAGTGCTCAGGCCCCTGCCACCCACATGGGAGACCTGGGTGAAGCTCCTGGCTCCTGCCTGCCCCAGCCCTGGCCGTTGCAGCCATATGGGGATTGTACCTGTGGATGGGAGATCTCTCTCTCTCTCTCTCTCTCTCTCTCTCTCTCTGTGTGTGTGTGTGTGTGTGTGTGTGTGTTTGTCTGTGTCTGACTTTTAAATCAATCAATCAATCTTTAAAATAAGACATGCCTGTGGGCAAAGGAGAGATATAGGAACTGCCAAGACAACTGGTTTCAATGATGAAACACAGGATTTGCCTATAAAACATTTTGTTAAGAACCTTAGGAAGGCTGGCACCGCAGCTCACTAGGCTAATCCTCCGCCTGCGGCGCTGGCACATGGGGTTCTAGTCCCGGTCGGGGCGCCAGATTCTGTCCTGGTTGCCCCTCTTCCAGGCCAGCTCTCTGCTGTGGCCCGGGAGGGCAGTGGAGGATGGCCCAAGTCCTTGGGCCCTGCACCCGCATGGGAGACCAGGAGGAAGCACCTGGCTCCTGGCTTCAGATTGGCACAGTGCGCTGGCTGTAGCGGCCACCTCAGGGGTGAACCAATGGAAAAAGGAAAACCTGTCTCTCTGTCTCTCTCTCTCTCTAATTCTGCCTGTCAAAAAATAATAATATAACTTAAAAAAAGAACCTTAAGAAAATCTTAGGTGGTACCTCTGCAGTCAAACCAAAGGCCTGTGATGAGAACAGGTGTGCTCAGCCTTCCCTTTATTCAACACACCATTCAGAAGGGCTAAGGGCATTGCTCATCACCACTCACAGAGGAAGCCCAAGGACAGAGGAGTCTGCCTCCAGGAAATTGTTCAGTGTGACCTTTGTACAGATAATTATACAAAGCTTGGAGTATCCACACAGCTTCTGAAACATTACATGTGATGCCCATCAACAGCTTGTGCTGAAAAGAACAAAAATATCGCAATATGGCTTTTAGATCTCCAAAATTCTACTTGCTAGAAGCAAAGAAAACAACACAAGTATGCACAAGTGCCACTTTCAGGAAAAACAAAGGACGACTCCAAATCCATAAGGCAGAGCCGAGAGTTTTGGATAAACATCCCCAGCCCTGAGACATAATCCAAGAAACTTCAGAACTGCTATGGGCCAGAGACTCCATTGCATCTCTCTCTCGCTCTCATCTGTTAAACAGGGCTGCCTCTATCAGATGGCTTAGACCTGTGGTCCACTGAACTGGCGATGTGCGGAGCAGAAAATGATATCCATGCATATCTATCTATCTGTCTATCCATCCATCCATCTATTTATCTATCCATCTATCTATCTATCCATCCATCCATCCATCCATCCTCCTAGGTGTCTTGAACCTGTGTTCCTACTGAATTGGGGATGTGGGGAGCAGACAATGCAGTCTATCTACATCCACCCATGCATCCATCCCATAGTATAATCAAGAACAATTGTACCCCCAAGTCTATATCTGAGAGTCTGGGGCAGGGGAGATTCACGCACACCTAGAAGAGAGCTACATGACGTGGTTGTGCATTTAGAGCTGACGCTGTAATGGGTAAAACACTTGGGCGCACAGATTGGGGCAGGCATATTTGTTATCAGACAGTGGGCTATGCTGGCTTAAACATTTTTCCATACTCCTTCCTCCAAGAGGTCGAGTTTGGTGCCCCTTCCCTTGGGTATGGACAGAATACATGATTCACTTCCAGTGGGTAAACCAGGGCAGAAGCGACGGTTTGTCCCTGTCACATCAGGCTATCCAAAGACTGTACCCTCTGCTTTGTGTCTCTCCTATCCCTCTCTTATCGCTTGCTCTATGAGAAGACAGTGTCATGTCAAAAGGACACTCCAACAACTATGGTGAGGTATGCAGAGCGAGGAACTCAAGTCTCTGGTCAACAGACAGTGAGGATCTAAGGTCAATCAACAACCATGGAAGGGAGCTTGAAACGCCAAAGAAATCGTCAGATGAGCTGGCAAGCTTGGTCAACTGCTTGGCTGCACTTCCTGGAGAGACCCTGCGCCAAAGTCAGCCAGTTAAGCTGCTGCGGCATTGCTGACCCACAGAAAGAGTTTGCTTCAAGCAACTTGACTTCTGAGTCAAGACCATGTGAGACAGACAACTACGCCCTGTCCCTTTGAGAAGGCTGACTTCTAGAACAGTGTCCTGGGGAGTGTCCCACAAGGACGGATGCTTGCATCCCCCAAGTCCCAGTGTGCTGGTCTCTGGAGGCGAGGTATTTAGGTCACAGGGATGCAAGCCCCAAGGATGGAATTAGTGCCCTCGTGAGATGGTACTCAAAGAGTTCATACCGAGTTCCCGCACAGTGACGATACGGCCGCCTGCAGCCCCAGGCAGTGCCCTCTCCAGAAACCTGGCCTTGCTGGCATTCTGATCTGAGCACCCAGGACTGTCAGAAATGCACTGTGTCTCACACACCAAGTCCGCTGTATTTTCTGAGAGCAGCTCCTACGGACTACAACGTGTTTGGATCTGCTCTGTATGAAGTCCACACACTCTGACCCTGGCGCTGGGCAGTTGCCACGGGCAGGTGTTCTGCTCTGCAGTCTCAGCTGAGCCCAGCGGCACCGCCTTTCCTCCCAGGCACCACGCGTGCACGTCCCTGTCAAGGCGCCATACTGGACGACAGTGGTGTGACCCCGCACATCAACAGAGCTTCAGGCTCAGTCGCATCAAGTGATCCAAGTGACACTTACACAAGGGTCTTCCCAGAGTTCATGAAAATATGGAGACACCATCCGTGCATTTCAAAATATGTTGGCAATGAAATAAACTACCTTCTAGTTCCATTTTCCATGACCTTTCTTAATCATCTTCGTATATGGACAATAACCAATGCTCAAGTCTTGTCCAAATTGTTGATCCAGTAAAATCACAAGGTATAGTAAAATGGCTGTTGCTTTAAGTGACTGAGTTAGGAAAATTTGTCATAAAGTAATAGATCACCAGATCAGTTAACACCTTGTTCTTTTATTTATTTATTTATTTTTGACAGGCAGAGTGGACAGTGAGAGAGAGACAGAGAGAAAGGTCTTCCTTTGCCGTTGGTTCACCCTCCAATGGCCGCCACGGCCGGCGCGCTGCGGCCGGCGCACCGCGCTGATCCGATGGCAGGAGCCAGGAGCCAGGTGCTTTTCCTGGTCTCCCATGGGGTGCAGGGCCCAAGCACCTGGGCCATCCTCCACTGCACTCCCTGGCCACAGCAGAGAGCTGGCCTGGAAGAGGGGCAACCGGGACAGAATCCGGCGCCCCGACCGGGACTAGAACCCGGTGTGCTGGCGCCGCTAGGCGGAGGATTAGCCTAGTGAGCCGCGGCGCCGGCCAACACCTTGTTCTAGGAAAACAAATTTGCCTACAAAGCAGCATATGCCCCAAAAAACTGCGATTTCTGTTAGGAGAATTCCAAGTTCCTACATGAGTTCCTAAAACCCTAGCAAACGCCCCTCCCCAACCTTTTTAAGTTAGAAGTCACCATTACAGCATTCAGTTTTCCAAGGATGAATTTCCTGCAACTAACTGGGTTACGCACAGCCACAGCAATAAAGCAAATAATTAAATCTAATATGTTCATGCATTTACGCAACAAATATTTATTAGCACACTCATTATAGTGTTCCCAAAGAAAATTAGCATTACATGACAGATTCTTGTGTTAGGTATGAACACGACGTAATTTACAAAAGGAGAAGGTACTATTTATTGTCGCTCCCCCTCTTCGTGGAGGAACGACACAGGACCCTGCGCTGTTCTTCTGTCTGCTCGGCCCTCCCCGGGTTTGCTGCTGGTTCTTCCCGGGTTGGCTACTATCCCTTCCACCTCCGCGGAAGGGCAGTTCCCCCTAGCCACATTCCCCACTTCCGCAGGGGAGCGGCACACTGCCGGCCGGCTTTCTCGGGGGCTGCACGGGTGTTCCTTCAGCTAGATGTTCCCCATAGATGTTCCCGGTGCATGCCGTTTCTCTCCTCCTTTATAGTCCTCCTCCGCCAATCCCAACTCGGCTGCCCACACGCCGAGTACGCTGCTCTCCTCCAATCAGGAGCAAGTCCTACAGTTTATTAGTTGAACTGGAGGCAGCTGTGCGGAAGCTGTTTACTTCTCTCCCAGCGCCATATTGTGGGAGAGCAGATGCATAGAATAAGTCCTAATTCGAGTAACTTAGTCTAGTCCGGATTGCTCCCCACAGATCCCCCTTTCTTTTTATTTTTTAGCGTTGATACGCGCCTGTCTTCGGTGTCCCGCGGCACACACTCTGCTCTACTTGCTAGAGTTGCCACAGGCTCTTACAAGTCCTATCAATCAGGAAAACCGAATCCGGGTCCTCTCTTCGCCATTGTGAGGAGGTTTTTAGGCGCTGATGCGTGCCTGTGTTCGGTGCCCTGCAGCGCATGCTCTGCTCTGCCTGCAGGGGACTTACAAGACCTATCAGGCAAACCGAATCCAAGCCTTCTCATTGCCTTATTGTGGGGGAGACTTATTAGTGTTGGTTTGTGCCTATCTTCGGTGACCTGCAGCTCATACTCTGGTCGAGCTGCTTGCTGGCGCTTACCGCCTTAATTAGGCAGACCGAATCCAAGCCTTCTAATTTCCATGTTGAGGGGAGGCCTTTCTATTTCTCTATCTCCGGGCATTCCTATTTCTCCCATTCCACTTCTATCTTCCAGCATTCCTATTTCTCTCACTTTACTTCTAAAACTTCTGTTTCTCTTATCCCTGCGGCTTTCCGGCACCTCGCCCCGCCGGCGGGTTCCCGGCTCTGCGCCGCTTCAGCCCGCGCGCCTCTCTCATCTGCGCAGCTTCCCGGCTTTACGCGGCTGGGCTTCGCGCGCTCCGCGGTCTCCACGCTTAACCCTTTCGCGTCTGAACCACGGCCTACGCCAGCCCCGTTCCCTATCTATTCACGCCCCGTGCTCTCTCTGCACGCGGCGGCTTCCGCGAGTAACACAGCGTAGCTTACGTGTCCGCCACTAGCATTCAATCTAAGTTCCCCGGGCTAGCCTGGCGAATTCAACCCAGCGTACGTCTCCGCCCCACGGTTTGGCTTCCCGTCCTTTGCTCCCCGGGCTAATCAGACGGATCCCAACCTGGCTCACGTTTCAGCTTCTGGTTTCAACTTTTCGCCCCCTATTCCCGGGCTAACTTGAGAACCCCAAAGTGGCTTCCGTTTCCGCCTCGGCCTGCCCCCCGCGGCTTCAATTTCCCTAACATTTTTCTCTACCCGGTATGTTTCCCCAAGCTTTCCTCCAACGATATTCCTCCCTCATTTCTCCTGGCCTCTCCCCACAGTCCACGTCCGAGTCTGTTTGTTCTAGCTTTCACTTTCGCTTTCGACCTTAGAGATTCCTCCCAGCTTCCCCCCGTAGTCCGTATCCGAGTCTATGCCTAGGCTTTCAATAGCTTCTTCCGGCACCCTTTTCGTCCGGCTTTTCCCTAGGCTGTTTGCTAGTCTCTCTCTCCGGTATTTTCCCAGTTCTTCCCGTTTCTTCCCTCCTAAGTTTCATATCCGTCCTAAGTTTCCTATCCGAGTCAGGTTTCCTATCCGAGCTAGGTTTCCTAATCCGAGTCACGGCACCATTATGTTGCTCCCCCTCTTCGTGGAGGAACGACACAGGACCCTGCGCTGTTCTTCTGTCTGCTCGGCCCTCCCCGGGTTTGCTGCTGGTTCTTCCCGGGTTGGCTACTATCCCTTCCACCTCCGTGGAAGGGCAGTTCCCCCTAGCCACATTCCCCACTTCCGCAGGGGAGCGGCACACCGCCGGCCGGCTTTCTCGGGGGCTGCACGGGTGTTCCTTCAGCTAGATGTTCCCCATAGATGTTCCCGGTGCATGCCGTTTCTCTCCTCCTTTATAGTCCTCCTCCGCCAATCCCAACTCGGCTGCCCACACGCCGAGTACGCTGCTCTCCTCCAATCAGGAGCAAGTCCTACAGTTTATTAGTTGAACTGGAGGCAGCTGTGCGGAAGCTGTTTACTTCTCTCCCAGCGCCATATTGTGGGAGAGCAGATGCATAGAATAAGTCCTAATTCGAGTAACTTAGTCTAGTCCGGATTGCTCCCCACAATTTATAGTTACCCATTGCATGTTAAGTCCTGCACGTTAGTACAAGCACACAGTGAAGGAGCCAAAGACAGGAGTGAGGGCTATCGGGAAATACAACGTCTTCGCATGCCACAGGCACTGGAGACAGCAAGAAGCCACCCCGGTACCACCAGGTGAAACTCATGATGGCTGGGACACAGCACGTGCCCAATTCATCTTGCCGAATGTCCTGTTAAATAAGCTTGATGTGTGGGCGCAGAGTGCTGAGGCAGACAGCACTGCCTTGAGTCCGGTCTGGAGAGCAACCCTCAACCCTTCCTGCACCACTGTCTGGGCCACTTCCCTGGGTTTGCTGTTCAGATGTCCTTCGGCAGCCTGGTGTGTGTGTGAGGCCCTGCAGGAGGCCGTGGGGGACGTGGCACCCGGCATACTCCATGAATCTCGTGGTCATTTCCACCGGGGCTCAGGAGGCCAGGGTTCTGGTTCCTGGTGGCGTCTAGGACGGCTAGGGGGCCAGCAAGGGAGGGCACTCTGGCAGGAGGAACGGTGCGAACACACACCCAGTCTGAGCAACACGCACAGCGTGTTCTGGGTATGTGGAACCTCCCAGGGAAATGTATTTCCAACAGCAGTTTCTGAAGCTGAGGTCAATGCAGTACAACTGGCCTTTCGAACAAAATAGAAAAACAGGATAAAAGCCAACTTTACATACATAGATGTGAATGGAAGGGGAGAGGGAGTGGGAAAGGGGAGGGTTGCGGGTGGGAGGGACGTTATGGGGGGGAAGCCATTGTAATCCATAAGCTCTACTTTGGAAATTTATATTCATTAAATAAAAGTTAAAAAAAAAGATTTACTTATTTTGAAAGAGTTACAGAGAGAGTGATAGAGAAAGAGAGCGCGAGCTTCCACCTGCTGCTTCACTCCCCACATGGCTGCAACAGTTGGGGCTGGGCCAGGCCAAAGCCAGGAGCCCGCACCCGCCTCTCGGTCTCTCTCATGGACGGCAGCAGTCCAAGCACTTGCACTGTCTTCCACTGTCTTCCACTGCTTTCCCAGGCCATCAGCAGGGAGCTGGATCAGACGTGCATGGGTTGGACATGAACGGACGCCCACGGGAGATGCTGGCGTGGTGGAGCGGGACTTGACCTGTCACCCCCTAAGGCAGGCTGCATGAGCATCTTTTCTTGGACAACAGACGAAGCTGTGGTGTTTGCATGCACACTGAGTCCCAGGGCACACACTGGGCTGTGAGCAAAGTAGTTGGAGAACCATCATCTGAAAGGAACCTCTGTAGAAGCCACCAGAGGGCTTCAATGGCAGGAGGCAATTGATTGTGTTTTATTTTACTTTTCTGTCACTGCAGATCCTGTATCACAATTCACACTTCACTTCAGCCCCAGTGTGCAGTCCACAAAAATTCTTATCAGTACACACAGTGTGACCAAGTTTCATTAAAAACTACAAAACTCAAGGTTCTCCATTTTAGTGAACATAGTATCTACAGCACAGAGCTATCCTTTAACTTTCTTGTTTTCAATTTTACATATTCTCCCCAAAGCCCACAGCTACTGAGAAGGATATAATATGATTTGAAACAAACACAGCTTCAGGGGTTTCTCGCCTTCATCACTTGCTGGGTTTTGACCTTGACATTCATTCAATTAGAACCGACTTGCCAGTCATGTACTCCTTTGCTAAAGCCCGCCTTCTCACCAGAGAGACGGCTATTCAGTTAGTAAAGATTTCTCAGTGAACCTGGGGCCAAACAGAACCAGAAAACAAATCTTACAGTGTCAGAGCCTGTGAACTGGACAGCGAAGAAGGGGTGCATTTCAATTTACCACAGTCTCCCCTCTTACAATGACATTTAAGACACTGGTGGGCGCGAATGGAGTCCATGCACAACCCGGTGGCCAAGAAATTGCTTCTCCGTGTTCCAGACCGTGAGGTCATTTCATCAGTGCCCCACCTCTTCCTCGGCATGGCATCTATGTCCCCTGGCCTCGGATCCCAGTGACCACAGAGTCCACGTCAGGCACTGGCCACGCGGGGAGCAATCTTGTTAAGATTGTCAGGTACCATTGGCACATGGCTGCCTGTGCGGTTGTTCCCCCTGGAAGGAACCAAATAACTCATGCTTTCTGAAAATTGCTTATGACAGCTTTTCAGTCTGCTTTAGGCTGGCTCTCCGTGGTGATTTGTATTTTCACAGACTGCTCATACATTAAGAAATTTACTCCTGTCAGGGGCTGACAGACTGCCTCCATCCCTAACCTTTCTCAGGGAGGGGGGCTCTGCTTCCAGACATTATCCAAATAAGTTTCTATCAAGAGTGAGGGTGACATAACAGTTGGAGGCACAAGACGTATGAACCACAGAGGCATGGCATTCTAATGAGACAGTCTCTGGACTTTCTGCAGGAATACAAGCTCCAACACTCTTCCCGGCATTTGCAACTGCACATCCAGCCACGGGCCCAGAGTCGGGAGAGACCGTGCGTCCTGTCATACCGTATGAGTCACAAAGTTCATTGTACTGTATCTAACGGTGCCACGTTTGCTCTCTGCATCTGCAACTTAGGCTTAGAATTAGCAAAAACAACCTTCTCCATGGTATGCTCTTCCTTTACTTTACAACGCGTGACAATAAAGACTACATCCCAGCTGTGTGTGTCAGGGATCGGGTTTTACTGGCTTTTGAAATTGCTCTCAATACAGGCGATGGTAAAATCTCACCTCTTCCAGAACACTACTACATTCCTATCAAACCGCATCCTAGAACTTAAGGGTACATGAAAAGAACGGCGGGTAAGGGCACGATAGCACAATGGGATGGGGGTATTAGCAGGAAGGCAGGCAGCACCAGATCTAAGCAGCGCTGCTTCTGTTGGCTGCTCCGCAGACGCACGAGGTCACCAGGCAAGCGTTGCATTCTGGGTACAAAGGACAGGGCACGGCTCTTGCAGGAAATACGCGCTAGCGCCTTCTCGCCACTTGCAAGGTCACAGAGTTTTCTGGGGAGCAGAGAACCAAACAAAATAAAACGGCAGTGACAAATGAGCAGCCCGAGCAGCTTGGGAAATGAAATGGCGCACTGAGAGCGACAATGCAAACAGCCCAGTCTGCGTTTAATGAAGCAAGAATATTCATTGGAACATAAACAGAGGTTTTTTTTATCCTCATCAAGGTTATAAATAACATCACAGCAATTCTTCTGGGTGCTAATACTTAATTATCCCTGCTCTTAAAGTCTAATAAATGGCTAGATTATCAGTGTTAAAAATATACAATTTGTCAACTCTAAATTAATGGTATCAAAATTATCACTGTCCTCAACCATAAAAACGGTTTTTATCTCAGGCATCTAACCAAGATTTACCATCCTTTCTTTATAACTGACGTACCAAATGTTGAATTATTGGCTTTTAGCCATTAATTTATCTTATTTTAAAAATAATTTGTCATGTTCAACATTGCCTAACATAATTCAAACTGAATCACCTATTGAAATTCCAAAGTGCTTGGGACTGGGTTTTCTGGACTCAAAGGGTAGGGTGCAGATTTTAGGGTTGTACGCAGTGTTTTCCAAAGGTAAAATCCAGCAGAACCCACACATGGGACTGTGTGCCTGCACCTGCAGGGGAGGCCGGCTTTCACGTGACCCCAGTGTGTCCCACACAAAAGGCCACAGAGGAGGGGCGGGGGTTGAAGATTCACAGGTCCGGATCTGTAACCAGGGCAGCACAGGGAGACCGGGATCCCTGCAGCATCGTGGGGACGGTCAGCTACTCCAGCCACTTTCAGCTACTCCAATCACTCTCACTCTCACTGTATGTGCACACGGCTGGGGAACTGAGTGGATCTGCGTGATCTGCAGCACTGTGAAGATAACAGTGCCTACGCGAAGTCAAGACTTGAGCGTAGGGCAGTAGGCCCCTGTGCCAGGAACACCGCAGAGTGGGTTTGGTCATAAACCAACTATTTTCTAAATTCCTTTTCATCTGTAAAGTCCATATTGGTATGGAGGCATAGGTCTAAGTGGGTCTATCTAAAGATTATATTTTGTCCCAAATTAGGACTTCATTTGGTTTCCTTTAAAAGCTCCAACAATACCTTCAAAACATTTCAGTAATAAAACAAGATGTGCTTCTCAAACTTGAAACATTAATTTTGATTTACTTGTTGTAATCTGATGTTGCTCCAGTTCACTTAGGAATGTTTCAATTTTCTCATTAATAGCTTCATTTATATCCTATCATGAGCTCTTCAAACATACCACACTGTCGAGACCAGAATGTTAACACCGTCCAAATTCTCAGCATATTTTCTCCATTTTTTCATATAATCTTAACTGTCTGCAGAAGTATTCACCAATCCAACTATAACCTCTGCAGCCATGGCACGTGGGGCGCTCTCAGCCACACAGTCAAGTTTATGACAAGTTTAATGGTGTCCCTGGCAAGCCACACTTATCAATTTGTCAAATTTGTCAATCTGTACCTCAAGGAGAGAAAAGAACTATGGCTGTGCATGAAGAAGAAATAACACAGCATTTGCTCTTAGAAATTTATAACAACTTTAGGAATAGGAAACATACTCAAAAAGGCAGCCAACGCTTGAAGTGAATTGGCAAGGCTATTCTAAACTCCGTCAATGGAAGCACCCTCTCTCCACCTGTGCATGTCAAAAAAGTGGTAAATACCCCTGACTGCTCCCGTCTCACGCACCACCGCTGATCCAGATGTTGGCTCTGCCTCCTAAGCACGTCAGGAGTCCGAATGCTCTCCCCACCTCTTCCCAGCCGTCACAACAGGTCTGCTCAAACCCTGCAAGAGCTTCCATTGCAATCAGAGTGAGAACCCAAGGGCTGCTGATGTGGCTCCTGGGACTTCTCTGAGCTCACTTTGCACTGCATCCGCTTGCTCCCTCTGCTCTAGAACACTGGCATCAAGCTTGCAGGAATGCGTGCACTCGGCTCTGGACACTTCCTGTGCCCAGGATGCCTTCCCCAAACGCCTGCAGGCCGGTCCCTGCCGCCTCCTGTGCTTGGCTTAGCTGCTCCTTTGTTTGCATCATCTTCCTTTCTCAATGTGCAACCCCTCTTTCCAGTACCACCCGTCTCATCAGGTCTGCTTTTTGAAGATGATAGAAGATTCTTTCTGTATCTAGTTTGTTCATGGTCTGTCTCCAGCTACCCCCAACACTAGAATACACTTTTCTTGTTTGAAATGCCCAAAGGCCAGTATTTTAGGCTCCATTTGGCATTCAGTGGGTGCTAAGCATCTACTGAATGAAAAAATCAATCTATGACTGCAGTACACATTGTGATGGTCTCACACGCAACCAGGTGTGTGTTGTCCATGAGAGGGCATGATGCCAAGGCTTCCTTACTGAGCCCCCTTCAGAAACCCAGGCAAGACTTCAGGTGCTTGGCACCTGTCACCTTCAGTCTGCTCGAGCCCCTTCAAGTCAAGCACTGCGATTTCATCGAGCATTACTGTCTGCCTGGTCCTAGCTGAGAATGAGTTTCTCCTGGGCATGCAGGTGACTTAACAGGCAACGCTTGATTCCAGCCCAGAATCCAAGATGTCAGTAGAGTTGTCTTTCCTGCTTTATTCTTTACAACCATTCAAGTTCTAAACACAGGGCCCTGCAACCCAAGCAGTCGGTCAACATTTCTAGCACACCCACCATTCCTTTGTCTTTGGAAATAGTCTGGTCCAAGAGCAGAGGCCATCTGGATTCCTCCAAGAGCCATTCTACACAACTAGAAAAGTACCTCATTTTTAACCATTTAAAATCACCCAGTGCTACTGAACTCCCTCTTATGACAGTATAAAGCTATTCTGAATAAAACAAATTTGGGAGCTCCTCAAAGCTGTTTTTTCCCCCAGTGTTTAATTCGGCAGTGTTGAGAGGAGAGAAACATTGCGTCAGGAGGAGGTTCAACTGGGTGACTGGAGTTGCTCTCATGTGAAGGGCACAGGAAACTCTCACAATGTCTTCCCTGGCCTGCAAGAAATGTCACTTACAGATCTGCCATATGACCCAGCCATCCCACTCCTGGGAATTGACCCAAGGGACATAAAATCAACATATGAAAGGGTTACCTGCACCTCATGTTTATTGCAGCTCAATTCACAATAGCTAAGACATGGAATCAACCCAAACGCCCATCAACTAAAGACTGGATAAAGAAACTATGGGATATGTGCACCATAGAATACTACACAGCAGTAAAAAATTATGAAATCTGGTCATTTGCAACAAAACAAATGGATCTGGAAAATATCATACTAGTTAATAAGCCAGTCTCAAAGGGACAGATACCCTAGGTTCTCCCTTTCCTGTGATGAAAGAGCACCTAAAAGCCAATCTGTGAAACTGACACTTTGTGAAGCAATGACTTGAACATCCCTTGTCTTGACTCTTGAGGAACAGTTTTTTTTTTTTTTCATATAATTTGTTGAACTCTTTACTTAACACAGAGTTAAACATATGTGTATAAACTCAACTTAAAATGCATCTCAGTAAAAAATAAGAGTGGGAGGAGGAAGAAGGGTGGGAATATGGGTGGGAAGGTGGGCACGGTGGGAAGAATCACCATGTTCCTAAAGCTCTAATTATGAAGTATATAAAGTCTGTAACTGTAAAGCTGTATAGTTCTACACACATTCCAATGGACTCACTTCCAAGGCTATAGTTTGAAAACTTGCCATGGGACCCCAAATACCCTTAGGCTGGGTGGTAAAAAAATTATCTTAAGTGTTAAAGTGATTGTATGGATACTATTAAGTGTCTGGTAATAGTAATAGATAAAAAGGAGAGAATTTTCCAACATGGGAAGCAGTCCACACAGCACACGCATAGAATGGCAATCACTTTAAATAGCACTCTGACCTCAGAAAAAGCCCTTAAGGTATCCTGGTCTGGTGGAAAAGTCCACAAGAGCTTTTCAGGCATGGAAAGCCAAGACATTGTGGCCCAAAATATCCTACATGAAGGACTTCAGTGGGTGAGACCCCAGTGGAAAGAACTGGCCATCAAAGAAGGATGTACTTTTCTCTGAAGGGAGGAGAGAACTTCTACTTTGCTTATGGTCTTGTCTAAATGCTGATGGAGTTTGTGGATTCAAAAGGCTTCCATAGCCTTGGCAGCTCATGTCAAGAGCCTTGGGTGATCACTGACGTCATACATAAGAGTGTTAATTGTTAAATTAACAACAGGAGTCACTGTGCACTAACTGCCCATGCAGGACCTCCGCCCTCAAGTAGCCGTAGTATAATTATGTCTAAGTGCTTGCAAATGATGTATCATGCTTGGGTGCTTCTCCAAAGTTAATTAAGTTTCCAAAGTGTATAAAGTTAATCAAAAGTAGTTCTTAGTGGAGAATGGGACTGGGAATGGGAGAAGGTGGAAGGGGGAGGGGAGGGAATGTGGGTGGGAGGGAGGGTATGGTGTAAAGAATCACTATATCCCTGAAGTTACAACTATGAAATGAATGCAGTTTGTATTTCTTAAAGAAAATATTTCTTTGGGGGGAAATATAAGACTCCAGAGTGAAACTCATATGAGCAATTTAACATTTTGATTCTGTCTTCATGACAAGACACTACTTATTGAGATGGCCTCCCAGGAGGTCTTTTGGTGACCAGAAACTGTGTACTCCCTTCCACCTTCCATGATAGGATTTCCTGCCCATCCCAGTACTCCTCGGAAAATACAACCACGTTCACATTCAGTGTATGCCTCAGTCTTCTGTGAGTTGAACCAGCATGTATCAGCTGCAAAGATCACACATTCTGGCAAAATTAAAATCTCTGAGGATACATTTATTCATGACAGTGAAATGAGTCTAATACCAACATGGACAAAGGAACAGCCAACAGTGACAACAGAGTGATGAACTCATGCTACATCAAATGCCTGGCAAAGGTGCACTGTGTCAACTGGTCCAAAGTTCACTAGAACAGCTCTGAGCTCATTAGGAAGAATCAGCATGAACTGGTGCTAACAGGTACATTATTTTTATTTACTAATGTACACAGGACAGCTTTCATGGATTTCATAGATACAATTCCAAGAATATGACACTTTCTGAACAGTCCTAAATTATTATCTGGATGCCTTTACCATAAAAACACAAAATGGATAAAAGTACCTATTTGTACAGACTGCTTAAAAATATACAGTGTATCTCTAGCTTTTCACATCCTTTTCTGATGTTTTGCCTTTTTTCTCCCAGAGTGCTTCGTTAGTAGAGTTTTGCTAGAGCTGATTCCCCGGCCATGGGGAGGGGCATTTTGTAGCATCTACATAGCCGAACTCTAAAAGTCCTATTTCACATTTCCTAATTACTTGCCCCCGAGACCACAGGAAAGACACAGGAGGCCCTGGTTCATTGGCCTCTCACTCCTGAGCAACTGCAGGTAAAATCAGGTGCTGAGGATTCACAATGGGGGCTCAATGCGCTTTGCAATCACAACATCATTACAACAGAAATCATTTTCGCGGCACTTAAATAAATATATGTGTTCATTTACTGCCTTTCTTTGTGGAACATCAAAGAGGAGAGACATATGGAAAGGTTATGAATCACTTTATTTTTGTCTGCAAAATGACAACCAACCAAACAAGATGAGCTTTGTTCTGTCAGTACACATGCGTTTGTTAGCAAATGCACACGGTACTTAAAAAACACTCTACAGCGTCAGCCTTTTCTTAACACGCTCTGGTGATGTGTAGCTACAAATTAAAAAAGCAGAAAAAGATCTTATGCGTGATATCAACAGCAGGGCATCTATACCTAAGTCCCTCCCATCTTCCACCCAGCCTTCCACGAGCTGCTGAACGGCTCAACAGAAACATCGAAAAGCAGAGTGGCGGCAGAGGGCACCTGTGAATTTTGCTTGGACACTTATTCCCTGTGAGTCCCAATCTCCTTTTCTTTACAAGGGTTAAGCTTGCTTTATAAAGAAGGTCCTTAAAAACCACCAAGAACATGCTCAGGACATGCACTGTTCTTGAGTAAAAAGTGATAAATGAACGAGTGAAGACACAATAGAAGAACTTGAAGCATCAGAGAACTATGTAGAAGGAAGCGGAATTTCCTGAATTTGGAAATTTTAGTTTATGTTTTCCCTAAATTACAGCCGGTTATTATGTACACATCGGGTAGCCAGCCAGTAGGCATGCCTGACCAGAGTGCACAGCCTGTGACCCCACCCAACTGTACAGTACAGCACCATCCAATCACAGGGTGTGACCCCACCCAACTGTACAGCACCATCCAATCACAGGGTGTGACCCCACCCAACTGTACAGCACCATCCAATCACAGGGTGTGACTCCAACCAACTGTACAGCACCATCCAATCACAGGGTGTGACCCCACCCAACTGTACAGCACCATCCAATCACAGGGTGTGACCCCACCCAACTGTACAGCACCATCCAATCACAGGGTGTGACCCCATCCAACTGTACAGCACCAATCACAGTGTGTGACCCCACCCAACTGTACAGCACCATCCAATCACAGGGTGTGACCCCACCCAACTGTACAGCACCATCCAATCACAGGGTGTGACCCCACCCAACTGTACAGCACCAATCACAGTGTGTGACCCCACCCAACTGTACAGCACCATCCAATCACAGGGTACTGCCTCAAGTGCCATCCAAATGTGGGGTGGAGGCAGCTGCTCTACCAGGATGGAGGCGTATCCTGGGACTTGAGGTGACCTGCAGCGATTGTGTAGCCCTGCCTCCAGCGCAGACTGAACACGGAGCACAGCCTGCAGCCTGGCCAATGAACCGGCATGTGCTGGACTGCGTGTCAAGTCTATCCAGTGGACTCAACTGACCGCAGAGACCTGTTTGTGCTTCCATTCAGCCTTACAGCATGAGCCGTGGCTTCACCCAACTGGAGACCCCTACAGAAAGCCCCATATGCCTGTGAATAGCACTGCTGTCCCAGCTAGAACCCGAGACTCTACTGTCTGTCGAAGGTTCTTACCTGCTAAAACAACTTTTCAAAAGACAAAGAGGTGGCTGCTTCCCCAAATGCACAAGTACCAATGCAAAGACACAGCAATCACAAAGAACCAGGGAAGTGTGTCACTACAAAGCAAACTAATAAAGCTGTTAACCAGCTCCAAAAAATGGAAACTATCAACTCAATGACAAAGGTTTCAGAAAACTTTTAAATTCAGCAAGCTACAAGAAAACACTGAAAATAAGGAATATCATGAAAACAATAAGTGAACATAATGAGAAGTTCAACAAGGAAGTAGAAACCATTTTAAAAGGAGAAAAATCCTAGCGATGAAGAATGATGGAATTCTATATAATTCTATTGAAGAAATATGATGAAATGGCAAAATTCCAATACAGAGCTACAACAGCAAACTCAAGAAAAATCAAGAATCAGTGAACTAAACGAGAGTTCACTGCAAATTAATTAGTAAGAGTAGCATAAATAACAGGGAATAAAAATGGGGTAAAAAAGGCTGTGGACCTATGGGACATCAGGCAAAGAAATATATGCCTTATGGGGAAAAGGACAGTGTCGCTCCCCCTCTTCGTGGAGGAACGACACAGGACCCTGCGCTGTTCTTTCGTCTGCTCGGCCCTCCCTGGGTTTGCTGCTGGTTCTTCCCGGGTTGGCTACTATCCCTTCCACCTCCGTGGAAGGGCAGTTCCCCCTGGCCGCATTCCCCACTTCCGCAGGGGAGCGGCACACCGCCGGCCGGCTCTTCTCGGGGGCTGCACAGGTGTTCCTTCAGCTACATGTTCCCCTTAGATGTTCCTGGTGCATGCCGTCTCTCTCCTCCTTTATAGTCCTCCTCCGCCAATCCCAACTCGGCTGCCCACACGCCGAGTACGCTGCTCTCCAATCAGGAGCAAGTCCTACAGTTTATTAGTTGAACTGGAGGCAGCTGTGCGGAAGCTGTTTACTTCTCTCCCAGCGCCATATTGTGGGAGAGCAGATGCATAGAATAAGCCTTAATTCCAGTAACTCAGTCTAGTCCGGTTGCTCCCCACAGACAGAGAGAGAGAAAGTGGCACAAAGTGTACTTAAAGGAATGATGTACTTATTGCTTTGTCTGACAAAGATTTATAAGAAAGTTTAACAAAACACTATTTACAGAATGATTTACTACTACAGTTTTAAATTTACAGTGTGTGAGTAAAACCTATATCTTTCATTTAATTATTTTTATGACAATTGTGTATATTCCTACTGAAGCTATATTCTTTTTACTTTTTAATTGTTGAACTCTGTATTTAGTGGAGTGTTGATCCTTTGACTAAAATGTAAATTAAAAATATACCATTTTTTTTGACAGGCAGAGTTAAACAGTGAGATAGAGACAGACAGAAAGGTCTTCCTTCCATTGGTTCACCCCCCAAATGGCCGCTACAGCTGGCATGCTGTGCCGATCTGAAGCCAGGAGCCAAGTGCTTCTTCCTGGTCTCCCATGTGGGTGCAGGGCCCAAGCATGTGGGCCATCCTCCACTGCCTTTCTGGGCCACAGCAGAGAGCTGGACTGTAAGAGGAGCAACCGGCACAGAACCAGTGCCCCAACTGGGACTAGAACCTGGAGTCCCGGTGCCGTAGGCAGAGGATTAGCCTAGTGAGCTGCAGCGCCAGCCAAAATATACCAAAATTTTAAAAATGATGGCTGAACATTTTTCAAATTTGGAGATAGAAATGAACATCTAGAATTATGAGGACCTAATGTTCCTACATAGGTTAAACCCAAAATACTCTGAGATACATTGTAATAAAATGCCAAAAATGACAAATAAGATTTTTCAAAGCAGAAAGAAAGAGCAACTCATCACACACAAGGGAGCCTCTCTCAGACTATCACAAGATTTCTGAGCAGGAACCTTGCAGGCATGGAGAGAATGCAGTTCCATATATTGAGAAAAAAGAATATACAATCAAAAATTTTATGTACAAAACTGTCCTGCTGAAAATGAAAAAGAGATTTCTCCCAACTAGAACTGGGAAATTCATCACCACTAGACCTGTCCTACAAAAGATGATACATGGAATTTTTCAAACTCAATTGGAAGAATATAATTAAAAAATAAACATAAATAGGCAAAACATTTGTGAGTCAAGGTAAAAAAAATATAGTTAAAGTCAGAATTCTCTCATAGTGTTGGTTCATCAATCACTTTAGACTGTGTAAAAGTTTTAATGTATTAAAAGTAATTGTAACTACAATAATCTGCAGTAGGTTGCAAAGTATAAATCACATGTAAACTGTAAAAACAGAAAATCTAGATATACCAATAAGAAAATTAAATCAGTAATCAAAATCACCCCCCACATAGAAAAGCACTTGTCAGATAGCTTCACAGGTGAATTCACCAAACATTTAAAGAAGAATCAAGCTCAGTCCTTAAGCTATTCCAAAGAAACTGGAAAGGAAGCAACACTTCCCACCTAATTTTATAGGTTAGCATACAGATACAAAAACCAGAAAAAAGATACTATTTAAAAAGAAAATCATAGTCCAATACTCCAAATAAACACCAACACAAAAATTTTCAACAAAATACTGTCTAATTAAATCCAACACTACATTAAAAGATGCATGTGCTATGAATGACTTGGATTTCTCCACGATGAAAGGATGTGTCAACAAATGATACACTGTGAAAGCAGGAATACAGTAAGCATTCATCAAGACTCAGCATTCTTTCATGAAAAATGTTACCAACAAATGGGTACAGAATGGACATGCAGCAGAATATATATACAGCAGCAGACTAAAGGCAACAGATGCTAACATCACAGTTAACAATGAAAAGCTGAGACCCCCATCTCTCACCTCGAATGTGACTATTCCTCCCAGCTCCCTTTAAATAACCCAAAATTTCCCCTATGTGAACAGTTCTACATATGCCTTCATTTCCATTAGCAATAGAATAAATTCCTATTCCTAAACCAATTTTTATCTCTGATGCACTGAGTTCTACTTTGCCCAACTCACCCTTTCTCACTCTTCTGGTTGTCAATATGCTTCCCCAGAGAAATTTCATCTAAATTCCTTTGATAAAAGTCCCTGGACCATAAATTCTTCCTATGGCAACATACATCACTCAATACTGTGATTATCTATGAGGGAGTATCAGAAGATTAAAAAATAAAATTAAAAATTATAAAAACAAACTATTTTTCAAGATTCAAGTTCCAGACACTTGTTAAAATATAAATTTTATTTGTATTTATTTGAAAATCAGAGAGAAAGAGAATAAATTCCTATTTGCTAGTTCACGCACCACATGTCTACAATAACCAGGGCTGAGCCAGATTGAAGCCAGAGCCAGGAACTTCATCAAAATCTCCCACATGGTTGGGGAGAACTCAAGTATTTAAGACATGATCTGCTGTCTTGGATGTTCATTAGCACAAAGCTCAACCAGAAGTGGAGGTGGGACTCAACCCCACACACTCTGATACATCCCAAGTGGGGGCTTCAACTGCTGTGCTCCAATGTCCACCTTCAGTAAGCAATGATGCCAGCCATTTAGTCCACCCCAAAGAAATCAAAGTCCAGGAAATTTGGCCAAGTCAATTAGTCTTTTCTACATTATCATTTGGGGCAAAATGGGCACCCTGTCACAGTTTTTTAAGATTAGAAAAAAAAAAGAAGAAATTGTTATGAGGAGCCAAAGCAAGACTGTAGGGTAGATGCCTTGTGATTTCCCATTAAACTCTCCCCAGACTGCTCTTTTCTGATGACATAAATGCATGAAGACCTCCCTGGTGAAGCTCTCTTGAGCATTTTTCTGACAAAGCACTACCTAACTTCCCCAAACATCTCTATTAAGATGTTATATTCATTGGCGCTCCAGAAAGTCAACAAGCACAATACTTTGAGCACCTCAAAAACACGCCACGTTGAGTCTTGTTCTTGACCAGGCTGCTTTGCTCTGAGGAGGCCATTTTCACCTCTTGGTAGCCACCGCTTTGATTGTGTTTTGTCTTCAGCATTATACTGGTAATGCCATGTGCCATTTCTTGTTCTAACTTAGAAGAAAGGTTTCAGGAGCTGCATCATGCTTGTGTAACACTTCCACTGGAAACCCGTTTCATGTGTGCACCTGATCTGGGAGCAGCAGTGTCGATGTTCACTGGGCTCAGTGTTTTCTCCACTGAATTTCTCAGAATTGTGAACCAGCTGCAGTCTCGGCAGTGCTGGCTACCCTGTGTGCTGTTGACTGTCAACTCTCTTCAATCAGGGCGGAACAAGGGTAACTCTTTTGCTGCAAATGGACGTAAAGATCTCTCAGTGTGGTCTTCAGCTTCAACACTGTCTGTTCTTAAAACGAGCTATCCCTGTATAAAGCACTGTCTCCTCGGGGTGCACCACCTCAGCACACTGCTCAGATGCCACCCATGGCTTCACCACCCTTCCACTCCACCTGCACCACACGCTGGACGTGTGCTCTGCTCTCCATTTTGGAGGACCCCTGAGGCTCCGTGATGGCTACTGCTGCCTGCTGCCTCAGACTGGATGCTACTCAGACATGGTAGAACAAGTCAGTCTGAGTTGATTTTTGTGCAGAAGATTTTTGAAACCCATGGGTAGTTTTCTTAAAATACTCATTTCCAAGCAGTTCTTGAAGACCCCTCGTATTTCTCTACATTCCCCCCTACTAACCTATCTGTTTTTCTGGACTGTCATCCTCACTGTTAAATGACCAACATCCAGCCTGGCATCGGCATGTGGCAGAGATAAACTGAACAGTTCCTATATGCAAACACAGTAATCACACTTTACAAACCACTTTTGATAACTAAAAGGTGGAATCATGTATTTTAAAAAAAAAATCATAGAAAATGGAATTAAAATGTAAGTTTATTTCTGTACAATTTTTTTAGTATTTGATGCATAGTTTTTCATAATACGCATTTTCTGTGAACTTTTTCATGATTCCTCATATGCCTGGATACAGTTCTACGTTTTTTCACCAAAAATAAGCTTATCTTCTATTTTCATTCTGACACTTTCTGAATTCTCCCCATGCTGTATTTGTGTGTGTGTGTGTGTGTCCTTAACCAGAAGCACTGAAAGATCTTACATAGTTTTTCCCCCTCAATCTCATGTCCGGTGTAGCTTGCTAACTTTCCTTGAGGGGAAACAAAATCATTAAATACAAAGTTCTAAACAGGAATACTGATAAAAGCATGAAACATGTGACCAGTACTGGAAACACAGAGATGAGTGAGCTCCTCCACAGCCTAAGCTCTCCCACAGCCAAACCCAGGACAAGAAGGAAGAAGGAGCCAGCCTGCCTCGCAGCCTCGCGCATTTCACCCACTCAGCTCCGAGTCTGGGTGCAGCCCGGAGCAGCCTGCTCGTCATTTTTCAACACCATGGCCATGTCCTAGAGATATTGAAAACATAACTAACAAGAACTCACTTCTTCCAATACACACATTAACATTCTAGACAATGGATAAACAAGAAGTTGTTTTTTTAAAAAAAGTACATGGTGAAAAGTTCACAAGGAGGAAAAATGAAGCAGCAAGTCAACACCAAACAGAGCCTCAGGTGGAAGTCCTGGTAGTTCCAGGGGCACAGGCACCTTGCTGGTTTCACCTGGTTGTAGCACCTATGGGTGAGTATCTGTTTTAATGCCCAAAGACCAACTGAGACAAGGAGTTGGATGAAAACCTCACTTTCCAGAAATTTGAAAGGGCTATCTCCTTTCTAGAAGACGACCAGAAAACAATTCATCAACTGAGTCCAACACTGCTATTTTCCTTGAATTCAGAGAAGAGAAACAACCTAACAATACAGCAAAATCTCTCCCAATAAATCAAAATCCTGAGCCAATGCAATTCGTAATTAGAGGTCAATCTTAGAGTTACAAAATCCTAAGCCAAGAAACTAACATAAAAAGTGATAAAAAGCTGTCCCTGGGGGTACAATTACAAAAGTTAAAAATCATACATAAAATAAGCAAAAAAGAACTCATTAAAAATTGCAAACATACATGGAGACATGCTTTATCTCCTGGGAGAACCAGTTGGCTAAGAACACCCTCTAAAATTTAACTTCATAAAATGCATATAAAAAAGTTTAAAAGGGCAGAATATGAGTAATTAATATACTCAAAAATAAATGATTGAACATGAATATACAAAAGAAAATAATTTTTACAAAGATTTAAAATAAATAAAAAATACAATTGCCAGGTACTTTTAACAAATCAGAAACAGCTGAAGTAGGAATGTATTAACTAGAATATGGGTACAAGAAAATTAAAGAAAAGTTGATATGGAGTGAGTCAAAGTAGAAATTAAAAAGTACAAGAAACAAATGAAAAAAAATCTAATAACTAATCTCAAAGAAGTTGCAGAGGTGAAAACAGGGAGAATGAGGAAGGACCAAGGTGGGCAGGTCTGAGTTTCCAGATTCCCATGAACAGGCAGGTCCTCACTGAAGACACACGCCAACAGGGGCACTATACAATGACTATGGGATCAATTCAACAGGAAGATGTAACTACTATAAACGTATATGCACCTAAATACAGGGCATAAGGCTATTTAAAAGATATGTTAGGGGACTTAAAAGGAGACTCAGACCCCAGTACAACACTAATGGGGGAACTTCAATACTCCACTTTCAGCAATAGACCAATCAACCAGACAGAAGATCAACAAGGAAACAGCGGATTTAATCGACACTATAGACCAAATGGACCTAACAGATATCGACAGAACTTTTCACCCTACAGTTGCAGAATACACATTCTTCTCAGCAGTGCATGCAACCTACTCTAGGATTGACCACACACCAGGCCATACAGTAAGTCCCAGCAAATTCAAAAAATCGAAATCATACCATGCATCTTCTCAGACCACAACAGAATGAAGCTGGAAATCAGCAACTCACGAATCCCTAGATCATATGCAAATACATAGAGACTGAACAACATGCTCCTGAATGAACAGTGGGTCATAGATGAAATCAAGAAAAATCAAAAACTTTCTAGAATCAAATGAAGATAACAATACAACATATCAAAACTTACGGAATACAGCAATAGCAATAGGTGCCTACATCAAGAAATTGGAAAGGTACCAAATAAATGAGCTATCAATGCATCTCAAGGATCTATAAAAACTCCAGCAAACCAAACCCAAAACTAGTAGGAGAAAAGAAATAATTAAGGGCTGGTGCTGTGGTGTAGTGGGTGCTGGCATCCCATATGGGCGCTGGTTCAAGACCTGGCTGCTCCACTTCCGATCCAGCTCTCCGCTATGGCCTGGGGAAGCAGTAAAAGATGGCCCAACTCCTTGGGCTTCTGCACCCACATGGGAGACCCGGAAGAAGCTCCTGGCTCCTGGCTTTGGATCGGCGCAGCTTCAGCCATTGCAGCCATTTGGGGAGTGAACCAGTGGATGGAAAACCTCTTGCTTTCTCTCTTGCTCTCTCTGCCTCTCCACCTTTTGTGTAACTGTGACTTTAAAGTAAAATAAATAAATCTTTTTAAAAAATAATTAAAACTAGAGAAGAAATCAACAAAATTGAATCCAAAAAAATTACAAAAGATCAGCAAAAACGAAAATTGACACACCATTGACCCAACTAATCAAAAAAAAAGGAGAGAGAAGACCCAAATCAATAAAATTAGAGATGAAAAAGGAAATGTAACAACATACACTGCAGAAATAAGAACAATCATCAGAAACTACTACAAAGAGCTGTATGCCAACAAACTGGGAAATTTAGCAGAAATGGATGGATTCCTGGACTCCTACAACCTACCTAAATTGAACCATGAAGACACAGAAAACCTAAACAGACCCATAACCAAGACAGAAATTGAATCGGTAAAAAAGGTTGGAGTTTATGAACTCAAGAGCCTTCCACAGCCTTGACAGCTCATGACAAGAGTCTTGAGTGATTACTGACGTCATAAATAAGAGTGTTAATTGTTAATTCAACAACAAGAGTCACTTTGTACATGCTCCCCATGTAGGATCTCTGCCCTTAATGAGTTGTACTATGAGAATTAACAGAACTAGTCTTCAAACAGTACTTTACATTTGTGTGTCTGTGTGGGTGCAAACTGTGAAAATCTTTACTTGGTATAGAGTTGATCTTCTGTATATAAAGATAATTAAAAATGAATCTTAATGAAGAATGAGATGGGAGAGGAATTGGAGATGGGAGGGTTTGCCGGTGGGAAGGTGGCTGGGTTAGGGGGAAACCGCTATAATCCATAAGTTGTACTTTCCAAACATATTATTAAATGAAAGTTTTCTATTAAAAAAAATCTAATAAATAAAAAAAAACTTCACAGCAAACACAAAGACATCAAACCTCAGAAACAGGTGAGAATCCCACAGCAACCTAGAGTAAAGGCAGAAAATCTTTCTGCCTAAGAATTAGTTATGAGACTCACAAAAGGGTTTTCATTATTCAAAATATGGAGAAAGATATTTTCAGAGGACCAACAGAAAAATAACTGTCAATTATGATCTTTATTACCACTTAAATGATCACACAAGAGTGACAGTATATAAAGAAGTTTCCAGAAACAAACCCTAAGACACTTGGTCAGTGAGAAGGAAATGACCCTACTCAGATGGAACACAACCGGACGCAGGAAGTCACACGAGGGCAAGCTGGTACCCTGTCACTGTGCAAGGGAACCACACACTGCAAGAATGTGCATTTTACTTCATTTAGGAAATTTTTAAACACGGAAATACTAACCTGAGGCAAAAAAAAAAGTTAGAGAAGGAGGATTAAAATATTACAGCGTTCTTTGAAAGTCATGTTTAAGGACACACATTGATATGCTATGGCATCACTAAAAACAGAACTAAGATGCTAAATATCTGATTTCTAGAATAGATGGGTATAAAATAATGAATTCACAATAAATGAATTCGGAGGGTAGGGAAGAAGATAAGACATGGCAAAAACAAAATAAAAAGATGGGTAATCAAATTCATGTAAAAATTCATTTTAACAATGTAATTATTACTTTCTAGGACCAAATATTATTTTAGTTTGCATTTAATTTGAATGAAATACTATACATGGCTTGCACTGACCCTTTACTTTAAAATGGTTTAATAAGAGATTTTGAAATTAGATTTAAGGAGAATAAATAAGAACACAACTATACACTAGTAAAAGACAGACGCATAAATGCTTCAGTCCCTAGGGGTTGGACACCAGAGGAAATCTGAAGCCAGGCATTTGTCAGGTGAACCCTAAAAGAGGTAGAATCTGCCAGCTCTGAGGGTTCTTAATGACAAACAGCAACTGCTCTTAGCAGCAACAAGAACCCTGCAGGAGTAACCACCATCACCCAGCACGCACTGAACCATGTAATTCACAAGGCAAAAAGTAAACAATAGAAAGATACGCCAGGAAGAAGCGGCAAAGCCTTAATCAGCCAGTAGGATTCTACCGTACGGTTCTAAAAGCTGAGGGACAGAAAGGCAGCAAGGGTGTCGTGCAGCAGAATTACACAGTGAACAAGTCTGATCTTCCATGTGCACGCCTATGTGATGGCCATATAGCAGGTGTGTGTCACATACATGTATGCATGCCATCTACTCACACACATGTATTTATTTATTTGAAAGGCAGAGTTACACAGAGAGAGAAGGAGAGACGGGGGCGGGGAGGAGGGGAGGGAGGTCCCTTTTATCTGCTGGTTCACTCCCCAACTGGCCACAACTGCTGGAGCTGTGCTGATCCAAATCCAGGAGCCAAGAGTTTCTTCCAGGTCTCCCAAGCAGGTGCAGGGGCCCAAGGACTTGGTCCATCTTCTACCTCTTTCCCAGGCCATAGCAGAGAGCTGGATTGGAAGTGGAGCAGCCAGGTCTCGAACTGGCACCCACATGGGATGTGGGCACTGCAGGCGGTAGCTTTACCGGCTACACCACAGTGTTGGCCCCAATGTATTTATATTCATACACACATGAGAGATAACTCGTGTGTAATATCAAATGATAGACATTCTTTTAAACAATATTTTAAAGATTACACATGATTACAAGTGTACTATGATTAAGGAACTATCAACAAATATGAAAGAATTTAACAGACTACGTCTCTGACAACATTTCAATAAATTTGAGAGTGTAAGGGCATAACCTCAATTCTGAGACAAAATAAATACACCTAGAGCCTCACAGAGGAATAATTATGGATAAATTACAAATATTTACATGGAATAGCAATGACAAAAGTTGTGCAGTGCAGCTATGGAAGTCTTTGCAGAGTGTGGAAAAGGAAAATTAATGAGTGCAGCGTTTAATTTATGAACTAATGAAAACAGGAAGCACAGGAAATCTAATGGAAGTAGACACAGGAAAAACAAAGATAGGAACATAAATTACTTGAGGAAACGAAGATTAGAAAAACAATAATCAGGTGTTGGCACTGAGGCAAAGCAGCACTGGGATCCTATGGGTGCTGGTTCAAATCCTTGCTAATCTACTCTGATCCAGCTCCCTGCTAATGGCCAAGGACAGTAGCAGAAGATGCCCCAAGTGCTTGAGCCCCAGCACCCACATAGGAGACCTGGAAGAAGCTCCTGGCTCTTGGCTTTGGATAGGCCCAGGCCCAGGCCAGCCCTAGCAGTTGTGGCCATCTGGGAAGTGACTCAGCAGATGGAAGACCTTTCTCTCTGTCTGTAACTCTGCCTCTCAAATAAACAAACATTAAAAATGAAAAGTAATAATCAGTAAAATTAATGAGATCACTAGCCATGTAGACAAGCAGTACTGGTAAGACTTGACTAAAAGAAGGAAAACAGTGATAAAGGAAGATGTGGCATTCCTACCACCCAATGGTAAGATCCTGAACTTACTTCTGATCAAACGAAACACTAGTCTCCTAGACTGGTTTAGCAGTAACTGGAAATCTTAACGAAGACTATAGGTGTTAGAACACTTCATCAATAAGAAAAGGAAACAACAGAAACACTCAAGTCGCCAGACCCGGAGCTCCGCAGGAGTATTTTGCTGTCTCCTTATCAAACCTGAGAACCCCGACTCTCACAAACTGGTGTGCAAGCAAACAGCGCACCGTAACCCGCTGCCAAAAGGAACCCTGGACACGGATGAACGGTTAGATCATCAACAAGCAATTTATTCTAGGAGTCCTACACTGGTATGGTGTTAGAGTGGCCTTTTAACATAACAAGACACGTGAGCAAATTAGTATTATAAAATTATACAGTAATTTCAATGGAAAAGAAAAACTTAAACAAAAATAAACATTTATTCATTTTACAATCTCTTAAAGAGAAAAAATCCAGCTTCCTCATCACAAAAACAGAGCACATTTTCTTAACTAAAATATTGAAAGCTGAAAGCCGCTTCTTTGAAATCAAGAATAAAACAGAGTTGTTCGCTGCTGCTTTTTCATAAACCCAGAACTACACCAGAAGCCCAGCAAGTGTAACAAAATAAAAAAAAAGATAAAAGAGCTGAACTAATTGGAAAAGAAGGAACAAATCTCTTATTTGTACAGCTCAAACTAATTGTGTAAATGGGAAATGCAACAGAATCCACAAATTAGCTGATCATTACAACACTGAAGCCAAGTCATTGATTGAAATTACACACTGACTTGCGTTTAGATTCTGGTTTCCGTGTGGGGCTGCTTCTTTGAGCCTTGATTTAGGGCAGCTGACACAAATCTACCCGCAAAGGAGGATTCTTCACCTGCAAGGGGGTCCCACCGCCCCCCAGGAGGTAGTGGAGGTAAAACGAGGTGCTGTTCATGGCACCTGGGAACATTATTTTCCTCCTGTCCACAGCTCACTTAATGAGAGGAACAGAGAGCGAGCCAGTAGCTTACTCAATCCCCTATCTGTAGGACACATTAATAATTAAGCTTAACTACCAAAGAATTTCTCTACCCCGAATTTTCTTCTAACAGGAAAGGAACTCAAACCTGGCAGGACTTTTTCCAAGAGAAGCCTACACTGCACGGACAGCTGTGTGAGTCGGGGCGCCATCTCAGCTGTGTCCCGAAAACCAGTACCAACCAGCAGGCTCCCACAGGCCCGGGAGGCACCCAGGACCAAGTGCAGCCAGAGCTCCGCCCTTGTCCAGCCCAGACTCTTGCTCCTGGCTCTACTGCCGCTGTCCAGAGAGATGAGCACACCAGAACGGGAGCACGTGGCAGGACAGAGAATGTGTGTGTGTGCGCACATGTGTGCATGCATGTGTGTGCCTGTGTGCCCATATATGTGTGTGCATGTGTGTACATGTGAATGGGAGCACGTGGCAGGACAGAGAACTGTGTGTGGGCACATGTGTGCGTGAATGTGTGTGCATGTGTGCCCATGTGTGTGCATGTGTGTGTGCACATGTGTGCACACATGTGCCTCTGTGTGTGTGTGCCTGTGTGTGCACTGACTGGAAGCTGCAATCAGGAGTCGGAGCTGGGGGTGAATCCGGACACACCCCTGTGTCTGATCCCCCTGCACAAACGCCTGTCCACCCCACCCTGCCCCAGAACTCTAAGGATCAGCATCTTCCCCACGGAATGTCTGCAGGAAGAAGCCTGCCAACGGCCCCGAAGCAACAGGGACAGGTGAGAATGGGGGCTGGGCAGACGAGGGCCCTGGGCTCAGGCTCAGGCAGTCTTGCCTGGGACATCCTGAGAGAGGAGGATCAGCCTCCCAGTCAGTGTGCATGCACCTGTAAACGCCGGTCCCCACACTGCACTGAGCCTGTGCCTTGGGGACTCTGTCCCTCCCTCTTGGCCCCAGTCCCAGCTCGCTCCTCACTGCCTCAGTAGGATGTGGCTGATGCAGACCACAGCCTCGACAGTGGACAAAGCTGGACATGCTACACTGCAGGACCGAAATCTCAGCAGAGAGCAGCCTGTGCCCAGGTCCCGCCAGCAAGAACCACTGTGGCCCTAGGGACAGCCAAGAGCACAGGGCCTGCTTCCAACACTGACACCTGGTGGCCAACAGAAGTAAAGGCAGGCAAAGGGCAACTGACCTAAGGCTTCCGCTCTCTCTCCCCCTTGGACACAGCAAAAGCGGTGTTCAGAGGGAATTTTATAGCGATTCGTGCCAAGATCAAGAAACTGGACAGGCATCCATCCAATCAGTGGCCTAACAAGGACCTATAAAACCAAGAACCAAATCCAACCCGAAGTCAGGAAATAAAGAATGAAAAGTAGAGAACAAACAACATTGAAACCTCACACACACACACACACACACACCAAAAAAATCAGTGAAGTGAGGAGCTGGTTTTTGGAAAAACAAACAAAACTGAAAGACCACGGGGCCAACTAACCAAAAAGGGATGGGAGATGAGACCCAAATAACTAAAATCAGAGATGAAAAAGGAGATGTTACAACAGATACCACAGAAATAAAAATAATCAAGAATTATACAAACAGCGATAGTGCAACAAATTGATCGGAAAATCTATGAGAATTTCTGCACCAAACAATCTACCAAAATTGAGTCACGAAGACATAGAAAACCTAGATAAACCAATAACTCAGATGGAGACTGGATCAATAACAAAGTTCCCAACAGGAGCCAGCACTGTGGCACAGCAGATTAACGCCCTGGCCGGAAGTGCCAGCATCCCATATGTGTGCCGGTTCAAGTTCCGGCTGCTCCTCTTCCTATCCAGCTCTCTGCTGTGGCCTGGGACAGCAGTGGAAGATGGCCCAAGTCTTTGGGCCCCTGCACCCACGTGGGAGACCCGGAAGAAGCTCCTGGCTCCTGGCTTTGGATCGATGCAACTCTGGCTGTTGCAGCCAATTGGGGAGTGAACCAGTGGATGGAAGACCTCTCTCTCTGTCTCGACTTCTCTAACTCTTTCAAATAAATAAAATAAATCTTTAAAAAAAATAAAGATCCCAGCAAAGAAAAGTTTGGGACTGCTGGATTCACTGCTGAATTCTACCAAACCTTCCCACAAGAGCTAATTCCAATTCTTCTCACGCTACACAAAACAAAGGAAAGGGAGAGATTCCTCCCAAATGCCTTCCGTGAAGCCAGCATCAGCTTATTCCAAAACCAGAAAAAGATAGAACAAGGAAAGAGCACTATAGACCAATATCCATGATGAATATAGAAGCAAAAATCCTCAACAAATTACTGGCCAAATCAAATCAGAACGATCACTCACCTAGACAAAGGGGGATTTATCCCTGGTATGCAGGGATGGTTCAACGTTCACAAATCCATAAAAGTGATACCTCACAATAACGAACTGAAGAATAAAAACCTTATGACTATCTCAATACAGAGAAAGCATTTGATAAAATATCACATCATTTCATGATAAAAACCTTAAGCAAATTGGGTATAAAAGGCACATTCTTAAACATATCCAAGATAATATATGAGAAACCCACAGCTAGCTTCTTATTAAAAGGGTAAAAGTTGGAAGCATTTCAACTAAGAATGGAAACCAGACAAGGATGCCCACATGCACCATTTCTATTCAGTATGGTTCTGGAAGTCTTAGAGTCATTAGGCAAAAAAAGAAATCAGAGGGATACAAATTGGAAAGGAGGAAGTCAAATTATCTCTATTTGCAGATGACAGGATCCTATATACAGGGAAACCAAAAGACTCCACAAGAGACTATTGGAACTTTTAAGAGAGTTTGGTAAAGTGTCAGGATATAAAATCATCACACAAAAATCAATAGTCTTTTTATACATAGACAATGCCACAGCTGAGAAAGAATTTCTAAAATCAGTCCCACTCACAATAGCTACATAAAAGTTAAATACCTTGGAATAAATTTAACCAGAGGTGAAAGATCTCTACAGTGAAAATTACAAAGTATTAAACAAAGAAAGACACAAAAAATGGAAAAATCTTCTATGTTAATTGATTGGAAGAGTATCATCAAAAAGCCCATAATACCCAAAGCAATTTACAGATTCAATGTGATCCCAATCAATATATCAATGATATTCTTCTCCAATTCAGAAAAAATGATGCTAAAATTCATGTAGAAACACTAGAGACCCTGAATAGCTAAAGCAATCTTAAATAACAAAAACAAAGCCAGAGGCATAGCAATATCAGATTTCAAGACACATTAGGGGGCAGTACTGGTACTGGCATAAAAAAGATACATACACCAATGGAACAGAGTAGAAACCCCATAAATCGATCCACACATTGATAACCAGCTAATCTTTGACAAAGGAGTGAAAAAAAATCCCTAGAAAAAGGAGTCTCTTCAACAAATGCCACTGGGAAAATTGGATCGACACACACAGAAGTATGAAACAGTATGAAACAAGACCCGTACCTTACACTTTACACAAAAGTCAACTCACAATGGATCAAGGATCTAAATCTATGATTTGATGCCATCAAATTACTACAGCAAAACATTGGGGAAACCCTGCAAGATAAAGACTTCTTGGAAAAGACCACAGAAGCACAGGCAATCAAAGCCAACATTGATATGTGGGGTTATATCAAGCTAAGAAACTCCTGACCTGCCAAAGGAAACACTTGGCAAAGTGAAAAGGCAACTGACAGAATGGGAGAAAACATTTTTCAAGTATGCAACTGATAAAGGATTAATATCCAGGATCTATAAAGAGCCCAAGAAACTCAACAACAGGCCAGCGCTGCGGCTCAATAGGCTAATCCTCCACCTGCGGCGCCAGCACCCCGGGTTCTAGTCCCAGTCGGGGCACCGGATTCGGTCCCAGTTGTTCCTCTTCCAGTCCAGCTCTCTGATGTGGCCTGCGAGTGCAGTGGAGGATAGCCCAGGTCCTTGGGCCCTGTACCCACATGGGAGACTAGGAGAAGCACCTGGCTCCTGGCCACAGCGGCCATTGCGGGGTGAACCAACGGAAAAGGAAGACCTTTCTCTCTGTCTTTCTCTCTCACTGTCCACTCTACCTGTCAAAAAATAAATAAATAAAAAGAAAGAAAGAAACTCAACAACAAATCAAATAATCAAGTTAAGAAATGGGCAAAGGACATGAACAGGTATTTTTCAGAGGATGAAATTTAATGGCCAGCAGACACATGAAAAAGAAGCTTAGGATCACCAGTCAGCAGAGAAATCCAATAAAAACCACAAAGAAGCTTCATCTCACCCCAGTGAGGGCTATTATCCAGAAATCAAAAAACAACAAATGCCGCCGATGATGTGGGGAAGCCAGTATCCTACACCACTTTTAGTTGGAATGTAAACTAGTACGGCCATTGTGGAAGACAGTAAGAAGATTCCTCAGAAATCTATAAAAACATATCTACCCCATGACCTAGCCATTCCACTCCTGGGATGAAATGAAATCATCCTATCAAAGAGCTATTTGTATTTAATTCATAATAGTTTCTATATGGAATCAACCCAGATGTCCATCAACTAATGACTGGAAAAAGGAAATGTGGTATATATGCACTATGGGATACTACTATGCCATAAAAAGGAATGAAATTCTGTCTTCTGCAACAAAATGGATATAACTGGACATGATTATGCTTAGTGAAACAAGATAGTCTCAAGAAGACAAATATCAAAAACTTTCTCTGATATGCGGCAGTTATTATAGAATACAAAAATGTGTAAGAATGAAACAGAAATGTGATATAATTATTTTTAGCCCTCTTTTATACTCTTGTGGAACTGCTGTCATCCTAATTTTATTTGTTGAATATTATGGCTAATGGTGAATTAAGCCTGTGATTATAGAATAGATTAAAATTATGCCTTTGTGAAAATTAATAAGAAGAGTAGAAAGTGGGGAAGTAGGGGGATTAGGGTAGGGACAGAGGGAGGCAGGGAAGTATGCTTATTTTTCAGGACTGCACCTATAAAATACATGAGCTCTGTTCTTTTTATATGACACTTGGCCTTATCACCACTTCTTTTCTTCCCCAGAAGGGACAGATGAAGGGGATTTGAGTGTCCTGTTTAAGTCTGGAGGCAACTTGAGTGTTTTTGGTAAATATCAGACAAAGAGTACATGTTACTCTTCACAGCACGTAGAGAGTCCTTCTGTGTCCTCAGCAGGTGCAAAACCAGACTGTCAAACTCAGTGCCCGAGGCAGGCAAAGCACCTCTCCCAGGGACTCCTTCTACCTCCTGAATGTGGCTCTAGAATTTGTCCTTGTTATTGTCTGTTTTCAGTCTCGAAACAGAAGATTTTATCCTGTGATTTCCTTTACTTGGCAGGACCCTCCAATCCTCTTGGCAACAGGCAGGGTATATGAGTACACTAAAAATATTAGAGTACTTGATTTCTTCCACGGCTATAATCCCAAATGGAACACACACATTACTCCCCAGCCATTTTCTATCAACCGCAGCCAATTCTTATTTCCCTTGTGAAAGTGATCATGGAAGACAAACAGAAAATGCCCTGGGGAGCTAGTAGGGGCATCTACGCAGGTCTGCCAGGAAATACGGTATCTGCACCAGTAACCCAGATTCAGAGCTTACACAATACTGGGCGCGATGCTCATAGACGTGCAGGGACTTGGGAGCAAATGTGTCACACACACGGGCTCTGTGCTTGCCTGGACTCTAGCAGCCTCCCGGGGCTGGACACAAATGCTCTCCAGCCTGGGAGAGCTGGCCTCCAACAGCTCCCGTGGGTCTGTTCTGCCTTCCCAGTGCCATGTGTGCTGTGTGTCACGCCACCTGACACTTCTGACCCCAGTGACCCCCACCCCACGGCACCCCATTCCCGCACCTCTGGACAATTCCCACGTGGGCACCGCCAATTTGTAATGAAACATCCAACTCTAGGCAACTCACGTGTTGCCAATCATAGACCCTGTTCTGGTGACTGTCACATAATGATAATTTATAGCAAACACTAGGCACACACCATGTGCAGATTTTTCCAGTCTACCTCTGTGTACCCTGATTGCCATCAAACCTAGCAAAACTCGTTCAAGAAACGGGTTATCTCCAAAAGGAAACATTATGGTATATTCCATTAAACATAGTAAAACTTGAGATTTCACATAAAAATAGGTTATCCAATCGCCTGGTAAATGTGTCATTTGTTCATTGTCCAGTACACAATATATTTACAGGAAAATCACCAGGAACTTCTCAGCTGTATCAGATCTCACCCTTATATTTAGATGCAGTCATATATTACCGCTGATAATGCGATGTCAGTGAATAGATTGGAATTTTTCACTGTCCTTTATCAAGATAAATTGTTCTGTCAATAGCAAATGGCTGGCAAGTATTAACACTCGGCACACTATATGACTTTTCATTCCCTGAAAAAATTGTATTTAATGCTTTTGCACAAAATCTATGGCCGTGACTATCCTTATTACCTATTTAACTACCTTTTAAAAGGAAGATTTATTTCTGCAAATTAGGACCTGGGTAACAAGATGGTATCATGCATCATAAACTTTAAGTCAATACAAGGCAGGACACTTGCGGTGGAAGGGAGGATACCTCGCTCTCGCCTCTTGGTCATCCAATAGCATCAGCAGTGTGTGGCGGGAGCAGCTGCTCGGAGCACAACTTTATCTTGGCCTCTTTCCATCTGCACCGCCACGACGTCCCACAGTAGCAATTTGCTCATTGGCCTATCCCTTTCAATAGGTATTCCAGTAATTGGCTATTTCACACTTGCAAGGCTTGAACTGGCAGAGAGCAAAGGCCAGGCAGCCAGCCTGTCAGGGCTCCGCAGGCTGCTCGTTCATCAATTATAATCAGCTTCTGCAAGACCGAGGCCCAGGAAGGCTGGTTGGCTCTCATCAGCTGTGCTCCCACTTTAATTTGACCCCAAACCTAGCAGAGTGCTTATCTGAGGAGTCGAAGAGTTGTCTGCTGTCACACGCACGTTTGTTGACTCAGACGCTCTGGGCCCAAAGCGGAGAAGAGGGAAAAGGGGGCGACCCTGAGAACCCCGGGTTCCTTTGATATTACAGTCATGTGCCGCCTTCACACAACACACTGTCCTCTGCCAACGGGCATCCAAACCACTATTTTGTAATAACAGACAAGGTAAGAGGGTCGCATGAAATGAATTGGATTCCCAGAAGGTGAGGTTTGCTCTGGCCAGACAGGGTGCACCATCTCACGGATCTCTGTTAAAAGCAGAATGTGCAATTACAAACAAAAACCCGTGCCACAGCAGAAACGGGATGCGTGTGCTCCTGCGATGTCGCGTGAGCCGCGATCAGCTGCACATGCAGCTGTCTGGAACTTTCCATCCATCATGGTAAGAGCATGGGCTTCGCTCACACCTACGGACAAATGGCGGTTCTGCTTTTCTTAGGCATCTCCAGGACCTTCTGTCACTTCCCGTTCCACTGAGCTCTAAGAGAACAGAAACATCTGACACAAAGCTAAGTGTTCCAGCGAAAAAAGATATGTGAAATTGAGACAGCAGGCTAGACCGTAAAATCCCAATCAGGTTTAAATCCCCCATGTTTCAGGACTTGGGTATGTGGGTTGCACTAATTTATGTAACTCACCCTGGAGGTATGGGAAAACTCGTGTGCAAATTAGACAGGAGCCTATTTGGAAAACGCTTCCTCAAGTCCAGGATTTATCTCTTTCTCCCCACTGGCATTTAATTTTTTCCAAAACAAGCCAATGCCTACTGGCAATGCACGTGGACAAAATTTCTAAGGGGAATGACCATTCTCTACTCCAATACTGGCTCTCAGCCCAACCAGCACCCAGGCCTTCTGGCCCACTACGCTAAGGTCTCTGTTCCCCTAGGGGTGTGTCACGTCTGCTCACCCTCTGCCACCAAGTATCCTGAACACACAACCAGTAACTTAACTAATTTAGGAGAGACTTTCGCACAAGTCCAACCAGCAAAATGTGGGAAGGGTGGGTGATTTAGAAAGCTGTTGGAGATGCCCAGAACCCATTCTAAATTTTGAAAAGACATGAATAAAGCTCTCAATAAATCTACCTTCAAAGAGTTATGCACTCCTCCTGGCGGGAGACAGAGTGACACTGACGGGCGTCTAATTGTAATACATCACAGGCTCATCTCTGGTGTCCCGAGTGCTCGGGAGGCCCATTCATTATTTATCCACAGGCACCACCGCCAGCGTGGCCCCGGGTGAGTGCAGGACCGCGATGCCGGTGGCGCTTCAGCTCGCAGCACAAACGTCCACACCACCTACGAACCCTCAAACACGGGGTGACTGCTCTCGGGCCGGCACCTCCAGGCACCAGGGTTATCCCGCACTGTGTCAGCACACGCTTCCCTTAGCTGCAGGACATGGCGCGGTCCGTACCACACCACACACATGGACAACACGCAGGCCTGGCGTGCCTCTCGCCAGAGGCCCACCAGATCCATGTGATCTTCCCTGAATTCAGATGGCATCAGGCGGAATGGCACAGGACCGTGCGTCTGCACGTCCTGCACCGTCTACTCAGTGGCAGGCAGCAGACAAAGGGCCCGGAATCACCTCTTGGGTCCACTCCAGGAGGAGGGGGCAGCCAGGCTCAGCGCTTCCCGGCCGTGGCACCGTGCCCCTCCCTCGTGGCTCACGAAGCGCTGCCCCACACCTCCTCCTGAGCCAGGGCCTTCCCCACCCCAGCCTGCACCTGCCTCCACCTGCTCAGGGCTGCTGTTTCGCTCGCTTCTGAGTGGTCTCAGCCCTGTTTCATAGAACGTGTATTTTTCTACCTTTGCTCTTCTGCAATAAAAAGAGAAATACGAATTCTCAAGTTAACAGCTGGGCCGTGAGGGGCTAATAACAATACAGCGTTGCTTCAGGCGCTTAGTGGTAACCAATTAAGGCTCCCATAAATTAGGCGGCTAGGTCCCCTCTCAGGTCCACGACTAGCTTATTACTGGTCACTAACACGTCACTCCGAAGACAAGTCCGCAGATAAGGTGGCCCCGGCCACGTGGGCCGGCAACGTTCCCCGTTCTCACCCAGCCTGGGCACCTGCAGCAGTAGCTACCTCGTGACCCACACCTGGCACGCCTGCTTCTGCAAAGAAAAATCCACATTAAAGACCACGGCATCTAAGCCACAGACAGGGTATGATCAGGTGAGCCGCTGTTTGACGGCTGCACAAGAGTTTCGAAAAGGCTTTGCAATGAATGCCAGCCACAGTGAACGCAGGCATCTCTCAGGGCCCCGAGTGGGGAGCAGGCAGCCACTCTGCTGCCGGCCAGAGCCTCCGCCCAGTCCTCCTCTGTGGAATCCATCTTGTTCCCCAGTAGCTGCTCCCTGTCACTTCCTGGGACAGAGGGGCAGGGGACTGCACGCCTAGGCTGTGGACACCTATGTGTCTCCCGGACAAGGGACAACGTGCAGGCAATCGCACCGTGTGGAGAAGCCGCGCGTCCCCTTCCTCTGGGGATGCATGCGGAATTTTCAGCATCATTAGCCCACCCCACGACACAGCAGATTTTGTTTCTTTCAAGATTTTGCTTCACCTAAAAGGAAAAAAAATCAGTTTCTGCTTTCTCTACCTATTGAAAGAGCAGCCATCAGGACACAGAGCTGTCTCATTGGGTCTAAGGGTGCTTTATAAGGAGAACTTTTTTTTACCATGATTAGTTTTAATTAGAAGCAAGCCTCCATCTCTGAATCCTGCCTGTCTTCTCCCAGTTGCTGTATACAATTTTTTCCAGGCAAAATAATTAAAAGTTTATTCTGACTTTGCTAGGGTGGGGGGCCTGGTTCTATCGCACTGTAGCAGTGGTACTAACGAGTAATTTAGGATGATGGCGCGACATGAAAATAAAACTTCTTCTGATTCCATTTCAAGGACTCTTCTGTTTAACTAGCTTCAAGAGTCCTTTTTTGATCATAATAAAATTATTTGCCATATGGTTCCGATGCCTGTGATCCCCTCTCAATGAGAGGATTATGCATGAGATAAAATGCCTACTGTAGCCGCGGCCAAGCACACAGCTGGCTCGGATAATGCCAACAAATGGCTTCATCTATCTCAATGTCACGTAGGAGCTGGAGCGAGCGAGTCAGCCCCGAGTACAATTAAAATCCACATCATCTGCGAGAAAGGGGATGGGGTTCCGACATCAGAGATGTGTGAGATCCATCCTCCCTGCGCACAGCGGCAGAGACGCGCGGCCCGCTCACCCTGTCACGCTAATGAAGCACCATGCACGGCCCTGCCCGGGCACATGAAAGCCACTAAATCATGGCCGCCTGCTGCAAGGCTTCACCTCTAGCTGACATTCAGCAGCAAGAGGGCCAGCACTCAACTTCACTGCTGCGTCCCTTGCTTGCCTTTCTCTCCTGATGCGACACCACCACTTATGTCACCAGTGAGATGTACACAGACACGTAGATGTTCCAGATGGCCCCAAATTGTGCCAATATGCAGGAATTTCCTTGTTTTCGTTCCACAATGTTCAACCACACTAATAAAATCAGGGTTGAACATCCATTTGTTCCAGAAAGCCAAATTTTATTGCTAAAACATCCATAACTCATAACAAGCCAGCACAACACCAACTCAGGGACAAACCTCCTTTGCTGCATGGTTTAGGTACAAACAAAAACTCAAGCTGATGCAGGAGTATCTCTTTTTGCCATGCTGTATTAGAGGGGGAACCCTCCAAAGGTATTTCATTAGCATCTTCAATGACTTTGCTGTGAAGTTCAGTGGAGCAGAACAAAAGTTTTGGAAAAGCATTTCTGGAAGTTTATCCTACAAGATAATTCATTGCTTACAGATTTTGCTTGTATAGCTTCTTCTCTGTATTTCTAGAGGACCAAATTATGACATAAACTAGCATCTACATCCATTCCCTAGCAGGCACATCTCTCAGGCAACTGGAAGAGCAAAGAAATCACACAAAACGAGACAACCTATGCTTTCAAGTCAAAGGAAACTCCAGCTAAGACACTTCAAAAGTCCTTAATATAAAACTAAAAGTGTGGTTGTAAAACTGTATTTGCACATATTAAATATACTTACGTTCAGTAAGTAAATAGTACCACCGTATTGGACCACTCTGTGGAAGAGTAGATAGGGTTTCGTTTTCTCACTCTGCAGAGGACTCTGTGCAACATAAGGCAGGCTTCAGTCAATGGACAATGTTGACTTCATGTCCGACTTCCGCGTGCGCTCCTACGTCTTTCCTGGTCCCTCAAACGCACGAGAGTCTTCTCTCCCCCAGCTTCTTTCAAGTTCACCAAGGCGATCATTATGCCTGCAGTCTACCCACTCTGGGAGCGCATTTAAAAAACAAGTCATTTATTCCTGGCTTTTGTTTCTACCCACTAAGCCTTATGAGTCTGTAAGCAGTGTTCTGGGACAATTTCTCCAGAACGGATTGTGCCCATTGTCAACTCGAGGTTTTCTGCCGTGGCTGCCTCTCAGTTTCACCTGCGGGGTTTTTGGAAGTGAAGAATCCTACGGTATCTCTACAAGGTACCCAGTGACGGCTAATGTGCCAGGAGATACACAGGCCTGTATTTAAACACTGCTTAAAAAACACTTTTAACTATAACACTAGTGGACAACTTTATTCGTGACAGGCATTTATTTGAAGCAAATTGCTTATTGTATTTCTGACACAGATTCTTGTAATCCCATGGACAGCATTTGTTAGGGTCTACAACATGTGCAGCTGTATGCTTGCTCATGTAGGTGGAATGCAAGGAAAGCACGAGATACATTTTCCGTGTTCGTGGTGCTCATCATCTCTGTATGAAGACACACAGCGACAGTAACCCAAGGTCGTGTTTCACTGTCATACTCAACGACACCTGGAGTCAATGTCCAAGGGGCCGAACTGGAAATGCACAGGGCACAGGTCAAAGTGCCACCTAGCAGTCCTCTGCAGTCAAGAGAAACCTACTGCACAGAGTAAGGTACCATGCCCACTGTATTCCAACTCTTAGTCTTAAATTAGGATCCCGGCTGCCCAATAAAGTTCGTAACCTCAATGGACACTGCCGATAGATCACCTTTCAGAAAACTCCAGGTAGTAAGAGGTGCCCACACCAGCGGATAGACTAATGCAGCCACTTAGATACAGAGGCGGCCCATTTCTAACCCCAAGTAGACACGGGGTGGATGTGCAGTCTTCTCCATTTCAATTCCGGTCACCTGTCAACCACCAGACAGGCAGCTGGGCCCATCCTCCCAAGGACATGAAAGTACTTTGGAAGTTGAATGACTGACAAACACCTTTCAAGGAAGGAGCAGTGACATTACTGGGTGTGCAGACTGTGAAAACCACAGAGAGGGAATGACCTGTGCTATCACCCAGTTAGCAACAAAACCTAAGCAAAAATCACAGGCGTCGTGGTGATCCTAAGTGGTACTGTTAAGTGTCTTTTCAAGTTTGCAAGACCAAACAATCCTAGATCCATCACTATCAAAATTAAATATGTTAAACAAACTTAACAAAAGCTTAATTATCTCAGAAATGTTAATGAAACTCTAAAGAAAAAAAAATCTGTCCCAAGTGGCTATGCCTAAACAACAGAATTATAACCTAGCTTTGACGTGTGCACGCCCATCTCGGAGGCATCTGGGAGGTGACGGACTCCACACAGACTAACGTATGCTGTGGGTCTGTGCTCCCAGGAAAACTTCCCAGAGGCTAGGGGGCTCCGTGCACCTGTGTGGGTTCTTCATACGGAGATGTGCAGTTGTGGCAGGGACTTCTGGGTTTGCGTTTTCCAGAAAAGACTGACTGACTTTATCCCCGCGTCTTTTCTACTATTTTTCCCAGAAATCTTTTATTTAGGGTATGCAAACCTCATGAGTTTCATCAATACAACTTTAGGAACACAGATTTATTTACTTGAAAGGCAGAGTAGAAACAGAGGAGAGACTCATCCACTGCTTCTCTCCCCAAACGGCCACAAAAGCTGGGGCTGGGCCAGGCCAAAGCCAGGAGCCTGGAACTCCACTGGGGCCTCCAACGTGGGGCAGGGACCAAAGCCATCGGGCATCCTCTGCTGCTTCCTTGGCACACTCGCAGGGAGCTGGGCAGGAAGTGGAGCAGCCGGGGCTCGAGTCGGCACCCACGTGGGACGCCAGCATTTCAGGGGTTGGCTTACCGCACTGTGCCACAGTGCAGCACAGTCTCCTGGGGCTTTTCTGCGGTAAGCCGCTTTGGAGACAGGCCGGCCTGTGTTCCGAGCACCTCCGCTACTGACTGACCAGTGGTTCACTCCGGGCTCATCAATCGCGTCTGTCAGCAGCAGTCTCCTCATCCACACGGCAGAGCCAAGAGAGGAAGGCTCAAGTACGCGTACGGAAATGCCGGGGTGTCACCTGGCACACTGTCAAACCAGCAGAAGGCAGGACGATGCCGGTGGTGGCGATGGTGGTGGCGCGGTGACAACGTTTTCACAAATGGAAAATGCTCGGTGACACCCGAGAAGGCAGAGTTCACTCAGAGTCCTCTTTAGCACGAGAACTCCAGAATTCTCGGTACAATCCTGTGCAGCAGGCCGAGGTGGGGCAAACAGCTCCGAGGGCAGGCCCTGTCTTTGCCCGCCTCACCACCTTCCTGTTTGCACTCTCAGACCCTGCTACAGGAAGCCGCCTCCCGAGCCGGCGCAGAAACCTGCCAGGACAGCAGCCCCTCGCCCCCGATCGCCGCCCCAGGGTTCACCCCCAGCACACGCACACAGGACTGCCCCAAGCATGGGTTAGAGGACGGGCCTCCTGCTGGGTCATGGAGACACCAAAGCCCTCGCACAACCTTTCCTCCAGGTTTCCCCGGGCCCGGTCCTTGCACAGCAGGAGACAAAGGGCGCCCCCGCTCACAGGGCGGCCAGGTGGGACGCAGTGTCTCCGAGAACCAGGGGCAATTGCACGCGCAGTTCACAGTCTGATCCTAGGTCTCACAGCTGCTCATGGAGCTTTCTGGACCACCGCTCCTCTTGGGCCAGCCAGCCAGGGTGACGACTGCCATCAGAATGCCTCACGGCACGCAAACCTTCGCCAGCACTGCCACGGGCCTCGGCACATCACTGTAGCCTCACGCCACACACGCATGGCCTGAGCCCGCCAAGGGGGAAGACTGCACACTGACATGGCAGAGAACTAGTCACGTGCCAACACCACGAGGTCACGGGCCGTGGCCTTTCTGTCCCCCTTTGCACCTGCAGCTCCCAGGGAGGCCCGAGACGCAGCACACTGTAAGCTGTCCCGTTCATCAAGTAGTGAGCACGACACCAGCACTGTTCACGGGAACGGGCCGCAGGACAGGACAAATGGGGTTCTGACGCTGCTGCCCATGGCACCAGTACCGTCAGCTTACCCTGTACATTTTTTTAAAAGATTTATTTATTTTAGAGGTAGAGTTACAGACAGTGAGCAGGAGAGACAGAGAGAAAGATCTCACTTCCATTGGTTCACTCCCCAGATGGTCGCAATGGCCGGCGCTGTGCCCATCTGAAGCCAGGAGCCAGGAACATCTTCCAGGCCTCCTGTGTGGGTGCAGGGGCCCCAGGACTTGAACCATCTTCTTCTGCTTTCCTGGGCCATAGCAGAGAGCTGGTTCAGAAGAAGAGCCACTGGGACTAGAACCAGCGCCCATTTGGGATGCTGGCGCCGCAGGTGGAGGATTAACCCACTGAGCCACAGAGCCGGCCCCACCCTGTACATCTTACATGAGAACCAGGCACTTGCTTCGGAGCTGTTGGGGTGAGCAAGTGAATGAGCACACCCAATCCATGCTTTAAACATGCTGCTCTTCCTCTAGATCCAGTCTGTTCACCTTTCTAGACTTTAAAACCACAGCAAAAGCAACCACCTTCCGAGGGTACTGAGTCCCCCGTGAGGGAAAGATCAAAAAAATCTTCAAACAAACACTTTGCAAAGCAAGAATCCTCTGCTGAAGATGGCTTTAGAGTTCAGATCTGAGCCCCGTCGCTGCAGTGCTGTGGACCCACAGACTGGGAGAGCTCGGTACTCAAAAAGAAACCCAACATCGCCCAACAGTGAGGCTTCCAACAACAGAACAGAGATGCGGGCTTGGAATTCTTTGTCCTCAACAGAACGCCACTTGTTCCTTATTCTTTTCTTCACTGCTGCAAAGATAAATCTGGCTCAGTGAAGTTGTCAGTGCCAACTCTCAAGGGGATGAACTCAGCTCCACCAGGTCATAATCCAATTGGCAAAGGCAGATGGAAAATGTGCCGACAACAGCTGGTGGCCCCAGAGTGAGCACACTGGGGCACTGAGGGCAGCCGACGATGCACCTGCCTCCTTCTCTAGCAGTATCCCGAATCTCTGGTGATACGCTTATCCTGGCGGTCCCAACTCACTAATACACAATGCAGAATGATGGCTAGAAGACACCCACAGGTTCTGACTCTATCAGCAAATAAGCATGAATGGAATCCTGGCTCAAAATACCTTCAGGACTTCTGGATAGATTCCAAAACCTACCACCTCACAACGTTACTGACCCATGAATTTTTTTTCCTATCACTTCCTACTACCAATTTCAAAGAAAACAAATATAAATTACATCTACAATAGAAATAATTCCCCCTGGCCGGCACCGCGGCTCACTAGGCTAATCCTCCACCTTGCGGCGCCGGCACACCGGGTTCTAGTCCCGGTTGGGGCGCTGGATTCTGTCCCGGTTGCCCCTCTTCCAGGCCAGCTCTCTGCTGTGGCCAGGGAGTGCAGTGGAGGATGGCCCAAGTCCTTGGGCCCTGCACCCCATGGGAGACCAGGAGAAGTACCTGGCTCCTGCCATCGGATCGGCGTGGTGTGCTGGTTGCAGCGCGGCGGCCATTGGAGGGTGAACCAATGGCAAAGGAAGACCTTTCTTTCTGTCTCTCTCTCTCTCACTGTCCACTCCTGCCTGTCAAAAAAAAAAAATAAAATAAATAAAAAAAAGAAATAATTCCCCCTTATTTTCATCCATTTTCTGACATTCAGTCCAAATGCCACAAAATTCAAACTTGTAACCATCATTTAAAATATTCTAGTTATTCTTCAACTGTATTCAGTTTACTTTAGCCAGAACTTGGTGGTTCAAAGATTTTCAACATTTTATTTATAAATGCTTATTCCTACACGGAGAGTTGAATCCATAGTCATACCAAAGACACTTGCAAAATAAATTTCAGTAGAGTCAGTTCAATTCTAAGGATAATATAAGTGCAAAAAAGCATTCTCAGTGGGGTGACCATCAGTGCCCAGTACAATGGGATGGACACACGGAACGCAGACACTCCATTTGGGTTCCCCGAATAAGCGCCAGAAAACTTGGAGGCAGAACTACTTCTTCATCACTGTCTTCTATTTCCAGCTTTCATTCTGTGGGCCCAGCTGTCTGCTTAAAAGACTACAAAGATTTCGTTTAATACAATATCAATGTTCTTGGTTCACCACTGACAGATTTGAAAAGGTTGTTGGAAACTGAAGGCATATATGCAAATGTTTTGTTATTAAATGGAAACATTCCAAGAACTCAAATGATCCATGTGAAATTTTAATTATAACTTAACAGCTGCTTGAGCTAATTGAAGGATATCAGAAAGGTGATTCCCTTCTCATTGTAATTAAAGAGTTAAGCCCAATTTGCTGTTGTCAGAACAAGACTAAATACCAATCTGGTCCTGCCTAATTACATTAAAAGGTAAACAGACAAAGGCTAGGAGAGGGGAGTCCCAGCCCAGACAGAGACAACAGGTTCTCAGTGAGCCGCCACCCCACGCCTACTCAGCACGCGACCTTGCAGGCCAAGTGGCGAGTGTTCCGACTTCTGCTGTGAAGGCTGTGCCTTCGTCCCCAGCAGCACCTGCCAACTTGTTAATAAAGAAGCACCCGACACGCACACCTTACTACTGTTAAAGTCTTGACTCTCACACCTGTACGTCCAATCCCCTGATGTTCTTGCCTCATCACATGCTAGATGCACCTACTCCAACGCTACCTAACTTCTTGCCCTGAAAACGAGATTCCTGTGAATATGCACCTATCAGATTGTCTTTCTAGTTAGTCTCTCTTTCAAATCATGGAACACCAACATTACGCTTTAGAAGGCATCACATGGGTAATGTTATGCCACTACCAACAGCTTTTGCTATCCAGCCCCAAACCTCAGCAAGTCTGTGCCTTACCTTTCTGTTTTTAAAGATTTATTTATTTATTTGAAGCCAGACACACACACACACACACACACACAGAGAGAGAGAGAGAGAGGCTGATATCTTCCATCCACTGGTTCACTCCCTAGATGGCCGCACTGGCCAGCCCCGTGCCAATCTGAAGCCAGGAGCTTGGTGCTTCTTCCAGGTCTCCCACGTGGTGCAGGGGCCCAAGGACTTGGGCCATCTTCCACTGCTTTCCCAGGCCATAGCAGAGATCTGGATCTGAAGTGGAGCATCCGGTACTCAAACCAGTGCCCATATGGGATGCCAGCACTGCAGGTGGTGGCCACTGCGCCACAGCACTGGCCTCAGCCTTATCTTTAATTCTAAAGGGGCCAGGTTAAGCAACCAATTGGACTGCCCAAGTTACAGAGGCAAGGTAAGTGCTTCCTCCTACAAATGCTCACGTTGGAAGTGGGGAAGAGGATGGCCCAAATACTGCAAAGGAATTCAGATGCCAGGAAGCACAGACAATTGAAAAAGCTAATTTAAAACAGAGTGAGACAGACAGAAAAAGACAGCAAGTGAAAGCAAGACTGTGCAAGAGAGCTCGCTGGTTAACTGACGTCCTGACCACACCACCACCCATGAGGCTCTGGGACACTGACTTACCCGAACCCAATCCCATTGCTTCTCACCTTCAGCCATCATGACGCTAGTGACGATCACGCGTGTGACACTCTGATACCTCCCAACCAGCAGCAGTCCCTAACTCAGAGAACAATGCTACTTCCACTGTGGGCCCAAGGCTTCCCTTCTCTTCACATCCACCCACCCTACGGATCTGCACGAATTCTCTGTCCAAGGCTGTGCCTCAGGACTACGCATCGCCGCGACATTACCACGGCAGTTAGTCTGTGTGACTATCACGGTGTGTACTGTCTGTGTTGCAACATGGTAGCTGTATCCTCACATGTGCAGCTTAAATCCTCCGCTCTCCACCTTCCTGACAGCCACAACCAAGTGCTGGCAGCAGCCATGC